>NC_046315.1:37132862-37732862 GCF_009819535.1 Lacerta agilis | reverse complement strand
AATAAATAAATAAATCCATGGTGACACTTGGATTAATTAACTTCACCACTTCATTAAGCCTCAGCATCTCTAATGTTTTACATACTGTAGGCTGCTTAGAAGATAAATCGAGTGGAGAATAAGTGTAGGGACAAAGTCACATCATTGGTCCTTCTAAGTTAGTATTGTCCCCATTGATTGGTAGCAGTTTTCTATCATTTCAGTCAGAAGTCTTTCCCAGCTCCATCTGGAGATGCCAAGGAATGAACTGGAGTCATTCTGCATGCAGATTATCACTCGTCACTGAGCTAAGGACTCCCTCCATATGGAATTTAAAGCAAGGAGCAGCAGTAACACTACTGTCACTGCTGTTGCTGCTATTAAATACTTAGATAATGAGCATCTCATCATAATCCCTGCTCAGCTGATGCCTCCCTCTCCCTCCCCCTTTTTAGGACACACGCAATTTAACAGTAATTTTAAAATATACATGCAGAGAAGGTGAATAGTTATTTTTACCAGAGGTCCACATAAGATACTGCACTATCTCAGAATGCAAGAAAATAAAACGGGGGACCTTCAAACTCTTTTGCAGCCACCATCCTTCTGTCAGGGAGTTGGGTGCTTCCTTGCTTGCAGAGTTTCCCAACGTTTGCCTCAGATCACACCCTGGAGAGTCACCACTTGGGTCTTGCTTACAGATTGTTTGAAGTCTGCATTTAAGTTGGTGGCCTCTCTGTCTAATCCCGGCAGTGTTTGGAGGGCATTTGAACAATGTGGAGAAGGATTTAAACCAACAACTTGCTAAATGCATGGCTGATTCCATTCACTAGCATTTAGCATGGACACAGCTGAGGAACTACAGGAAAAGCCTGCAGAACTTCCATCTGGCTTTGACTTCTCATCCAGAGATTTCACTCAGCTTAATGCCAATTTGCTCCACAATTTTTACCTTGATTATCCTTACAACAGCCCTGTGCTGTAGGTTAAGTGAAATATAGTGACTTGCCCTGGAATAAATATGATGGCGCAGTGTTCTTGCATTGATTCCATTCCTTTCAGTGGGGAGCATTCATGAGAATCTCCCAGCTGATTGTTCACTCAGATTTTGACTGAATACTCTGTCATGTAAAACAAATTAAATCTGCAGTCTTAATATCAATGTCAGGAAAATGTCTATGCATGTGCCTGTCCTGACATAAATAGGGAAGCCCCTGACTGTGGAACACACACCGTGTTCATGATAGGAACTTTTGATTGCTGACAGTCTCTGACTGTGTAACTCACTCCACATTTCTTAAGAAGTAGATCCTACTGAGTACAATACAACTTACATTTGGTTGTTGTTTTTTTAAAGAAAACAACTTCTGTAATTTCTTAACTTTTTGACTATTGTTACTTCAAACTGAGCTAGCTTACTGACCATTATTTTTAAGCCTCTTTTCTCTTCCTTTCTATTGGTTCCTCATCCAGTAATATTTTGCAAAAAAAATTATTTGTAATAATTTGTAATAATCATTATTACAAATTAGTTAAACTAATTTGAATTTGAGGCATTTGCCTAAGAAATATGGTATTAAATATTTAAAAGTGCTTACCATATGTAACATTTATCCCTTAATGTAACTGCTAATAAAATGGACAAATTCTTGCAGTAAAAATGGAAACAAACATATTCTGGAATTTCCATCAAAATTGTTTAATGAAACTATTCCAGAATTGCAATAGTGGCTGGAAAATAAACAGTTTGAACTATAGCTTAATATTTTATTCAGGGTTTAAAATTTCAAGAAAATCAGGATTAAATGCCAGAAAGAAAGAATGATAGTGTGGTAGAAGTCACCTTAAAGGCAAGAATTTTCTCTTATATTGGTAAGAATAGAAAAAACATTTCCCCAATCTTAAATTTTAACAGTAAATATTTTCAATATACAGTAACTGGAATCCATTTTTCTTCTAATTTGACCAATACATTTTATATCTTTTTCCTATTTTCCACAATTACTCAAAACATTATGCATAAGGTTTTTTTTTGCAAGCTCCTTTATCTTCTTCATCCAAATAAGTTATCAGTATAAAAAATGGATCTAATTCCAATATTAAACCATTTATTTAAACAATAGCCTCACTTTGGGGCAGTCAATAGGATTGGCTATTATAACAATATCACTATAATTAAATAAGAAGAAAATTCTGCCTGATCAACTTAAATCTGTCGGTGTTAATTTTATTTTTATTTATTAATTATACTTATTTGTCACCACAATATTTTAAATCTCAAAGTGACTTACAAGTTAAAAAAAATAGTTTCTTCAATGATACAGCAATTTATCTTGCAATTTCCCCAACCATAAAGCTAATGAAAAATGTCTGATTGACCTTGCAATCCTATGCATCCATACTTGGAAGTCCGTCACATTGTTTCATTGGGGCTTACTCCCTAGTAAGTGTGCTTACAACTGCAGCCTGTGTTATCCCATTTTCTCCCAGCTCTTATAATAGATTGACTAGCCAAACTCTATTGCCCCCAAACTATTTAAGTAAATAATTTCCAATACTAAATTCAAAACTAATTTATATACCCCACGAGGTAGTGCATAGTTTATTACATTATTTACCACTGTTTATCAGATTCATTTGTCTATCTGTTTCTTGTAAAATGTCAAGAGCAATCCTATACATATTTACTGAGAATAAGCACCATAGAGCTCAGTGAGACTTACTCCCAGGTAAGCGTGTATATGATTTCAGCCAAAATGTCTTACCCACAAGTATTAGAATCAAATGATGTCCAACTTTGTAATCTTTGCCTAATTTAACCTTGTATAAAAGCTATGATTAAATTTACAAATACTGAAAACTTACCTGCCATGGAGATTAAATTTCAAATTCCATGAATTTGTTTTTGCAGAGGTAACTACCATAGGGTAATCAAAAATTTCAAAAGTAGGGGGTCCATGGTTTGGCTTTTGAAAAATAGAGGGTCCTCAGTAATTAGCTAATTGGGGACCACTAATTTAGACAATTTATTGTATTGAATAGTTGTGCAGTAGAAAGGATTTCATTTCAGCAGGAGCAGCTTGTCACACAAGCTAGAACTGCTTGGTTCTTCACAAAAAGTGCAGAAGATGTTCTCTTTTTCAGCTAGCCACCATATCGGTCAGGGTGCTGCTTAGAACCTGTTGATAAAACCAATGAATGTGCCAACATGTGTGCAAAGCCATAATCAAGGTTAAATTCAACAGACAACACAACAAATCATCAAGCTGTGGAAATGATTTTTGGTGAATTTCTGAAAAGCTGTGTTGATTGTAATAGTGGTAGATTGGACTCAAGAAATCAACACATCTTTGAAGCATAATAACAGAAACTGTATCGGGCCTTGATGAACCATGGAATGATACAAAAATATTATGAAATTTCATCTATATAGTTTTGATAGCTAAAGTGCATTTATGTACATACAGATGTGGGAAAGCTAATGACCAGAGTGTGTTACTGATAATTTTGATAATGCAGGAGGCTTTGAAAAATCATGCAAGGAGGTGGACACCATCAACCTAAATGGAGCAAGCAGCAAAATGACTTCATGCTCCTGTACCATGGTGCACTAATATGGTAAAGCTGGTAGCACTACAGTACAATATATGGACTAGGATTCAGTTCACAGCTACTCAGTGTTTAATGGATAGTCCTGGCATAATATTTTCTCTAATTGTTAGCCTTTCACCTCTAAAATGCAATTAATAACCTGCTTAACAGGGCAGAGAAAGGCTGAGATAAGAGAAGTATTGTTACATGCCCTGAGCCATAGAGATAGATTTGGCTAAAAATAAATACTAATCCTTTCCATTTCCAATATGCTACCAACGTAGCAATATAGATTCAGCAGTTTCTTCTGAATGGATTGAATTTTGTCGCATAACCACAGCTAAACCCCATGAGAAAATCTGTCCTTTCGTTTTCCTTCTGTTTAAAACTTTTGCTTCTAACGTGCAAATGTTTGATGAATTCATCTTGAAGACAGCAATGAGTCATCTCATGTAAGTGCTACATTTCAGCCTAATAAGCCTTCTTATTGGGATCGGAATATTGCTCCTTTTTGCGGAACACTTTGATCTTCAGCATTCACAAATAGGACCACAAATCTACCTGTGAAACAAGTGTGAGTTCAGTGGCTTTTTAAAGTTTTTTTTTAAAAAAGAAAGTCTAATCATGCTGAAATATACCAGTGGTAATTGTCAGCTAATCAAACCACTGTAGTCAGAGACTCACTGCAGGAAGCTACATTTTGCTCTCAGAGAAATGAGAATGGTATTGATATTTTGAGTGATATAATTCCTTCCTTCCAGATGCTCAACTGCATGAATTCATGTGATGATACTTACAGGTCTTACCCAACGTAATTACAGGATCAACAACCCTTGAGGATGTATAGCACTGTTACAGCAGAAAAGAAAATTGCATTATCTTCCAGGGTCTTAAAATGATGCCAGAAAAACAATGGATCAGGGTAAGAGGTCAGGATAAGGGGAATCAGGGTTCTTGCACATAGAAGTAATCATTTCACATTTAATGTCTCACCCATCCAGCTTGAAAAATATGCCAAGATATACATGGAAATGATATTTGATGGAACAGTATACAACAGATTTTGTGGCCATTATGTTTAAGACACTGAAAGTGGCCACTTCAATGCACATTATTCCCTATTTAGGGAAGTTTTTAATGACTGATGTTTTAATGTTGTTTTTTAATATTTTGTTGGAAGCTGTCCAGAGTGGCTGGGGAAACCCAGGCAAATGGGTGGGGTATAAACAATAAATTATTATTATTATTATTATTATTATTAACCATTAATTGAGGGGTTGAGAGCCTGCAAACCTCCAGATGTCCACTAACCCCAGTCAGCGTGGCCAAGGGTACTCCAAAAATTTGGAGTCCTACAAAATTTGGAAGGCTGCAGGTTCCCCATCTTCACTCTGCTACAATTTGGATACAGAATGGGATGGAAGTCTTAAATAACTGCAGCGAAGTCCCTCCCATGGGGTGGGTGGGATTTGTAATATTTGGCAACGGAGGGGGAAAGTGCTCCAATGCTCCATGCCCTTATGGAGCATGATTTGTCATAAATAGCTATGAATTGTATGCACAGGAATCTTTATCACGGTGAATCAATGGGAAAGAATTGTTTTGTTCTGAAGAATGCTTTGCTTTCATTTCAAAGCATCTGTGAGACCACCTTTCTTAAATCCCTCTTCAAGAGTCACCTTTTCCATGTAGCTTTTAAAACAGTCCCTAGTCTCTATATCCCACTGTAGGGAAGGAAAACCTGAGGCACTGCAGATATTTTTAGACTAAAATTAATGTAAGCCATAGTGGGTGAGTCTGATGGATCCAACAACATCTAGGGATCCACAGGTTCTTAGTTACTATTTTAACTACCGGTAATCAGAAGTTTGTGTAACTGGAGTAAGTAGTCAGTCAGTCAGTCAGTCCATCTTTATTGTTTCAGTCATAAGTTATACAGGAGAACAAAAAGTAAAGTAACCACAAAATCCAACATGCCCGTACACTGTACTGTGGGTTTTTGTATTCAATGGAGGCATCCTTCCAATTGGCTCTCCTGGCTGAGCTGAGCTGTCATCAGCTGCTGGTGGAGTTGCACAAGCTTCAGCCTTTTGGCTGGCCTGGAATAAGCTGTATTTCAAGCTGGTCTCATAGTTCTTGATGGCTGGCAGTGGGGCCAATGTGGAATAAAACACTGTACCAGCCTGTAATTGCTGTAGGGATTGTCCATGATTCTCCAGTCCTCCATTAATAGCTACAACATCAAATATGTTTATCATGCTACTGAGGAGGTAGAAAAGGCTCGGACTTCAGCTGTCCAAGCTAATCCTGCCACTGCTAATTGATCTCTACCCTATTGTGAGAAGCTAGCACTGAAATAATTGTGTTTCCCTCCTCTTGATCCCTGCCTTAAGTTACTTCTTTTCAGTTGTTCCTGTTGTTGCACATTTTTAGATTGCAAGTCCCTTAGGGTTCACCCACACAACCACACACACTGTATTATTATTGAAACAAAATAGAAAATTCTTTCCAGTAGCACCTTAGAGACCAACTGAGTTGGTCTCTAAGGTGCTACTGGAAAGAATTTTCTATTTTGTTTCGACTATGGCAGACCAACACGGCTACCCACCTGTAACTTGTATTATTATTATTATTATTATTATTATTATTATTATTATTATTATTATTATTATTAACAATAGCTAGATATGAAATTCATTTACTATAAGAAAGTGAACAACTTAATTCATTGATTCATCATTCTCTTTCAATATTGTTTTGATCAACTTTTAATTTTAGATCTCCATTCTTTATATGTACTGAGAGATCCAAACTGGTTACAGTGTTCTTAATCAAATTTAGAACCTTTCCCCCCTCCATATAGAACAGACTCATATGACAGGCATTCCAGCAGGAAATATTTCAGACATTATCTCTTACTGTGACTGATGTATGCTCTTGTGTGCTAACAAAAACTACCGGTATACAGGTTATAACGTTTTGTACCCAGAATTATAATAAGTTACTTGTAATGAATATTTATATTTGCCCATGTTTAGTTAAAAAGATTTTCAAGAAATAATAATAATAATAATAATAATAATAATAATAATAATAATAATAGGTACCCTGCCCATCTGACTGGGTTGTCCCAGCCATTCTGGGTGGCTTCCAGCATATATAAAACCATAGTAAAACATTGAACCTTAAAAAGCTTCCCTGTACAGTACTGTATAGAACTCAGGAGTGTGAAACAAAACTGCAATATTCAGTTTCATGCAGGACACCACTAGAGGGACTTGTACAGCCAAGAGTCTCTTGCATGAGCCTCAGAAAGACACATGCAGGAAATAAATTATTATTAACAGACAATGGACAAATTGTGAATTTCTATTTTAGGTTGTAAATTTCATAAGAACGAAAGGCATGTTATTTCTCATTTAATGAGTGTTTACCCATTTAACTATACGGTCCTGTAAAATGTAATTATAATGGAATATATATTTGCACATTTGTACATTTGTTCAGCTTTGTGTTTTGTTTCCTTTCAGTGCCATTGAACAACAGTGGCATAAATCTTAGCCTCATTGCTAAATTTAGCAGGAAGCTCTGTAATCACTGAGAATGTATGACTCTGTAAATGACAAAAGGACAGAAGAAATAATTTGCATGGATAACAAATGAATGAGGGGTTGGTTTATTTGACAAGACCAAAGGTCACAATAAATCACTGTAAAGTAAGTACATAGCAATAGGATCATAAAAGGATTAAATTATGCAACACAATCGTCATAAAATCTGTTATTAACATCCTTCATGTTGGTGTTGGTGTTTTTGCTGTAGCCAATGGCCAAAATGGGCATTGAGCAACATATCTAGTTTAATGTCCTAGATAATTTTCAATTTACCATTTCTCCTCATTTAAAACAGGCATTTATGATCTTATCGTTTTACTCTGAGGTTGAATCCAATGGTGGTTTTACACTGGGATTGTAATAAGTAAGGGGCAATCAGCAAAAATCACTTGTCTTGCCACGCACAAGCAGAACTGCTTTTCTGCTAGCACAAAGGTGGGAGAAGATTAAGTTGCAAATAATGACCCAGCAGATGACCAGGAAGAGATGACCAGCTAGCGATGGGGATATAAGTCTCTTAATCTCCTCTGAATACTTGCTGGGTTGTTCAGCTCTAGAACATGCTTGCTTAGAATGTCATGGTTTGAGCAAGATGTGGCACTCTTAGAAATAGTTTATTAGCATGCTCTGCTTCATTTCATAATTGCTGGCCCAGTCTGAATCAGAACTGAGGGAATTTACTCATCCTTATCTTTATGCACACTATCATTACAAAGGAAACATGTACTCATGAGCATTTAGTTTTGCCTACATTCTATGAATATGAGCAGCATCATGGGAAGGAGGTTTCCAGCTACCCCCCTTGGAAGCCTTATAAGAAGCTGCTGCTGGAAAGGGACTGTGAGCAACATCATGGAAGGAGTGCTTCTAGGACCAAAGAGAAATTGCGAAGCTCTCTTCTTATTTTTGCTAATGGATGCTGCATGTTGTTTAAGTAAGCTTGTTATATTCATAGTATTGAAATGTAGTTTCTGCATGTCATATTGTTGCTTGGCTATGTTACTATGAAATTGTGACCTTGTTATTGTTTTGCTTTGTTATTATGTAGTGCTTGTTTGAAATGCATCCCTTTCTTCGTTGTAAGCTGCTTTGAGCACGATCTTTTGTGTGTGGAAAAGCAGCATACAAATAAAATGAATGAATGAAGAAAATGGAGCCCTAACTCTATTTTATTTCCAACAGAGCTCTGTTAGTAGTAGTAGTTGGTAGTGGTGATGGGGGGGGGAGACCCTAAGTGCAGCAGCACTCAACAGGCCTTCTAAATAAAATATGCTATAGACAAATTAAAATACAAACAGAAAAGTTCGCCTACCAAGAAAGCAGTTACACTTTCATCCAATTAATGTAACGGACAATTAATATGGCCATTGCACAAATTCTTCACAGCCTGTGTGTCCAGCCATAAAGCATTTGATCCCATCTGTAGCAAAATGAATAGAAGTGTATTTCTCTTTTTTGTATAATAACTTGCATCCAGCTCTTCTGCCCAACTTGGGTGCTCAGAGTGTTGTCCCTTTGTTGCTATAAATTCATCTTTCAGCCTGCACTCCCCCAGCAGCACCAGTTTCTTAGGCTGGAAATTCTTATGTATATAACCCATGAGCCGATTGAAGACTTCATCATAACCGAGTCTAATTCCTGACTTCAATGAAGAATGCTCTTCATCTGCCCCCTTTTAAATTGCAACACCATGCCCAGAGTTTCATTTCATTGTCGGCCAGTAAATCCACCCAATTGTATGGAGCTCCTCACATTTTAATCACTGGACAAAGAGTATGATTGTTCATGGAATCCTGGACTTCTAGATTGTTGTACTCTTTCTTTATTTGCCTCACCTTCACACTTCAGAGATCTCTGCCTGTGGGCAGAAATAGTAATCATTGTTCTCAGAATGGCTTCAGCTTGTTACAGAAGACATACACAGAGTGCCTTCATGCAGAATTCTTTGTTCTCAATTTCAGAAGTAACTCGCTTGAGGATGTAAGATTGCTAAGGCTGCGATCCTAAACACAGTTACCTGGGAGTAAGTCATTGAGGCTTACTTCCTAGCAGACATGTACGGAATTGAACTGTAAAGGTATAACCAACCTTATGGTTGTCTCTCCCCACGCAATCAAATGGGTGATTCACAATGTAACTCAACATAGGTGACTTGATTAAAATTCCTGGCAGCTTAACATTTGTGAAGTAGAAGAATGTCACATTACTGCTATGGTTCTTATTACCATGATGTCAGTTTGAGGCAGTAAAAACAACCAAGAGGCTTGTGAGATCTTAGAAGACTAACACAACAATCTGTCTATTCAGAAGTAAGTGCTACTGAATTCAGTGGGGCTTATTCCGAGGTAAATGGGGTAGCATTGCAGTCTAGGATTGGTATTACTACAATTATTATTTAATAGTAAGAGGCATGTTAAAGGTTTCAATCTTTTCATCTGAAAAATGATGTGCTCTTTATGCTACCATTTCTGTCTTTATAGAAATGTGTGCTCACACTTGACACACATACAGATGTGCAGTGTTGGCTCAGAGAGGGGTCATAACTCAGTGGCTAAACATAGACTATGCATGCAAGTCTATGCCTAATTCCATGTTCCCAGTAGCTGTAGTTTACAATATCTCAGGTTGTAGCATTCTGAAATATCTTTCAAATTATATTGGAACAGACTGGGCTAAATTGACCAGTGGTCTTGCGCAGTTTAAGGCTGACTTTCATGTTTAGCTTCACATGTTGCTTAGTTCCATAAATCTGTATCAAAATTTATGCAAAAACGATCAGTTCAGTTAAAATGGAATGAACTCAATTTAACTGAAGTGTCAAGGTTTATGCAAAAATGATATCACGCAGGGCTTATTTAACTACGCTTGGTATTTGAACTGTCATGCTTTAACACCTCGTCTGCTTAAAATGAGTTATAAAAGGGTTGTTTTCATTATGCACGAAATGAATATGGATTCTAGCCTTGTGCAAAACAAGAGTTCCCAGAATGAAGAACAAGCATCTGATGTGTCAAGCCATAGTTTCCTTTACAAACCAAAACACAATTGCTAAAGGATAACATGCATAAGCACAGTTTAATAATGGACTTTGATTTGTTAAGTACACTCTGATTAAGTATTCAAGATACACTGCAGTAGTTTATGCTTTCCTCTAAGAGCATGCCTATTGCACCATTTCCAGGCTGTAAATTATTTACAGCTGTTGAACATTATGCCATTAATAATTTATTTACTTATGAAATTGTAAATTATAATGTACTGACAAATTCTATGCAAGCTGGTGTAAGTAATCAGACATATTGGGCGCAATCCAGACCGAGCTCTAGGTGTGCCTGTGTGTCATGCTGAAAAGAATGGATGCTTGTGGGCTTAAACTCTCTTTTATTGCCATAAGACATAGGTGTGCCAAACTTGCTGTGTATTGTGCTCAATGAACTTATATATTTGTTGGATATTTTCACACAATGCCCAGGAAATAAAAGTAGATTTTAATTTTCCAGAGGGGCGACAAAATGGAGTAAAGCTCCGTTCATATTAAAATGTGTCAGTCACTTTAACAAACTGGTGTGTAGTGTGTGTGTGTGTGTGTGTGTGTGTGCAGAAAGCAGCTGTGTGTCCATACATTCCAACTAGTATGGGATATATATTATGAAGGACAGTATATAGATGCCCTAAATAGACAAACAAATAAAAAGAATTTGTTCATACGCTTATCAGGCATGAGAAATTTTAAGATCCATTCAGAAGTTGATGCATAATTTACAACCGCAACAAAAAAAAAATTTGGGGGGGGAAAATGACAGCACTGCCATTCTGCTTTCAGTACAGCTTTTGATCTACTAGATGTATCCATAAATATAAGTGAAGGGAAAGTGCTGCTCAATCTGTCCCAGATGGTTGAGGGATCCGTTAGAACAGTGTGGAAAGGAGTGCAGGGCCCTACAACAAGAAAGGGGAATGAGCAAAAATTGTTCTCTCTTCTCTTAACTTAGTGATATTGGATACCTCTGCTGGATCAAAAGCCATTCCATGCGCAGAACAGCAGCAATGGATTTCACACTTAGATGTTAAAAACAAAGGGGGGGGGGACTATTACTCAGTGCTGGAGCCTTCAGCCCAGTAATGCAGCCTTCAGCCCAGCAGAATCAGGTGACCTAAATAGCCAATGAGATCACATCTAATTATGGTCTCCTTGTTCCTCATTCTGACTCAACTTGTTGCTCAGTGCAGCAAAGGACTGCCTGGCTAGCAGACCTGACACTAACTTCTATTTTTCTACTTGTTTCAGTTAACAGTTCTGGGTCTGTAGCTCTATTCCAGCCAGCAAATGCTTTTCTCCTCCAAAGATGTGCTGTAGCTGTATCATTGGTCCATCTGCATGAATATTTTTAAAGTCTCAGTGGTGACTGCTCTCCTAATGAGCCAAGATAAAAATCATTAAAATGTAATTGTGTGCAGGTTTTACAGATAAGTTTCTGTTCTGGGATGAGGCAGTCATGACAGACTGTAATATTTCTAAGGCAATATACTCCTCCCCACCTGTTTAATGAGCCGTGCTTTTTTAATCTGCGAGATTCTGGTGCTAGGCAGAATGAATACTCCAGAGGTTGTGTCATATCCTGTATGTTGATGGTGATCATGTACAACTCAGATGGACACAGACACTGAGAAGAAAGGGGCTCTGGACACAATGCATATGGCCATCAAAAATAGTATTTCAGATGGCTTCCTGTGTGACTTCGTAGGTGGTTTGAATTTGATGCACTAATGGAGATGCATGGGTCTGTGGGTAGCATCACTCCTCTTTTGCTTGTGCAGTCTACACTACTAATGGGGATCACCCTGGGTTTTTCCCATCACTCATAATACTTGAAGCTAGGACCACCCAATGAACCTGAAATTTGGAAGATTCAGAGCAGACAAAATAAAGTACTTCTTCACACAGATAAACTGCAATTTGGTACCAAAAGAGGCAGTGATGACCACTGACTTGGATGATTTTAAAATCAGATTAGATAAATCCACGAGGGATAGAGATGACAGCTATGCCCTGCCTTCATTGTTGGAGGTAGAAGGCCTCTGATTACCAGTTTCTAGGGATAACAGCTTTCCAGCTGGGAGTTCACAGTTTTTGCACTCAGGTTCTGCTTTCAGGTTTCACATAGGCATCTGGCGGACAACTCTGACAGCAGGATGCTGTACTAGGTAGGACTTTGGCTTGCTCCAGCTGGGATCATTTTGCATTGTTAGGGTGCTGTGTGTATTATTTCTACTTCCTAATTTCCAAGTGGTGGGGAAGGTACCTTTACGGAAATACTTTATATCAGATCAGCTTTCCCGTGAATCATTCACAGCACAGAAAACTGCCATGTAAGTATGTCCTTACATATTGGAATGGAACAAAGTGGGGGCAGGGGGAGAGAATTTAAGATTTGCATTCATCCAGCTGTTCTAATTCTCTGATAAAGTACATAGCTTATACTGACAGGCTGAAGCATAATTAACTGTTCTAATATTTCATGATGGGGTAGAATACACATATAGAAAGATAGATAACATAACCCTTGTTCATACATTCACCTTGTGCTGCTGCTGCTGCAGTAGTAGTAGTGGGGTAATGCGAGCCTCCCTGCGCTGCCCTGTTTATAGCCTGCAGTGTGAGCAAAGCCACTGGTCAATGGTCCATCACAAACAAGCCTGTTTTTTTTTTTAAATTAATGTCCCCCCCAGGGGGGGGGGACAAAGTGGGAGAAGATAGTTTACAGCAGGCCTTCACCTGATGGGATATTCATTTGGCAAGGCTGGTTCAAGCTACAGGCTATCTATAGTACGTGGAACTATCAAGTAACTACAACATTATAGCAGTGCTTTCCCCAAGTGAATGTGTGAAGAAGAGTGGATCCTACTTTTTAGGTTAACCACCAGCTCCTCTACTGTAGGAGTACACTTCGTGGGTTCCTTTGAACCCGCGGCTATTTGTTTAATTTAATGATTATTTAAGCACTACTTTTCGTATCCTTCCGTTCTAAACGGAAAGTAAAAGTAAAGACAGTGGGCATTTTGCCACTGAGATCACTCTGCCTAAAATTGTAGTTCCAGAGGTTTTCAAAGTTATCAATGGTCGTTTATTCTGCTTCCCGCCTTTTTGGGGGGCAGCAACAGTGGTTTTATTGGTTAATATATCGATCGTGATGTCATACTTGGTTCTCAATAAAAGGCTGAGGCTCCCCGCTTAGGCAGGTCAGTTCGCTTAGGCATGTTAGTTCCTTTAGGGTCTTAGTTGTTCTTAGTTCTTTCAGTTAGTTTAAGGGTTTTTGGGGCTGTGGGTTGGACGGGTTGGAAGCGCGTGCAGGTGGTAGTTAGGGTTTAGCTCGCGGAAGATTTGGCGGTAAAGGTTAGATAGCCTTTAGACCTAGCATAGGTTTAGATTGCGGAAGATTTGGCGGTATAGATCTAGCTAGCCTTAGCATTGTGGAAGATTTGGCGGTGCAGGGACTGATAGCTTAGGGAGAAGATTAGAATAGTGGTAGGTCAAAGTCAGTGTAAGAGCCTATGCGGGTCAGCCAAAGCCATAAAAGAAACATCGGTGTCTGTCTTTATTGGGGAAAAGGTTTTTATTTAATTTTTAAAAACGTCAGGGGTTTCACTTAATGCTTTAACTTTGCCCTTGGTTTAGTCGCTTTTGCTTTAGTAACAGTACAGGAGGTCGCAAGTGGTTTCAAGTTTAGTTTCGAGGCATCCATTCATTTTCGAGGCATCCATTCATTTTCGAGGCATCCATTCATTTCCGACTTACTCACGCACCTTCAGATATTGAGGCTTGGCCGGCGCCCGTGCCAATACACATGCGGAACGCTGGCCGTAAATCCCCAGCAACTGGTATCTCGTGCGTGGGTGGCCTAGACTCACGCACGGGAAGCTCCAGCACCGAATCCCCGCACTCTACTTTCAGTAATCAGCTGCGGTAAGAATGGGTGAGTGTACACTTACTAAGATGGAAATAATTCCATGTGTTTTCAGCTCATTCTCAAGTGAAGTTAAATTTTGGGAAATATAACTGAAGTGAAAAGCAGTCTTTGGAACAGAGGCTGTCAGCAGCCTTAATAACTCCTTTGGATCTTGATCACTTTAATTCCATCTTGCTTGGTATGTGAAACGTTGGATGAATGCACCAGACTCTGACACCAATGCGATGTATTTTTGCCTTGGACTATAAATAGCTGAAACTTCTTTCTCATGACTTTTTAATGTTATAGCCAGAGGTGGATGTGCATTTATTAAAAAAAAAAAATCAACAGGGAAAGAATAAATTTTGCAGCTCAGGAATATTTCCATGCAATAGAGCAAAGATAGTAAACAAGGTGAAACTTGCAGGATGTTTAGCTTTTGCTTAAAGATTTAAAAAGTGTTAAGGGATAGGAACCCCATCTCTTACTTATCTGGAGATTCTAGGGATTGTACCTGAAACCAGGAAATATGCATAGAACATGCTTACAATCTATGAACAGCTGTCCCCTCCACTGCTTACCGCTTCGGTGGGAAGGTAAACGACATCTCCATGCGCTGCTCTGGTTCACCAGAAGTGGCTTAGTCATGCTGGCCACATGACCCAGAAGCTGGACTTTGGCTCCCTCGGCCAGTAAAGCGAGATGAGTGCTGCAACCCCAGAGTCGTCCGCGACTGGACCTAACAGTCAGGGGTACCTTTACTTTTATGGCTATTAAATAATCTATGGCCAGTAAAAGTGTGGGAAAGAGAACTGTTGATGTTTTGTAATATGTTTCTAATGTTGTACACTACCCTGAGATCTTTCAATAAAGGGCGGTATATAAATTGAAATATAATAATAATAATAATAATAATAATAATAATAATAATAATAATAACATGCTCACTGCTCACAACACAAAGACTCTTGCCAGTCCAGTAAATATCTGAATCTGGTTTAGTGTAACTCAGTGTAAAGCTCAGTTCACATTGCCCTTTTCCCAGAATGAAGTAGGGTTGGACTTGTGTTACAGATCAGCACAGAATGCATTCTTTTTCCAGACATACCTGGTATCTAATGATAGTACACAATAAACAGCACTCACAGGAACAGGTTCTGCACAGATCTCTGCTGCAATACAACTGTCTGAATCTTGCTGCACAATGGGAAAAATGTGTGTGTGTGAACTAGCTGTAACTTGGCTCAGAGATGTCTGCTATGCGCAGCTGCTTTTCTATCTTAAAGGGACACAGCCAATAGCTGTCACTGTTCAGAACTCAAAAGTCTAATTTCCTCCCTTGTCTGCTCTTTATGAAATTGACAGTCATGAATAACAAAACTCACCTGCAGGCACAGTGTGGAGTTCTGTATTAATAAATCCCTAAAGCACAAAAATAAAGGGCACAACAAAATAATGTGGTGCCAATTTCAGTGAGATCAGTTTAATCTTTCATGCTGATACAGGGAGGCATTTATGAAGCTGGAGCATCTTTCAAACTTAGTCTCATATTTATATTTGTGCTTTAGATTAAGCAAGATTTTGCTTTCAAGAGCTTGTCTTTGGTCCACTGTGAATATCAAATTATTTAGTACTTGCATATTTGTGTGTGAGTTTATTTGATTTTGGATTATTAAGTTATTGAGATGAATATTAATAGGTATCCTGGGATGTTATATGCATTTCATTTTTTGTCATAGATATATGTTGATTTGCTCTAGGCACACTTCAAAAAGGCATGATTAGTTGCACTAGAATGTAGATGGGGATGTATATTCCAATATTCCAAGTTCACATTTGCAATGTGAATCATACATGAATGAATCACTTGATGGATCTTCTTAGGTGTATTGGGATAAATGTTTTTGTCTAGAATAATTCTCTGGAAATATAGCTTGGATAGGTATCATTTGCCTGTCAATCATTTTTTTTTTAAAAAAATAGGATTTTATTAAAGCTTTTTCATGATGCAGTAAGATAAAAATAAACTAATATAAATAAAAACAAAAGCATAAAAAGAAAGAGAAAACAGAAAATGAAAACCAAAAAATAGAAGAAAAGAGAAAAAATAAAGGGACTTCTGATTTTCTATCTGTTCATTCCATAAACAAAGATGTCAGTGAAAATATTACTCTAGGATGATATCCAATTTACTTTCTGTTTGGCAACATTTCCCCAATCTTCCATCTCAAATGTCTCATATTCATTCATTTTCCCTTTTACACAAAAAGTCCAAAAGGGGTTCTGTAATTATTGTTATTAATAAATTTCACCAGTAGCTTTTCTCTAATCAAGCATATCAACCTTGTCTCTAATAACTTCAAGAATCATTCCACCATAATAAATAATAATAATTTTTTCTCTCTTTGTCCACACAAGTGTCTCTTCACTGTGATTATATATTAAAATAATATTCCATAATTCTTTTGTTATGTATTCATGAATTTGCACCAAGTTCCGTATCTTCCGTTCCCATTTCCTGTTGTATTTCCTGTAGTTTTCAATCCTGGATTAAAAAAATTAACACTTCCATTTCCACTTATTCCATCCTTTTTCCAAAAAGAGCGCCAGAGGTTTGACACAATACAAAACAAAAATAATATGATCCTGCAAAGATTCTACTCCTGCACAGTATCTTTGTTTCTGTATTTTGTAGTATTTGCTTTAGTATTTTAAAATACTAAATACTAAGCCACCCTGAGTAACTAACTAACTAACTAACTAACTAACTAACTAACTAACTAATCAACAATAGATAGATAGATAGATGGTGAGAGGGTTGCCAGTCAAATGTTGAGTAGCATATAAACCTATTCTGGCTGAAGCCAACACTGAGGTCCTGGTGTATAGGACCAAAGGCCTTTCTAGTCCAGCATCCTGTTTGAACAAGTAATTGTTTACTGCCAACAGTGAGGTTTAGAATCAGTTTAAATGGAAGGTTTCAAATCCAAGTGGATTTCCACTACAGGGTAGCTGATAAAACTGTGTGAGAGAGGACATGTGGATCAATTTTCAGCCTTCAAAGTGGCTGAATGCTACTTTTGGGAAAAAATATTCACTCTTTGAATTCCTTCATGTATCATTGCAACAGCAGCTAAATTAAGACAAATCCTTCTCTTGAATGGCTTCTGATTTCTGAAACTATGAATATTCTGTCATTATTATACTGAAATTTCTGTTCTCCCTCAACTGGGATTAAAGCCATAAGAAACAAAAAAGCCCACACAGAAGTCTATTTTTTAAAAATATGGAATAAAATATGGAAAGAGTAATAGAAGATGATGAAGATGGTGGAATTGGATACATGAGGGAAAAATTGTTAGCAAGTTCTGGAGAGAAAAGAGCACTTCTGTTCCATTTAATATGAGAGCTCTTAGTGTGATTGTTCTTATCATTTGCAATTTGAATATATTATGTTTCCATTCACAAAACAATAACTACCTGTGTGAAATGGTTTTCAAAGGAGATAATGCAGTCTGGAAATATGATGCTGAATTAAAATATCTAGCTGTGAGAATGTATGGGAACTAAATTCAGTGAACATATTGAATTATATCCAACTATCTACAGAAGTAAAGGTAAAGGGACCCCTGACAGTTAGGTCCAGTTGCGGACGACTCTGGGGTTGTGGCGCTCATCTCGCTTTACTGGCCGAGGGAACTGGCGTACAGCTTCCAGGTCATGTGGCCAGCATGACTAAGCCACTTCTGGTGAACCACAGCAGCGCACGGAAACGCCGTTTACCTTCCCGCCAGAGCGGTACCTATTTATCTACTTGCAATTTGACATGCTTTTGAACTGCTAGGTTGGCAGGAGCAGGGACCGAGCAACGGGAGCTCAAGTCTTTGTGGGGATTTGAACCGCCGACCTTCTGATCGGCAAGCCCTAGGCTCTGTGGTTTAGACCACAGTGCCACCCGCGTCTACAGAAGTAACAAGCCCTAAACAAATTGGATGGTCGCATTCCCCCCCCCCTCATGAATATAGAATATATGGAAATGAATATAGAATTAGCTATAAGGAGAATACAGCTGAATTGGTTGAAAAGATACCCCCCAGCATTTTTAAAAAGTGTTTGTTGAGGAAAAAGTTCAAACAAACTGGTCAATTAAAGAAACATGACCATCACTCTAAAATGGGTTTATTTTGCCCTTAATGTCACATCTTAGCCATCTGCCTCAGGTGGTAGAAGTGCAAGAGTTGGTGCTCCCCTTGCTTTACTACTTCCACCACTAAAAGAACAACCCCTTTCACTGAATTTTTGCAAGAGGGAGGCACCCTGGCATATGGCATTGCCATATTTCTTTCTCGCCCCAGGGGCAAAGAAGATGAGCCTCAAGGCTTTGCGGAATGCCACCCTATCACCGAGTTTTGGCGAGAGTCGGGTGTTCCAGGTGTGGTGGAAGTGGTGGGGCATATATATATGTAAATAAACCAAATATCATAAAGACACCACAGTCGCTGCTGTGCCTTATTTCCAAAAGGAAACATGGACCCTGGGTAAGGGCCTGGAACTGTTGGAATCTCGCCAGAGGCGTAGGAAGGTCAGCTGGTACCCGGTGTGGAAAATTTCTTGTCACGCCCCATTGATCCCCCCCCCCGCAAAAATGGTTTTAGGTTATTTCATATTTTCTTACAAAGGAATAATAAGTAATAATAATAATAGTAAACTTTTATTTATATCCCGCCCTCCCCGGCCGAAGTCGGCCTCAGGGTGGCTAACATCAGATATTGGTATAAAATCAAACAATAATTAAATTACCTCCTAAAAACATCTCAAAATCAAATTAAAGTCTAATTAGATGGCTTTCCACAGGGTTAGGGTTGGGAACAGTAAGTGCTCCACTGAACTGAAATTTCAGCCTTCCTTCACGACATAGGAAAACAGCCAAGTAAACATCTGTTTTGGTGGAGGAGGGTCAAGATATTAACCGATATGCATGAAATTTCATATATAGCTATATAATCCCTAGAATAGTAAGATAAGACCTTTGGAGCAGGGTTTTTTTTAAAAAAGTTTTTTTTATGAGCCGCCCTAGTAGGACAGTAATTGTTCCTCGATCATTTGTCACCCCCTCCATTATGGAACATGGGGCGGTCCGCCCCCTAGGCCCCCCTTGCTACGCCCCTGAATCTCACACTGCACAGAGATTGGGGTGGCATGCAACAATATAATATTCATAGCTATACCTCAGATCTTTTAAAGGCATATGTGTATATTTTAATGTGATTCTAGTATTATAACTTAACAAAACTGCTTGCTCTGTGTTGAACTGAAAAACAAAGTATTTGCACCAACGTTATTTATAAATTCATTCTTCTCTGACCTGGAAATGTACCCACCCCATACTGCAAATACCTTGTTTTAAAACCAAACCAGGAAATATTTATTTTCTAAATAAGAGAAATATATTTTAAAACTGGACTTGTAGAACATTTTGAAAGCTTCAGAATAGATATTACCACTTGTTGCTTAGAGATACACTTATTGCTTGAAATTTACTTGAACAGTTTTTTTTAAATCTTCAGTAATAGTGGCCTTGTGCTCACTAAGATTGCAAACCTCTGTCTAGATTTTTGTAGTTCAGATTGCATGTAGTGGCTCACATGAGATAGGGGGCTCACTGAAGGTGAGGCCTCAAAATATTATTATTCCCTTCCAAAATTCCATTTCACTTTGAAAACGAGTACTGCAAGGAGAAGGCTATGGTAGGTCTCTTCTCTCTGACATATAGTTTCTAGATGCATGACTTTTTTGTATGGAGGAGTATTGCAGGCAGATGTCATCTGTAACTGATGATTTGTCAGTTTTTAATTTGACAGTAAGGCCTAGAACTTAATCTCGTTTTACCATTATTTACCATGGACTGTCTTCCCGAAAAAGTTAGTTCAGGCTCAGGGATCTGTCCTATGTCTTCTGCCATGAAGATAGATGAAAGCATTCATCTTATCTGCAATATCCTTTCCTTTCTTCAGTACACCCTTGACTACCTTGTTGTCCAGAGGTCCAACTGCTTCCCTAGCCACTCTCCTACTGCTAATGCATTTCTGTTTTATGAGCGACTATGAATCTGTCTTGAGCAGTAAGAATATGATTGCCTTGGCATTCAGCAAATGAATGATTCTTCAGTATAAGATGGTGGGGTTAGTTATAGACTAGGAGTAACTTCACCCAGATGGTACAAAGACTCTTTAAAACAATTTATTCCTTTGCCCAGTAAAGGAATTTGCCACAAATAATATTTATATTATACCAGCTTCCATCAGAAAAGCCAATGTAATGTTCTATTTAATAGTACACCTTTAAGCCTAGGAGGTGCTCAAGTATCTCCCTTAAGAAATAGAGTTCCAGGACTCTTTTATATTAAAGTTGCTACATTTTGGTATGACTCCCATGAGAGAGAAAAAAGATCATTTACACATCAATTCCCAGACTGAGTTTATTGAATCCATGCAGAGTGACTAAATATAGTGTTCAAGAGAGCAGTGACTGAGCTATAGCTTAAACCTTCTCACTATAGCTGTGAGATGATTTAAAGTCCAATTTTTCAATCTTGACACTTAATCCATGGGTGTAAATTACTCCAGGGACCAATCAGTGCTCCATTATTTAATATAGAAGCTAAATATGAAGCTGGATTGCTTGCATCCTACAAGCTCTTGTACATTGCTCTTATCAAGTCATATATCACCTGGGGAATTTTGAAAGCAGGCAAAGAGAACGAGCTTGACAATTCGAGCTATTTAAGAAGAGATGTAAGTCCTTTTTTTACTATATAATTGATGGCACAAATGTTGAATTGCACTGAACACTGTAAATAAAATAACAAATTTAAGCAACTTTAATGGAATAAAAAGATAGAAGGTGCAATTAAGTGAATGACGCTCTGTTGACGTCCATGGTACATACATATTTGCCTTTAGCTAGTCAATTCTATCAGCATGTTGAAAGTGGATTTATTTTGTCTGGGACTTAATACATTTTGGGATAAGAACAGTATTTCGTTATTCTGAACCTCCTTAGTCCAAATGCATGAAGTCAGTATAGCAGCAACAGACCTGTGTGGACTTTGAAGGCTTCAGAGTCAACTTCAGAGTGCAGATGGTGGCCCAACTGGGAGGCTCTTGCCTGTCCCATGAGATTCCCCACATTGTCAGTTGAGTGTAACAGAACAAAACCAAAGGGTTGAGGAAATCAGTCATGTATCCTAAAATCTATGAATGGGAATCCCACATATAATGAACAAATAACTGAAGATGTGGCTCCAAAGACTAGAGAAGAGATTGTGAGCGAAAAATGTAATTCCTTTAAATTTGAGACAAGGTAGTTGGCTTTCTTTTATAAAAATAATATCCCCCCCACCTTGTACTGAGGTTACTCTTCTATAAGCAAAATGATCTAATCCAATGAATACTGATGCATGGCAAAGTATAAAGATCAGAACATTCAGATGCAAATGAAAGAGAAGAATGGAAAGTCTGTGAATAGGATTATTGTACAGAACCACTTCCTTGAGGTTTTACTGAAGCCTACAGACAATCACACTTCATACAGTAATAAAAAAAGCTCCAGTAGGGAGCCACGTCGTTCCACTAACATTGTTCAGAATCTATTGTGCTTGTCCCAAGGCACTGGACAAGAAAGGGGGAGAACTAGGTTATCATTTTCCCCAGCAACAAGGCCTAGGAAATTCCCCCACCCGAACTGCTTCTGAAAACATTGCTTGATAGTTAGTACTGTTTTAATGACAAGACTGTCCTTAAAATAATGAATAAGAATATTCTGAAAAATAAAAAATAGTGAATAAGAACATTCTGAGAACTATAAAGAATATCCATTATGTTTTCAATCTTCAAACCTTTCTTTTTCTGTTTTTTAAATTTAATGTAATGTTGTTTTTTTCAGCCTTGAAGAAAGATGACACTCAACTCGAAGTATACTAATCCTAATAGACAGGCTAATCTAGCAGCTCGTCAAAAACCAACATGTTTGTTGCTCAGCTTTTTCTGCTTTAACAAAATGCATTTTCTCAGGATATGAAGGAGCTAGTATGACATATGAGACCTGAGTCTATCTAGTTGAAAGCACAGGAGTTCATACAGTGATTTAGTGCAGACAGAACACTCCTGATCAGGGGACTGGTAAAATACCCCTCACTAGATTTCTAGAGTTTGAAAGTAGACATTCAAGTGGGTTTCTAAATCTACCCCTCCTTTTTTTAAAGTTGTCAGTCCATGGTTAGGAGTGAATGATATAAAAGTATCACGGCATCATAAATCAGGGGTGGACCCTTTGGACTTTCAAAAGGCCACAACCACTAGCTACAGCTTCTCTCCCCAGTGGCCTTGCTTCACACCTCCTCCAGTGTTATGCCTGGCTGGAATATGTCCATGAACTCTGATAATGTTTTTTTGCTTGCCTGAGTGGAGGATAGACAGTCTACTGTACAAAGGTAAAATTTCCTCTGGCCACACCCAACACGGCTATATGGAACTCAGAAGATTGACCCAAAAGGGAATTGAGCTCTCAAGCTGAAAAATGAATTTATATGAGGGAGGGAGCAGGGAGGGAGAAACAACACAGAAGCTTGTAGCATGCTGCCAATCTAGTAATTGTGGAGAGACTGGCAATATTACAGCTGCACCAGGCCACTGAGATGATACATAGACAAGGGGTGTACCACAGGAACAAGATTTGCCACTTGTCAATCATACAGCCTCAACCTCAGGTGTTCCATGGGTTGCTTGTCTGTCCACATCGGCTTTGTTTACCCTCTCCACATTCACTATTGGAAAACTTATCAATAGCCATAACTCCCTCCATCCCCTTTTGACAGAAGTGCGTGAATGTGCTGGTATACTAGTCCCTTCAGAGTAGGGTCCTCTGTGCTGGACACCTTTAAAAGGTTTGTTTGTTTATAAAAAGGCAATGCTTATAACTTTTTTTAAATGGCACAATTAGATGAAATTTGCAGGCAAGGCTACCCCTTCTTTGGGAATGAATTTTGCTGAAATAAAGATTATAGGACCTCTGCTTCAACATGCTCACATTGTAGAGAGCAGTTGCAGAAGCCTAAAATCGCTCCCAAAGCTCTTCACCTTGGGTCATCATTTAAGACTCTTATGGTTCTTTCACACACCCCTAGATAGGCAATCATTTTGCTGGTACAATGAGAGTAACATTCCCCTTACCACTGCTGACACAATGTAGTTATATGTGTTTGCACCTGAGATTAATGCTAGGACATCCATGTGGTTAGCGATTCATATGCCTTCAAATATTTATAGAGCGGAGAAGGCCTACTTTCATAATCTTACTATTAATAATGTGGGTTTTTTATGTGCACTTTATAAGTACACATTACACAATGAAGCTCTATTTCCATATTGTGTTTAGACTACTTCATTTTCATTTAGGATTGTTCAATAAAATGCAACAACAACAACAACAACAACAATTTATTATTTATACCCCGCCCATCTGGCTGGGTCTCCCCGGCCACTCTGGGCGGCAAATGTGCAGTGTTTGAAAAAACTGCTTCAAACTCATTAAAGTTAATATATATAACACTCCATGTACAGTGATGAAAGTATGGCAATCTATCTGGGTGAAAAGCTACAGTTTCTCATAGTTTTGACTGGATATATTCTGCTTTTTATTTGTTGCATGGTATTTCCCAGATGCAGATGTCAGTGATGAGAAGCAGGAGGACAAAAGTCATTATTATTTATCATTCCCCAAATGCAGCATAAAATTAGCCTACATTTCAATAAGTGACTAGAGTTTTTAAAATACTCAATGCAGGACTTCAAAATACGATATTTAAGAGTGTGTACTCAGCAGGTTCCTTGTATACAACTCCCAACTTCACACTAAAGTAAGTACATGCCATAAGCAAATGACAGATCAGCTTTTCTCCAGCTATTTCTGATTGACAATCTTGTAGTATGACAAATTCAAGTTTCCACATTTTTTCATTACATGTTACGTAGCTATTAATAGAAAACCAATGAGAGAAAATAAATGCCACATTTGTATGACCCTACCAAGTACAGCACAGGGAGAATGTTCACCAATGTCAGGTCTTTAAAGGTTCATGACTGGAAATAAAAGTCAGGATGTCTTCCAGGATCTGCTTCTGGTCAAACACACCCAGTAAAAACAATAAATAAATTGGTAGCAAGCATATCAACAGTGTGTTGGGCAGCTTGGCTTCATCTAAGAATCATTGTAGATTAGAAATGTAAATTAATAATCCTCCTACCAACTCATGCCATTGATTCATCTAGTTTAGTGCTGTCAAAGCAGAAGTTCTCCGGCGTTTCCGACAGCAGCCTTTTCCAGATATAGTGTGAACGCGAGCTCTTTTGCAGGTCTCTACCCAATGAGATAGGTCTCCTGCTCAAAAAGAAAAAGAAAACCTTGTCCCAATGATGTCTTGGTTATTTGTGGTAAACTCAAGGGATGTTTGGAAGATTGCCTTGTATCAGGTTAGACTAGAAGACCATCTAGCTCAATAGAGTCCACTAGAGTGCACATTTCAAGCACATGATTTTCCCCAAAGAAAACTCTAGTTTTACCCCTCACAGAGCTACAATTCCCAGCACCCTTAAACTGCAGTTCCCTTGATTCTTTGTAGGGAAGTGTCATGCTTTAAATGTGCATTACTTACACCTATGCTGTGGCTCTGACCTGTGTGGCAGTACATGTCTTTCACATTGTCTGCTTTGTGATCCTTTCAACTAGAGAGATTGAACCTGGGGTCTTTGGCAAGTAAAACATGTGCCCTGCTACTGAATGATCACCCCTCTATTCTACACCCAGTTCCTATCTCAAGCCTTCATTCTTGGCACATGGCGCCAATGAGGCTTATGGAGCTTTTGCATGTGGCACACACTTAACTCTCTTCCACTAAAATCAATGGGACTTAACCCATTGTTAGCAGTACTTAACCTTGGTTAGTTGGACTGTGCCCAGCACACTTTAATTCATTTCCCTTTTCCTGTTCTGTATAATGCTCATTCTGTCAAGAACACTTTCATCTATTGTTCCTCCCACTTGTGTTGCCTTTAGCACTTTTGCTCAGAAATTTGCTCAGCAGGTTTCCTGATTTATTCATACGCTAGTCAAGTTGGAATACTTAAATTACTTATACTCAGAAGTAAATTTTGCTGAAATCAATGGACCTCACTTACAAGTAAATGTGTTTAGGATTGGAGGGCTGCCTTAATGTAGCAATTAATGTATTGGAAACAAAGGTTAATTTTCAGTGCTCCTTTTGTGTTATTGGTTTGGTGGGTTAGATTTTCAAGTAGAGGTGAAGGAAAAGGAAAGGTATAACATTTCTCAAGCTACTCTCTCTTTCCTTGCACAAGATGCACTGACAGCCATTATTTATTATTTAAATAAAATATATGTGTGACTTCAACTATGGAGCTGTCAAACATTCAATAAATTGCTATAACAAATTCATAGGGAGAAAACTTTTAATATTTGCTATCGATTCATTTGTTCATTGCTATGAATGTTTTAGTGAGCTGAGAGCATCATTTTTGTTAGTTTTTTTATATAAAGGAAGAGAATAAACGTGTTCATCATTTCTGCTTTCCCATGAAGAAATGAATAACCCACCTAACAATAATTCTGCATTATCAGATGGGGTATTTGCTATGTACCCGCTAATATCTCTATATAGAATATTTTAACTCCCCCCCAATAAATAAAATACTTTTTAAAATCACCCTCTTCTCAGCAATAAAATATTTTAAGTTTTTTAAGTATGATTATAATATTGGGTTGTTTAGTCATGGACAGAGTTCACCCTTTCATAAAACAGCTTAGTAAGTGATGAATTGAGAATGAGTTTTTATATTTAAATCTGTGGGTTCTAAAAATGTGGACTTCTAAAAATGAAAGAAGTGTACGAGAAGCAGAACTGCTAGTCTCTCAGATATAGGAGCAAAACCCTTTTCAGTGAGGTTTTGAGGGAGTGTTGATCTTGGTTGGAGGGGACCAGTTCTGAGAGGAGAGGTAGAGATCTCCATTGTCCCAACTCCAATACCTCTTTCTCTTTGTGGGGGAGGGAAGATAACTCCCAGGGTTTCCATCTTTTTCTTCCCTTTTCTGGCCCTGTCTCATCCTTTATGAGTCCATTCTCTCTCTGATGGTTATCAGAAGAAACACCAACCCACACCCCACAATAATAATCTGAGGCCTTTCTTTGGGTTCCTCCCCCACAAGAGATCCAGAGGGTGGCAGGACAGGAAGTGGCCTTTTCTGTGGTGGCTCCCCACTTGAGGAATGTTCTCCCCAAGGGAGCTTGCCTGGCATTTTCATTACATATCTTTAGGCACCAGGTGAAAATGTTTCTCTTCAACCAGGCATTGAGCTGATTAACATTCTATGGTACGCATAGACAAACTCCGGTCCGCCAGATGTTTTGGAACTACAATTCCCATCATCCCTAGCTAACAGGACCAGTGGTGAGGGATGATGGGAACTGTAGTGTCAAAACATCTGCAGAGTCAAAGTTTGCCTATGCCTGTTCTATGGCCTTTTAAATGTTTCCGTGGGAGGGGGTTATTGGTTGGTTTTGCTTTATTATGTATTCTGAATTTTCATTTTGTATTTTTATATTGTGAACCACTCTGTGATTTTCAGATGAAGGGCAGAATAGAGATGTAATCAACAAACAGCAACAACAAGAGTAATAATTTACCCTGGCCTTTGACCATTCAGGTATTTTGTTTTGTGGAACCCATCACTTTTGTTTAATGTCCACCATTTCATTTGTTTTCTGTTTGGACCTGAATATATTGTTGTAATCTACCCTGGGACCTTATGGGGAAGGTTAGTAGTTGGGCACTACTACTCTTCCTGTCAGGCTAACAAGCAAGAGACAACCCTTCCATGTGTGCTTGCTCCAAGGGTGGGCATGCTCTCTGGCCTCCTGGAGCAGCCCCTTGCAGAGCCAGCTGTTATGGAGCCAAATTTAGTACTGAGAGGACAAATCACAGAAGCTGCCTAGGAGCAGGCCAGTCCCAGTAACCCCCGACATCACCCAATGGAAAGGATGTTTAACAACAAGAGTGTGACCAGATCCTTAGCTTCCCTACTGCCATTGGGTCAACATTGTCACATGGGCAGGACCACTTACCTGTCATTCACATAATGTCATTATGACATCGGTTAACAATTTCACACTGTCTCCTCTTGTCACTAATCATCTGATGGGTGCATGAGTGGCTCCTTTGAAGGTACGCTGTCAGTGCCAATCAGTTGTGAACACCAGTTCCAGCTCCTTAGAAAAACAGCAGAATAAAAAGTGTAATAATGAAGATTATGTGGCTGCAAGCAGAGAAAGTCTTGTTTTAATTGATTTTATGTAAGATGCTCTGGGAATGTTTACGCTCAAGTGTGAGTGCAAATGCTCTAAATAAATGAATAATAAGATGAAAGCTAATGAGATGATACCTTTACCTGTACACTAACTTTTTAAAAATGCTGGAAGTAAGATATTTCAGCTCAGATAATGTCAGTTCAGGTTTAGATGTTCAAAGCAAAATTTTAATATAAACTATATGATTTACATGTTCAGTTTGATGTTAACTCTTCTGAGTTTAATGGGAAAGGGTTGATCAGGGAAGGAACTATGCTGCTTGTATTACAAATATAGTCTGGCTTGGTTTACAGGAATCAATCCACAACCTTCCAGAGGGATGAGGCTGGGAAACAATGAAAAACGATAAGATGTTTTAAAAGCCCTTCTTACTGGAAACAGTTCAGTTTTCCTTAGCCTCCCAGCTCTAACTTTTTCCGATATATTCTATTCCATTTTAATGTCCTGATTGTCTTGTCCTCCCCCGAGTTTCAGTTTATTTTGCATGTTAACAAGTACAACCTGTTTAATGTCATTATCTTTCTTGTGTTTCAGAAATTTATTCTGGGTGACTGCCTACAGTGGGCTGCCAGAGTTAGTCCTTGATCAATGAAGTGTCCTCAACTCAAGCCTTCGTTCCTCTATTACATTGTGTCAGCCAGAGGCTTAAACACATTGAAGCTTCTGCTGTGTTATTTTTCTTCATTCAGTGTATCATCCCCAGAGAGCACCAGGGAATAAATAGATTTTGTGCCCAGGTGTTATGTCTGTATTGTGTACGTATCAAGCTACTGCCATACACCCAGCCACTGGAAGATTGTAAAGGAGTAGCTTACAGGGGGCAATGCAGGGCATGCCTTCCTAACACCATTTTAACTGGCAGGAAAGTCCATTTGGAATATTCAGGTCTCAGATATCAACACATATTTTTTGCCTGTTTAGATATTATATAAATTTATAAATAGTATGTTTTACTATATGAAGCACTCAAGAGAACGCTTTCATGTGAATTAATTGATAAAGCATATCAAATCTGTTCTGACAATAGCCCTATTGCAATACTAGTAGAATACATGAGTGGGAACAAGTGTGCAATGTGCCTACAGAAGCAGAGAAGGCTCCCAACTGCAATTATTCACCCTCCAACTAGTGGAAGGTGATAGACACAGCAAAGGGTGTGGTGACATGGACAGACAGACACAGAGCTACCATGTGCACCCCTCATCTCCCTTCTTGCATGCTTATTTAGTAAGGCCCACTTTAAACAGCCATGGCTTCTCCCAAAGAATTCTGGTAAGTGTAGTTTGTTAAGGGTGCTGAGTGTAGCCAGGAGACCACTGTTCCTTCCACAGAGGTACAATTCCCAGAGTTCCCTGGGAAGAGGGATGGACTATTAGACCACTCTGAGAATTGTAGCTCTGTGAGGCCTGAAGTGGAGGACAAGTGGAGAACAAGATGGCACCACCTCCATTCCATGTGCGGAAGTTGACTGGACTGGCAGTTGTATTCTGGCGATAGGTTGGTGTCCTCCACGACATCCGAGTCTGACAACAAACAGCTGTGTCCTCCAAGGAAAGGGTACAGGCAGAGGCTCAGGAGGAAGTGTTGAAGGGGCTCTGCTGTTCCCCTGCAGCTGCTGCGAAGCAATCACTTCACTCTGCCTAATAGTAGAACCAGCCTTCATCATTTTGGTAGTGAGTAGAAAACATATATTTTAAAATCAAAGAAAAATAAACCCACAAAACTTACAACTTGTTTCAACCCCCACCCACAACAATGCTTAAATGCTGTCCTCCAAATTTACTGACTCAAAGTAGGAGAGCATTTTTTGTATGTTGGAGGGAGGCATTTTGTATGTGGGAGGGAGCTCAACTCTACAGGGCATAATGCTTTATAGAAATTTACAATCTGAATGGAAGGTGAACTTTTCCTATCCCCATGATTTCAGGTTCAAGGGGCACAGGTACATTTCATCAGCAGCTTCCTTAGGGTTTCCAATTTCTTTGGCAAACAAAACACCTGTCTTTTTCTGCCTATAAAATATAATTTGCTATTATGGTTCAATCTATGGGCAAAGGCTATCTGATATTGTAATTGCACTGGCTTGTAAAATATCAAAAGTATCAAATTAAAAATATGCCAATAGATTGAGGACAGTGATAAGTGTTTTTGGGAACTATGAGGGCACTGTTGGGAGAGACTGCAACTACAGCTGAAGCATCAAGTAATGGATATTGATCTTGATACCTTTGTTAAAAGGGAAATTGATTGCTGTGTTATGGACTTCTTATAGTGTCTTGAGGTGCTGCAAGAAATCAACAATATGAGAATTCTGACAATAATGTTCATTTTTAGGTAACAAGCCTATATTTCTTTTAAAAAGTCTGTAATGTATATTCATAGGACGCTTATATTGAACAGGCAGCAAAATGACTGGCATAACAACGAACAATTATCTAATTTTAGAAGAGTTTGCCTACATGCTTTGGGGCACCAAGACTTCAAACTCACAGTGAAATCCTCAAAGACCCAGGAGAGTTTCCACTGCATAATCTGATGGTTTAACTTTTTATGTGAAAGGAATTGGTTGTTTCCTTACTCAGCACTGATCATTGTGATGGCACAGTCCCACAAGTTTTAATGGAATTGCAGAGGTGCAAATGCTATTGAATCCTCTCCTTAGTTTCAAGTTGTTTCGAAATTACTTGTTTGTTCAGCATTCATCTTGATTTGTTTACACAAAGTTTGTGGGGGAGGTTATAAAATGTTGGTCTCTCACTGAGTATTCATTCTAATTTGTTTGCGGGAAAGTGGTATGGCATCACATGAAACAATGATCATTTCACATTTTCTAGTGCATTTCCCTATCACTTCTTTGCCACAAAAACAAAATAAAAAAATTCCTTCCAGTAGCACCTTAGAGACCAACTAAGTTTGTTATTGGTATGAGCTTTCGTGAGCCACAAAAGTTACTTTTCCCGGGGGGCGGGGATGGGATATGGATTTGTTTCACAAGAGCACCAAATCCACTTTAATCACATGACTTGAATTTTTAAACCCACTCACAAAATGGCCATGGTCTGGAAGTGTCCTCCTCAGTCTTGCTAAAGTGCAAGTGAAAAACACCAATTCACTGATTAGCTCTAGCAACACTGAAAAGGGTCCATTACTCCCAGAGAGTTGTGTAGCTGTAGGAAATGTTGTTTCTTAATTTCTAGGAATGGTTATGCTAAAATCCTGAGAAATAAAATGAAAGTAGAAGTAAAAAAGAAGAAGAGTTGTGTCTTTAAAAAATAGATACTGTAATATATGTTAATAGGGCACTGCTACAGTAATGTAGTTTAATGCATGCCATCAGCAAAATAAATCTCATCTTTAGGCTATAATCTTGAACATGGTATCACATATAACGGCACTCTGGATTGCAGCTTTCTTATTCTCATTATATTTTATATCTTCAAATCTTAATTGTTTATGAAATGACAACAGGTTTTTTATATTTTTTCCTCTTGTCATTTTTTCATTTCAGCATGAAAGCATACGGAGGCTCCGAACCCTTCCCTTGCCCCCCCTGTAAAGGGGGAGTGGGGGTGAAGGGACAACGGAGCCGGGCTTACGGGGATATGCCCCAACCGGGATGCAAATGCGGCGACAAAGCCCGCGGTGAGCGTCTTAGTTCTACCTTTGAAGAATGGAGCCAAAGGAACCCGGTGGTCGTGAGTAACTAATTTGACCAGAAATCGAGCTTTTGGAACGATCCGGGGGGAAGGAGAAAGGCAGCCTGCCTTCTTCCCTTCGAGTTAAAGAAGCTAACCAATTTGAGCAACTGCTGCTACAGGACTGCTACAATGTGCTTAAAATTGATACATGAGACTGGCAAACTTTTTTCTTGGGAAGTAAATTAGTGGAAAATATCTCCATTTAAAGTTGCGGTATCTGCGCTCCAGTTTAGGAAAATGGCGATGAACAGAGAGGCAGGAGTAGAAATTTGATACCCACTTCCTCCCCCTCTACCAGTATGCTGGGCTTCGTCCTTGAACTGGTACTGAACTCTGGACTAACGGACGAACAGAGGCTCACTGCTTTGAAGGTGGAACTGCTGTACAGGAAAGTCAAAGTCTTGTGTGGGGGTCTGAAAGAGAACCAATTGCCCACAGAGGAGGCTTTTAAAACTTTTAACACTTTGGAAGAAAGTCTTGCCAAAGAGCTGAGAGGATGTCTGGGAAGATGGAGAGAAATGAGTGAGCTACTTCGGAGAAGAAACTCGCCTTTTGGGGGTGGCAGTCCCAAGGCGACGGTAAGATTCGTTATATCCAGTCCCCGAGGTGTGAGCTCGGGGGCCAGGGACAGAGAATTATGGTTTTTACAAGAAGAAAAGGAATGCTACAAAGAACCGGAGAAGCTGAGAGACGACGAGATGGTCATCCTGGAGCTCGTGGCAAGGAGAGTTTTGGACTGTGCCTGGATCTGTGGACGCTTGGAGAGGGAAGCCACAGGGAAATTCAGTGTTGATGCCACCAGGAGAAGAATAATGGACAGAGGGGGTGTGGGGTGAAACACTAAGTAAAATTTGAAGTAGCCTGTCATGGAATTTTGAAATCGGAGGGTGAATACTGTCAACAATCTTTCTGTTTTATTTTTTGTTTGAATATGAAAGGAGATATTTTGAGTTACTATGTTATTAGCAGCAGTTTAAAGGATAGAAGAGATAGATATGATATAAATGATTGGTGAAGATTTCAATGGAAGAAGAATTATGATGAGATATGACTACGATGATGCATTGTTAGTTAAATGTTGAATATATAATTGTGTGTAACTATATAATTGAATTTGAATTTCAGGAGAAATGGTTATAAAATAGATTAAGGATATGAACTCGAAGGAGAAAGGGCAGGGGAAGTCAATGGTCAAGATATGGAAATAGAAATTTTCTTTTTAAAGAAAAGATGCAACAAGAAAACTTGACACTGTTTGTATTTGTTTTATCAATGTATTTGTTTTGTATTTGTTTAATTGTAGGTGTGGGTGTGGGTATATGTTGTTATAAGAAAAAGGTCAATAAATTCTTATAAAAAAAAAATGAAAGCATAAAAAAGAAGAAGCTTGTATAGTACACATGGCGCTGATGGTGTTTGCCTTGTTGGAAGGGAGGAAGATGTTACCAGGTAGCAACAGCAATTCCAAAGGATGTAGGAGAGCCAATTATGCCTATATCCCATTTTTCCTGCACTAGATGAACCACAGGCATGGGAGCACATACCTGGCAGTTATAGCCAGTTCTACAAATCTCTCTCTTTCTCTTTCTCTCTCTGTCTCCTTGCTGTATAGCAATGCAGTTCCGTCAGGCTCTGCAGTGTCAGCTCCTGGGCCCTCAACTTCTTGCAGCTGACTAAGGGACACTGAAAGTAACCATGTAGGATTGGCAGGAGGAGAAAGAGAAGAGAGTGATCATTTGTACAGCATATGCCATTTACTGAAGCAGCTGCAGTTGAGGTCTCTCCTGAGCACCACTTGTAGTATCAGCTGAAGGGTCTCTGTCCCTTTTCATGGTCTGGATTGCAAGTGAACGGTGCAAGAATATTTGAGTGCTCTCTTAGCAGAGGAGAATCAGTCAAATACCAATGCCTTCAGACTGTTCACGGCCTTGCCAGCACCTGCTTAAGCAGTCCTGATAATGACGTTCTTTTTCTTCTCTGGGAGTCAAGGATGGGGCATTCTTTAAATTACAGCACCTTGTGGATGAGCCCGAAGATCATGATACCATGATGAAAGAAATCCTCATGATATATTAGAAGATGAAAAATATCTTTCAATTCCCTTTTCAAACAAGTAATCAGGTATTTCCCAAGGAGCCTTGCAGTAGCTCAAAAGCCTTGATAGATGCTGTCAGCTTTAATTAGCTGCATTCTGATCCTTTACCCAAAGAGGTCAGTGACAAAATTGCCACTCATTGATGTTTATGTTGGCAGTGAGACTCCTGCAGTGATACCTACAAAATATGTCTTCAAGCTCATTGCTGTGAATAATGCTTCTGTCTCCCCCTGCCCATCCTTCAAGGGTAAAATTACATAGGAAACCGGTACAATTAATATTAGTATTAAAGTATTATTTTAAAGAAAGGCAGTATAATTACCTTGCTTCATGTATGATTGCACATTTTTTCCATTGCTTGCATTAAATTTGCTTGATAAAGCCATTCCTTACAGATTCTTGATTACTGGTTTAACAGAACAGTCACTTTCTTTTACTTTGTGTTATTACTGAATCATTGTTTCTGTGCTTTCATTCTGAAGCTGTATACTAGGGTGGGAAACCTGTAGGCCTCCACATGTTACTATACTAGAATCCCCCCCCCCAATGAATGGCCTTGTGCCAGGGATAATAATCATGATGATGATGATATTAATAATAATAATAATACCCTGCCCATCTGGCTGGGTTTCCCCAGCTACTCTAGGTGGCTTCCAGCAAAATATTAAAATACAATAGTCCTTCAGATATTAAAAGCTTACCTAAACAGGGCTGCCTTCAGATGCCTTTTAAAAGTCTGGTAGTTGTTTTTTCCTTTGACATCTGGTGGGAGGGGGTTCCACAAGGCAGGTGCCACTACCAAGAAGGCCCTCTGCCTGGTTCCCTGTAACTTCGCTTCTCGCAGTGAGGGAACTGCCAGAAGGCCCTCGGCGCTGGACCTCAGTGTCCGGGCAGAATGATGGGGGTGGAGACACTCCTTCAGGGATGGAACCTGGGACCTTCTGCATGTAAAAATGTTCTCTCACTGAGCTATGGCATTCCCCTTCATATGGACCAGCTGTCAGAGAAATGAATTGTTATTAAGGATATGAGGATATAAGAAGAGCCTGCTAGATCAGGTCAGTGGCCAGTCTAGTTGACCATCCTGTTTCCAAAGTGGCCAACCATATGTCTGTGGGAAGCTGGTAAATAGGACATGAGGGCAACAGCTGCAATTTCCAGCAACTGAAATCCTCTTTTAAATACATTTGAGGTGGTGGATATCACTGCCTCATGTGGGAGCGAATACATATATTTTCTCTCAAATATATACATTTATTTTCTCTCATATATGTATATACATTTATTTTCTCACAAGTTATTATTAAAACGTGAATTTCTTTCACTTGTCTCCCCCCCCCATATATGTTTATATGCATATGTCGATACATTTAAAATGTTGAGAAGTGTACCACAGCATGTGGCAAAATACATGTGGTGGATTGTTAAGTTCTGATCCGCACATCAGTCTGAGAAGATCAGCTCATTGTGCATAGGAATCACAACTCTTGAATTTCTCAAACATGCATATCTTTGGACACATCAGATACTCACTCAAAGCCTGAGGGGTCATGCATTTGCAGAAGTTTTGAGTACACCTCTCCATCCAGATACAGACACTGGCTCTCATAGATGGTTCTAAAATTCTTCTTGTCCCGGTTTTGAAGTTCTGAGTACCCTAGTTTTATTCCTGAAGTGGAGGTGATATATTAGGAATACTACCCCAAACCAAATAAAAGATCTAAGCCAGAACTATATTAATAGTCTAGCCTTTTCCAACTAGGAGTGTACATAAGACCCTTGAGTTTCACATCCCTTCCAAGAATTGTATCCTTCAGGGCCAGTGTGCTAAATTCAAGGGTGATGAATCCATTTCAAAGAACATTCCCTGGCCATCACAGAAGTGGATTTTACTAGCTGTCTATTCCAGATATTTGATCATGCCTCATTATCTGAAATGACTTGTTCTATGTGTTTCCCCATACTGCCTTTAATGAAGAGAGTTTGTTGTTTTATCATTCAATAAAGATTAAATCTTTGAAACTAATCCTTTTGTACTGTGTTTGTATTCTAAAAGTACTCAAAACTAGTTAAGTCTCTGTGTACAGATCCGTTTACTGATGTTTTAGTAACAAAATGATGTGCTTGGTGAAGATTGCGCTAATTGATGTGTAGTCCTTGTAATTTATTGACTAATTTCTCTATAGATAGGATTTAGATGTGTTTTTGAGAGAGAACTCAGCTGGTAGAACTGACTTGGGATTTCACCACATCACCTCAGAACTGCATCCATACAGTTCTCTCACAGCACATTTGGGGAATGACTGGCATAGTTATAAGAGATCTGCAGGAGTTTCTTGTGTATGGGGATCTGACCATGTACTGCAGTATTGGAAAAGCATTCATTTTACTGTCTTGCACTAGTCTCCTGGTGTTTACCTGAAGTTGGCTACCCTACAGTTTCCACCCTTGTATCTAGCTGTGCCCTCTGGACAAAAACAGAACAAGTCTGCTTAAAAATGGAAAACAGGGAAATGAGAATGCATGTGAGCTCCTTGCAGCTTGTAGCATCCTGAGGGACAGCATGGCTGGCTGGCTGGCAGAAACCCTGAACAGTAGCACTTGTGCAAGGATGGGAGGAGATAGAACCTCCAACAAAATGTTGCAGACAATTTGTAGAAATAGAGGGTTGCATCCATTGCTGCACAAGCTGTGTTCCACTTACACAGCAGAATTCCCCTTGGAAGGGCTGCTCTGGATGCACAACAGAACCTCCCCATCATCTCATCTTCCAGCACCCACACCAACCCCCCCAATGTTCCAGAGAGTTCCCCAACCTTCTGAACCAGATTTTGAGGGTGCATGGATGTGTGGGAATTAGACTCTTGTTCCCATTTGCAGAGTACAGTTGTACCTTGGATCCTGAAAGTCTTGCGAGTTGAACATTTTTGGCTCCCGAACGCTGCAAACCCAGAAGTGAGTATTCCGGTTTGCGAACGTTCTTTGGAACCCAAACGTCCAACGCAGCTTCTGTGACTTCCAATTGGCTGCAGGAGCTTCCTGCAGCCAATCAGAAGCCACACCTTGGTTTCCAAATGTTTTGGAAATTGAATGGACTTCCGGAATAGATTCTGTTCGACTTCTGAGGTATGACTGTACGTGGATTCAGTCTTTAATTAGTTCTGCCCCCCCCAAAACCCCACCTACGCAAGACACTGTCTGTTAAAGTTTAAGAAACATATAACTTTTACTTAGTGTATTTGTACTTGCAGATTAAAATATACAATGCAGGTGGGTGTTTCTTAAGTTGCTAAAACATCTAGCATAGATTTGTATCGAAGGCTGACTAACATTTACAGACTGACTGACACTCTGAGGCAGCAGCACAACACAACATACCTGCTGCTCTGTTAAAACTGTCCTACTAACTGCCATAACTGTACCAACTGAAATAACTGCCACAGAGTGTATGACATTTCTAGAGTTCTACAGCTCTTGCAATTAACCCTTTAATACGCGTTTTGGAGGCTAACATCTCTCATGGGGTGACTGAAAAGCAAAAAATCTGTTGCATGAGTGAAACTGCAGCATTGCATACTATCCAGAATGTAGACCTATAGTATGAGATAAGGCCACAAATTCCATACTTTTGAAGGAACTCTTCCCTTCCCTGCCCCCAACCTTCTATGTATGATGTAAGAGATCCACCTGCAAATAATATGCAGAAAAAAGCAATTGGTATATCCATTGTAAGTTTCTTGGCTAGCATTAGAAATTGTGAATTCGGATGGGAGGAAGGAAGACAATATGGCATTTTGATGGTGGCTTGTTGTATTGTTACATATTATTTACTTGTTAGATAAACAACATATTTTTTGCCAAATAATAATGAGTTATAAGTGGCATTCCCAACTCTAAACTGATAACAACAACAATACAAAAGCTTAAAGTACTGGAAGTACAATTCTGCTTATAAAACACTGTGGAACACTGTGCTGCCTCCCCCCCCCCTATAGTGGATGTTCAGTTTCTGTGCATAGTGTGTGCCTATAGTTCTAAAGACATAAGGATGATACTTCAGGTTGCACATCTTGATATATTTTATTTGAAGGGGCAGCTAAAGACATTTGGTTGCCTGAGGGAAAGGGCAAGAGGATTATTCCACACACAGAAGCAAACTAGATTGACAGTTGAATTTTGCTTTGATTCTGCCAAGAGGATGATACCATCTACTGCACCTATGGGCAGCAGGCTTTCTCAGGAGGTGCAGTGGTAGGCTGCTTGGCACCCACTGCTCCAACATCTCTCCATCACTTCTTATCCCCACCACAGCACCTGCATTCTGAGACAACTGCCTCCCTGCCTAATGGTAGGGCTGACTCTGTTTATCTGAACAAAATAAAAAATAAAAAAAATCCTTCCAGTAGCACCTTAGAGACCAACTAAGTTTGTTCTTGGTATGAGCTTTCGTGTGCATGCACACTTCTTCAGATACACGAAAGCTCATACCAAGAACAAACTTAGTTGGTTTCTAAGGTGCTACTGGAAGGAATTTTTTATTTTTTATTTTGCTTTGACTATGGCAGACCAACACAGCTACCTACCTGTAACTGGATCTGTTTATCTGTGTTACATATGACTGGCTGTGGGATTGGAGGGCTAAGAAGTGGAAAATCTGTGTTCTAGCGCTGTCCACTGACTTTATTGGGAATGTTTTATGTTATGTCTTCTGTTACCACAACATGACACTAACTCAAAGGGTCCTGGGAGATCACAGGCTTCTGCGATATACCCCCCCTCCACACCCTTTTGCTAGCAGTGTATCATTTGTCATAGCTTCCTCTAGTGTAAGGATACTGCTATAGTGTTGTATCTGTAAATATGAGTGATCAAATTACCATAAAATGAGTACTATTATAACTTTACAACATGTTTATAGAGCATTCTGGCTATATAACTTTTCTATTTTGCATCTGTAGGTGGAGTTCATTAAATATCTCCTTGTACACCCATGTTTGTGTTTAAAATGAAATTGGTTTGGGAACCTGATCTAGATTAGGATCATTGAGTAGATGGAGGGGTGTTCAATTCCCTTGCACTGTGGTCCTGACTAAGATTCTCCACCAACTGACACCAAAAGTGGCTGGGGCAAATAGTCGCCCTGAAGGGGTATTTTCATCATGACAATGGGACCAGGAGAAACTATCCAGATTGTAGCCCCACACCCTAGCTGCTTTTCATTCAAAAACCACATACACACAAATGCAAATACATATTTAAGATACTCTTTAGCTTGGCTCACAGAGGATGGAACAGATATCTAAGGATTAGGTTGCTGAGATTTGTCCATTAAAATCATATTTGCAAGGTTCATAAAGATTTTAGGGAATTTACAGAATTTTTATTCCGGCTTAGTAGGCAGTGACTATCATGAAAGTACTCACACAATTTCTTTCCCCTAGAATATTGAAATGTTAAGCTATTAGGGGAAATGAGCATAGGAGTTACGCACCCACACCAACTCATAATTGCATGGTACAATAATTTTCATTGACCATAAATAGAAAATGTAATTTTGGAAGTAGGAAGCTATTTTTACTAAGATAGCTATTTACAATTCAAGTATTTGAATATACGTGGGTGGGTTGTTTCCTGCATTAACACTCTTCTCTAAGCCAGTTGCAAAATGTCAACCCAGAACTACCGGTATTTCAGATTTTGCTAACTGTGTTTCCTGGCAGCCTTCATGCCATTTTAAATTCTGCTTTAGAGAGTCGCCTGAACTTCAAGAATAGGTGTGTTTGTGTGTGAGCCCCCAAAGGGTTACAGAGAAAGGCAGGACAGTGGCACCACACAAGATTCTTTGCATCCTACCCAATATGATTAGCAAATCAGTTTTAGTTGGGAAATATCACTTAAGTCTGCATAGTACCACTAATGCTTATGGGATAAGCACTGTAAATGCAACCCTTAAAAGGAACTGCTGGATAATTATTTCTCTCTCTTTGTTATATTGATGACAGGATCAGGACATGAGGATACTGGTAGCACTCAGGCAAGTATAAGTGCTGTTATGCATGATGCCAATCCATCCAGCTACTAGTACACCCAACAGTTTATTTTTGGTATTAGATGGCAAACTTTATCCCTTCATGTATTCTAATCTATAAGCAGCGATAAGTAATATAATTTTGATGCTGTCACATAAAGATTTTCCTAGAAACCCTAGTGTAATGACTTTGGGTGTTTGACTCCACCATTCACCTAGAGCCCTATGGCATGCCATTCTGGCATAGATTCTCTTTCTGACAACCCGCCTGATCTTGGCTGCTAGGTGAATTGGTGAGGGTAGGAAAGGCCACTGAGAGTTGCATGCATTAGGTCTGTATGTTTAAAGTGGCTCAAGGCACTGTTGTCCTAGCACAATGAATCCACTCAAAAAAACAAAAACAAAAAAACCCAGACTTTTTGTGATTTGTTAAGTGATGGGGGAATGGATTGAAAAATGTGATCTAACCATCGGGACAACTCTGTGCCAGCCAATCAGGAGCAAGGGTTAATGAGCAGGTTGTCTGGAGGAACCCTGATTGTTAGTGCCATTCCCATGACTGTTGCCCATTCCTCCGAGGGATGTAGTAAGGGGGCCCTGCACTCTTGAGGCCCCTTAAGGATATTTCTCTCTGTATGAGGAGGCAAGGAGAGTCCAGCCCCACTGTTTCACTTCTAATCCTGAAAGAAAAACAACACTTCTTAATGTATCACATACATTTAGAGATATTCCTTCCTTCTTTCCTTCCTTTCTTCCCTCATGTCTCACTCTAGTCAGGCTCTGTCAGACACCAAACAATTCTGTGAGGCTAAATGATAGAGGACCACTAATCCAGATTTCAGCATTTGGGCCAGCACAAGTGTTTGTATCAGTAGATATGAAACTACTGAGCTGGAAGCATTTTTGTGATGCTGTCAAAGAAGTCTATTGGCTAAAAGCCACTGTGGTTATTTTTACAGCCCCTCTCAAGGTCTGTGACTGACAGGAGAAAAATCATCTTGTCTCAGACAAAAATGGTACTTTTGAGGCTGTTTTTATAGAGCTAGCTTGAATGCAGTGCTGTACCATAGTGACACAATTTGTCCCCAAAGTATTTATTTAAAAAGAAGAAGATGAAGAAGAGGTAAGCTGAAGCAATTAAACATAGAGAGGGGGAAAATGAATGTTAGCTCAATTTGCTATTAAGTTTATGGGTGAAAGAGAATGAAGAATGTCCTTGATTATATTCACGCCTGTTTGGAGTGCAGAGAACATCTAACTGAAACACTAGAAGAAGGAACACCTTTTTTCATATGAGTCCCTGTATTCAATGAGATCTTCAAAAGAGGCATTGCTGTGAGATTTGTGAAGACTTCTTTGTTGTGGTACCCCCAAGTGCTTGGAATGAAATAAATACAAAACTAGAAAAATTGATACTGTTTACAATAATAATAATGAGCACTCACACTTTACATTGTGGGTGCCCTTTGCGGGATCATGCACGGTGCTACAGTTCCCAGGGAGCTTACTGGCAAATGGGATGGCTTGCCTCTCAGTGTTAATTTTTGGATGTTAATTTTTGGACGCCCAGCCTCAGTAATCAAGTTTCTTGCTGGGAGGTGGGACCAGCCCCATTTATAAATAGTGGGTGGAGCCGACAATAGCCTGGCAGTTGGCTCTGGAGATTCACTCTCCCTACCCTCCCTTTGTTTAATGTTTGCAGGTTAACTTTTTATTCCTGTTTAGCAGGCGCTGCTATGATCTATGACTGGTTGATGCTGAAGGACCGGGAAGAAATTTTTCTGCATTGGCAGGTTTTGTCTTCCCCGTAGCAATTTGTCACAACTTTGGCGATTATGGCCTTGGGTGGAATCCTTTAGTCTTTCCTTCCATATTTTTTTTTTGGGGGGGGTATATGAAGTGGTGACTCACACCCCTGAGGTGGCAATTCCAGGGTCCCCCTCTTAAAGGGGGTCACTGGTCATACACTGCGTGCGAGAGTATGGGCTTGGCTGCCTGATACACTTATGTCTTACAGAGCACCCCCATATCCCATTTACCCCGATGAACCCCTGGGAGGGATACACGGCCAAGGCCTAAGCCAAGGTCTTCCTACATTCAGAAGTTTAATAAAGTTGTGGCCTAATTTTAATTCCATATAGCGCTGTCAGAGTCTTCCTTCCTTCCTTATGATCCCTGGGGGCTGGGGCTGTCGCTGCCTGGTCATGCAATAATAATTTATTATTTATACCCTGCCCATCTGGGTGAGTTTCCCCAGCCACTCTGTTCATCACAATTTAGAGATGGAAGATACAGTACTTCTTCTTTCACCTGGCATCCAGAAGCCATGAGGAAATGATTTCATTTTATTTGTACCACACTTTTTAGCTAAGAGCCACTCCCAAAGCAGTTTACAATAAAATTCCAGTACCTGTGCTAGTTACTGCTACTGCAACTTAATCAGCCTGAATTTCAAAGTCACAGCAGGGATTAAAGTGCAGGGCTATAGCTCAGTTGGTAGACTGTGGTGCTCATAATGCCAAGGTTGCAGGTTCAATCCCCATAAGGGATGGCTGCATATTTCTGCCTCAGTTTCCAGTTCAGTGTTCTAGTTTTAATTCTGCTGCATGGATTCCTGTAGATGCAGCTTTGCCTCATTGTCACATGTTCTGTCCCCGTTTTTCATGGTTCTGCTTCCAAGTAGAACACAGAATAGATTAGATTCTTGTTTCAGCACCCCTGCTTGATTTAGCACCTGCATTATTGCAAGATCAAGGGAATTTCCATGCCTAATCTTCTGAAGCTGATGAAAGGTATGAGCAAGGGCCAAACTAGAGGGGGTGCCACTCACACAATTAGCAATTGGTTAAATAGCCTTTAAAGTAAACTGTAGGCATTGGAAAGCAATCGGGATTGGGACCCTCATGTCTGAGTTAGGGGACCTTTTACGCTTTGAGCCAGTGTGGTATAGTGGTTAAGAGTGGTAGACTTGTAATCTGGTGAACCGGGTTCGCGTCCCTGCTCTTCCACATGCAGCTGCTGGGTGACCTTGGGCTAGTCACATTTCTCTGAAGTCTCCCAGCCTCACTCACCTCACAGAGTGTTTCTTGTGGGGGAGGAAGGGAAAGGAGATTGTTACCAGCTTTGAGACTACTTAGGGTAGTGATAAAGCAGGATATCAAATCCAAACTCCTCCTCCTCCTTCTCCTCCTCCTCCTGCTGCTGCTCTTCTTCTTCTTCTTCTTCTTCTTCTTCTTCTTCTTCTTCTTCTTCGTCCCCTGTTGTAGCCACACAGTCAGTGGTCTACTCCTGAGTTTTTCATTGGGAGGAAAAATCCCATTTACTTCAATGGGAGCTTCTTTGTATTGTAAGGAGTGGAAGCCTTGATGTGGATTAGAACTGCAGCACCAAGCAAAGTATTAAAGTTCCCTCTCCAGTCCTGATCCAGAAAGGACCCCACCCCCATGGTAAAAAATTCATGTATTCATGTAATTGTGAATTGTGGTATTGTGTGTAGTTTGGCTCTAAGCCTTGATGATGCTCTGTCAGTGTTTGATGAAAGAATGATTAGGAATATTGATGTTTTTGCCTCCAAATCTTCATTTGAGGGGTAACAGAAGCATATATATATATGCATATTCTAAATAGAGGGTCTCCCCCAATGAATTTGTAATATTTTTTGTCATTCAAGTGATCCACTTTCCTCTTAGGCCATAGCCCTACTATCTCAAGCCCATCATCGTGTGTTAGATCTACCACAGTCATCCACATTTGTTCTCGGAAGAATCTCTAATCAGAATCTCTATTCTTTCTAAAAATCATTTTTATTTGGCAGCAGGGGGAACAGGAAGTGGCATATTCCCATTTTGCCTCAGGTAGTGAAATGGGACAGGCCATCCTGGCTGTGAGAATGATGGAAACGAACAGTGCCTATGCACAGTCTATGCACATTTGTGACATGTGGCCCAAAGGGCTCCATCTTTTAATTTCTTAGCTACATCCTTGCCTCTGATGATGATCTTTACATATGAGCAGGTTCTGGTGGAGATAGGTGATCCTTGCTTTGGATTGTGCTGTTTTAAAATATTCATTTTTTTAAAAAAGAATAAACACCGCAGTATGTCTAGCTTGCCTTTTTATAGTTACTACTTGATAGATAGGAGAACGTAAACACATAGGCCAATTGAATTTATAAGCTTTGTGTTCAGTTAGGTTCTGTCCTTCCTTTCAGTTCTTTATTGGGTGTTATTTAAGACAGGGGTTTTGAATGTGGGGGACATAGCCTCATTTTAAAATACAATACTGCTTTATTGTAAAATACCCTAATCAGGTTTATATCTAACATCTTGTTAGTCACTGCCGGCTCTATAAAGCAAGGCACCATGTCCCCTTAGCTGCCGTGTCTACATTTACAATTCATGGAGCATCCAGCATGACACTTCAGATTTATATACCTATAAACATTTTAGGTTTCAGAGTAAATGAAGGACTGCATATTAACATCTCTACTTGTTTCTTATTCCAGTATGTAACTGGAAGCATGTTGGGAAGTAGATACAAGAGACCAGAATCTTGCATTGCACAAATCAGAAAGAAATCAACCTGGTCATAAAGCTAAGTGGCTCTCACCTACATCTGAAAAATGAACTTCAAGATATAAAGGCTGGAAACAGGAGAAGTGTAATGCCATTAGAAGGGGGTGAATGGGAAAGGCCCTGATAGGCCAACTTTTATTTTTGACCTCCAAAATATAAACAATGTTGAGTATCATTGTCTAAACAAAAGTGTTTTCAGAAGGTGCCAAAAAGAGTACAGTGATGACACCTGCCTGATATCAATAGGTAGGGAGTTCCAAAGTTTAGGTGCTGCCACATTAAAAAAACGGAGTTGGCGTAAAGCTAAACTGGTGGTCAGAAGTAGTGGCATCAGCACAATTGGGGGTAAGCATCATGTGCATCGCAAGGAGGCAAGAAGCGATAATAACAGTAAAAAACCAGCCTACCCTAATGCAGATCACCCCCTTGTGGGATTTCATTCCTTGTTTCCTTTGCCCTCCCGGCAAGGCATTGCCAGTCATCATTGCCCTTTCCTTTCCTTTGCCGTCTCCCTCTGTTGTTTCTGCTGCTGTCAATATTTAGATTGCCAACTCCATGGGGCAGGGAGCTGTCTTTTTTTTTTTTGTAATGCTTGTGTTGTTGTACAATAGTGACATTGTATAAATAATTAATGCCGCCAATAACTCGCTCCAAATAGTGTCTGCGTGCATTTGGTTAAAACAAAGAGCATTAGGTAACCTTCAGGAAGAAGATACGTATACAGCTGGCTTATGTTGCAATACAACTGTTGACCCAGCACAGCAGCAGCTTTTTTTCAGACTGTAATAAACTGAACACCGAGCTAGATTTGCTTTTAATCCCTGCAAAATGTAAAATGGATCGGCCTGTTTCTAATGCTAATCAGGTCTTTGTGCCCTGCTTGTGGGCTTCCCTAAAGCATCTGCTTGCCCACTGTTGCAAATAGGTTGCGGACTCTTGGTCTGATCCAGTAAGTTTCTTTTTATGTTCTTATACAGAGCACTTTATACAGTACACATTACACACACACACACACACACACACACACAATATGAAATCATTATCATAATCATTTTAGAACCAAGCTGTTAGATTAAACTCTTTGAAATTGGTGCTCGCTGTCCTGGATTATTGTCTCTCTAATGCATTGCAGTAGCAAGTTTTAAAACAATACGAATCTGAGAGCAACAAAGCTTTCGGTATGCGTTCTGCAAATATTTACAATTCAATGAAAATGCAAATTGCTGTGTGACTTTGTAACACATGCTGAAATGTTGCTTAAATATATTCAGATGTGAACACTAACGATATAGTTTGCATTTTGGTAGGGGATTTAAAGGTGTTCATTTACAGCAAAAACCTTTGTTTGCTAAAGTTAACTCAACACCATTTTGTTGCTTATTTTAGCTTGAAAGTCAGTGGGAACACAATGGGAAGGCAGTGCTCTAACATCAGGGGAAGGACCGTAGTTCAGTGGTACAGCTTCTGCCTTGTGTGTAGGGTTCCAGGTTTAATCTGTGGCATCTTCAGGTAGGGATGGGAGAGACCCCTGGCTGAAATTTTGAAATGTCTCTGCCTGTCATGGTACACCACAGTCTAGTACAGTGTTTCCCAAACGTAGGTCTCCAGCTGTTTTTGGACTACAATTCCCATCATCCCTGACCACAGGTCCTGCTAGCTACGGGATGATGGGAGTTGTAGTCTAAAAACAGCTGGAAACCCAAGTTTGGGAAACACTGGTCTAATACATCCACTGCTACACCTGCAGTAGAGCTGTGTGCCTTCAGCATATTGCTGACAATGTACTCCAAAACTCCAGACAACCCCACTCAGTGGTTTTGTGTAGACGTTAAACAGCATAATTCTAATTAGCTACACAACCCAATCATTATACCGCTTTCTTCTTATGCAAGACAATTTGTAACAATAACAACAAACATTTTCCTTACAAGGTTTCTACATTGTGGTTAAAGACAAAACTTTTCTCTGCAGCCCTTAAATAAAACTGCATCTGTAGCCTCTGACCGCTTGACTTAATGCAATGTTACCACTGCATTGGCAAGTCTACATGGCCGCTCAGATTCCCCGGGATTTGTAATAGTGATAACATGGGGTTAACAACGTAAGAGACTGTGGCGAGCTGCCTTTTCATGCAATACAGATTGACATCTGAAAAGCTTTTAAGGACATATCGCTATCATGGTCTCCAGCCATCTGAATCTAATCTCAATTTTAATCTGTTGACAATTACACAGTGGTTCAAGGCCAGTAAAGCTTCTATCCACCAATTATTCTTGGTGATGTACCAGAATGCACTGCCCATAAAAGTCTGATTCCAAGGTATCTAAAAGAATGACTTATTTAGTATGAACTTTCCCACATAGCTTGGTCAGCACATAGCTTGGTCAGGCACTCCTCTTCTTGAGTGTCTCAGCTGTCTCAGGTGTGTAGCTGCAAGGTCCATATCTTTCTCATTATGGAACTCCCAGTTTAGGGAGCCAATTAGGCTAGTTCTTTCAGGGTATTTCAGAGGGTGGCCAAGATCATTTAACTTCACAAAGCCTCTGAGAGAGGAGCTAAATGGGTATTATTTATGCTGATATTGGATGTTTATTGTGGGTTTTTAGCACTCTGGTGGTGTTTCATGTGTTTTTAGATGTTTTGGAGTTTTTTATGTGGTAACTTATAATAGATGGAAAGCACCTGCTCATTATTTTGTGCATTTGCTTTGAAATGAGTGGAAGTTGAACTGAATTGCCTCATTTTGCTCACTTTTTCATGTGTTCTGACACAAATGCACATCCTATGGAAGTACATAACCTGATGGCGATGGTGACAACAACACAACATTATTTTCATTTCACATGCCATTGTTGTTGGGTTTTTTTTTTGGACGGGTAGCCACATTCTGAGGAACATCTGGGGAACACCACCCAGAGAATTTGTCATAAAAGAAAAGAGTGATTGTGAATAGTTTGAAAATTTGTTTGTTTTCTGTGAGGGGGATAAACAATTATGACTTACGTAGATGGCTGAGGAATGTGTTCTTGGGCACTGCAGAATAAGGGCAGTAATCACCACACTGTTGAGAGGAAGAAAGTAGTATTCTGAAAATTGTTTCTAAATTAATACACATTTCCTCCGGGTTGTTTTTTTTTTTTAAAGAAAGCAAAAATTAGCACTCTGGCTGTAGATGAGACAGATGCTCAGCCTCTAGCTACTGTACCTCCCGTGGCTCTCGTGATACCAGTCTGATTGAATATGAGCACAGCAGCGCTTTCTCTCCTTGAGACAGTCTGACAAATGTTCTTTGTGTGAAGGGGCATTTGGTTGCTCTAGTAAACAAAGCCTTGCTCCTTTCCTCCAGATGTCTGTAGAAATAATGACATCTCACAGTACCCGTGCAACCCACCATATCTCATTCTCTCTAGAGAGATGGTGATGCACAGATGCCATCAGATAGCTCTTGTTACCAGCGCGAAGTTGTTTGTAGCCATCAGGCTAAATGTTCCCTTGCTACACAAAATCCACAGGTGATAGAAGTAGCTGCCCAAACCCTTCGCAGCCCTCTTTCATTTCACTGGTAGCAATGAACAGCAACAAATTCTTCCATCAGACTGCTGGTTCGACGCAACATGATGGGTAAAAGTGTGAACCATGGGCTAGAATGCCATTCCTGGTTCAGATCTCACCTCAGCCACAAACTTGCCTGGTGCCATAGGAAGCCACTGTTCACACTACCCCAGCCTTCACTCCTCATCAGCGGTAGGGACTTTCAATACTCAAAAATAGCTGTGGCTACTGACAAAACACAATCCAGAAGGTGACCTGTGGAGATGGATCTACAAACTGTCTGAATATGCATTCATAATTCATCATAAACCTGGAAAGCAGAATTGAGTCACAGATGCTCTCAGCAGTGAAAATAAGAGCAGTGAAAGCAGATATAGTCTGGTTCTGGGAAGGCAATATAGGGAACAATTTAAGGACCCTGAGCTGTATATAGTGTATCAACAAATGTATTGACAGAGACATATACAGGGGAGACTTGACCCAGTTATGGGGAGGAAAGAATACATCCATTGATTCTGTTGGAAACATACTTGCTTATGGGAGCTGACAGGATTTTTATGCTTGAATCCTTAGATAAAAGTACTTGAATGCATGATACTGATGCAGCTGGACACTTGGGGCTATGGACAGATATTTGACTGGGCATCAGACAGTTTTTTTTGGTTTTTTTTTTACTTGGCATGGCAAAGGTTGTTAAACAACAGGCACATTCATGTCTCATGTGCCAAGAAAGGAAAGTGCCAGCAAGATGAAAAAAATCACATTAGGGTAGGTGCCATAGTCTATGAAAACATGAGGATTTATTCAAATAGATTTGAAAGGTCCACTTCTGGAAAGAGCAGCTGGAAACCAGCATTTTCTTGCAGGGTGTTTGGAGGTTTTAGCTGGGGAGTTCAGCTATAATATATCTTTGACCATCACATCCCCTTCTATCAGGGAAGATTGTTTTCTTCCACTGAGCATGCAGCTTTGGCAGGCATGTACGTGAAGTGGTGAGGGAGGACACTCAGCTAGCCATCCAGATCAGCTAAATGAACCCTCGTGATCAATGGGGTGACAGATGTTGCAGCCAGATTGCCCTCATATGCAACTTAGAGGGTGTCTCTTTGCACTGTCGGCTGAAGGAATTCATGGGGAAATGCTTTCAGAGACAGTTTCAAATTGTCATGGTGATGCCATGGTTTGCTGACAATATTATTATTTTACTGCTTGGCCACACACACACACACACACACACTCATTATTTGAATTTACCATGTTTTCATTATTGTTATTTGCAATGTGTGTCTGTGTGTGTACACCTTTGGGCACCCTTCCCTTTGTTTACCTGGAAGTAGGGAAAGGGGGTGGTGGCGGCAGAAGCAATGGGAAGCAGGGAGGGGAAAGTGACTAAAACACCAGAGAGGTGAATGCTACTAGCCCCAAAATGGAAAGAAGAATTATCAACAAAGGAAGAATGGCAGACGAAACTGATGGAATATGCTGAAATGGAGAAACTGACAGGGAAGATCAGAAAACCAAGAGAATCAAGTATTTGTTAGAGACTTTAGTAAATTTGTAGTTTACTTTAAAAAACCCACTGTAAACAGTTTAAATTATTGGTAGCATTATAATGACATTTGTAATGTGAGATGGTTGGACAGTGTTCTCGAAGCTACTAACATGAGTTTGGCCAAACTGCGAGAGGCAGTGAAGGATAGGCGTGCCTGGCGTGCTCTGGTCCATGGGGTCACAAAGAGTCGGACACGACTGAACGACTGAACAACAACAACAAATGTGAAATTGGTTATGATAATTAGGGATATACAATAGTTGTATAAAGCATAAGATGCAGAAAACTAAAACTTTTATTATATGAACCCATGGGAGGAAGGGGAGGGAGTCTGAAAGTTCAGATAACCTTGTATTTTGATGTTTGAATTGGTTAGAGATAAAGTGTATAAAAATGTGAACACACACACACACACACACACACACACACACACACAGTGGTACCTCAGGTTACATACGCTTCAGGTTACATACGCTTCAGGTTAAGAACTTTGCTTCAGGATAAGAACAGAAATTGTGCTCTGGTGGTGCAGCGGCAGCGGGAGGCCCCATTAGCTAAAGTGGTGCTTCAGGTTAAGAACAGTTTCAGGTTAAGAACGGACCTCCGGAATGAATTAAGTTCTTAACCCGAGGTACCACTGTGTGTGTGTGTGTGTGTGTGTATATATATATATATATATATATGAAACACCAGAGAGATGGTTCTTGGGACTTGGAGTCTACCCTGGGTCTAACCACATAGAAGCATAGGAAGCTGCCTTATACTAAGTCAGACCACTTTTCCATGTAGCTCACTATTGCTTACACTGACTAGTATTGGCTTCCCAGGGTTTCAGGCAGGGGGCACTCCCAGCACAACCTAGAGATGGCCAAAGGTTCCTCGCACCTGCATTAAAAATTGGGAAACCTGCAGTATCTGGGTCAAGTTAATTTTTTGGGGGGAAATAAATGCCTATTGCAGAATGTTGTAAGTTATAATAAACTTGTGGCCAGTGGTTAAATTCATTTGCTGTTTTGTTCCTTCACTCCATGGGCGTAAGGGCAAAGTGTGTGCATAAATACATCCTTAATTAGCAAATAACATTTGCTACACTCTGCAGAAAGTTCCTTGATAATTAAGTTTAAATGTACAAACATGCTTAATATAGTAGAGACTGCATAATAGGGGACAGGTTGGGAGTTGCTAGGAAGGTAATTGTAGGAGAAGAGCCACCTGCTTCTCCTTGTCTCTTTCGCTTCTGACAACCTCCCACATACTCACTTTTCCTTCCCACTTTCTTAAATTGGGAGAAAGCAGAAGATAAGGCAAGAGGCAATTAAAGGCAGGATGCCATCCCCCATTGCCAGCTGTTGTTTGAAAGGTGAGGTGAGGGGAACCTATGGGGAAATCTTCTAAATAATCAGAATAGTATATTACTTATTTATCTATTTATACAAATTACCAGAAAAATTACCGCTCACTGGAAAAGATTGCAAAACAAGACAGATCTTGCCTGCAGACTTACAATCTAATCAATACAACATGAAGAAAAAAAGAACTGGGGGGTGGAAAGAGAAATAAGCAAACTTAGGCAAGCAAACTTATTTCCTCTTATAATGGCCAGCTTGAATGGAAATGGTTCAGGGAGAAGAACAGCCAAATGGCAGCTGGTCTCTCTGCAAGACAACATAGCCATGCACTATCCCATCTCTTCTGTTGCAACCAGGTGGAGTCGCTGCTAATAAATAGCAGCTCCAGGGAGAATGACAGCTCTTCCAGGAAAAAACAAATGGACCACCTGGGGAGGTGGAATATCTCCTTACTCAAAGCTTAAGACACAAGAAGTATAGCTAGGGAACAATTGGTAGTGCAATAGATCTGCAGTTTGGACATCCAGTATTGTTGACTGTGAGCATGTGCAGTCTATGAGTTTGCTTTGGCTCACAGCCCATTTCTAAAACTAAGTTCAGAATTGTAGTATGCACAATTTGCCACAATGTTTAGTTCCTTCAGGTAATATGCATATTTCCTTCTATATTAATGTTGTATAACACATCAATGCACTAAAGAAGAATAAGAATTAGATGTGATTCTAATTATCACATTTTTAAAATTGTGTAGTGTTTCATGGATGTGCACTCCAGTGAATTATTAAAACATCACACCAAAATAATATTTAGACATATCTACAGTAACTGCTGAAATAGGGGAGGAGGCCCCATCAGTATTGGCATTCTGTGAGCTCTTGAATGTTTAAACAAGCATTTCCCAAATCTCCTAAACCCGGATCTCCAACTTTGATTGTTGTTTTAACTGTTATGCTGTATTAATGAGCTTGCTTAATATATATATATTAGTTATAGATGTTTTACTGTAGTTTAGGGTTGCCATATTTCAAAAAGTGAAAATTCAGAGCTTTTTGCTGAAAGAAAAATCAGCCAAATGACACTGCCAACATGGATTGCCATACACAATGCGTTGATGTATGGCAACCGTACTATAGTTGTTTTACTATGTATTTTAATTACAGAACAATTGTGTATTCCAAATGCTTGAATAGGTACTTGAGATCCTCCAGATGTTGTTGGACAATGTCCTATCATCCCTGACCACTGGCCATTCTGGCTGAGACTGATGGGAGTTAGAGTAAAAACAAACAAACAAACAAACAAACAAACAAACAAACAAACAAGTGGATGACCCCTGCCCCATTGTATCTGTTTGACTTTGGAAAGAGGATCAGGGAAGCCAGAAGTTTGGAATCTTGGGAACATACTGGATGAGGAGACTTTTGGAAGCCTCATGTAATGGAGGGGTGGTAGCCTTGGTATTTAATTCTGTAACATCTTGGTTTGTTTTTCATGAGAATTGCTTTGGCACAGATCTTTTTTTCCCCCTCTGTGTAGCTGGCCAGTCTGAAAGTTCCTGATTTTCCTAATTTACAAACAAGCTGACTAATTGAGTCATGTGCTTGCACCATCAGTAATATTAAACAAATAGGACGATAATGATTTTATACTACATAGGGGAATGTGATGCTCACATTGGGTAAATAGAATTATCACCTGCTAAGATACACAGCGGGTGGCGCTGTGGGTTAAACCACAGAGCCTAGGGCTTGCCAATCAGAAGGTCAGTGGTATAAATCCCCGCGATGGGCTGTGCTCCCGTTGCTCGGTTCCTGCTCCTGCCAACGTAGCAGTTCAAAAGCACAAAGTGCAAGTAGATAAATAGGTACCGCTCTAGCAGGAAGGTAAACGACATTTCCATGTGCTGCTCTGGTTCACCAGAAGCAGCTTAGTCATGCTGGCCACATGATCTGTACGCCGGCTCCCTCGGCCAGTAAAGCGAGATGAGCGCCGCAACCCCAGAGTTGTCCGCGACTGGACCTAATGGTCAGGGGTCCTTTACCTTTATTGCATTATACTGTCCTTAATCCGAGGGTCACAGGGTGGTTCACAATATAAAAACTCAAAAATACATACTAACGAAACAATAACAACAACCCCTAACCAAGAAGAGAAGAAAATGGAGGTATATTCCTTTAGCACACAAAGTAAAAAATGCAAAGCAGGCTTTCTTCAGTATTAAACTGTTGAGTCTATTAGTGCTTTCGAAGGCCAGTCTTTCCTTAAAACACTACCGGTAATTCACATTGGAAGAGACTGCTTGACGATACAGCTCTACTGCTGACAGAACGAGGTCTGTGTTTCTGGCACCAAATCTGCCTATAATCAAACCAACTGTGAGCACTCAAGCATTAAGCATGGGCCACCTCACATATACAGAAGCACAAATTGGCCAGAATCCAACTGGCAAAAACTTCCTGTGGATTTGCTCCTGGAGCTGTTCAGTAGAGACACAGTATTTTCTCCTAGGCATGCTTTCTTTGGGATTTGCTTGCTGCTATGAAGGAGTGGTTAAGAGAATGGCATGTGCCCTGGGTAGGGATGCTGCCAGGTTTGGGGGGAGTCTGAATTGGGTGCTCGCTTCAGATAACATTACTGGGACATAGGAGGCAGGCCTCAATTGTGATGTGGTGCTGCTAAAAGCAGTGCAGCTCCAGCCACCCACAGCTCCCTCGGAGCTCTGGGCAAGGCAGACACGGCTATCTTTCTTATACTCAATGCTTCCAGGCCCCTCCCTTCCCCCCAACGTTATATGGGCCCAGAGGCATTGAGGGAAAAGGCAGCTGCAGCTAATTGGTTCAGCCATTTTAAATTAACCTCATGGTGAGGCCATAGCAATTGGTGAGAGCCAGTGTGGTGCAGCGGTTAAGAGTGGTAGACTCGTAATCTGGGGAACCAGGTTCGCGTCTCTGCTCCTCCACATGCAGCTGCTGGGTGACCTTGGGCTAGTCACACTTCTTTGAAGTCTCTCAGCCCCACTCACCCCACAGGGTGTTTGTTGTGGGGGAGGAAGGGAGAGGAGAATGTTAGCCGCTTTGAGACTCCTTTGGGTAGTGATAAAGCAGGTTATCAAATCCAAACTCTTCTTCTTCAATTGCCCTACTATGGTGGATTCTGATAGCAGGGGCAGAACTAGGAGAACTGGGTAAGCCTTTCTTCCTCAGCCACAAATTTATATCTATGTGGGTTGGTTCCTGTGCGAGAGGCAGGAATAACCAGGAGGAGGGTATGTATGTGCCTAACCTTGGTGTTATCAACACCATGCTCTAACCAACTGAGCCAGCCTGGGAAACTGGATGATTGGTGGATGCTGATGTGATATTGGGGCTGAGAGGGAAAATCAATAATGGCATCATGTACCAGGGTCAGACGGAGTTTCAGGGCTATTACCAGGGTCCTGGGAGTGGAGGATATGCAATATTATCATAGAAGAGTATGAGGAGGTAGACACGACATATGTCACCCCCGCTCAGCCTTCTCTCAACAGAGATCTGGGTAGCCATGTTGCTGACTTGCCCTCCCATCTGGTGATGATGTTGCTTAATGCCAGATTGGTCCACAAAAATCCCCTCCCATCTATTATTTGATTGAGGATGCGGCTGGTGATCTATGGTGTGTTACTGAGACCTGTGTGGGTGAGCTGGGAGGCCCTGATCTTAGCCAGCTGTGCCTACATGGATATTCAGTGCAGCACAAGTCAAAGTCAGTGGAACAAGGAAGGGGTATTCCAACGATCCATAAAAGTTCCATCATTCTTACCTGGAAGCCAGTCCATCTGGGACTTGGATGCAAAGGTTTGTACCTGGTGATGGGAGGCAGAAACAGAACAGGGATCTTGCTGGTGTGCTGTCCACCCCATTGCCTAACCTTATCCCTGACTGAGCTGGCAGAGATGGTCCCTGGTGTGGTGTTTGCGAATCCTAGGACACTAGTTTCAGCACCACAGACCATAGATCAGATAAATATTAGACAAAGCAACACATAAGTAAAGGTAGACTACAAAAAAAAAATCTGCACTTGACCTAACTGGAACAATAAATAGGAATGTGTGCCTTAATTTTTTAATTAAATCCAGTAAAGTTAAAAAGAAAAGAAAAAAAAGCCGCCCTTTGGAAAGGAGGTGGTGGTTAGCACTGCAAAAATATGTTTAGTATGAATGTGCTGTTAAACAACTTGGCACCAGTTTGAGGTTGATTTTGAACTAATTCTATGGCTGACCAGAGAAACAGGAAGAAGCTATCTCCTATTCATTATTGCTGTACTGAAGTTCACAAGGTGCAGGAAAGTATGCAGGCCTATATCTTTGCCAAACTGAGGAGAACTGATGGATTTTCCCTCCTTTAAAAGTTATAGAATGGATTATTTTTAAACCAAAACAATCTACTCAGTTGAAACGCTTCATTGTGTTCCTGTGAAAGAATGAATGTACAATCATGGGATGCCTCCCCTCCCAGAACAAGAGTTGAAGAAATCTACCAAGTACGATGACAACTTAAGTATAACAAAATAAGGAGGGTTGAAAGGACTTTGACAGTTTTCATTAACAGTGTTGTCTGAGGGAAAATGCCTACTTTGCCACTTTTGGCAGTAAGCTAAGACAGCAGTACAGGAAACATAATTACTCTGGGCCCTGAGCCAAGTAATTCTGTGGTACCATTATCATGCAAAACACATTAAAGGTCTGACAGAAATTAGAGAATCTCCGTATACCTCCTTTTTAAAATGTCATGCTGTCGCTTAAAAACTTGATCTTGTGATCATAGGTAGAAGCCTTCTTTTTAAAGTAAGTTTTATCTTTTCAAACTTTTTTGGATACAAAGGGTTAGGGTAGCAAAAAAATAAATAAATGTTGAAAAACAAAATGACCAAACCTTACTTTCCTAACGCACCATTAAATAGCAGTGTTTGCGGGGGGGGGGGGGCACTTTCTATACCGTGAAGTTTATTTCTATCTTTTAAAAGTAATCCATTCATTTTCTTCTTCTGGGTTGGATTTAGATTAGCATTTCAGTCTTGTATGCACCTACCTCGGTGTAAGCATCAGTCAATGTGAGTAATTTCCAATTAGACATGTATAGCATTACACTGCAAAGTTAGTCAAATTTAGGCTCAACTGAAATCAATGGAACTGTAGTTAATTATGAAAAAGTGTTACCACTGACTTTAGTAAGACTAAAATTGGTTTGGCCAGCTGATCCAACCCCACATTAGTGAGTCCTCACTCAAACTAAGGGCATAAAGAAGTTAAAGGGGCCCAATCACATCTTATTTAAATCAACATGATTTAGACCCACAGTTATTCAGTTAAACAAAAGCACACCTAGATTTTTGGGGGGTCAGGATATTATGTCCCATGGTTGTACTTCTCAATCTATTTCTTCTTGAGCTATTTTTTTTCTTTAGGCTCACTTGGCTACTTATGAGTTAATGATTATCAGTGATTGCCGGTTTGCATTTATATGGATAACTTAAATATTCAACGTAATAATTTCATTTTCCCACTGTCTTTCAGTGAATTCACATATTCAATAAAGCCAGCCAACTCCAAATAATACATAGCTAATCTGTGATTGACTTCACACCTACCAGCTTGACTTTCCTGCAGGGTTATTTCCTGACAAGATAAAAAGCAAAGATCCTCGACTGATGTATCACCAGTTAATAACTAAGTCTAGCAATTCCATAGGTTTAGATTAAACAGTAAATGCAATTACTTGTATTCAGTGTTTCTGAATTCACCCTTTGCAAACTGAGTTTTAAGTCAGCAGTAAACATTTTATCACTTTCCCCCGTGTTTAGGTTGGCCTCCATTTTTCAACTATTTGAGTATCTTGGATAATACCATTGAATTCAGTTGGATTTACTTCCAAGCAAACATGCATAGTCTCAGGCTTTAAGGACAAGTATTGTATCCCAGTACAACCATGACCACCTATTGATGTCAGATATTGTCTTTAAGAGAGATGATAGTTCTTAATAGCAGTCCTGGAAAGTCGAGGTAATGGTCTATTTTACAAGGGTAAAGTGACTTGATTACTATTGATCTCAGCTTCCCTGAATTAGAGCTAGTTAGAAATTGGAAAATGTTTTTTCATCATAGGCTTCATGATTTCCCCCTCAGTTTTCTACCCATCAGTTTTACAATTATCCAGCCAATGTTACCTTATCCTTCTTAAAAGGCCAAAGAAATGCCAGCTCTTCTGCTCCTTGATCCTTCCCTGATTCTCTCAGAATCTCAGCCTTTCCCTCTTGTAAACCAGCTCATGGCCTTGTAACTGATGAGTTATCCTCCCAAAGGGCAATGCAGTATTTGAGTTGTTTCTCTACCCCTATTTAGGAATACATATTCTAAGTTGAATTGAAACATGAGAGGGACAACGTGCAAACTCCACCTGCTGGCTGTAAGTTGGAGGGTGAGCATCTCTAGTGGGCTCCTTGCTTTACTTCTGTAGGCTCCATGCACAATGGGACCACATGGATAGAGCAGACTCCCTGCTACAGACAGATGTGTTCCAATTTGTGAAAGGCAATAGCACCCGTGATCCCCTCTTTTTCAGTCTCATGTTTACTCCCCTTGCATTATATCAGGTGTGGGGAACCTTTGGCCCTCCTGTTCTTGCTGAACTCACAGCTCCCATCAGCAAGCATGGCCAATGGTCAGGGATGACAGCAATATCTGGAGGGCCATAGTTCCCCCACCCCTGCATTAGCTTGATGGTGTCGCATTCCAAAGTCTGATGAGTATGACATTGTAAACAATGGAGAATTATTCCCAGTTATCAAGGTAACTTCTCCTGATAGCTCCCCTTGTAAGGCAACAGCCAGCAAAGGATTGTTTCCTAGCACCTGTGGCACCATGAACGGGTGTTAAAAGCCTGCCTCCATTAGACAGCAACAGATAAATTATATTCAATAATGCTTGGTTTCAATGGTGTAGACAGGAGCCCCTGATAGGACTTATATAATAATACAAACCAAAGCTATAACATGGCACTGATAAAATCTGTTCATATCACCAAAAATTCAAAAATTATATTACCACAGTTGCTCTGATGACAGCAGCATGCTAATGCAGCAAGAACTGTGCACCGTGCAGTTATGACATTCTGCTTCTTAAGCATTTTCTTTTTCTTCTAATGATTTCTCTGTTTCCTTTTTTTGTTGCTTAAGTAGCTTTTTATTATTTTCCCCAATGTGGAATCCTTTATACTAACTGCTTTATGTTTTTCTCTTCATTTTTATGACTGCCATTTTTCTCTTCTTTTTCGCCCCTCCCCACCCGTTTGCTTTTAATTTCTTCTGCAGATCATATTTTAAAGAGGATTTTTTTCCCTTGAGGATAGTTGCCACAAGGTTCCCCCTCCCATCTTGATAAAGATGCTTTTTATCTACAGTTTATTGAAATGCTTCATCCTCTTTATAACAAATGGTAATAAAAAGGGAGAAATAATAAACAATAAAAACACTGAAATTCAGAAAATCAAACATGTTATCTCTTTGGATGTGGTCAAATGCTTAATACTTTATCAAAATAATAGATTGGCGTAGCCTGGGACTGATAGGGAAATCTGAAAGGCTCTACCTCCAGATGCTTAAGCTACATATGTGATACAACGCTGGCTCCTGTCTGGGCCTTCTAGTTTCTGCGAGGAAGCATGGCACAAAGTAAAGCTCCGTGATAGAGCTCATGCATTGCATTCAGATGATCTTAGGGTTAGTTCTGAGGTTCCCTAGTTCAAAGGACTATGTAGCAGGTGAGACCCTGGAGAGCTGCTGTCAGTTGGAGTTCTTTCTTTGGCAATCACTTGTAGCTGAGTAAGATTGTCTTCCATGAACATGGTCTTAATAGTGAGTCCATCGGTGACTGTGGAGGCCAATTCTGGATCCACACGTCCTTCCACAGTGGGGACATCGGTTTCCAGATGGGAGTTGATCATGGTGTGGGTTTGCCAAACATGCCTTCCTCTTAGCTCAATTCTCCTTTTTGCCCTGAGTTCATGCTTCTTAAAAGTCCATGACACCTTTGGAAAAGGCTGTTCTCCAATTGGAGCACTCACAGGTCAGTGTTTCCCAGTTATCAGTCCACTTTTTTTTTTTAAATTTGCCTTGAGAGCATCTTTAAACCTCTTTTGTTTTCCACTGGTATTTCGCTTTCCATTCTTAAGTTCGAATAGATAAGTTGCTTTGGAAGACAATAATCAGGCACCTGAACAATATGACCAGAGCAGACAACACTGACCTAGATGATTGGACTCATGATATGGCATCTTTATACATTCACACATTCACATGATGGCAGCCATAATATTGGTTTGAGGGTCCTAAATAAGATTCTGAGATGGGCATCTGATTTGCATTCTTTTCTCTGCACAGCATATACATATTATCACTCAGAGTGGTCATTGTTTCTTCAAACGAGGTTTGAACATCTATCAAATGAAAGGAAGAGATATACCCAAGAGTCACGCTGCAAGTCCAGAGCAAAGCCAGTATGGCAGCCAATGCAGTGTAATGGATTGGTTTGGAGTATGGCCAGACAGAGCTGGGATCAGATTCTTGCTCAGCAGTCCCTTTGTATGTGGGTTGTAGTATTGTCACGTGTGAGTGGTTTATGTATAAGTGGTTGACGGAAGTAATGTTTGCAGTGGTGCATGGTTGTGATGGTTGTGTGAAATGGATTGTGTGTGATTGCACATAAGTTTTGTGGATTGAATTTGTTTATATTATACTGCCTTGTAGTGCTCTCTGATGTTATTTGTTTTTATATTATGTTGATGTATATGGATGTTGTTTATGTATTTCATTACATAAGTCATTTGACCGACATGGCTTGATTGTACTTAGTGTGTTCTTGGTGTATACAGACACATACCCCTATGCATGTATCACTGTAAACTGCTTAAAATCTTTCTGATAGTAAATGGGATACAAATAGATATGGTAAATAAATAAATGCACCTTGTTGGCTGAGCTTGGCCTAGTCACACACTACCTCACAGAGTTGTGGGAATGACAATAGGAAAGGGAGAAACAATGTAAGGTGCCCTAAGTTTCTTAAAGATGTGAGACTAAAATGTGCTAAATAAATAAAATAAAATAAATATCCCCAGAGCAGCAGCCAGCCAACCAACCAGGTATCACAACCAGACTCACTAAGGGTGAGTCTATGCATGCATATCCAGTGGCGTCACAACGGGGGGCGATGGGGGCGGTGCACTCCCAGGGACACGTCTCTGGGGGTGACCAGGCGGCACCCCACCATGGCGGCGTGAGCAGCCATTGCGCCCTGTGGCGGACGAGGAGCCACTCCTTGACTGTGAGGCAGTGGCAGAGGACGGGCCTCTGCCGCCTCTTCCTCCTCCGCCGCCTCCTCCTCTTCCTTGGCTGCGGGAATCCACTCAGTTGCTGCCCGTGGCGGGAGCGGCTCCTGAGGGGCCTCCTCCGTGTCACCAGTGGCCGCTGCCCCCAGTGGTGTAGCTAGCCGCTTGGGCTCCCTGCGGGCAGGGGCTCGTCAAGTGGCTTGGAGCCTGCTGGAAGTCGGCCCACTGCCTCACACTCAGCTGTAGGGCGGCAGCCTGAGGGAGAGGCAGCTGGCAGACGCAAGCGCCATGGTGCCCTCTCGGGCAGCACAGAGCCTGCAGGTGCCCGAGCCACCACATCACTCCTAGGTGAAATGCGAGGCTCGGGTGTGATAAGTGCCACTCCCCGCAGTGTGTGCCCCCCCCCAGGAAGGAAGACAAAGGCGGGAAGAGAGGCGCCTCTCAGTGATGTGTGGTGGGTGAGTGAAGGAAGCCCTTTCCCACCACAGAAGAACCTTCCCTGCGTCGCGCGCCTGACGGCTTTTTATGGCATAGCTCTGGAGTGGGGTCTGGGTGGGGAGGAGAATGGCACTATGTTGTTTTTTTGCAGACACCTTCTAAGAAGGGTTTTTAAACCGTTTAAACAAGGGAGAAAGGTTTTAGACCTTGAGCACCACAGAAAGAGTGCCCATTCTTTCTCAGAGCTTCCTCTGCTTGACGGTTGTTTCCTCTTTCCGTCTTGTCCTGCCTGAGAGAGGGAGGGAGGGGGACGGACAGGAGCAGTGGCTCCCAAGAGGGTGCAGCTTTGCCAGTGCCCCGGCAAAGCGGTGGGGTGTGTGTGTGACAAAAAAAATCCGCACCAGGTAGCACCTGAGCTTGCTACGCCTCTGTGCGTATCTGTCATCTGATGGCTATGAGAGATATCAGGCTCCTTTGTGCTGGCCTGAGTTTACAAAAAGCCACAACATACTTGCAGGTGTCAATTGCCTGTGATATTTTGATGGTTTGTAATTCAGGGGCAAATGATGCTTTAAATGCCAGCCTTCTCAGCTGTTTCACTGGTCATTAACTCATAAGTCTCATTAGTTTTTCTAAGGTGTAAAAGGTGTGGGAGGGCAATGGATAATGACAGATTTGGGAGGGCATTTGGTGACATGGGCAGCCTGTATTGAATTTGGGCTGATCTCTCATAAACTTCTGCTGAGTTTCCTCATAAAAGAGGAAGGCAATCAGAAATAATGCCTCATATAGTTTGATGTCAAACAACACTGAGATATTCAGTGATTGATTTCATTTTCCTGAAAAGAACACTAAAACCTATGAGTAGTACAGGCTGCCACCTGTTAAAATGAGATAATAGGGCCAACGTGTGCTTAGCGACATGACCACGTGGCTGAAGATGGCATCACTTCTGGCCATGTGCAAAACATGTCACTTCCAGTCATATGGTCTTTGTTTTGGTCATGTGAACAACCCCACAGCATTAGTTTTGAAAGCTGGTGACATCATGTCTGGTCATTTGGTTTTTATTTTAGTCATGTGGCGAAGCACAGGATATCTACACTATTTCATTTTAACAGGAAGTAGAACTGTTCTCCTACCATTCTTTACATAAATGTCAATACAAGAAAAAAAAACCTGTCAGTTAATTTATATGCTTCAAAGGATTCCTCAAATGAGCACCTTGTTATTGATATTCCAGGTTGACCAGAACAACTGGCATGCCCTCCCAGTTAGCTCACTCAATAACGGCTGAAAACTGCCGGTCAAGTTTCAGTCCCTGGAGCAGCGGAAATCATGGGCCTAGTCTACAGACAGCCAGGCACGCCTTCAGATTTCCTTAAGCAGCAGAAGTTGGAATAACAGAGACTTATATGAACGTTTTAAACAAGCATCTTTATTAAACAAAACATCAGGACAAAACCTGAGGTTCAAGCATTGATGTTTCCAGAAGCATACACATCGGCAGTTAACTCCAACTGACAGCCCAATTCACATGTCCAACACTTAAGGTGGAATGGAAGAATTACAACACACCTAACTGTCCTAACATGACACAACGTGGAAAACAAATGTTCTGGCATTATGTAGATTACTTACTTGAAACAAGACTATGTCACAATTAATTTAGTCTATACGCATAAAAGGTAAAGGGACCCCTGACCATTAGGCCCAGCCGCGGACGCCTCTGGGGTTGTGGCACTCATCTCACGTTACTGGCCGAGGGAGCCGGCGTACAGCTTCCGGATCATGTGGCCAGCATGACTAAGCTGCTTCTGGCGAACCAGAGCAGTGCACAGCAACGCTGTTTACCTTCCCTCCGGAGCAGTACCTATTTATCTACTTGTACTTTGATGTGCTTTCGAACTGCTAGGTAGGCAGGAGCAGGGACCAAGCAACGGGAACTCACCCCGTTGCGGGGATTTGAACCCCCGACCTACTGATCGGTAAGCCCTAGGCTCTGTGGTTTAACCCACAGTGCTATACACATAGCAGGATTTAAATAAGTGTATCATATATACATGCATGTGTGAATCAGGCCTAATACTCCTGGTGCAATGTGAAGAGCCTCAAAAATCTAAGAAAGATATGTGTAATGAAAGTTTGCATCCCAGCTGTGGAGTCGGTGGCAAACAACCTGCAGTATGGGAAAAAAGGGTCAGGGGCAAACACAGAAGACATCATACATTCACAAGTCACACTAAGGGTCATAAAGATAATGCTAACAGAACCATCTTCAGGCACCTCTTCAGTGCTGGCAACAGAGATGCTCAAACCGCTGCCTTAGAATGTCTTATTGAAGTCAATGCTGGGTTCCAAGTTGTGTGGAGTCCTGCTCAAGGTGGAAGAAGGAGGCAGGGAGGTGATTTTTGCAAGTTCAGCCACTTGTGTCTCATGAAAAGCTCCTCTTCAGAGCTGAGCAGTACATGAGGTGACATAGGAAGCTGCAAGGGAAAAGAGGAATATGTGAAGATTGCTTTCCTATATATGATTCACAGTATCAACACTCTCACTTTTCTTTATGATGAAGGATATTTATATGAAGGATAGAGGGCATGTCCTACGTCAATACAGAGTCAGTTTAAGGTTCTGGGGTGTTTTCAGAATATTTAATGAAACTGATGAGTTAGCTATTGTTTCCTGTTATGAGTAGAAGCTAGAAAGAATCTTCAGGATAAGAAGAAAAAAATCCCAGTTAATCCCCCCACCCCCGCAAAATATTAGCATCAATGGGTTTTATTTACAATTCAAGTGTCAATTATCCTGCAATGTGAGGGTTTATCATAGAAATGCTAATACATATTGATAAAAATACCAGCTATTTGACTAGGCTTTCATAACACACACTGCCACCTTTATGAACAATGATAATAAAGAAATGGAAGTACAGTGCCTACAACAAAGCACATTTCAACCAAAAGAAAAGGTCTAGGAAGAGGTAATATAATATGAAAGTGGGTTACTATTACACTCAAAGTTGCTTTTATTGTTCCAGAGCATCTAAATGACCCTTTCACATAAGATTGCTTCTGTAAGCAAGATTTCCCTATTCCGTCTCAGATTTCTGGGTTTTACCAATAAATTTGCACTTATCCACGGGATGTCCTCTCAACTTCTATCCTAGTGGAGGTATCATGAAGGATTTAAAACTGAAGCTGAAACCCTTTAAGCATTGCATTTCATATTTGGATTAATGTTATCCATTATCTCCTGCCATGAAAACTTTTGAAACGTGAACCTTATTATACAAAGGGCAGAGATCGTATGTCTGACATAAAGATTAAGCAATTGATCAGTGTGCTGTGAATGCTGATCTCTGATACCAGGACTCCATGGCTACCGGACAGGACCAAAAAGATCCAATAAAATAAGTTATATGGCACAATGCCATTATCACTTTCTTAATTACAGGAATTTATATCATTTTTATTTTGAGTTAAAATTGTGAAACAAAATCCCAAACATAAAGGACATACCAGTCCAAACATGACATAATCCAGAGGTGTATGTGTAGCAGAGTGGAAATGACTCTGAAAGTTTCTGTATCACTAAGTCCTTTACACTCAGCCCCAAAACTCTTTCTTAACATACAACCCCTTTGAGATTAAAAAGAAAATTGGCCCTTTAGTCTGAGAAGCATTGGAGGGGAAAGGAAATTTAAAAAGCCATGTGGGATGCAATGAAGGGATGTGTTAATATTACTTAATCAAATTAATGTTACTGCCTTGAACACTCACCTGAAGTGTAGCCATAAGTTGTAATGCTACTTGAAGTCCTATAAGTAGCAGAGAAACCTTGAATGTAATTGTATAAGGAGAGCAAGAAAACTGATAATGCATACACTAGGAGTATAAGCCTGCAATCCTATATTCTTTACCTGGTAGTTAAGTCCCATGGAATCCATTGAGTAGACACATGTAGGATTGTGCTGTTAATGGATGAGAATAATATGTATTTAGGTATTTGCTAATGTAAATGTCACATGAAAAGGTGCTATTTTTAAGAGTGGAAACAACTTTCAATCACGTACACATTGTCTTCTTTCTTTTACCCTTCTGCATACAGATGCATCAGTTAGAAATAAGGCTCATTAAACTCCTTGCATCGATCACCTGGAAATTCACTGATCCTTGTTAGCAAATTGGAAGAACAGCTGGCTATTTATGGAGTAGTTTTAACCCCATTTCTGTTCTAATTCTTGAAATTTTGCATCACAGTTATCTTTTTTATTGCCTTTTCCTATCAAAAGTGCTTTATTTTGCAATGCATATATTCTCTCTCTATATATATACATATATTTCTGAACCCAGAAGTCAGGTAGAACCTATGTCATGTGTCAGACTCCAACATATATTAGCTTCTCTCTTATTCCACTGCAGGGCTGACCCTAGCCTTAGAGAGAGGTGGTAGACATCAGGAGTCTGCAGGAGCTCCCTCACCATTCACCTTGAGTCCTCTAAGCCAGTAGATACTGCACAATTACTAATGTTGTAACAAACCAGTCAGATTATGTATGTGGAACAAGAGGGCATCATCATGCCTTTCATCACAAGCAGGAAAATGTCTTGGGCTGGTGGTGTTCCACTGTTCCAAACTGCAATCAGCAGTATCATGGATGTGGCCAAGGTGGGGCAGGGAGGGGCAGCTGCCCCCTATCAATAAAAATCAATAAAATACATAGCAAACTGATGTTCTGCCCCCCCTAACAAATGACCTTCTCCCCCTTACAAAAATTCTTGTGAGTGGTATCCCTTAGTTCTGAGACAATAGTGAAAGGAATTTGACCTGAAACCTTTTGAACAATGGGCTATGTCCTCATCTTAAATTGACATGTTATCGGGGGTGGGGGGATGGAGAAGTAGAATTCTTCAGATTCAAGAGCCTCCAAATCTCATAAACCCTGACTGGAGTTTTATCTGTCAGGATCATATCCTACCAAGGCCCTCTCCAAGAGAGACCCTTTCCGAGGAAGAGGCATGGGTTCTCCCTGTGAGTTTTATATGTTTGTAAGAAATGAAAGAAATTGTGTAGTGTTTAATCTGAAAGATACAGGAAATTAAATGCAGATTTCCAAAAAATAGCAAGGAGAGACAAGAGGGCCTTCTTAAACAAGCAATGAAAGAAATAGAGGAAAACAACAGACTCGGAGAAATCAGAGATCTGTTCAAGAAAATTGGAGATATGAAAGGAACATTTCGTATAAAGATTACCATAATAAAGGACAAAAGCGGAAAGGACCTAACAAGCAGAAGACAACAAGAAGAGGTAGCAAGAATACACAGAGGAATTATACCAGAAAGATATGGAGGTATCGTACACCCCAGGTAGTGTGGTTGCTGACCTTGAGCCAGACATCCTGGAGAGTGAAGTCAAATGGGCCTTAGAAAGCCTCGCTAACAACAAGGCCAGTGGAAGTGATGATATTCCAGCTGAACTATTTAACATTTTAAAAGATGATGCTGTTAAGGTGCTACACTCAATATGCTAGCAAGTTTGGAAAATGCAGCAGTGGCCAGAGGATTGGAGAAGATCAGTCTACATCCCAATCCCAAAGAAGGGCAGTGCCAAAGAATGCTCCAACTACTGCACAATTGCGCTCATTTCACACGCTAGCAAGGTTATGCTTAAAATTCTACAAGGCAGGCTTAAACAGTATGTGTACCTAGAACTCCAAGAAGTGCAAGCTGGATTTTGAAGGGGTAGAGGCACCAGAGACCAAATTGCAAACATGCGCTGGATTATGAAGAAAGCTAGAGAGTTCCAGAAAAACATCTACTTCTGCATCATTGACTACGCAAAAGCATTTGACTATGTTGACCACAGCAAACTATGGCAAGTTCTTAAAGAAATGGGAGTGTCTGATCACCTCACCTGTCTCCTGAGAAATCTCTATGTGGGACAAGAAGCTACAGTTAGAACTGGATATGGAATAACTGATTGGTTCAAAATTGGGAAAGGAGTACAACAAGGCTGTATATTGTCTCCCTGCTTATTTAACTTATATGCAGAATTCATCATGCGAAAGGCTGGACTGGATGAATCCCAAGCCGCAATTAAGATTGCCGGAAGAAATATCAACAACCTCAGATATGCTGATGACACAACCTTGATGGCAGAAAGTGAGGGTGAAAGAGGAGATTGCATGGTCTGAAGCTCAACATTAAAAAAAAAAAAAAACCTAAGATCATGGCCACTGGTCCCACCACCACCTGGCAAATAGAAGGGGAAGAAATGGAAGATTTTACTTTCTTGGGTTCCATGATCACTGCAGATGGTGACAGTAGTCATGAAATTAAAAGATCCCTGCTTCTTGGGAGAAAAGCAATGACAAACTTAGACAGCATCTTAAAAAGGAGAGACATCACCTTGCCGACAAAGGTCCGTATAGTTAAAGTCCGTATGGTTTTCCCAGTAGTGATGTATGGAAGTGAGAGCTGGACCAAAAAGAAGGCTGATTGCCGAAGAATTGATGCTTTTGAATTATGGTGCTGGAGGAGACTCTTGAGAGTCCCATGGACTGCAAGAAGATCAAACCTATCCATTCTTAAAGAAATCAGCCCTGAGTGCTCACTGGAAGGACAGATCCTGAAGCTTAGGCTCTGATTCTTTGGCCACCTCATGAGAAGAGAAGACTCCCTGGAAAAGACCCTGATGTTGGGAAAGATTGAGGGCACAAGGAGAAGGGGACGACAGAGGATGAGATGGCTGGACAGTGTTCTCGAAGCTACCAACATGAGTCTGACCAAAGTGCGGGAGGCAGTGGAAGACAGGAGTGCCTGGTGTGCTCTGGTCCATGGGGTCACGAAGAATCGGACATGACTAAACGACTAAACAACAACAACAACAATGTGCTCCTGGCATAAAGAAGACAATATATAAGAAGGCTAAGTATTTTATGAAATGGGATGCATAAGATTTCCCCCAGTGGTAGTCAAGAACTCTTCATTTGACATCATTTTTGGGGGGGGTTCTGTGGTCTGTAAACTTAATTTAGCTTATTTATTTTGTGGCTTGCTCTACCATGTTTACAAATCTACCCCATGAACTGAAATGCTATCAAAAGACCTCTTTTTCTTTCAGCATCTACTGTGTGATCAGTTTCAGCAGTGACAAGGTTAGCCTAAAGCAAACAAGTAGAATGATTATTTCCTAAACCAATAGTAGGAGATCAAGAATTAGAAGAAAAAGTCAATTATTATTGACTTTGTTTTTTCATTAAAAGGTAATAAAAATTGTTTTCTGTTTCTCATAAAACAAGCATTTCTTACAATGTACAGTAAGGATTTTTTATATTATAAAGACTGAGTTAGATTCTAGTTTTATTGACTTCGGTACAGGTATAATTTCGTTTCTGCCTTTTGCTATTATAAACATGACCTTGAAAGCTTTATTCTCTTATAAGTTGGCATGCACAAGGCTTTTTAATCTTTATATTATATTACATTTGTAATGTATCAGGTAGCTACTAGAATGGTGCTCTAGCATTTCAGATACTTCCTTTTATCATCACCAACCACTGACAGGAGGGCTACTCCCCACTTTTTGGAGTCATAGGCAAGCTGCCCTCAGGAGACCCCTGGTGGCACCTGCCTGCCCATCTTCTTACCAGTTGGTTGGTTGGCTGCCTGTCTGTTCACAGTGCTGACATAAGACTCATTTGCACATAGAGTCACTACCCATTTTAATTACAGCAGCCTTGCCTCAAATTTTGTAGGTTGGTGACACCACATAATGAAGGCAGCACTGGTGACTTTTTTACATAGGCATGTACACCCAAGACAAAATGGGATTTAAATCCCACTTCAGTACCACAGAAAGTGGGTTGCTTCAGGTTGCCTCAGGCATGATCTGCTTTATTTTGGACTGAAGCCTCATGTTGCCTTCTGTCATATAACTGCACTGACTAGATATCAACAAAGCCCTGAAGAGGCTAGTTTGTCTACAAATTCCAACTTTTTTCTGACAAATGGTTAAAAAGTTAAAGCTATTTTTTTAACCATTTGTCAAAAATGGGTGGAATTCACAGACAAAGTAGCCTCTTCAGACAGGGTTAAAGGAATGTGGGGTGTCGGGGTAAACCACCCAGGAGTGCATGCACCGCCAGGTCATTTGCCACCAGCACCACTTGAGGGCCGTATGGACAGTGGTGGGATTCTCTGCTTGCAGCTGCAGTGGCGGCGGAGGGATCCTCCATATGCGGAGGCAGTGGGACGGGGGCAGCAGGACAAGCCCCCCATGTGGTGCCTTCTTGTCACCCCCCTCAGAGATGGTAACCAGGGCGAGTCACTCCCATGCCCGCTTCCTCCACTGCTGTCTTCAGGGTCTATGAAGTCTACCAATTTTCAGAGAAATATGTACAGGTGTTCTTTTATGTTACTTTGAAGTTTATAATGTTTTTTAAAGAGTTGGTTACAATTTGATGGCGTGGTCAACTCTTCTGAGGGAATTTAAGACCAGTCTCAAGGGAATTCCTGAATATGAGGACTACTCCACTGGGGTGAACAGAGTTTCTAATATATGGAAGAGTCGTGGACATGTAGGTCCCTTTTCTCACTAATTATGAACATAGAAGTGTCAGGAGTGGGGCCAGTCAGTGCTATTTAGCACCCCTTCTGCTCATTGATCATGCATGTATTGTGTGAGACAGAGAGAACATGTGTTGAGGACAGAGGGGGGAGCCTTTATGAGGATAAGGACAATGTTCCCTTGTGGGAAACCTTCTGGTGGCTGCATGTCAGTAGTAGATGTGGCCAGAGGCAAAATAGGTAGAGCTACGTACGAGACTCCACCTACACACACACACACACACACACACAGAGAGAGAGAGAGAGAGAGAGAGAGAGAGAGAGAGAGAGATTGTTCTATTAAAACATACAGATTGTTATATTGTCATGATACATTCTGGGAGAAGCCACCAACCAGGCCCTCTCCTGTGACCCTACCAAGCGTACGTATGAGTAGGGCGGGTGGGACTGAGAAAACGGCCTCCCCCAAAGATCTCAGAGCCCTCACAGAAAAGCTACATTTGGCTCCTGGGCTTGAGTTTTCCCTCTCTGACCTTGAGTTAATTAGTGGCATGTGCTTCATGGATTTATTTTTAAAGAGCTGCCGTGAAATACCGTAAAAGGAATTCTTCTGCAGCAAAGAAGTGCAGTTAAGCCAAATGCAGTTTTCTACCTCCTTTTAACATTACTGCCATAATCGTGTTCCATGAAGGGGGGAAAAAAAGAAGCAGCTAAAAATATTTATACTGACACAAGTATATGAATTTTTTCCTCTACTTTCCTTCATGCTAAAAATATTGATCCATTCTAGAATTAAAAATTGCTTTGGGGCAAAATAAATAAATAAATAAATAATCACAGGACAATGGCATCCTGAATGTGCTGCTTTTGAATTTGTTCTAGCAAATTAAAAGGACGCCTCAGATAATGTAATAATCTGTGTTAAGCCTAGTGGTGGTATTAAGTCCGCTGTGATGCTGGAAAGATTTGATTCTCCCTTAGGTCATTTACTGATATGCTGAATGATGCTCGTTGAAGTACCAATCAATATGTGGTTCCGCAGGATACCTTTTCATCTTTTGATTTGACATCATTTGATAATGTGTTTTTTTTTCCCATTGCCATTTCCTCCACTTATCATAACATTGTAGTACTTTATGAGCCTTTCCTTCCTCATCTAACATGGTCCTTTTAAAACCTAGATGAAATATAACCATGCTCTCTCTCTTATCCTTGCAATCTGTTGGCACACTCTTATCTTCATATGATCTGTGCTTCTTAAATCAATTTTAGTTATAATAGATAAGGTTCTATTGCTGTATACAGCATCACTAGGAATACATATATTCATGGAGCCCTTTATAGTATTTAGTTATAGAATTATACTTGCAGTTGGAGGCAGGTTATACATGAATCTCAGAAAAATTCAGGCTATGAATATTAAGGATCAGATTCACTCAACTCCACAAGGGATTTGTATATACAAGTTCCGATAGCATTAATACGATACTGGTGTCCAACTTTCTTTAGGCATCTCATAGATTCTCAACATTATTGCTAGGGATTAAGAATAAAAAAGTCATCTATCTGCCTGAAGATGATGTTATCAGATCTGTTTTGCTGTCCTAGGTGTCTGATTTGCATGGATATTGTAACGCTTAGTTCATATAAAAAAATGTGACCAGGGCAAAACAGTTCCACAAATTGTTGTCACATGTGGAACTAGCTGTAAATCCTTCCCAAAATGAAGACCCAGTCAATCATGAAGGCTGTGATAGCATGAGTCCTACTTGAGAATTGCCTGCTAATGAAGTGTTTGGAAGCACTTCTCAGAAGCAGGAATCCTGGTGATATAAACTGAAGGGCACAAAACCTTTATATCTCTATTGAAGAAAGATATGCATCTATTTGTGGTTCTGAGCTGCCTAAAAACTTAGAAAATCTACTTTACCAAGAGTTATAATGGAGTTATAATGAGCCACACCATTAGAACCTATTAGAGCTGAATTGATGTTAGCCAAACTGAGGGTCAGAAAGGCTGGAGATAGTGGGAGAGTAGCTGTTGGGTTTGGGTCAGGCACAAAGTCAAGTCTTCACTCTTGCAACATTCTCTAATGCTGTACAGTACTGTTTCCTCTTTCCATGGACTAGAAGCAAAACCACAATAGATGGTTCAGGGTAACTGCTGCCCTTCCCCATGGTCCTTGGCTCACAGGATGCCACAGGGCACCACCTTGCCTGTTTTGCATTGAAATGACAGTGTCATTCACAGTGAATAGCCTACACTGCAGTTTTAGTTGCTTGGGTATGCCTTAGGGTGCTAGCCAACACCAGGCTAGTGGGGATGATGGGACTTCCCCTTCCTCTATTCTCCCTGAAGTCTTTGCACACACCTCAAATCTTCTCCCCAACCCTCCAGAGCAGATTTTGTGGATGCACAAGGACTGCAAGTGGGAGAGGAATGGGAAATCCCCACTGTGCAGAAGTCTGGTGTCCAAGTGAAATGCCACCATTAGATGCCACCCATAACGTTATGTCACATTACAATTTCATTATGCTACCCAATTTTTATATATTGTAATGTATGCATTGTAATTGCATTTTATAGCCTGATCCATTGTTAGAAATCCTCTTATAAATAAATAAATAAATAAAAATAATGTCTTACCCAGAGATAACTGAACTAGTGCACGGGGCGATTGTTATTGTGTTATGTATTTTGTGTTTTTGGGGGCCTGTAATCTTGAGATAAAGAGTAGTATATAAATTAAATTTAAAAAAAAATATGAAGCACCAGCTTTAAATAAATATAAATACTGTTTTATTAATATTTTGACAAATTAATAAAATCATATAAGACCCAGCTATTTACAGATTCTTTTTTAAAATATATTTAATCATTTTTTTCAATACAAACATCGACCACAAAAGACACACACAACAACCATAATAACAATAATAACACAATTTGACAATTCAGATTTGAATACACTGATATACCTATGACTACACCTTTTTAAACAATTATTTCCCACCTCTCTTTCCTCCCCCTACTTCCCATCACTATCCACCTTATCGCTTAAATATTCATTCCAGATTTCTTCATATTTATCCATTCTTATTTTACGTTGACATGCAATTCATTCATATGTAGCTAATCTGTCCATATTATCAATTCATGTGCTCAATGGAATCTTTTTGCGTCTCTTCCAATTCATCAAAACAAGTTTTTTTTTTGCTTCTAATATATCATGGTACATCCAATTTTTTTGACCCCTTGAAATCTCCCACGTTTCCGGAATATAATTTAGAATTAAATTCAGTTCCCTTTAATAAGAATTTCTTTTTATTACTCTTGCTATAAATATCCTCACCTCGCACCAAAATGATCTTATTGGGAAGTTAATCAACATGTGTATAAGTTTGCATTTTTACTCCCACATCTCCAGCAGTTGTCTGCACTTGTTATTTTCTTCTGGTATAGTTTTGCTGGAGTCCAGTGGACTCTGAATATTATTTTCTGTTGGTCTATATCTGATGAAATAATTATACCCAAGTATTTTATAAAGTGTTTGCACATCCGAAATTGATGGTTTCTATACAATGTAGCCCTTGGTCCTATTGGTATTGATTTTGTCCAATTTATGGAATATCCCGATATTCTGCCAAAGGTTTTTATTTTCTCCAAATTTTTTGGAGTTGTATCTTCTGGTTTTGTAATAAATAAAAGGATATCATCCACAAATAATACAATTTTGTAATTATCTTTGTTGTGCTTTACACCCTTGATATGCTTATCCTGAATTATTGCTCTTGTTGATGGTTCCAGGCAGAGATTAAATAATAACGGAGAAAGAGGACATCCTTGTCTCGTTTCTCTATTTCAGTGTTTTTCAACCACTGTTCCGCGGCACACTAGTGTGCCGCGAGATGTTGCCTGGTGTGCCGTGGGAAAATTACTTTATATATAGTCAATATAGGCTCAGAGTTAAATTTTTTAACATTTTCTAATGGTGGTGTGCCTCATGATTTTTTTCATGAAACAAGTGTGCCTTTGCCCAAAAAATGTTGAAAAACACTGCTCTATTTAAACTAATCAATTTAAACTAATCATTTGTAATAATCCAGGACGTTGGGTTTTTATAAATCATTTTAATCCAATTACAGTATTCTATAGGGAAACCAAACTTACGTAACACAAACCCTATGAATTCTTTATATATTCTGTCAAAAGCCTTTTCTGCATCTAATGACAATATCATAAACGCCTCTTTATCTTTGTTTAAATTTATCAAATCTATTGTTAATCTGATATTATCTGTAGCTTGTCTTGTTTTTATAAAACCTGTTTGATTATTAGGTATCAAGTCTTGAATAACTTTTTGTAATTTTGCAGCCAATATTGCATTCAAAATCTTTGGATCAACATTCATTAATGATATTGGTTTATAATTTGCACATTTAGTAGTGTCTTCGTTAGGCTTTGGTATAATTATTATTAAAGCTTCATTGAATGTTGTAGCAGATATACCTTTATAAGATATTTCCTCATAGACTTCTAGAAGTCTGGGGACTAGTAGATTTTTGATTATTTTATAATATTCTATAGGAAAACTGTCTGGTCCAGGTGATTTCCCATTCCCCATTGTTTCTATTACATTCTCAATATCTGATATATTTAGGGGTTCTGATAACATTTTTTTTTATTTATATTATTCAATAGCTGTTATTTTAATATCTTGAAAGAAGTTCTCCACCTCATCCTCTGATATATTTTCTGGCCCTTCATATAATTTTCTGTAGAATTAAAAAAATTCCTTATTGATATCTATTGATGAGGTCGCTGTGATGTTATTTTCATTTCTTATTAATGTTATTACTTGGTTCACTTTCTTTTGTTTTAGACAATTAGCTAGAATTTTTGTCAGTCGTTCTCCCTGTTCCAAATATATTTGTCTTAGACTTAGTAGGCTGAACTCAATTTTTTGAGCTATTATATTATTCAGTTCTAATGTTTGGTGTTGTATTCTTTCATATGTAATCTTAGATGGGTTATTTGCCATATCGCCCCATAGTGTTTTTAAAGAAATTTTTAGATTATTTTCTTTTAATCTTTGCATCTTGGCCTTGTTGGCAGAGAAGGATACAGATTCTTTTTTAAAATGGACAGAAAACCAAAGCATGCCAACTTCACTTTTTTGTTGCTTTCAATATATATATGTATATTCTGCATATCACCTTCTTTTAAAAATGCATGCGTATTTAATTAGTATTCCAAAATTTCATTTATTGGCTGTTTTCTGGTCTCATATTTGCCTGGGGTGCTTTTGCATCTTAAATGGTGGAGCAGTGTTGCTGTTTTTAATTCCTCTTTTATAGCAAAGATAAAGTTGACATAATTATTATATCTGCTGTGGTTGGAGTCATTCTTCTTGACATCCATGTGCCCTGCTGGCATTTTTACAGCAATCCAATTTTCTACATTTGTTCCAGCAATACACGTACACATGACATTTTCAAAGGAAGGGACTCAAAAATGAAATAAAAAAGTTGTGAGCCTGAAGTTTTAATCATGACTCTTCTGCCATTCATAGGGCAAGGGACAACAATGGCTGATTGACAGTGAGTTCTCTAATGACACTATGGTGAATCAAAGCTGTGCTGGCTCTAAATGGTCCTGAAATAGAAAAGCTTGGATTTCGGGGGATTTGGTGTGTGATTGAGGAGGAAAGAATGTGGGAAGCCTTATGGTAATCTTCTTTAATTAAAAGATCAGACAGTATGGGGGCTGGGTTCAGGTCATGGATTCCATACTGCAGCTGCATAACCCGCTTACATTTTGTTACAGTAGATTCTCAATGGAGAAATTGTGCAGCAGCGTTGCTAATAATACAGATTCAGATAACTCTGGATAAGCACCGCTAAGGGACAGCAGACCTCATTAGCATTATCTCACTGCTGCTCTAAAGTCCTGTGTAGATGACCCAGTGACACAAGATGGTAAGTAACACAGTATAATCTTATCAAATTTCTGGAGATTCTGAATCCTGGTGTCAAAGGTAAATATCTCACTGGATTAAAATCTCCTTTAAATATGAGCTGTCTCCGTGTTATGATTTCCCCAGAAGTTTCAAAGTCAATTACAGTAACTGATCTCTGTGAATTCATTGGAAATGCTACCTGTTTTTTTAATATAATAAATAAATAAATTGCATTGTTTTCGAGGACGGGAAGGGAGTAAGCAATTACTGTAGAAAGAAGTAATCTGCCAAATGTTGTTTTATATTTGGTCTGGGTGATTTCATTTGTATACTCTATGCCTTCTGGCTTCCTTCTACTGTACCAACTATGCATTTTGGGAGGTGGGTGAATTTTGTCAACTTATGGTGAGTATTGCGTCTCATCCAATTGTTAACATTACTTGCCCCTATTAGTCTGCAGTGCGAAGCATCCTAATAGGCAGTGCTGGATTAAACCCTAAGCAGTCAAAATATCGGGGAACCCCCTCACAAATTATCTCCCAACACATTTTTGTAATTTTCTTTCAAGATCAAATCAATATTGTTGCAGGGCCCCTAAAAGATGTGGGGCCCATAGGCTAGTGCTTACTCTGCCTATTTGGTAATACAGCACTGCTAATAGGCATTATTTCAGTGCTTTCTCCACATCTCACAAAGTTATCTGCCCGTTTTACTTTGATGTTGAGCAAAAGGCCACCTTCCATTTCAAAAGCATGCTTGAAACTTTGGGTGGAATTTAAGCAAAGTGGACCATCTCTGCTTCCACAGAGTTCTATGTATACATAAAAGCTTTGTATATGCAACAGAGCTTACGAGATTACTGAATTTTGAGTGCACATCCAAAAATGATGCATGTTGTCTTAAATGAACTGTCAGTAAGTGATCAAATACCAAATAAGCCAATAATTTTGAAACAAGGCTACAAAGCTAATAGCTTGTAAACAAGAAGTTTATTCAATTCTGATCACCTCACCTCAGAAAGGATATTGTACAGTTGGAATAAGCTCAAAAAGGTTCAAGCCAAAGTGAGCAACACCACTATGAGGAAGGCTACAGCACTTGGGACTTTTTTTGTTTAGAGAAAAGGCAAGTAAGAGAAGTCACAACAGAAGTTCATAAAATTATGCATGGCATAATCATGGGTGCCTATTGAAGCTGAGTGTTGGAAGATTCAGGACAGATAAAAGAAAGGACTTATTCGCAAAGAGCACAGTTAAACTATGGAATTTGCTCCTACAGGAGGCAGGGATGTCCACCAACTTGGATAGCTTTAAAAAAACGTGCAGACAAATTCATAAAAGTAAAAACCATGTTCTGCCTCCATGGTTGGAGGCAGTATGCTTTTGAATACCAGTTTCTGGAAGCTGCAGGATGGGAAAGTGCCTTGCTGGATCAGGCCAGGGGTCCATCTAGTCCAACATCCTATTCTCATAGTGACCAACTAAAGGTAAAAAGGTAAAGGACCCCTGGATGGTTGAGTCTAGTCAAAGGCGACTTTGGGGTTGTGGCACTCATCTTGCTTTCAGGATGAGGGAGTCGGCGTTTGTCCACAGACGGCTTTCCGGGTCATATGATCAGCATGACTAAACCGCTTCTGGTGCAACAGAAAACCATGACGTAAGCCAGAGCACACGGAGACATCGTTTAACTTTCCACTGCAGCAGTACCAATTTATCTACTTGCACTGGTGGCGCACTTTTACTCTCGCAAGATTGAATTTATTGCTCTTGGCTGTACTTGAGGGACGATTTCACACGAAAAACGCTTATGTTCCTGTGGAGATGGCAGTACCGAATTGGTAGTGTATGCCCTTCTGGCTTGCACTCTTTATAAAGACTTGAGGAATGAGGTTATCACCCCTCTTTTATTATCCATTCCAGGGCGCCCAACCACTGCCACGGTGTCCTTTCTCTTGGCAGATCAAGATGAGCAGGTGACAGCAAAGGTTGGAAGGTTTTTAGCTGTGACAATTAGAATAAGATCCACTACTTGACTATTTATTCAAAACCCTAAAATGTATTTTATATAATTGACTTTTATTTCTATTCTTTGTATATTGTATTGTTGTTTTATTGCTATGGCCAATGTTCTGATGCAAATCAAGATTCAATCACTGCTAGGTTGGCAGGAGATGGGACAGAGCAATGGGAGCTCACCCCTTCTTATTGGCAAGATGAAGAGGCTCAGTGGTTTGCAAGGAGGACCTGAGTACAAGAACAATCTCCCCTGCTGCCATTTCCAGTAACTGGTATTCAGAACCATACTACCTCTGACAGGGGAGGTACAACATAGTCATCAGGGTTAGTAGCCTTGGGGCAGGTAAGCTCAATAAATAATGACCTGTCCAAGACCACCTACTATGCAACTTACCACCAAGTGAATTTCACAGATAACCAGGAATTTACATCAGGGTTATTCTCTCAAATGAATCAGATGCACCACCTACTGCACCATGGGGCATTTTCTGTCTCTAAGTATACAATTTGGTGTACTTTTACTTGAAAAAAGAAATATGCCATTGAATTTAGCAAGATCCAGTTCTGCAGCAATACCCATAGGTATATGTCATAGCTCTTGCAAGTAAATTGGTTCTATTTCTCTAGTGATATGGAAATGGTTTTTGGTGAGATCATTCTAGCAGAAATACTTTGTGCTGAGGAACTGAAAAATGAGGAGTGATTACATGATTAAGAGGCATTTCTTAAATAAAAAGATCCTGTTGTTTTCCATCCTTTCCTTTGCATTTTAGTGTTGTGCTTTCATAATCGTTTTCCTTAAGGCATTGCGTGACAAGCAAAGAAATGTTTCTCAGGTCAATCTGTGTCAGCAGAACAGAACTGAACTCTTGTGATGACCAGCACAGAGATAGCTTTAAAAAAAGGTCCTTCTTTAAATAAAACTGCCAACAAACAGAACATATTCCTATCCCTCGATACCATGTCCTAAGATTCAGATGTAATATAACAAAAGAGACAGAAATCACAAGGTGGGTTGTCCTCAGATTACTGAGCGTGTAAATCCTACCACAGTTGATATACACCAGGGCAGATTTTTGCCTGGGGATAATTTAGCCAAAAGAAAATTGATTTTATTTTTATTTTTGGAAATGGTCTGATGATTTGGTTATTCCTGCCTAAAGTAAGCCCTGCAGCTTTACCTACATCTCTTGTGCCAGAAACCAGAGGGAAAGCTTCTTCTCTGACTTTGCTTCTGTACAATCAATACTTCCCACAAAACAGTTCTTTGTGATGTTTTCTTTGCAGGTAAAAACAAGGAATGGAAACCTTAATGCAGTGAGGATACACCAAAAAGCAGTGAACAGCAGTTTAAAACGTGGGCAATTTTGAGGTAAGTCAATTGCTGGTCCAACATTTCAACTGGCACAATACAACAATAGTACTCCTCCCCCCTTGAAGAAATAGGAAAAGCTCAACTGGTGAATGGCTTAGACATTCTGTTAAAAAGAAAAAGGTAACACAATTATATTAACAGAGCTTAGAATGCATAGGAGTTTCAATATTTTATTTGCGGATGCAACCAAATTTCACCAGAACTGAAATGTTGAGGCAAATATAGAAATGATTGTTCACGAGAGGAGGCACATCTATTCAAGGAATGTTGAGGAAAGAAAGAAAAAAAGGTTTGATGAAACTAGCTAGTTTTTACAGTTAGTTTCCACATCTTTGGGCTTATAAATAAATTCTTAGAAAGGATAGGGAAATCTGGAATGATGAAATGTGCAGTGGTTATCTAGAATCGAGGACAGATTCCTGAATAGCACACAGGATTCCTGAGAAGGTTTGAAAAATCATCTGAATACCCTTCTCTACATACAGAGACTTAGCAGCTAATTTAGAGTCTTTGGAGAAGGGGAAGAGTTTATTCTGTGCCTCTTTTAATGGCACAATCTGAGCCAAGTGGATCTTGCACATCACTATTGGTGGGCTAATTGATATCCAGAATGTGCTCTGCAAACTAATAATAATAATAATAATAATAATAATAATAATACTAATATACTGGTGTCAGTGTGTTGAAAACTGGAACCCATGACAAATGAATTATAGATTGGGTGACAAAGAAGCTGTGGGTGGCTGAAACACTAAAAAAAGAAAAGTGCTTTTGAAGGTCATTTTCAATGTCACACATCACTGCATGCAATGGGATAGGTTGCTTTTGCAAAAGATTCACTGCTCAGACATGAACAGACAATACACTGAAAAGAAGTCTAGGAGCCACATATCTAACACAGTAAGCCTGCAACTGACTCAGGGGTTATGTTATGGGGTTTGCACCTAAAGCTTAAATCATGTATAGTCAAAACACACTGGGTTCACTGGTGGGTGGGGTTGCCAAAATATTTTTTCCCAGAACCCTGCAACCTTTCTGCTCCCTTTAATTTATTTTTATTTTGCCACACATGTAAAGCTGAATATTCACAAGTTAAATGTGCATAAGTTGTGGGCTTATATAAGAACATTGAAAGTCTATACTTCCCAGGCCCTGACTCAGGTCTAATGACAACTTTTGTCCAGAAATACATCACTTGGTCTAGATTTTGCTTTGTACAAATGGAAAATAGATGAGTGGGGCCCCGCATATCTCTTAATGTGGTTCACTGGGAGATGGGGGACCCAGGAACCATCCAGCTGGGTGGATCTGTTTCCCCACCTCTGTTTTATAAATTTGTTCTTATTAACATTTATTCTAAAGAGTAAACAGATTTATTGCAGAATATTGATATTTAGCTACACAGCCTAAGCCTGGAAAGTAAAGTATCAATTTATGCAGTGGAATATAATTATGCCTTCACATTAAGAACATTCATATCTTGCTTCCAAGAAAGTGTGCCTTCAATATCCATATCCGGCTTCCAAGAAAGTGTGCTTAGGATCAAAGTGCTTGGGAGTGTCAGTCAATATTGCATTGTAGGAAATAAATTAAGAGACAATAATTAGTACAGGTTCCTGTACATTTAAAGCAGCACATATGATTAAATTGAAAACAGACAGAAGTGCCAGACTCTAATGGTTTATTGAACTAGAACAGTTTATTTATTTATTTTTTAAAAAAACCTGAACTCTAATTCTATACATTTCCTTAATGTTTCTAAGGATTTTGAAAAGATATATTTTCTCAAGGCATTTTAGAGATAGACAAACTCACTAAAGGATTCTGTAAGGATCCCCAACTGGATTTTGGTACCAGATATTCATGGAACATTTGAGGTTGTATCCAGCTAGGTTACTCAGAGCACACCTACTGAAATGGATGGATTTAAGTTATGTCCATTAATTTCTACGACTATAGTTGGATATGGTCCCTGTATTCTGCTCTTGCTGATGTCTCTCCTTGACACTAGTAGTGGAAGCCATGAGGCATCTATGCAGAGACTCTTGAGTTGGTAAACAATAATAAATGTCAAATCGTGGATGCAATTTCTCTTGAACAGGCACCAGTAGAGTTGGCTGTACTCCAAGTTTGGTCCATATAAAATTATAGCAGTGAAGGTAGGTAGACCCTGTTAATTCAGGGATCTGATCAAGGCTAGAACATACCACCATGCCAAAGCACCAACACTATCTGGCTCTTTAAATCAAGGTTCAGATTTGCTCAGTGGCAATCCATTGGAACAAAGAGTAAGCACACACCCTCCAACATGCCACAGAGGAAAACCGGGACATTTGTCTTTTGGGACCCTGCTCCCGAACGAGTCATGTGAATTTCATGAGAGAATGGTCCCCTCAAAATGTGCGTCTTTTGGGACCATGCATCTTTTGGGACATCTCAGGATCCAATCAGAAGCCGGGATGGCTTTTGTAACCCCCGGATGTGCCAGTTTTACAGTAATCATGTATGTAAGCATAACCAGTGAAACCACAGATTCAGGATTGTAAACAAATTGAGTCAAATAGTTTATTCGTTTTTTGGTGTCTAAAATTCATAGTTGTCAATTGAAGGCAATAGACCAGATCCCAGTGCCCTGTAAAGCGTTGTAGGCAGCAATAAAAGAATAAGAAAAATAAAAGACACCCCTCCCCCCAGAAAACTTCAAAATGAACTAACAGCTGTCACAAAATGGCTCTCTATGCATGTTTTAAATTGATCAGGAACTGCCTCAGATAGCCAGATATTTTCATCTATGCCTTTACTTTACATGCGCAAACCCGAATAAGCAGTTGTCCATTCAGGGCACTTGGACACACAACAGCACTGTTTGCCAAAACAATGTGAAGGTTTCACTTTTATTTTGGCTTCATGACTGTTTTCTATCTTCTAAACCCATACAAGGTCTCCCATAGAATGGAAACTTCCAAACAACTTACAAATGGCACAGTCATCCATTTTGATGCATCATGGCTGTTCTACCATGTGCTCATGGTAGTTGCTGGTTCTGCAGGCCTAGTCGGGTACACATTATGAACAGATCCTATGGCATCCCTTGGCTCCATGTCATGCATCTTCAAAAGATCACTGTAACTTACAAAATCAGTGAGATTGAAACAAACACACATTTAACAATAGCACTAGTTGCTACAGTAACAAGTGCTATTCTTGACAACAGGGACCCTCCAAAATAAATAAATCTTGGTCCACTTGTAAATTGAGCCATATACAGTTATTTGAGGTATGAGGGTGAAAGCATTCCTGCTAAATCTGATTGCTGATTCTGTATCATTTAATTTATCTTCCTTTTACCTTCCACAGTCATATGTTTTGCTTATTTTGTCATTGCAGTAAAGGTATTTTTTTCCAGTTAAAAATATGCAGTGAAAGCCTCTACTGTGAATGCAGAGTTAGCCGAAGGGTATGTGTTTGGAGCTAGATAACACCATCAGCTAATCCACTCTAGGAGACCAGAACTGGTGGAGAAGAGAGGATAGTTATCTGGGATGCAGGAAAACAGGGCCACTTTGAGGGCATGTGGATTATTAACTGGAAGGTAGGAGGGCAGGGAATCCTGATGGGTCTCTTTTTAGGGTGTTCTTTATATTGCTACAGAGAGAGCCAGAAACCTTCCAACTCAGCCTAGCTAATAGGGCATATCTGCCATAGGGAAATTATTATGCTATTACTTCAGAACCTCCTTGCGGTTCCTTTCCATTTCAAAGCTCCCAGTCAGATTGGCATGTCAGTTTTCTAATCTGAATTTTGAGCATGTCCATGTACTAGTTTCTCCCTGCCTTTTGGGATTCTTTTTGTAAGCACACATCCCTTTAAAGTTGACTAATTTGCCCAGTAAATCATCAGCATGACGGGCTGCAGCAGACGTTGCTGCATGTCTCAAATGCTTGGCCATTTTAATTCAGTAACTAGCCTGGGTCAATGACGATACAAAAATAAATATACTGTGAAAACAAAATGGTTTTAGTATATTAAGTCTTAAATGCCTTTAGGGTTTTACATGCTTTTCTAAATTGAAATTTCATACACAGAAGGTACCTCCAACATCATGGTAGTTCCTAATCCCATGCTTTTGCGATAATTTCCTTTCTAGGGAAGGAGAGAGAAAAATAAACGTAATTGCTTAAACTCTGAAAAATGCTTTTCTTTGAACTCAATGAAGCTCAAAGATGAATAGTGTAGTACGAAAGGGAATTCAGCTCTATTTATGTCTGCTTGTACTGTGAAATTGGTTGTTTGTGATCTCTAAAGACTTGTTTTCTTTTCAGCATACTACCCTGTAGCTTAAGCCAAACAGGAAGTCCAGGCTGGGAGAAAATTACATCTTTGGGACATGGTATTTCTATATTTATGAAAAGTACCTGTGCTTGTTTTACAAACTTTGGGGTCTTCTGCACTAACTGTGATTAAAAGCCACTGAAATGTGACCCACAGAAAAGCAGCAACAAGTCTTAATCAGACTGGTGGGATGAGCAAATCAGGGTGGAATAATGATGCATTACAAAGAGTATAGAACTGACAGCAAAAGAAGAGATCCCCATAGTGAGGAAGCCCCTCTCCATAACATCCTTTCAAACCATTCTGTATCTTGACTTCATTAAAATGTGAGATTGCTCACCCCTGCCAATACCAGCAAATGGCATGGAGAGCAGGGGTGGATAATGATGTCTCTGGATCTGGGGCAAGCTGAACCAAAAATTATGAAGGCAGGGACATATTCAATACAGGCTTGCTGTGTTTTGTAATATGTAGTTCCAAGCTAACACAGTAGCCTTATTCAGGTTGAAAAAAGAAGTGTGTGGAGGGCTGTGGAAAGGTTCCTAAACACAAGCTGCTAATATGTGAGGAATCTCCCTTAAGTCTCAAATGCAGAGGTTGGAAGTGAAGTCAGCGGGGATGGGAATCTTGGGGACATGTGTCCTTTTAATGCCTGCCTGAAGCGTTTCCAGATATCAGGTGCAATATTGTTATTGTTGCAAATATTATTCTCACTATTATATTTATTAGTTGCTTTTTCAAAAACAAAAAATGAAGAATAACTTAAAACTCTAAAAACAGATATGAAAACAACCTAAAGTATAACAATATGCAGAAAGGAGCAAATCCAACTCAACATCTGATTGATTTTTCATCTGAGATAATCACTGACTGCAAGGGGCCATTGGTCTCAAACCAGCAAAAACAAGCATGTCCACTTCCCTCATAACTGAGGCAGCTGCCAGAAGATGGAGCTGCAGATACATGAAGCCAGTCCCATGCTGTTCTTGTACTTCACTGAGCCTAGCTTGTTGGCTCTGGGCTCTGCAGACATATTAAGCATATTGCCTCCCATGTGCAAATTGAGTCCTGCTAACTAGCAGTTTGCCAGGTGACACTGGGAATCAATGAAACCCCACTTAGCAGTTTAAAGCCCGAGAACCTACTTGTGTTGTCTGAGACACTTGTCTTTCCTATGAACAGCAAATGGCTACCCAGCTATCTAACAACTCTTCCTCACTGAAGACTTCTGTTCAGGTATTCTTCTATTCCTCATCCAGATTGCTTTCCTGGCTACAACACATTGGCCAAGTTTTGGATGTAACACCAGTGTTTTAGTGTCATGTGTCACAAGTCTTAGTCTTGTGGGTTCCCCCTCTCTTCTCTAGTGTGCTCACAAGGAGGAGACTGGAATCATCCATTTCCAATTTAATCTGAGTTCCTTGCTAAATTGAAATTAAGGGAACTCTGTTTACTTTAATAAATCAGACCCACAAGCTATGGTTTGATCCTGGCTTGTTAGACCAAACCATAGTTTAAACTAGCCAGAGTTCATCGGAGTTTGGATGTAAGAAGAAGAAGAGTTTGGACTTGATATCCCGCCTTTTACTCCCCTTAAGGAGTCTCAAAGCGGCTAACAATCTGCTTTCCCTTCCTCCCCCACAACAAACACTCTGTGAGGTGAGTGAGGCTGAGAGACTTCAGGGAAGCATGACTAGCCCAAGGTCACCCAGCAGCTGCATGTGGAGGAGCGGGGAAGCAAACCTGGTTCACCAGATTACAAGTCCACCGCTCTTAACCACTACACCACGCTGGCTGGTGGCAGATAACATCTGATAAATTTAAAAGCAGAAGTGAAAACCTCCAATCTTCTAGGGCTGGCCTTGCAAGGTGAAGCCTGGCACATCCACCTCTAGTTGGCACTGCTCATGGGGCTTTTGGGCTTTGCCTCAGGTTCCAAAATGTCTTCTTAGGTCCACACTGGAGGATAAGGACAGAAGCTTGTGTACTTATGCATGTAATGCTAAATCATAGTTTGTTGCATGCTCCAACTTTAATAAAACCTTTACCTAATGTCACTGGAAATTGCTGCAGATTTCTTACCCACAGGCTGACTTTATTATTATTATTATTATTATTATTATTATTATTATTATTATTATTATTATTATTAATTTATTTATTTTAAGGTACAGGCTATTTTTTCCTAACTAAATGACCCCTCAAAACAATATTGAACTAAAACAGTAAAAATAGTATAAAAATTCAACACAATTAAAACCACAGACATGAAAACAACACCACAAAAGCCAGAGCAGTGCAAGGTTGACCATATAAAGTAAAAACAAATGGAAGCTATACAAAGCTGACAGTTATGTGCTTTTTGACTATAAATATACCATTGCCATGCAATACTGTCTTATATTAGCTTAGGCCACTGGTTCTCCCTCCCACCACAAATTTAACTATATACCTTGTTGTTCCCAAGTGTTGAAAGTAAATATTTACAACATCCCTGCAAGGTAAGCAGATATTATTTCTACCACAGATAGAGACACTGACAGGTTTGTTAAGGCAGACAAGAACAGCTTGTCTAAAGCCACAGAGGGAGTCCACGACCAAGGTTCTTGACCAAAATACTGCACCAGCTCATGATGAACAAACCCTGAAACTCACTTTCCACCTTTTTTGGAAGCCAAAACTGAGACAGAAACTAAACTGTAGACTAAGATCAGATCCTGAGCAAAGTGTTGATTTACTGCTGCTATATGGCAACATATATTCTTATTGTGAAGCACCCCGAATGTTACTGATGTTGTCTTGATAAGGAAATTCACAATGAACTCCAAAAGATTTATTATACTTTTTTATTAACACATGGGAATGAATGAATGTTAGGCAATTCCATCTTGCCAGTAATTGCTAGTGATCAAAATCTAACCTTTACTTGGATTTGACTTAAAACTGTGTGGAATTTATTCAGCATTAAAGCTTTTAATGCTCCAGATCCACAATCATTTGACTGGGGCTGAAATGAAAGTGCACACAGTCATGCCAAACACATAAGTATATCTGACTCTGATTGGTATGACAAGATAAATCTAAAATGTAATTTCACCAAAAATCACCGAAAACAGATCAGGAAGTTGAGGAATGACCCCATTTAAAACTGGCTAGATCCACAACAGTACATAAACAGCTCTATCCACCACAAATGATCAGAGATTAAGGAATGTTATTTCTTCAGGGTCTAGGTCTACACTGGTGTGTAGATCCAGTGAAGTGGTCAGAATTTGGTTTCTGAGCATGGCAGAGGCAGTTTGCTCAGCAGACAGGACAGCTCAGAGCTGGTAGAAGCAGAGGTGTAGCAAGCCTAGAGGGTACCGGGGGTGCCATTTTTTTTTTGTCACTCCCCAGGATCTGGGGAGGCCCCATAAGGCTGCCGTTCACGAGCGGCCCCTTATGGAGTGCGCATGTGTGGCATCCCACACATGCGCACTCCAACCTTGTGCGGAGTGCGCATGCGCAGAATTCCACACTTGTGCACTCCATACCAGGTGCCGCTTGCGGGCCCGCCCCTTCCCTCCGCAGCTGCCACCGTGCCAAGCGAGGCTTACGGCGGGGCGAGGCTTGGGCATCGTGGGGCAAGGGGAGCACCAAGTGTCGCCCCCTCCAGGGTGGAACACGGGGCAACCTGCACCCATTGCCCCCACCTTCCTACGCCACTGGGTAGAAGCATTCAGACTTCAACTTCTAACCCTCTTTAACATCTTTCACTGCTGCTCTGGGAGAAAGGCCAGGCAGCCAGGATACTGGCCAAGGAACCATGCTAATCCTTGGTGAGGAGAAACCACCTTCCCACCAACAAAACACCTTTTACATGTACAGTGCTACTTGTAGCTATTTCCTGGGGTGGGAGATATTCCCTGGACCCAGTTCAGCAGAAGCAGTTTGATCAGCAGTAGAATCAGAAAGGAGCAGGAAGAGGCATTGGGTTTTTGGTTGTTGTTGTTGTTTTTTTTTTTTTTAAAAAAACCACGTAGTCCCCTGTTCTCTGTCCCAGCTGCCCCATCAGAAAGGCCAATCAGCCAAGGGAGTTGTCACTGACACATTTGGCCTTGTTAGCTGTTGAGGCTGCAACTATACATCGACAGTATGTGGCCTCAAACACACAATCCAAGAAGCTCTGGCAAAGTTTCAATATGCCTAATTTCTCATACTGACTTTTAAAAGAAAGAAAGTTTCTAGTCCACATGGCTTGAGGGGGAAAAGGAAATAAAATTAAGAAATAAAGGATATTTCGAATGTATTTTTCCTTGTTGCATATCTTTTCTTTATTTTACTGTGTAGGGATATTCTCAGTAGAGTTTAGCAGCTTGGTCTTTGATATATTCAAGATACAGTTGCAAAAATAGTATACCAAGGTGTTTTTAGGAGCATTTGTTGTGGCTGCTTCTTTTTATATCTGAACGCCTAACTATTTCTTCTGTCAGTGTTAACATGTTGTTCTGTTCCTGCAGTTTGTTGGATTTATTGCTATGCTGTTAGTAAACACTGATGGTACTATATTATCAAAATGTTATAAGTTGATTCATTATTATAAATTTGTTATGGCACTGAACTGCTTTTTTGTTTTATATATGCATGATGTATTTATATTGGTGGTAATTTGAGATATTTTTATGGATTATTATTTTTTGCTGCAGCATGCCCAGAAACATCTGTAAAAAGAGTGAAAAAATGACTCCCACCCCTTGCTTTCTGGCCTTACCAGTTTGCAGTGGTTGTGATCATTTCAATGTCTCTCCCCCCCTGTTCCCCTGTCTAAAAAAAACCCTGAAGTGAAGCTTTGGATCGTTGGTGCAGCATTTTCATTTTCCAGATTGCCATCACTTTGGGAAAATGAAGATGGTGTGACTTCTGCTCCATAGCAGTGCATCTGCTTTGCGAAAGGTTTTTATTTATTTATAATCTTTTAGAAAAGGAAAGATATTGCTGCTGGTGGGGTGCTGCAGGGCTCTGAGCCTGTATCCCTGAGTTTGCACCTAGCAGCACCACTGAAAATGGATGACTTGCTCATTTTAATATCTATGTGCTCACATAGTCCAGCTAGGGTTCCCATAGGCAATATCCATAGGTGTTCAAAGGTGCTACTATATCACCCACAATTTATGTTTTTGTGCGAAACATCACTTGTCAGGGCCGGCTCTGCTATTAAGAAGAGTGTGCCAGCTGCCTCAGGTGGCAGATGCTGGGAACCAGCAGTGGCAGCTCCCTGTTTCTGCTGACCTTCTAGGTCAGGCTTCCTCAACCTTGGCCCTCCAGATGTTTTTGGCCTACAACTCCCATGATCCCTAGCTATCAGGACCAGTGGTGAGGGATGATAGGAATAGTAGTCTCAAAACATCTGGAGGGTCAAGGTTGAGGAAGCCTGTTCTAGGTGTTCCTTCCTGTTTGAGGAAGAGGTCTGCGTACCACCTCCTAAACTAGGGGCAGACACACACCATACACTTAGAGTACACCCAATGTTAAGGGTGTTGGAAACTAGATCTGTCGGGGCAAGTTACAGTTCCCATGATTCTTTGGAGGAAATAATTTGCTTTAAAGGCACACTGGTTGTGCTTGGAATGTGCTGAAGAGCACCAACAACTGCCTGTCTAGTTAGATTTCATAGATGGAAGGGGTTTGTGTTCCATTTTGTCATTTAACTCGCGCAGGAAAATGTCCTGGGGCATAAAATGTGTAATTCTGCTTTAGACAAACTTGTGCTACTAGAAAGGATATCCAAATCTAATATGGCAGAGCATATAATACGTAGTGCAGCCCTGTGTCTTTAAAAGCTCTGAAATGAAAAGTGTCTGAAATGAAGCTCCTGCAGAATGAGAAGTTTCTAAGATTGTTTTGACGAGGCCAGCGACACCATTACAGCACCAAACCATTAACATTTAAAATACATTAACCCACTGGCTAATTTATTCCAGGGGCTACTGCAGCCTAGAAGAATCTGATGGCTTAAGAACAGGAGATGTATCCACATATTATCCTCACCAATGAAAGATGCTAGTTCTTGCTATGTCCACATTTCCTGCTGCTGGAAAAGGTAACATGAAACTATGCTTATTTCAAATTAGGGAAATTAAATGTATATTGCATTTTGTGGCAGGTGAACTGGAAGTTGGAATTTGAAACTGGAGATTTTTTGTTGCAAAAGCTCATTTTAGTTTTTTTTTTTTAAATTTGAAAACCACACATGTCATTTTAAACTACATGTTAATATACAAACAGTTGGTGGCCAAACTATATTATATTTAGATACCCTTGAGAATAGAATGAATGTGAATGATTTGCTCCTGTATGATCTGGCTCATGCTAGCCATCAGCTTCCACAAGACAGTGTTTTGGGATGACATGGAGCTTTCACTAAGTTTATAGCTGGGTGGTGCTCAAGCAGAGGTATGAACATTTGGATGAACACTGAAAAAGTATGCATAGTCTACCGTAGGAACTGAAAAGACTGATTATGTATGCTACAACAGCTGCAAAGATGCTTCTTGCCCAGAGTTGGAAAGATGATAAGATATCTACCAGGGTGGACTAGCAGATGAAATTATTGGATTACGCAGAGATGGCAGGACTAACTGGGAAAATCAGAAACCAGAAGGATCAAAACTTCAATAAAGAATGGGACAAATTTACATTATATTTGAAAGACCACTATAAACACTTGAGCTCTTTGGCAGGTTTTAAATAACTCTTGCAGTGTTGCACAGACTTTGGATACAATGGAGGATTGTAAATTAGATGGGCATAATATGCAGTTTTTAAAAAGTTACTTAAAGAACCCATGGAGGGGAGGAGGGAAGTCTTAAGATTCGGAAGAATCTTGTGTTACTTCTTTTATTTGTGATTATGAATGTGAATGGAGTTGTAAAATTATTTTAAAAAAGAATAAGTATGCACAGTAACCTCAATCTGCAATTTAGGTGCCAGCAGATGGCATCCTTGGGCAGCTGCCTAGGCCTCAACAGGGCCAACTGCTGACACCTGTCTTATCCGCCCCACTCCCCTGAGTGGCGTAGAGCCACTATTTACATTTTTACTCAATTCCTTGGGGTGATGGTACATCAGTGGCATTGTGGGAAATTAAAGGTGGCTGCTCCAAGCTACCTGAGACAGAATGAATCTGGGACCTTTTGCATGCTAGGCAAGTGCTAAACCCCTGAGCTACAGTGCAACCTTAGATCTAGGGACCAAGGGCAGTTTTTCAGGCCTCTCTAGTCTAGTTGGCTCTCAAGACCCTTCCCAGGCCACACTGCTCACTGACCCTCTTTGGCACCCTTATCAAGTGCTTTGGCCTAAATACGGTGGTACCTCTGGTTACATACTTAATTCATCCTGGAGGTCTGTTCTTAACCTGAAACTGTTCTTAACCTGAAGCACCACTTTAGCTAATGCGACCTCCCGCTGCCGCTGCACCGCCAAAGCACGATTTCTGTTCTTATCCTGAAGCAAAGTTCTTAACCTGAAGCGTTATTTCTGGGTTAGCAGAGTATGTAACCTGAAGCGCATGTAACCTGAAGTGTATGTAACCCGAGGTACCACTGTAGAATGTTTCCTGGAACTGCCAGGACAGAGAGGTGCGTGAGGAGAAAACATCTGTCTTTTGCATGGCTAGAATGTAGCCAAGACCAAGGTCAGAGTCTCACTGGTGACTCCAACTGCTTGCCTCTGGCCCAACACACTTTTTTCATTTTTGGCATGTGGCCCTAGATAACTGCTTATGGGAAAATGTGGATATCGGCCTAAAAAAGGTTCCTGCCATCCCTGCACAAGACATTGCCAAACCTGGAATATTTACATGCTCATAACAGCCCTTTCTGAGCCATCGTGATTGTGTAGCGGATTTGTATTCAACAGTCAGATGGAGGCTCCAGTTCATAAAATGTTGCCTCCCTATGAGCTCTTACCATTCACTCTCTAGGCAGGAGCCTTGCACACTCCCTTGGTGGTTGTGGTGGTGGGGAGACAGACTGCTGGATAGTGTGATCCAACCTTTTGAACCATCTACAGCAGATTCTGGTGGTGCTTGGGAAATTACGCCTAACTGTGACTGCAAAATAGGTGACTCAGTCTAGAAGCTGAAACATGTGGAAGGGCATTCATTCCATTCATTATGGAGTCAACAGGATTTAGTTTGCTAAATCAAGAGCAACATTGTAAATCTTTCCTTTGGAAAAGGGGGGAAAAAAGGTCAATATCTTAGTGGAAATAATTCCATCTCAGAGCAAAGACATGCCGAGTTCAAATGTGATCTATCGCTTCCAAGCAATCAAGTCCAATTTTTCAATATTTTAATTCTCCCTCCCCTCCAACTTGTGCTCATTCGATACATTCAAGAAAATTGTGATTTCCTCGTCGTTCTGGGAGCAGCAGGAAATTAATTCAAGCCGCTGTGTGCATTCTTCATTGGGAATGGTTTGCATACATTGTTTCTGATGTTCCCTTTCCCCCACAACACAGGGGAGGGAACACATAACTTTGCAAGCAGAATGTCTGCAGTTCAATCCCTTGCATCTTCAGTTAAAACAACAACCATCAGGTGCCACGTGAGGTAAGTAGACCCTGGAGAGTTGCTGACAGAGTAGACATCATTGAGTTATAACTGTTATATGGACAAATAATCTGACAGATTTCAATGTTCCTATATAATATCACCTCCTGCTCTGTTTTTCTTCTTCTCATCATTCTAAACCACATTATTCCTGTTAGTTTAAAATTCTGTATGTTTGACTGTGGTGTTTTAAACATTTTGGTTCCATACAGAGAGCAATTATCTGCAAAATGCCCTGTAAAATCCTATACAAGTATGAGCAGAGTCTCTTAGCATAGTAAAAATAAAAGTGAGTAAACATGATTAACTGCTAGCTATGATGCTAAACATACTCAATTATTCAAGCAAATGTTTTTTTTTCCTGTTGGGTAATGAGAAATTTATGGATTAGCCTTTTCCTCCCTCTCTAATAATTCCTCCTGATATTCAGGATTGAGGAACACAATGATGAAATGCTCACTTGATTTCTGTCAATAACACTTCAATTTCTGTTTTTAAGATTAAACTGCAAGTACTGCTGAAATCAATGGAGTAACAGTTACATGAAAGATGGATATGCTCAGATGAAACAAATGATGTGGAACCTGCTGTTTGGCAACTGGCCCTGTTCTATCAATCTCTGCATCTATTTTGCTTTATAATTAAGAAGTTAGGGGAGTCAGTGTTATCCAGGGTTGGGAAATTGGATCCAGAGCCTGGACTGGCTCTGGGAGATGGAGGTCCAAGTCCTGCCTCTACCATAAATTCATGGTGGACAAGACACTGTTGATTAGTGGCATCTCTCAGTTTGTCAAATGGCTATGGAAATGCCCTATGTCACAAGGTTATTGTGACTGCAAACCTACTATAGATTGAGAAGCATATTGCAAATTAGGCATGCTAAAGGGTCACATTTTATTAAGATGGTACAGATATAAGGTTCCTCATTGTTTCCCAGGCTCTAGATTAATTAATAATTATAAGTCTTTAGGGGTTAAATATGTTGGAAATGCATCAGCAGAAATCATTCAGTATGTATCTTAAAGGTCAATTCTATTCTTAGTATGTTAACTAGCTAAGAGGGGTGTGTGTGTTTGGAGATGTTGCAAAGCAACCAGTGAAGTTAGCATTATCTTTTGTGAGGTAGCACAAGCTCTGAGAGGCTGTTTAGGTGTGAGGGAGTTTACTTGTAAATGTTTCGTTGAATGTCTCCTTGCTGTGAACAAGTGCTGTTAAAAAGGATAAACCTCTCTCTTTCTTTCTGCTTAAGTTGTATACTCTGTTGTACAGTGAAGTGCCTCTGCTATTATTAGTAAGACTCTTTAAAGGGATGAGGCCTCCCACATGCAATAATGATTTCTAGGAATTCTTGAAAACAACATCTGTTTTTGCTAATGGCATTCATATTTACCTATATGAATTTTTCCAAACCATAATTCTTAACTGCTCTATGTATCAAGTGCCATTTCCCTATAAGCTCTTCTCTATCTTAGAATGGAAAAGGTCCCTGGCAACTGGAAAGCTACCATTTCATTGTTCTAGGTGCCAGGGAAGAATGGAAGCTTATCTGCAAGGCCAAATGATGCCTGTTGGCACTGTCTCCACAGGTACATTTGGAGTGAGCAGAAAGGACAGTGAGATAGACCTTAAAGACTCATAAGTAGGATGGAATTTGTGGGCATGCAGAGAATTTGATAGACTTGCAGAATGGAGGAGAGGCTTCCAGTCTACTTTGTACTCTTGATGTCACTGGGATCATAATAGATTTTCAAATTTCAGAACTGAACTCAGGGGGGAAAACACGCCCTATTCAGGGCTTGAATTACTGTCTATTTTATCTTTGGTGGCCTTTTGTGACATCCCTTTTAGTTATCTTTTAGACCCCTACCCCTTTCACAATTCAACAACTGTTCTGTTTTGCCATTTTTTAAAAAGTAAAATGTTGACATCAGCTAAGTCCAATTCCAATGTGGCACAGTCCATTCAGATTTCATTCTCTGCAAAATGAGTTCCATGAGGAATGAACGGGTATGACTGTGTGCAAATGGATATTTTCTTTTATTTTTGTTAGTCACATTTGTGAGGAGGCTTACCATTTTCTGTGGTAATGGCAACTGAGCTGATTTCAGTGGCTACTCCTGGTGGCTGCCATTTGTTTTCCCCATAATGCACCCAATGTTGTTCTGGAAAAAATGGTGACCACCAGTATGGACCAACATTTATTGTAGTTGTTGTTACCCCCCGCTCCAATTGTCCTGAGTGTTGCAAGTCCTGGGGTTTTCTTGGCAAATAAAATGGTGGTTGCCAGAGGCAGCTGTGAAATCAGGGTTGTGTACAGCTGTAGCAAAGAACACAATCAACATGAAAAAGGAAAGGAAAGGAAAAGAGAATGAAAACAAATGAAAGTAATGAAATGAATAGGCATAGGCTAACTCGGCCTTCCAGAAGTTTTGGGACTACAACTCCCATCATCCCTAGCTAACAGGACCAGTGGTCAGTGATGATGGGAATTGTAGTCCCAAAACATCTGGATGGCTGAGTTCTATGGCTGGAAATGAATTGTTGTTGTTGTTGTTCAGTCGTTCAGTCGTGTCCGACTCTTCGTGACCCCATGGACCAGAGCACGCCAGGCACGCCTATCCTTCACTGCCTCTCGCAGTTTGGCCAAACTCATGTTAGTAGCTTCGAGGACACTGTCCAACCATCTCATCCTCTGTCGCCCCCTTCTCCTTGTGCCCTCCATCTTTCCCAACATCAGGGTCTTTTCTAGGGAGTCTTCTCTTCTCATGAGGTGGCCAAAGTACTGGAGCCTCAACTTCAGGATCTGTCCTTCTAGTGAGCACTCAGGGCTGATTTCTTTGAGAATGGATAGGTTTGATCTTCTTGCAGTCCATGGGACTCTCAAGAGTCTCCTCCAGCACTATAATTCAAAAGAGAACTTGTTGATTTGTATACCTATATTCATGGAAATGAATATAGGTATACAAATCAACAAGTTCTCATTCATCCATTCATTCAACTCACAACAAACTAAAGGTTTTAACCACAAAACAGATGGAATAATGAAAAAAGCTAAACTGAAATTCTTGCACACTCTTAGAAATCTGGTCAGTATAATCCTCCCACACACCTTGTTTCATTATCAGAAGATAGCATGACAGGTACTAGGGTCTAAATAACAGCTATTGGTGCTGCTCCAACCCATGCTTACACACACACTGAATAGCAGAGTATGTATCCAAAGGACCATCAGAACAGTACTGTTTCCAGAGGCATATAATTGAATGCATATAATGTTTTGGGCTTTTCAGTTGTGGCTGTGCACTGCAGCGACTTTGACAAATCTGTTATGCTCTTGATAGTGCTCACTGTGTAACCCTGCTTATGTCTCAGCAAGCTTTATCATTTTACAAATTTAAAACCATTTTAAACTGTGAATTCTTTTTATGTTAAAAACATTTGTGGCAAGGGTATGGCTTTTTAGGAGGGTTCCAAATTACTGAAATTCTTAGACATATGCAATATGTTTATATATATTCGTAGGAAGCCTTCTGCTGTGAGCTGCCAGTCAAGTTTACACATGTAGTAGAATAAGGTGGTAATGAGGTAGAAAAGTTCTGTGAACTGACTGTATCAGTGGTTTGCTGTCATGGACTGTGTGAAAAGTGCTGGAGACCTTTGTGGACAATTTAATAATAATTTTTTAAAATTCCATGCTGGCATCACTGTTAAACCCCGCACTGTGTTATGAAAATCACAGTCCTAGGCTAGGCTGCTAAGAAGGGCCCCTAGAATACTCGGGGGGGGGGATTAGTAGAATGCACCAGCACCATATTATGAAAAGCAGAGACCCCAAACCAGGGTTTTACCAGCCTGTTCATTAATTCTGGCTCTGATCACAATGGCTTCCATCTCTGTTGTCATAAAAAAGTAAAAATAAAGTGCATGGCTAAGTACAGATATTCTGGAAGGTTGCACAGCTTATACACAGATCATCTTCATGGGCTTTGTGGACCATCAGTGATCAACAGACTACAGTTTCAGAACATCTGGGCTATATCCTTTCAGATTGTGGATGGTGGGAGGAACCACTATTCTGAATGCTCCATTAGGAGAAAAACACAATGCAACCAGAAGCCTGTTTGTTAAATTGGATTTTGCACTAGTTGACTCTTTGATTTGAAAATATTCCATTTTTGTTAGACCTGATCCCCCTCCCACACAAGCACACACACAGAGACGTTGTTGACCTCCCACAGAGTGAGATTTTGGTAAATTACACTACTCCTCTCAAGACCAGTTGCAATAAATCTGATATGACTGGCAAACATGAATTAGGTCAGTGTATCTCACAGTTCATTACAATAGGATCTCTGTTGTGGACTAATAATAAATAGTAATGTTCAGATAACAGCCAAGGAAGTGTAATGTCTGGGCACTGAGAGAACATAAATAAGGATCTGAACTCATCGGATCCTGTTCTGAATAGAATGATTGTTTGCCCTGTGGGCTTCTATCAGGGTGATTGATGAAGGGTTTTCTTTTCTGACTACTGAAAATTCAAAGTAATAAAAAATGTATCCAACTCCAAGACTTTCAATCCTCCTTGCCTGTTCCTAGGAGCTCCCCTTCCAAAGAATGATTGAGGACCACAAATACAGAATATGAAGGACAGCCAGCCCAGTAAGAATATATGAGATGGTAATTCAGGCTGCCGTAAAACCAGAGTAATTTAAAGGGACATAGCTATAATGGGATATTTTACTATGGCATGCAATCTTGTAGCAAAAGCTTTCTGAAATCCCATTAAAATCAATACAACTTGAGTGCTTTACCGTCTGCTTGGGCTCTATTGATTTTAATGGCACTTGCTTAATCATGCTTAATTGTCTCCAAATTGTGGTGCATCACTCTCTATTAATATTATATTATGCACATACTATTTTAATAGTTATTTGTAAAACATGGGGAATATCCAGTACCATGTGGTGGTTGGCCTAATTTCATGTGGTTGGAAAGGAGGGGAAAGGAGGTGGGAGAAAGACAGAGGGAAGGGGAGGAGGGAGAGAGAGAGGTGAGAGGGTAGATCCCATTAGTTTGACCTCCACCACTTTTGGTGCCAACCACTTTTGGCTCCAACCCTGCCCACTGTTGACTCTAGCCTCGTCCACCACAGATTGCCCCCAAGGTGGTGCATAAGTGGTAAGCATCTGAAAGCTACTGATGGTTGTATCCTCACTGATGGCAGCAGAACCAACCAAAACGGGACAATTTGTGGGTGGAGGGGGAGCAAAGCTGGGCTGGTATAGGAGCCGCTGGAAGCTGAACTGGCCCTGTTGTTGTCATGTGAACTGCAGTGATCTGGGTCTGATCTGGGTGCCTCAGGCTGGGAAGTGGTATATTGAAGTTCTATTGTTTTCTGTCTCAGCTCCGCTCCTTCTCCCTCAGCTGGTGTGAGTGGCAGAATTGTGGATGCAAAGGTAGCCACCCTGGTCCATTAAAACCTGATGACGCAGGACAGGGGTTTGGATTGTCACCTAAGAACCAGAGCTATGTATCAGGAATCTCTCCCTTCATATCCTCTGCCATAAACTCAATAACAGCAAAATCCTAAACATGACTACTCAGAAGCAAATCCAATGAAACAAACATCCAGGTAAATATCTATAGGATGATTATAATCCTGTACGCATAGGAAATTGAGCACAATCCTATACATGTCTACTAAAAAGTAAGACCCACTGAGTTCAAAAGTGTTTAGAATTGGATATAGAATTGCCACCAAAATAGTATTGGGCATGTCACTCTGAAAAACCCTATTTGATGTGGAACACTCTCCCTTCAGATGTAAGGCGATAAAAAAGCACATAACTTTTAGAAGACATTGGTGTTGGGCTTTTGTTTTAACTGGAAAAGCCTCAAAAACAGTTTAGCACTTGGAAAACACCAATGGCATCCAGCAACGCTTCTTGCTGCCTTTCCCTCTGCTTCTCCAGTGCTTTTGCAGAGTTTTTCAAACTTCTCCTGCGCAACGGTGTGTGTGCCTTTCTTGCCAGCATATAAATTCCACAGAGTCCAGCTTGTTTTAAGCAAGCAAGCTTTATTTACAAGCATAAATCACGGACATTCTTTCCCGGATTGACGGAAGACATGTCGCCCGGTCAAAAGTGAAACCAGACCTGAACAGAAAATAAACAGTGCGTCACAAATCACACAGGCTTCGCATACAGCAGATACCCGGATGTATGACACATTCTTCCCTGTGGGCGGGGCGGACTGTTGAGCTTATTAACCCTAAAAGCTCCAAACCTCACAATTGGAAGGCAGCTCTGTATCAGGAAGTTTCTAATGTTTGATGTTTTACTATGTTTTATATATGCTGTGAGGGCACAAGGAGAAGGGGACGACAGAGGATGAGATGGTTGGACAGTGTTCTCGATGCGACTGGCATGAGTTTGGCCAAACTGCGGGAGGCAGTGGAGGATAGGGGTGCCTGGCTTGCTCTGGTCCATGGGGTCACGAAGAGTCGGACACGACTGAACGACTGACCAACAACAACAACATATATGCTGTAAACCGCTCATAGTGGCTGGGGAAACCCATCCAGTTTTGTGTATGTGTGTGTACAACAACAACAACAACAACTATTATTATTATTATTATTATTATTATTATTATTATTATTATAACATATTTATATGCTGACCTATAACCATGGTTTTACAGCAAAGAATAAAACCAAATGATCATATACAGTTGTTGCAAAGATTATAAGTGAATGTATGTGATGTGTTTTCTACTTCTAAAGCAATATAAAGCACTATGTGTGAGGCTTCTGAAGAACCACAGATCAGCCCTTTTGGCCCATATATGATGTAAGGTGATTGGCATGGCTTCGGCAAAAAGGCTCAGTGAGCCAAATGGTAATCCTGCTGGGGCAATTTAGGTCTATGGGCTGAAGGTCCCTGACTCCTGCACTACTGTATACAAATGACATTTTTTATTATTTTTTGAGGAACATTGAATAGCTTGCTTCTTATATTTTAAAAAAGGCATCCGTAAGCATCTTCTAATTATTAATATAAAGAAACAACAACAACAACAACAACAACAATACAGTTCTCAGCAGACTAATCAAAATCAGGAGGCATTCTGACTTCAAGATATTATCCCCTAAACTGTAACTCAAGTCTTTTCTGCTCATCATTACTACAATGAAAGCTCTAGTCATCTGACTCAATTGACTTTTCCCTTAAATAATTAGAAGCTCTTTGTTGCAATGGCTTAACATAAATTCATCTCTCGTCCTTTAATGACATGCTGGCAGTTTGTTAGTCTTGCAGCTTATTTTTCCTTGAATGCCTCTATTCATTGCAATTTTAATAGCTCAGGTAGAAATGCACACTCTAGTCACCAGAAGACCATGAGAGAAGAAACTTGCAAATTTTCTGCAGTAAATTCTTTTTGACATGTACTAGGTTGATTTGAAGCTTGTTTTATGAATTGATATTTCAGACTTGATCACCCCTCCCCCATTAATATTTATTTATCTATCAATCACATCCCTTTTTGTAACCTGCCCATTTTCCAGACTACACCACAAGTTGGCTGACAGAATATGATGTACTGCAATACACTAAATACAAAACTGAAACCATACGAAATTAAAATAACTTACAATGTTCAGCAGCAATAATCAAACAAACACAGCTACTCTAGGATCCCAAATCAGATAAGCCCAAAAGACTTGGACAAATAAAAACATTTTAAACTTGATCCTAAAAATACCTTTTGCGACAGAAATGTGGATGGCACTTAGGAGAGAGTTCCAGAAACAGGATGCCAATAATGGAACACTGCCCTGAATGTGGTGGTGCATGTGCTCCTCTGCACCTTCCAGTCCCTGGTTATGATTGTTCTGGCTCTCTATTATTAGGCATAATGAATCAAACAGTAGGGCATTCAAGTCCCTTCGATATTTTGGTGTGGGAGATTTAAACCCTTATTTATCTTTCCCACTGAAGCAATGGGACTTAGGACTCAGCTATACAGCTGCAAATAAAATGTGTTTTCAGTGCAATATACAATGTGACCCTAGATGGCGATGGTGAGCCTTATAGAAAATTCAATGTATTTTTAAAAACGCTTTAAACACTTTCAGAATGGTTTTTATATGTGTGTAGATTCCACCTTAGAAGTGCTTAAACTGGTTTGGATCATGTTCTTTATTGATTATATGTTGCATTGTTGTTCCATCGTTCCTCCAAGGTGTACATGAAATGATATGCTTCTGGCCTACAGCCACAACTACCGAGAGCAGGACCAATGAGCTCCATGACGAAACATTAAATCCAACACTGATTTGTTGCTTCCAAGTCCAAATGGCAGTAACTGTGGTTCCCCTACATTATTGTGGTCTTTGTTGAAAGTAACTTCTGTCTGACATACGAGGACTTTCTTCCAATTATGGTGTCTAGATTGGAGTGTCAACCTTCTGGGGCCATATTCTGCCAATATTTATTTCAGCTGTATAACAATGATTTCAGCAAGGCCTGAGATTAAATACCAATGAACTGGTCCACTTTGGTTTCAGAAGCTCAAGGACTGGATTGAAATGCTCCAGCAGCGCAGTGCCCACCAACCAATTCCTCTTGACGATATTGGGGAAAGGTCCTAAATTGAAAACACAAGCCATCTTATGAAATCTATTGATCCTTGTGCACAAGAGATTGATTCCCATTTCTCACATATATCACTAGCAAAACAGATCGCACTGGAACTCTGGGAGGTATGACCTAAGGCTTTCCATTGAGCTTTGCTCTAGTTTGTGCTTTTAAATATTACAGTGGAATTGTGTTCATATGCATTGCACTGATTTAAAGGAAGCTATACTATAAATACAGTATAGTGCATTATTACTATCACTATTAGATTTCTTACATTTTCCAGACTGGACTTGCTGTCTGGGGATGATGAGAGACCAGCGGAGATGAGCATGTCCCATTGAAACCAGCATCTTCTCTCTCATATTCATTAGCTGATTTAACTGTCAGCCACAGTGCTTATTTGTGGATAGCTCCTGCACTATATGGAGAAAGTTTGATTCTTTCCCATGGAGCTTGACGTACAGCCTAGTGACGATTCTGTGGGAAAGACCTAATCGGAAGGGTCATGCCAATATGACCAGTTTACTTAAACATCATAGTTAAAATTAGCCCCACATGGCTGGGAGAACATAGGCAAAGGGGTTCTTCCTTTCTGGATGATTGAGAACAGAATTATTCCAATGCAAAACATTTACTTTTTGCCCCATGCTTTCTAGGCACAAGCCAGTGCTTTAAAACTCAATTTCCAAGCATTTTATTGTTGTTTTTGTTTTTGCACCACCACGCTCCCCAGGAAAATCCATGCTTTAACACTGAATCAGAAGAAAAATTGCAATTCTGGTTTTCTGCAGATTGCCGTTCGCTCCGATTCAGCAGTAAAAAGGAGGTTTTTCACAGGGAAAGCACCGGGGGAAAGAAAGTGCTCATACATAGGTCTTTAAAGAATGAACCTGTGCCTAGAAATGCGACACAAACTAAAGTCCAGATCATTCCTCCATTTCTTCCAACCTTTCAGTAGGTTTTGGGGTGTTTTGTTCATTACTTTAGGGATTTTTGGTATATAATAATTTAATAATATAATTTTATTATTTGTACCCCACCCATCTTACTGCGTTGCCACAACCACCCTGGAAGAGTTTATATGAATAAACTCTACCATACCATGCAAAATAATGCCAGCCTTCAATATTTTAGCTAGCCACAGCCACTGCTATTCTTACTTTCTCTTCATATCTGCTTTATTACAATTGAGTAAAACACGTTAACCATAAATACCTACTTAATTGTCCTCCATGTGTCGGAATATTTCACTGAGTCCACATAGGGCTACAGTTCCATCTGTTCCATCTAAATACAACATAAAGGTGGCAGCCAAGGATGGATATACTTCCAATTATCCCTTCCATTAGATAGAATGACTGAAGGGAGTTCCGAGATTCTATATGCAGCTTAAAGTCTCCCAGAGATAAGAAAGGGAGGCTAAATTATTCATAATTCATTTATATCCATTGAGTCTTGTGGAAATGTTATTCCACTGGCACTACACCAGTAATGCATTTGGCCTATAGGCTTTTCCATTGTTGAGCTGATTTTTTATTTCTGATAGTGATTGCTGCTTTGGGTGTGTGCAGTAGATTATGATATTTGATGACGGTCCATGGTCAGAGGCAGGATTCTTTTGAATGCCAGTTGCTGGAAAGGGGAGGGTGCTCTGGCATTCAGGTCCTACTCATGAGTTTCCTGCAGGCATCTGGCTGCCTACTGTGAAAACAGGATGCTGGACTAGATGAACCATTGGTCTAATCCAGCAAACTCTTCTCATGTGCTTATGATGTGATCATTGCCAGATTCTGGATGGACATATGGATATTGTATGCTTTTGTTCATAACATGGATAAATAAAAATGTTGCCTATGTTTTCCCTCTAAGAAGGCAATATTTTAGAATGCAGGTCTGGTGGGCATGATCTCTGGCTTCAGAAGAGTAGAGCAGCAATAGGCTTTTTATTAAAAACTTTAGGTTCCTGTGGGAAGAAAGAATGTTAGTGGCTGAGCGAAGCTACCATTGTTGCAATTGTAGAACATTCCTTGCATTCAAATGATGCTCCAGGAATTCCTTCTGGTTACAGAATATCCAATGGGTTAGAAAGTTTCTCCACTAAGAGGAACTTACACATTTATTGCAAATGATCAGACATCTCTCCCTGTAGTACTCTTCGGGTGTTCGGTCTCCTTTATATGTAAGCAAGTTCATAAGAAGTGGGGAAGTGCTTCCAAGTCTTGCTCCCCTCCAGTGCCCCTCGAGAGCCAGTGTGGTGTAGTGGTTAAGAGCAGTAGACTCGTAATCTGGTGAACCGGGTTCGCGTCTCTGCTCCTCCACATGCAGCTGCTGGGTGACCTTGGGCTAGTCACACTTCTTTGAAGTCTCTCAGCCCCACTCACCTCACAGAGTGTTTGTTGTGGGGGAGGAAGGGAAAGGAGAAGGTTAGCCGCTTTGAGACTGCTTCGGGTAGTGATAAAGTGGGATAAGAAAACCAAACTCTTCTTCTTCTTCAGTGTGTTATCTGTCCACAATTTAGGGCCTCCACAAGCTTGAGGATGAAGATTTAAAACCCTGCACAAGCAGGGGGTTAAATCATGGACCCACTTCAAATCTTCACCCTCAGATATGTGGAAGGTGCATTAAAGTACGTAAACATAATGTGTTGGATGGGGCAGGGCTTGGCAGCACCCACCCACTTTTTTCTCTTGTATTTTTTACATGTGAGAAGATACAGTGCCCAAATAGGACTAGTGTCTTCAGGATATACATTTTGATTGGATCCATCCATCCAATGTGTATGAGTAAGTAAAATTTGTTGGCACTACCAGGGCACGTTCAAGCGGCTGTGGAACAGGGTGATAGCTGCAATTTTGCCATCAGTTCTGCATGAATTAGTTGAACGATTACACATGTTTGCATACGTTATTTCAATTACAATGGCTCATGGGACTGGACGCTAAACGTTGCTTTGTTTATAATGTCAGAACTCTGAAAATGATGAAGGAATTAGCGAGCTTTGTTAAGAAAAGAAAGTACCCATTATTCATTAGCTATACAATTAAAATCATATATTGGACAAGGTGTATATTTTCACAATGCTAGCACTATTTAGACTTGGTGCCTAAGCTTTTCTAATTACAATCTGTGTAATTGTGTAACTTATGTGAATTACTAGAGACAGGTTAATTTAAATATTGTTAACATTTTTTTAGAATGACAGTCCTAATACAGCACAATAATCAGAATAAATCTATTTGACAGAGTCAGTAATTACCAAGTTGAACTTCAATTAGTTCTGAGCAGCTAGGCTAATTCCAGCTCTTTTCTTGGACTTAGCAATAATTACCATTTTTTCTTCCCAAACTTTCCTAAACATTGAAGCGAGGTGGGGAGTGGGGGTGGCAGGTAGGAGAGGTGAGGCAATGATCTATTATGTAAAAACAACATGTGTATTTAGCACCTGCTTTTTCAGTAATTCCATTTTTAGCCATGAAAAAGCACACATGCTGACAAAATCCATCTGCAGGAGACAGACAAATCATTACTCCTTTGTTACATTTAAGTAATGAAGACTATCACTGAGAGAGTCCTGCAGGTAGGGAAAATGGCTCCAAACGACATAGGGAACAGTGTGAAACTGACGAAAAGCTGCTAAAAGCGAATCAAGAATATTCCCCCCCCCCTAACACATCAAATTCATATTCTCCCTTTTCTCTTCAAGTTATCCTGCTTTGCATGGATTCTGTTTCAGAGTAGTAGTTCTGTTGACTCCAGACTGTCACTAATTTCTGGGAAGAATGTAAATACCATACATGCTACAAATTTAGGATTCTTAGATTTAAAGGCCTTTGTCCTTTTAGGAAAACAAATACACTTCAAAAAGGAAAGAAAGGAAAAAAAGAATCAGACTTCTTGTGGTATACAAAGTGATGGGGAAACATTGAAAAGTGTAGGATAAATGAATGATTACTTGGGAGGCATATAAATGCTCTGCAAGCAAATCAGGATAAATGGAGAATGAATGCTCATTGTCATATAACTACTCTACAGAAAAATTAGAATGAATACTCAGTAAAGACCATATATAATCTAACCTCTGTGTAAACTTTGTGAAAGGAAATTGGGGGAAATGCTCAATAGAAGGAACTTTTACAGTGAAATTAGTGGTCTGTGCTATAAACAGGAAGACAGGTGTCATTTATGGCTAAAATTTGCTAATCTGAACGTTTTCCAGCCCACCACATGAACCAGGGAAAGAATTTCCCTATCATCCTTAATGAGATGAGGCAATACATTGATAATGGGCTGGCTTCTGTTTCTTGGGCACATTGGTCATTTGTGTGGTAGTGTAAGAGTAGCTGCATCTATTTAAGTAAGCCATTCACCCTGTCAGCCAGTTCAAAATTGTGCTAAGAGCTCAGTCACCTACCTGAATTTTGGTAGTAGAGATCGGCCATTTGCTTAAGGGTTTTAAAACCAGCTTCAGGAAGGGGTCTTTCTCAGCTATTCTGCACTGCTACATAAATGGGTTCAAGAACTGGTTTCAGTTGGCCACGTCTTTTGCTATATAAATTTGGCACCACCATTGGTAGGTTCAGTGCTGGTTTGTGGGAAGGAGACATACAGGGGGGGCGGGTTGTGAAGACAGGGTTATCCTAAATCACTTTTTGTGGTTTGAGGGAAACTCAGATAGGGATTGGCCCTTGGGACCTGACATCCTCACTGATCCTATAGTTATAACACTCTAATCCAGTATTAGGAGGTAGGGTGGGTTGCATGCAGAAGAGAGCAGCAAGAGAAGCTACTTTCTGTCTTTCACACTGGTGGCAATTTTAATTAGTTTAGGGGGTTGGCTTTAACTAGGTACAAATGCTTCACATCAGACATGTGAAAAATTTGCCCATAGTTCAGCTCGTTCATTCTTGTTCTTCATTCTCTCTTTCCTTTTTGGAGGTGTAAGTACAATTATCCTTTCTTTTGACTTTACAGAGGAACAACTGAAATGATCAAAGCTGTGGTCCTTTCCTCAATTTACTCAGGAATAATTTTTATTATTTATTTGAAAATTGTATATCCTGCCATTCTTGCCAAAGGCAACTCACAACAGCTAAGAATGATCATGTTAAAATAGCACAAGTAGATGAACAGACCATTTAAAACATAATACAAATTAATCAATTAACTCCTGTGCTCTCACACACCGTACAGCAGAAATATCAAAATCTCAATAAGCATAATTCAGAATAGTGGGATATTTTTAAAGTGCCATAGAGTTGTAAAGCGTGTCCTCCCTAAAAGAGGTCCTGTGTTGCGGTGAGACCTGGAGACTGACCACCTGGTTGTGGGTGGGTATATTGGTCAGCCACAACACCCGATTGGTAGGTCCCTCATTGCTGGGTGTAATCTGGCCAATGGAGTGCAGTCTAAATGGGCTGAGGGACCAATATATACCCATGCACGTGACTCAGAGCGTCCTCTTTCGGTTCATGCATCGGAACACCCGCCCACCTCTCCCTATATTTAGGGCATTTTGCGATTCACCTTCCCTATGTGAAGGGCATTCTGTTAAAGGAATCCAGGGACTCAATTTGGTTTGGTCAACCCCCAAGAGTGGGTTGTGCCTGTGCCTGAGTCTAGGGGAGCATCTGGGGAGTGGACATAGTCTGTTCCCGGGCTTTCCACCTATCTGAGGTGTTATCCTTGGCTGATCTATGATAGAGCTCTGGGTCAGCGCTACCTGCAAGGGTGCAGGGAGCTAGTCGAACCAGAGCCTATGCAACCACTCACTTTCTGTAATCAATAAAGTTGTGGCCTAAATTCTGCCAAAAACCAAAAATTAAATTTGAGTTAAATGTGTTTTTATTTAGGGCAATGCACATTTTATCTCAAAATACATATATTCTGTCTCAAAACATGTGTGTGTGTGTGTGTGTGTGTGTATCTCAAATAACTGTTTTTTTTTTTTTAAATATGTGAACATTGTGAAAGTGAGTAGATAACTATATCCTACCTAATACACATGTTATTGCTGAAGGTGCAGATCATTTGGAGTTCACAAAATTGAATTCCTCAAGCATCTCTAAGAGTGACACTTTGGCCCATTCAGTGTTATGACCCACAATGCAAATTCAGTTGATTCTTCTATGTGTCAGCACTATTTAAGAATGCTATAATATTTGAAAGACTCACTCACCAACGCTTAGTAGAAACAAGCAAACAATATATGAATAACCTACTTTCTTGCTGCTGCAACCGAGTGGCTTGCAGCATAACCACAAAACATTATAATGCAATAATAAAAATACGATTAAAAATTACAAATTCCAATGGACTTTAAATAGGACACTGTGGGAACAATATAGACAAAAAAGAGCACATATTAGGGTTTTGTTTGACTTTCAGATGCCACTCATTTCACCAGTAACAGGATACAAAAAGTATAACAATATATATTTTACTATCCCATATGCCTGTGATACTGATATGCAGAAGAATTAATGCAGTCAACCAATATTTTTTTAAAGGTGTGCTGATTCTAGTAAATCCTTTACTGTACACCAGGAGATTCTTGTTAGGTATCATTTCAATGCTGAAGGCTTTGGCAATGAGTCTATAAAATCTGTGTGATCATAATGCTGTTCTAATTAAAGACATTCTTATTTGAGCACAGCTGTTAAATGTATTCTGAGAGACCTCTGAGATGCTATTCTTGTTCATGCGAACTTTCTTTTGCAAAGTTATATTATATGTAAAGTAGCTTTCCAGGTTTGAAAGTTGTGTTGATGCAAAAATATTGCATAAACAAGCAACGGATAAATGTTCTGTAACAGTATTTTATTTTGTAAACTGTGGTTTTTCTGTCAGAAGTGTGCTGCACAAAACTTGCATATTCTTATTAGGTGATGCAACATTAATATTTGCAGCATAAGACGGTAAAAGGTATGCAGTCATAAGGGCACAGCAACGAAGTAACTCTAAAACCTATGTAACTTATGAAATATTTGTAAACACCATTTTCCAGGATTACGGCAGCTACAGAACTACAAAGGCACTGAAGAATAATTGTGCGAGTCTAGCCTCTTCAATAATGGATGGTTATAACACCAGATATTTTAGCAAAGGGATTTTTTTTATTCATATTGCAATAATGCAGTGTATATTATGCAGACACTACTGCTTCCAAATGGCATCTTTGACCATTAGCTACTATGGCAGCAAATCACCTATATTTGTCCAGTTATGCAAAAGTCCATTTCCCCATTGAAACAGAATATCTACTTGCATGTCGATACCTGATCCCTCCCGAGGTGAAATGAAGATACAGGACACAGTGAATAATGTTAAATGGGCATAAAAAGGCCACAACTTTATTGGTTATGGATGTTGAGCGGTATTGGCTTAGGCATTGGAACTAACCAACTATATCCGACTCCAGCACATTGTGCTGGCAGTCCGAGAAGGGTTAACCACCGATGGGTGAGAACCCTGCTGCTGCACATCAGCTAGGGACTCACCCTGTGATCACCGGTCTGGGGCGTGCCTTTGGCCCTCACCCACCGTGGCTTCGGACAGGGACATGCCCGCCCCCCCGGACTCATTTACTGAAGTACCCTTCAGAGCCTTGGGGGGAGGTGATGGCCCAACCCCCCCCCCACCGTCATCCTAACTGAGATAATCCAATGCCTAACCGCATGCTGGAGGGCGCAGGAAGCAAGAGGCTGAGCCCTGGCCGCACACTGGCTTAAATGCAGCCAGCCACGCCCGACAGCTGTGCCGGTTGGCCAGCTAGCTGGGCACGGCACCCAGGGCACAGCCAATGGTGGCAGGGGATGCAATCATCCCCTGCGCACGTGCGGGGCTTGTGCTGACTGCAACTCTCCCTCCTTCCTAAGGGGCGGAAAGGGATTTAGCAAGAGAATCTGGTTTGACTTTCCTTTTCCTTTTCCTGGCAAACCTCTTCTTCTGCAGACTCAGGCCTTTCAACTATAAAATAACAGAGCTGGATGTGGTTGGTAGATTCAGGTTTGTTTTTTGTTTTTAAAAGGGGGGGGGGGATCCACTAGTTGCAACAGGCTTTATGCCACTGGGACACTTCACCCATAATAAGTTACTGCTTCAAAATGACATATCGGACCACTAGCTCCAAAGACAACAAATTGCATATGCTTGCCCAGCTCTTTAGCTATGCAAAGGTTCATTCTCCCTCCAAAAGAGAATAAGCCAAGACAAAGGGGGGGGGGATTGATGTATGCATAGGACAGAGAGCGATTCACACATTCTAGGTCTTTTGGTCATAAGTGTGGGAAAGGTGTGTGCTAGCATTGCATCTCATGACTGGATCAGAAATAGCAAAGATGTAGCTACTTGTTCTGTGCACCTGCTACTTTTTGGCTCCCAGAGGAACGGCATTCACTCAGTGGTAGAGCATCTGTTTTGCATGGACAAGGTCCCAGGTTCAGTTCCTGACACCTCCAGGCAGGGCTGGGAGAGAAACCTGCCTCAAATCCTGAAGTGCTATATTCATTGTAGGGAGAACTGAGCTAGATGGACTAATAATGGGCTGGCTCAGTGCAAGACATCTTCCTGCATCCTCTAATGTTTCAAGCAGCCACATGAATGACAAGGACAGAACAGAAGTAATTGTTGTTGCTAAGGGAAGAGAGTCGAAAAGTGGTGATATTAGCTGAAAAATTAAAATGCCTTGAGCTATTAGAAGCAGCATTACATGAGTTCTGGCATGTCAGTATAGTCTGCAATGTGCTCTGCAGACTCTCAGCATGTCAGAGCAAGGAACAGTTGGGAGACATTGGCTCTCATGAGAACAGAAGTCTGCCTTAAGACCATATCGGCCCAGACTGGTGATCTTGCTGATTTCCCGTCTGTTGATTTAGCAACTGATTCAGCTATATTCTTTGCTCTTGCTCACATTCACCACACTCATTATTTAAGGGTCAACAGTTCAGGATTTTCTACATGACAGGAAGATGAAATCCTTTTAAGCCAACAACAACTGCAACTGCTGATCAAGCTGGTCAAATTGAAATCTCGCCCAACTTTCAAAGCAATGTCACCTTCAAGCCTTGTTTTAATACTTTCTGACTGAAATGCCACAAATGGGATGAATGATGCTTTGGAAGAGGAAGGTGGATTCTCAGACCTCAGCCTCCCAATCGGCTCAAAAAGCAGTCTCAAAGTGACAGGCCATCACCCACTTCAGTCAGGTTCCTGATACCTACCAGGCTTTTCTAAATCACCACCATAAGCTCTGTTTAATATTCATAGAAACAGATTTGTAGAATTGGAAGTGACCCTGAGGGTCATCTAGTCCAACCCCCTGCATTGCAGGAATCTCAGCTAAAGCAGATGGCCACCCAGCCTCTGACCAAGGAAGAATAGAGTTCCTTTGATCAGGACACTATACTTCTGTTGATGCAGCCTGGAAAAAACATTAGCTTTTTTTGCTGCTGCATCACACTGTTGACTCATGTTAAGCTTGTGGTCCACTAAGACCCCTAGATCCTTTTCACATGTAGTACTGGCAAACCAGGTGCCCCCCCCCCGTCTTATATTTGTGCAGCTAGTTTTTCCTGCTAAGTAATAAAGATATACAATTTAAATTAGGCTGTCTAGGAAGGTAACAGTGGCGGAGAGACCAGGATCCTCAGATGGAAGTAACTACCTTAGTAACCCGCTAGATGAGGGCTGAGATGTAAATATGCAGTGGTGGTGATGTATTTTTCTTATATCCCTATGGGGTGGAACAAGTCTTTGAGTAGTGGACATGGTTTCAGAGGAATCCACCCATTGGTCCCCACCCCAACACAGCTAAACGTGGGGATTATCATATGGCAAGAGCTGTCCCTACCATTAGGCAGAATGGGAGACCTCAAGTGGAGCATATGTCTTGGGCTGGCACTGTTGATGGTGCTAGTGTCCAAAGTTCTGAACCAAAAAGGAATTAGGCAGGCCTGGGAACGCTGAGGAAAGAATGCCACTTCATACACTGTCTTTCACCTCCGATAAATTCTGCAGTTAGTCCAATGTAAAAACAAGAGCATGACTGTCATGATGCCAGTGCTAATGGAATGACAGCACATAAAAATGACATAAAATAAAGCAGTTTGATATTAATACTTTACAGTTCACTTCTTTTTCAATTGTCCCTTTTCTTCCTTTATCAGATTAATATGTCTTTCCCTCCTTATCTCCCTTCCTTCCCCGCCATGCCAAGGCAAGCCATGTTTGCTGTTATTGTCAAGAGTCAAGAGTATCTCTTCCTTCTGGCAGAATCAACTAGTAAAGAATCCCTTTCTTAAGTTTGTCATGCAGCATTTAATAATTTTCTCCTTGAATTTAGAGTTTCTTGAAATGGCTTGAAATCTAAAAATATTTCTGGCAGAAGCAGTTATACAAGACATCTTAATTATTATGTTTCCAAGGAAATGACAGCCTGCGTAAGGGAAGCTGACAAGTCTCCCTGCAGCTATGTGCTTTTTATACTGGAACTTTAGGCTATTATAAATTTCCTAGGACCGAGACTGGCATGAACACAATACGTCAGATTTAAACCAGCTGCCACATGATGCACTGAGACTGTTAACCCTTTCTCTGCCCGCTGGCTCATCTACCCTTCCCATGCCTGCCTATGACAGAAACAAAGCTGGGAACACAAAGGCATTCAAACAGAGCTGTTTAAATCGCACCCACCGCCCCTCCTGCTACCAGACCACAACTATTCATTTCAGATGATCAAAGTGAGCATGAAAGCTCAGTACGCTGGGCGGCTGTTGTGCGCCCTGCCCGCTGTTCCTGACAGCCGTTGTTTGATTTGAGGCACGGCTTGATGTGCCGACTGCCAGATCTTCATATCAGAAGAGGCACTCGATCTTCCTGCCTGCTGGCTCCTAGTTAGAGTTGAACGAGGGAGGCAGTTCAGTGATCTGGCTTGTGCGGCGCATATAACAACAAAGTACAAAGTCAAAGTCAAGCATGCATGGTAAGGTAGAGATTGCTGAGCAGATGCTTTTGGGATTGTAGTGTCATGCTGGCATATTTTGGCCTTCCGAACGAGTCTGACTTGCTTTGTATACACACACACACACACACACACACACACACACAGAGAGAGAGAGAGAGAGAGAGAGAGAGAGAGAGAGAGCAGTAAAAGTGGGGCAGACCACATTTTGCTGTGAAATGATTAGTTTTGGTTTGTGTATAAATAACACATGCCAGAATAAATTACTGCATTGTTAACATTCCCGTTTTCTTGCCTGAATGTATATCGCTATGACGGCACAAGCATGGAACAGATTCACAGTATCAAAAAGGAACATTACATCCTGTCCTTGACAAACAGGGATAGTGTATACTCTGTCTTCCTTGTCTTTTAAATGGCCTAAAAGCTCACACGCTACACTGTTTTGCCTGCTCAGTGTTGCATTAAGGAGAAATAGGGCTGCTAATAAGCAATACCAACCAGCTTTTGCAATGCTTCACAAGCAGCATGGTTGCTTTTTCATTCACTGGTCTCTTACTAGTCTACACAGCTGGAACAAACCTACAGGAACCAATATGGTATGTCTACTCTATATACACAATGTGTAGAAGGAACAAGACGGAAGGGGAGAAATGTTGCACATAAGACAATTGCCACTTCTCAGTGAAGAAGAGAAAATAAGTTGAACCTGATGAAAAATCATATATGGAATGACTACTGGGATAGTTCAGTCACAGAACATGAGACATTTAATCTCAGGGTTGTGGGTTTGAGCCCAACGTTGGGCAAAATATCCCTGCATCGCAGGGAGTTGGACTAGCTGACCCTCATGATCCCTTCCAGCTCTATGATTCTAAATTCATGCTTAACAACAACTGCTCGATGAGGTGGGCTTTTGACACACTGAGGTTATCAGTACAATTTTCATAATTTCAGCACAAAATGAGCAAAATACTACCAACCATTCTATCATCTTGGCAGAGTTACATGAAAATGACTTCCACTGAAATCACTGGAACGTACCTTGAAGGAGTTGTGTTTAGCAGTGAGCTGAGAGTTCTACAGTTGAATTTACTCCTTACTGTATCAGTAATGAAAATATAATAGACATAGATTTTGTAGGCAATATCCATGAGCAGGAGCTTATGATTATAGATGATGGACTTTTTTCTTGTTGTCCAACTTGGAGAAAATCTTCTTAGGTAAAAATCCTAAGTTTCTGAGAAGGGCAACTGAAGGCATGTAAGATGTTGCAGAGCTGTCTCTCTGCTGGCAGAGACAGTAGCCAATGATCAGAGATGGAGGTTTGCCACTAGAAGCACACAAGTTGTTGTAGTGAAGAGCTCCACCAGTATTGCTGTCCTGCTGTTTATGCATCAATAGTGGTAGGAGGTGAAAGGGGTATGTATGTGTGGTATGGATGGGGAAAGCCTGGGACCTTTGAGATCAAAAATTCTTCCATTCCCCTGACATCACCCACGCCCAGCAAAAAACAAAAAACAACAACAACCCCAAAACACCCAAACACACACACACAAAAATCCACTTGTGAAATTTTGTCAGCCTGGATAAATTATTTTTTCTCTATTATGGTTAAAGGGAGGATAATAAATAAAAAGTTCAGACTGTTCAAGGAGAAAAAAGAATAAAATATCTGTCTGGTGAGGAACACACCTGGTAGGGTTTAGGAAATAGTGTGTTTCCTCTGCCGTGGATTCCGCCATTCCCAACTTCAGTAGGCTTTCTCTATACGTCATTGTTCTAGACATTTCTAAAATGAGCTATATTGTGGTCTGAAGGTATGTGATGTGGCAACCATATTGAAGCTCAAGAGGGATGGCTCTTTTCAGTGCCTAAATAAGAGACTGCCTACAAGCCTGATAGATGACACAAACATTTGGGAATATTTATGTACTAAATAAACTTTAGTGTGGTGCCTAGTCTTGCCTATGGATGGTTTTGTGGATAAAAATCAAAATTAAATTTAAATAAATCCAAGGAAACAGGGAAGTAGGGTGTTTTGTAGATAGCCCAGCCTAAAAAAAAAAACATTTTTTAAAAAAGCAAAACCTCTTTTGGAAATTAATCTGTGCCTTCACTTCGTTCTCCCTAGTTAATGCATTTTAAGCTGTTTATGTTATGTATGATTCATGTTTGTACTTAATTTATATTTAGTACTAATATTTTAGTGTGAATTCTTGCCTCAGTGGTAATGTTTCGTGAGCTGGCAGGGATAACTGGAGACAAGTTTTGGGGGTGAAAACTCAATGTATGCTATTTTGTACAAATACATTTCTAAAATGCAGTCAAAATACTGTTACCATGCTGCCTAAATATATATAAAATAGTTTCTCTCTCTCTCTCTCTCTCTCTCTCTCTCTCTCTCTCTCTCTCTCTCTCTCTCTCACACACACACACACACACACACACACACATCTAGACAATATACATCTAGGGTATTTAGAACAGTAACTCAAAGGGCAGATTAGCTACTGTGGAGAGAAACTAGCCTAAGCCATAATGGTTATTTAGACAGAGCTGAAAGCAGCTGCTCCTTTTAAACCTTTTCTTTCAGAGTTTCTAGTTTATCTCATAAGCCATACATTCAAAGGAAGCATGTAATGAAGAGAATTTAATGTCAGCTGTTCTTAGTGCTTTGAATTTAGCACTAAAGCCTTGAAAGAAACCTGCCCTCAAAGTCACAGATATTCTAGTTCATTCTGCCATCTTGCAATTAACTTCAGTAAAGTTAAAAGAGAATAAGTGAGGAAAGTATTTTGAGAAACGGTTTCACTTGTATGAGGAGGTATTGAATCCTTTACCTGTGCTCCTCACTGCACTCCCAAAGCTCCTCAGAGTTGAAATTTCAGACACACTTATTTACATTTTGGACATATTCCACTTGCGTGTTTAGACCTTTTACTTTTACCCAAATAAATTCACACAAGAGTCAGATATTTGGTTTGGTTTCTGGCAGAAATTTAGGCCACAACTTTATTGATTACAACCAAGTGAGTGGTTGCATAGGTTCTGGTTCGAATATCTCCCTGCACCCTTGCAGGCAGCACTGTCCCAGAGCCATGTTCGTAGGACAGCCAAGGATGAACACCAGGGACAGCTGCTGGAAAGAGCGCCAATCAGCCGACCTGATGTCCCCTGGCCGGAGCCCTTTCGAGGAACGCCAAACCAGTAAGTCCCTGGATTCCTCTACCGGAATATCCTTCATTTGCATAGGCATGGCCACGTCACATGCCACACCTATCACCTGAATCAGAGCCTATCTGCAACTTACAAGTTGTGACTATTTGCTATGTGGCAGGCAAAACCCAAATGGCACCAGCCAAGTGGGGAAAATTCCTGCCGTGCCCCTGCCCCAATGGCAGACGACACACGGCAGCATAGCAAGGTCAAGCGCAAGCCCTAAATATAGGGAGAGGTGGGCGGGTGTTCCGATGCAAAAGCCCCAAAGAGGAAGCTCAGTAGCCTTGCATGGGCTTTAATAGGTCCCACATTGCCGCTCTGGGTTGGTCAGATTGCACCTCAGCAACACAGGACCGACCTATCAGGGGTTGTGGCTGATTCCAGATTATCCCCCACAACACTGGGTCAGGTGGCCAGGTTACACCGCAACATGTGCCCTCTTTTATGGAGGACACGCTATGTCGCACAAAGCAGTAAGTGTGAATTCACACACAATTAATTCCAATAACAACAAATTCATAAAGAAATCTATGATTTCCAGGCTATGAACAGATTGTTTCCAGGCTATGAGAATTCTGAAGGAATCACAGATACACACTTCCGAGCAACATTTAGTATTTGTCTTTTAGACATAATGCTGGTCTGGGGAATGGCTGTTAGTGTGTGTTTCTGTGAAGTGGTACATTTTATTCTCGCACTCCCTTTCTAGCTGGTGGCCTGCCAAATATCATTTTATAGTGCAGGGCCCCACAGCTACCAGTCTTCCCTGAAACCTTAATGAACCTTGTTTAAAGTTTAATAAGTCTGCAGGCAACAACATATGAGACTTGGAATTGTACTGCACCATGATACCCAGGACTGGGAAGGTCTTTAACTGGAATGTTTCCATAAGCCAATAGAAATTACATAAATATACTACAACACATGTCATTTTATTAACTTTTCATTAACTAAAATGTTAAATAGAATAAAGGACCACAGTACATCTTATAAAACTTACCATGTGCTATGAAATATTCAATTAAAAAGCAAATATCTTCTGCATGTACTGAAATCGGGAACAAGATAGGGGCATTAAGATCTAGAGGAGAAAGTATATTTACTTTTACATTTCCTCTCCATCTTCCTTTTCCCCAGCCCTTTGAAGGAAAATGGTGCCATTGAGAAATAGTTGAAAAGTGATTATCGCATGAAACACTGTCCTGATGATTATTAAAATAATTTAGAGTAATATGTTGCTACTATTGCCCTTCATAACTCTTAATGCTAGGCAGTTAAATAAATTGAGCTCCTTATTTGAAATTGACAGTTATAGGAAACAGCAATCTAATTTCAGAATTGACCATAATGCATTTTCCCCTCCCAGACACAGATTAGACAATGAAAGTTTAATAGTTTTACAATAAACAAATAGTAAACTCATGTTATTGGCTTATAGTATAGCTAGTTTCATATGCATTATCTTTATGCATCGGCTGGAATAAAATAAACTTATGTGGGTATTCAGGATAAACTATGTGTCTTTGATGTTTCTCAAGCAACTCCTAGCCTGGCTGCAGACAAGCAACTTTTTGGTTTATGACCAGATTGCTTGTTCAGCCATGCAAACAGCTGTAATAGAAATTTCAAAGACATTTCTAGCAGCATTCATGGGGCCCTTTCCTACTGGCACATAACTTTGTAGGACTGCAGACATCCCCCACCACATTTTTTTAAAAGGCCCCCAAATTATGCACATAACTTTGCATGACTACCTACTGATTATATGGTTGGCACTTGACAGTTCTGATCATTTGTTTGAAGGGAGAGAAGGAAGAAAGCTCCTTTTTGATTGATTGTGCTGAAGCCTGGTGAAAGTTCTTTCAAATATTGTGAATTTCTACTTTGAGGTTCACTGAATTTCTTTGGAGAAGCTCTAGGTTGCATTCCTATATACACATAACCTAGGAGTATATCTTATTAAATTAGGTGGACTTACTTCAGAGTGAGTAAATATATGTACAGGATTGGGTTGTTACTTGATCTTATGCCATGGAGTTTTTGTTTGTTTGTTTTCGAATGCAAAATATGGTTCTGATTGTAACAGGTCATAAAATACTGGGATTGGACAATAATATTTACCGGGTAACTATAGACTCACAGACATTAACTTTTCTCCATTGTAATTGTTGATACTCCAAATAATCAGTTTCCCCCACATCTGCTCAAGGACAAATAGCTCAGGTATATATATATATATATATATATATATATATATATATATATATATATATATATATATATAATTTACATTTCTAACCCAAAAAGAAATTTGAATTTGTCTATGCCTTTAAAATTTTGAACATTAGTGCTGAAAATTATGAGATCACCTTTTCTAGATACTTCTATTATGCAGGACAATTGCATCGATCTCTTAATCCTAATACATCACTTTCAGGTGTATATCAAATTTATCTTCCAAAAGAGACTCCTTCATAGGTCCCTTGTCAAGCTTAACCACCATGTAATCTGAAGTGCATGCCATTTATTATAACTGAATATACATCATATAGGCATGCTTAGAGTCTCTGCTTAACACTTTAATCCTATCTATAATATAAAGCACCTACCTGTATATGCAATTGCTGCTTTTAAGTAGCATTGCTTGTAGACTTTCTGTTGCAACCCCTTGCTTGATGCAGGAAATCCACAGCTTTTGTACCCACAAGACATTTCTCCTAATATTCAACCAAAATCTAGCCTTCTGTTACTTTAAGCCAATTAGGTTCTGCCCTCTGGGGCAAGTGAGAACAAGGCTGTCTACACATTGCCATTTACTCAGCATCCATTCCCGGAATGCCCCGCTTTTCCTTAGGATGTCCCTGTTTGCATCGGAGAAATGTTGGAGAGTATGGGAGGATGTTCCTATTTTCATCAGAGAAACGTTGTTATGTATGGAGTTATCCGACCCCCGAGCCATCTGAAGACCACTGTATATAGGGAAGTTTTTTTTTTTTTTTAAAGTGTATTTATTTATTTATTTATATATTTATGTTTTTATATATGTTGGAAGCCACCCAGATTGGTTAGGGCAACCCAGTCAGATAGGTGGGGTATAAATAGAAAAATTATTGTTTTTATGATGATGATGATGATGATGATGATGATGATGATGGAATAGGACACCTCTATTTTCATTGGAGAAATATTGAAGGGCGTGGACTTCATTCCTGGCCATCTTTGTTACATTCTCTAAATCCATTCTGTTGCAGGCAACTCCAATTTCTGTGCAGCAAGAGGTTCCAATGGTGCCTGTGCAGAGTTCACTTTCTTTCAAATTGTCAGCAGATATTGTGGTGTATTTAGAATACATGGTTTTATTCACACACCTATATAACCTGAGTATAAGATGTGAGGACTCACAGTGTTAGCACTCTAACAGATCTTGCTTCTCTGTTCAGTTTCCATGGAAGCTCGTGTAATCTCACTGTATACAAGTTGTACAAGTGACAATAAAGTATTTCAATTTCAATTTCAAATCCAGCACAGAGCAAGACATGTCTTTTTCTCCAGCTTCCAACATCAGCCCAACACTTTCTCACAATTCTCACATCCATCGTCTCCTCAGCCTGTTGTCCTTCACTCTAGGATGATGTGGCATCCATCCAGCTGAACTGGCAAAAGGCCCACCCATTTGTTTCTATGGCTTTTCAATGCCGATAAGAGCAGTTAGGGACATTGTGTTAGGAAGAAACTTGCCTAACTGGTTCAGCAGTCTCTTCTACCACATTCTAAGTCTCTTTGAAACAGATTCAGAGGCCTGGAAGGCAGCCTTGCCTGGAGGGCATCTTGCTTGGCTTAAACCTTGAGCCACCTACAAACTGACATGCCAGCATTCTGGTAAGAAACAAGCTAGATTTACTGTAGTGAACCACATGCTGGTTAGTACTAGAACCAGCATGCTAGAAGAATCAGCACTTGGGGCTAGGACAGCATAATGGTTCCTACCAAGTCCTGATTTTCTTTTCTTTTATGCTTCTAGGTTTGGAAATGCAATATCTTGAGAAGTTTAGAAGTGCCTGTTCCTGGAAGACTAAAGGCTAAATAAACTTAATGATTCTTGAATGGTTTTTTTCTTTACTTTCTCGGGGTTTTTTTTTGTACTTAAGTGCATTACAATTAATTCAGCGTTTCTTTTTTTATTTTATTTTTTAAAGTTGGCTTACTTCTGATGGCTGTTCAGTGCAATTCAAATTTTAAAACAGGAATTACTCAAGATGGTAAAAAATTAATTACAGCCCCAGACCCATTATTAAAGCCAACGCACCTCAGTCAAACAATAGTTCTTCTAATATTTTTGGTGCGTTTAAGATACCCTGCGGTTGCTTAGCTCTAAAATACTGATGAGAGGCATAGTACCATCCATCAAATGTAACCTTCCTCCAATATTCTTTTCTCGTTTAAAAAATTACATGTACTAATTTATACATGTCAGGAAAAAAACATGTCACCTCTCCATCCCTCCTGTTAATTCAGTTCACAGCTTTCTTCTTTGCTCATTGAAATAACTGAAACTATAATGATTTTTAAAGAAGTGCATTCAGGTTCAAGGCACCATCGAACACACAAGTATCACTTTGAAATGATTTCAACGTTTTCATTTTATGCCTTTATCTTAATTTCAGTTCTGGTTTATTATGGCCCCCCTGCAATAATTTACCTTCCAATCTGGCTTTGTTTAATGAAGAGGTGAGAGCTGGGTTATATGTGCAGCATGATTTGTATGGTTACAGCAACTGGCAGAATGCCCTTACAGGGAGGGCATCTTGAATTTCGGCAGTGAGTGCATTTCATAACATAGGTGCCGCCAGCAACAGAAGTTCCTAAGAGTCTTTCTCAAAAGAGAGGTGAGTTTTCCAAGTTTATTAAAATCTGAACTAGACAAGAATTTCTGGCTTTTCCATGCCCAAACCCTCCAGCCTTCATACTCTCCCCAAACCCTACCATGAACTCCAACCTACAAACTACACACCCCTCCCATTCAACTACTTTTAAGTGGTGGCAAAAGCAGCAAGAGTGACACTGTGGGTGAGTGGGGAGGACAGAGGTTTCTTATTGGGCTGATCACAACGTGCTTCTCTGCCTTTTCAACCCCGTTCTCAGGCCAAGAATGTGGAAAACTACTTTCTGCACACTTGTGGGTGGCCTGGAGAAATAGTTCAAATAACTTCCATTTGTGGTGGCATAGGACATTAGCACATAGCCAGGAGCTTGTCTACCTTTGGCAAGCTTTTCTCCTGCTTTTTTTTTTTTAAATAAAAACAGTTTTTGCTTGTACTTTCCCAGAATAGCAGTGATCCTTTGCCACCCAGCATGCAGTTTCAGGCTTATCCTGTGCCCTTCTGTTTCTCCTCAGATACATTTTTTTCTTCTTCAGATACATTGTGGGCTGAGGTGACCCTGGACAGACAGGTAAGTATAGCTGCCACTGTGGGAAAGTACAAGTAAAAACTGTTTGACACATGGAGAAAATGGGGGGGGGGGTTGCTTTGAAAGGGCGAGAAGCCTATGTATCTCTCTGCTACATTAATCCACCCCTCCCTGAGAATGCTGCCACAAAGGAATGAGATTGTTCCCCACCTTTTTGATATTATTTTTTTTTGCCACAACTCCTGAGAATGTGGTGAAAAAGTTTGTCTGAGAATGTTCGATGTTTTCCTTTCCCTTCCTTCTTCTCTCTCACCCTGACACACTGATTAGCAGTTTGCAGGGGCAAAATAGCCCAAAGACAAGGAGAAATGTTATTTTCCCTGGTTTTTGCACCCCAGTGTTGTTGTTACCCAACATATATTGGTGATAGAGAAATGAAGGGGGATAAAACTTCCTTGTTTCCATTCCACACCCCTGCTGCTTTGCCGGCTCCCAATTTTGAAAGCATGTAAAGTGAAGAGAGGAGTCTGTGTTGAATGAGCTTCCGGGGTTGTTCACAAGCTGTTGGGGACTACAAAGTCTGGATGGAGGCATTTTTCTGAGCCCTTGCATTAGCTTGCACCCTGCAGCTCCTGAAAAAGTGACATTCCAGTGTCCCCCACAGATAATTTCTTAGTTAACCCAAGGTGAGCTTGGAAGAGCTTCATTGAGTATTTGTTCTGATTTCTTTGCAGGGAGCTCATGAGACAATGAGCATTCATCCTTAGCTGCTTATATCATGGGTTATACATCTTCCTGTTAATCGTTCATTCATCCTACAATTTTCAGGTAATTTCCAAAGTGCTTTCCTAACTAAAATAAAACAAGTGGATTTGTTGCAGTAAGGCAGCAGTAGCCCTCCAGATGTTGTTGGACTACAAATCCTATCAGCCTCAGCAAGCATCGCCAATGATAAGGGATGATGGGAATTGTATTCCTACAGTATCTAGAGGGAACCACAATGGATATGTGTGTATTGGACCAAAGAATGCTTAGAAGAGTGCATAGCAGAAAATCTACATTTCTGGTATGCACTTGAATCCCTCCTGAAAATTTCTCTCTCTCTCTCTCTCTCTCTCTCTCTCTCTCTCTCTCTCTCTCTCTCTCCATATCTACCTTTGGTACTGATGAATGCAACATTTATCCCGTGTTTCTGAACATATTCCTCGGCCCCTCATATAAAATCAGTCTCATGAGAAAATAACTGTTAAAAATTCTAAAGACAAAGAAGGAAAAAATGCAACTCTTTGCAACATTTAAGAAACCGAATTAGGATTTACTATTGTGTTGGTGATAATTAATTTTAGAAATCTGTGCCCTTTTGTAGGCAATTGTGTCACTGGGGCATTGGGCCTCTTATAAGCAAAAGTATGAAAGGTTCACATTCTGTGTATGTTTCCCATCTTTTCTACCCTTGAATAAACAGTTATTTAGCTGTTTTGGAACTTTATGGCCACAATTGGACTGTGTGCAGCTAAAGCCATTAGTAAAACTATCACCTGAGGTATGTTTCCAATTGCTAAACAGCTTGGGCATTATAAGAACCTCTTATCCATAAAGCACTTAAAAAGACTTTGTAATGAGATTTTAGAAGGACATGGATTGATTAGCTCTTATCCTCATTTAGGAAATGATACCCCCTCCTGGATTTTAACGTCTGTTTTCACTAATGCCTACAGTTTAGAATCTTCTAATATATTTTACTCTGGTCTAGCAATGTACTATCTCTGTCACAGAAAATGCCATTAAGCTTCAAATGGGCTGAATTCAAGTACAAACTTCCAATAGAATGGATGTTGCAGATAACAATACTAACAGTTTATAGGGTTCCATGCATTTGGAAACAACATTATCTGGTTTTCTAGCTTTTGTTTATTGTCAAAATACACGCAGAGTCTAATTAAAAACTGGGCTCTCTTTTATTTTACAGGCATAGATGCCTTTAACATGAATCTTCCATTTTTAAAGAAGGGCAGGGTTCAAAATGGGCAGTGGCATATTAGGTAAAATGAATCTATCACAACTCAGCATTTGTGTTACACACCATTTTATTATTCTGTTTTTTTAAATCCCATCTTGTAATTATTGCTAAAAATACTACAGCACAATAAGGCCATAGCATTTTAGCATCTGCCACATGTATTGTCAGCAAATTAAAAGAACTTTGTGTGGGCACATAAATAATATTTCCAAATTAAGAAAAAAAGTGACACATGTATTTTACTTTCAGTTTATATCTCTTCCATCTGCCCATCATGAAAGAACAAAGTAGTCTGTTAAGAGATGAGGTGTGAGCTGGGAAATCCCTAGTTCATATCTTTTTTAAAAATTGTTTTTATTAAAGATATTATTGGGTTACAAAAGTACATAGAGTCTCTGTTTTCAGTTCATAGAATCCTTTCTACAGATCAGTTATGTTCGATGTGAGACAGTAATGTTATAGAAAGTATAAGATTGGGGGAGAAGAGAGGTGGGGAGAGATCATGGGGGAGAAGGGTGGGAGTAAAGTTTCATTATTTTACATACCTTATGACTCTACAAGCTAGCAAGTGGCTCTCTTTTACGCTGAGCTTTCAATTTGCAACAACAATGTTGACTTATCTTGTAGGAATTCTTGAATTTGGGGCCCTATGGTACAGCTCATGCCCTGCATGTTGAAGGTCCCAGGTTCAAACCCTGACATCTTGCACTTAAAGGTTCACATAACAAGTGATATGAAAAATGTCTGCTTTAGACTCCCCCAAGAGCTGCTGCCAGTCACAGTAGGCAAAACTGCCCTAGTTTGACAAAAAGGCTGACCTGTAAATAAACTTCCTATTCTCTTTGCACACCCAAAATATTCAACAGCAACCAGGGCTCAAAATGAAGATGGGCTAGACTCCTTATAGAATATCTAGAAAGATTTGCTCTTAGTGGTAATAAATCTTTTACATTGTTAGGTCCTGGCAACTTTTTAAAGAAGTGCTGCCAATGGTCAATATAGACCAAAGGTCTATGTTTATCAATGGATAAGGAGATTCTGACTCCAGAACATTAGCTAGAGGTTAAACTATTTGTGATGTGGGAAAGAGGCCTTAAAGACCTTGAAAACACAAATCGGTCTTGTGAGTGAAACAGTTTAAAGCATAGTTGCTATTGATCGGTTGCACATTCCTTTAATTGAAATTGCCTTTGCATGTAATAGTCTTCAATAAGCTTTTTTCTTTGTTTACAGTATAACTAATGGCTTTCTAACAATTGTCCCAAATGCCTGGATAAATAAGACTGCAACTTATTGAGGGTTTGTTGTATGGCTTGTATGTCTCTAGGGAAACATATATTTAGATAATGGTGAGGAAGGTCACAAAGTTCAGCTCTATTGTATTATTTTCATTACTTTCAGTATATACTGGAAAGGTTGGTTTGAATGCCCCCCCCTCCACCCTGCCCATGAAATCTGTATGAAAATTTCATGCATTGTAAAGATAACCTAGGTATGGGGGTGAGACTGGAGAAGGGGGCCTTTGGCTGTTTGGCATGGTCATATGAGCTGGCAATCCAGTATGGAATACTATTTTAAAGCCAGTCCTCAGTAGACCACTAGCAGCACCCCACTGATGAATAGGGTTTGGATTTGGTGTAACTGTATACCAGCTTAATCTACACCAATGTGCTTCATGTCACCTTCTTGTGCCCAAGACTGCTTCCTTAGTTTAACTGTTTTGTTGATCAAACTTAAACCATGCAGCCCCAGCCTCTGGGATTTTAGATTAGTTTGCTGTAAATATTTTGAAGAGGGAATAATTTACAAACAATGCAGTAATGCCTGTCCTTAATGACAGATAATTTATTACTGCATATGAAGTTTGCTTTGCTCCTGTTTTAAATTCAATTTATTAGTTTTATATTTTTCTTGAAGCATTTTCCCTGTTTACTCATTGTGAATCAAAGTCAGTGCCTTTTCACAATTCCATACAGACTTCACGTGGAACAGACACACAGAAGTTGTTTAAACAGCAAAATATGAGCATCTTTCCAAATGCCACAGATGGTTTCCCTCTTTTAAATAAGGTTATTGAAGGTCTGGTTATGTTAATGAAAATTACTTAGGAATCCACAATTGCATTTACTTCTGGGAGAAATGATAATATGCCCTTTAAAACAAGAGTCCCTTTTGAGCTACAGTAAACTTCAGATGCTAATATGGCACCCTAACTCTAAAATCCGTGACCTCAGCAAATACCAAACATATTTATAGCTGGCTATGAGTGCACTTTTTAAATATGTCAGTCAACCCAATCATTTTTAAAGCTTGACCTGCTGTTCTTTGGAGTGCACCTGTGTCTCCTCTCTATAAACCAAACCCACAACCAGCATCAGTCAACATCTAAAAATTAATTCCCAGGTGAACAATTTTTCACTTCATAGCCACTGCTGATGCAGTCTATTAAGTTTCTTCACTTAACGTGTTTAAAAAGGCATGTCATAGTCTTAGCCTTAGTCTCCCCCAACCCCCTTTAAGCAATGTATTTTGCTGTTAGGAAAGGGTGAAAGTAAACAAGCTCTGTTAAATAGAGTGAATGATCAAGGAAGCTGAAATGCTAATCCTGCATTTTGGAGAAATTAATTCTCAGGGAAGATCAAACTACAGAGAACCATCAATTTCCAGTGCTGGGGGCTGGGGGGGGCATCATTCAATACATGCAACCCACTCTGAATACAGGGAATGGGATGGAATTTAAATCTCTTGTGTATGATTGAGTTTCACACACTTTACTACTAACATTACTGACAAGTTTCCACAAATACAAAATTGAACTTTGACTCCTTGCTAGAAAATTCTGAAAATGGAACATTTTTGTCATTTTCGACTTGAAACCCAGGAATCCACTTGCTATTGTGGCCAGCATTCCATTGTAATACAAACCAAGCCACCAAGCAGCAGCAGGTTGCAGCAGAGTGAAAGTTAAGAACATAAGAAGACCCTGCTGGATCAGGCCGTTGACCCATCTAGTCCAGCATCTCCCTTGACTCACTTGAGCCAGTCTTGAACCAGGGAGCTCGGAAAACAGGACAAACCATACATACAGTAGGTTGCAAACCCTGTAGATTGTCATATGAATGAGCAAATCTCTGATTTGGAAAGAAAGGATTCTCCTCCCCCCCCCACCACCACCATGCAATTGACTGGAGAATTCAAATTGGTTTACTGGTGTATGAACCAGGCCTTCCCTGCTCTTTTCGCTTTTTCCAGGTAGCACATGCAATATCACTGTTCCCCGATAAGCCCCAATACATCTTGATGTATTGGTATGTGTGAAAGAAGACAGCCTAATAAATTTAATTGTTGTTGTTCAGTCGTTCAGACGTGTCCGACTCTTCGTGACCCCATGAACCAGAGCACGCCAGGCACGCCTATCCTTCACTGCCTCCCGCAGTTTGGCCAAACTCATGTTAGTAGCTTCGAGAACACTGTACAACCCTCTCATCCTCTGTCATCCCCTTCTCCTTGTGCCCTCTATCTTTCCCAACATCAGGGTCTTTTCCAGGGAGTCTTCTCTTCTTTATAGCACAATCCTAATAAATATAATTAGGATTGTGCTATAAAGTGCATTATTCATTATACTGAATGCAATATGTTTGTTGAATAAAATATTTGTAGGATTAAGATGTAATATTTCAGGAAGCTGTTAGTTATAACCCCCCATTCCTCCCTTTTACATGTCAGAAAGCAAATAACAGTAGTAGTATGAGCTTCTTAGTACAATGCCATGATTGCGGGAAAAATATGAATAGCCATGTCACAATAAATCTATAATCTACATCTCTCTATGCTGCCAGCAACATGGTCAGACAACGATGCCACCACAGCAGAAAGTCACTTGGTTTGGGAATGGAGGATACAAGTCCGGGGGGGGGGATAAAAAAAATCCCAGCGAAAGAGCTGGCACCCCTCTATCTTGGGAGACAATGGGGAAGTATGTCTTTGCGAGTGAGGTCAAGCTGTTGGGTGGTTGCAATGCCTGCTGTGGCTATAGAGACCGATGCAAAAGAGACATATTTTGTTGCAGCTGGGGCAGATGGAGGCATCTGGTTGTGGTGCTGCAGATGCGCCTGAGCGTTTCTTCCCTCTGCTCTCCTCCCAGCAGTCATTTCTCCTGTGGTCACAGCTGTGAATACACAACCTGACTGTGTCCGGGCACTGCGGTCGCCTGCAAGGGATTCCCACATTGCCGAGTTGGCGCTGCCTGCCTTCATGTCTGATTTGCAGACATCTTTGTAACAGAGAGTTTGCCTGGTGAGAGAAAAGAACATTATATATTTATTTGTTTATGATTTCTATACCGCTCTTGATCCAAGGATCATAGGGCGGTTTACAATATAAAAACACAAAGACATAAAGAGAAGCCTTACTGGATTGACCAAAATGCCTAAGTAGATGCCTATCAGGTTCAGCTTCCTGCTTCCCATAGTGGCCAACCAGAAAAAGGGAAAGAAAGAAAAAGGGAGGGGGGGACTACATGATAACGGTGATTGTAATCAGCTTTGATGGTTTTGAGCAGGACATGGGCACAGTCAGGCTCTCCTCCTTCTGCTGCAACTGCTGTTCTGAGGCATGCAGTGTCTAGTCCTGGCATACAGCTATAATCAGGACTAGTAGCCATCCTCTGTGAATTTATCTAATCTCCTTTTGAAGTCATCTAAATTGGTTGCCTTCACCAAATTTTATAGAAGCAAATCTTATATTTCAAAAATCTGGACACTAAAGTTGTTGAGCTTTTTTTAGGGCAGTTGTTGAAATTTAGCCAAGATCTACCAACATGGGGAACCATGCACCCGGAATTTCCCAGTCACCTTGGCGATTTCCACCCGGACACAGTTTCAGACTATGCACTGTGTGGAGGAAAGCCCCTTCTGCCCATAGAAATGAGGGGGGATTGCAGGCATCACGAGCCCTTCACGTGCACAGGGGATGACTCCATCCCCTGACGCCATTGGCTGAGCCCTGGGCGTAGCGGTTAGGCCGGGGGTCAGCAACCTGCGGCTCCGGAGCCGCATGCGGCTCTCTGACAGGTCTCCCGCGGCTCCAGCATGCCCCCTTTCAAAAACCTTTCAATAATAATTAAATGGTTATCGGCAAAAAAAAAGGGCCAAAAAAAACATGAATAATCCGCATCAACGTTGAACAGCTGGGCGGTCTTTCTCAGCCCTCTTGGGGTTCCCGAGGACAGACCCAAGATTGATGTCCACCTTGACCACTCCCAGAGAGAGGAAGCGACTTCTTCACACCAATAAGCGTGTGGGGAGGGCTGAGCTTTTACCACCTTGGCGTGCCAATTGGCAGGACAGATTGCCCGCCTTGGCGCATAGGCTCGGAGCCGGGGCCTTACCGCCAAGGTAGCCACTGAGGATGAAGGCGGGAGGCGGGCACGGGAGAGCGACGCTTCGTCCGGCCAATAAGCCGCCGGGATGCCTGTTCCTGTTTGAGGGGAACGTGCCAATGAGGGTGGCGTTAGGGCGGGGAGAAGAAGGAGCTGGGCTTTGCGAGTTATTGAGAGAGAGAGAGAGAGAGAGAGAGAGAGAGAAGAGTCGGGATAATGAAGGCGGCGGGAGGTGGCGGCGGCGATTGGAGCGGCCCCTGTTCTGAGCAGCCCCTGTCGGGCGGAATCCTTTTCAAAGCAGCCGGGCGGAGCAGGCGGGCCAGGCGTCGCCGTGACGGGAGGGCGGTGATGGTCGCCGACAGGATGAAGTACAGCTGTTTGGGGCGGCGGCGGCGAAAACGTCCGGGCTGCTTCTGAAACCTCCGCCAACTGGTGCTTCGCCAGCGCTCGCTGCGGGCGGTGTACATGTTCAACGACGGCCCCAAGGGCGGCTCGGGGGCCCGGAGCCCCGAGACTGGCGCGCTGCAGTGCCTGGCGCGATTCCCCCCCCTCAAACCTGTTTTTTGCTTTTTTGCTTTTTGCCTTGCTCTCCCACCCCCCCTCTCTTTTTCTTCCTCCCCTCCTTTTTTAATCCAAGGGGAGAAATCCCATTTTTAAAATAAACAAACAAACAAAAAACAAACACCCCCCACAGCTGCTGCAGCCACTCTATTTGAATTTTTATTATTACCCTTTTCTCCCTCTATCCCCCCTTTTTCTTTTCTCTTCCCCTTTTGTTTTTGTTTTCAAAAAAGGAAAAAGAAGAAAAAGATTTTCCCCCTTTATTTTTATTTTTTAAACTACTACATATTTTTAATAGATATTCTCCCCACCCCACCCCACCCCCAATTTATATTTTTCCACCCCACTTTTCCATTCCCACCCCCCTTTTTATTTCTTTATTAGTTCGCTTGCCAACCTATCTTAGAGGGGGAAGCCCTCTCTCCCACCCACCCCCCCAAACAACTTTGAGCTGAACCCCCAAAAAACGGGGGTAGATCACTGCTGAAAGTAGATCACAGTTTCTTGGGAGTTGGCCACCCCTGGTATAAGACATGTAACTAGAATAAAAAATTTAAAAAACCAAGCAAATAATTGTAATAACTACTGTAATAAAGCCCTGCTATAATTATATATAATTTCCCTAAAATTTTGGTTTCATTCGCCTTTCCGTGCTGAAATGTCACAACCTGAACGACCATGGCTTGCCCCCCCCCCAGTTTTGATCCTGGGTACGCCCCTGAGTCAATGCAAAAAAGTAAGAACTTATTCTTGTTGTTTTTACTAATTATACTTTGCATTGGCTCCTATACGTTATTTATTATTATTGCATTAAGGTAAGAAACAATATATGCAGCATTATATTTGTTTTAAATGTCGCGATGGTTTTGCGGCTCCCAGTTGTTGTTTTTTCCTTTGGAAACGGGTCCAAGTGGCTCTTTGTGTCTTAAAGGTTGCAGACCCCTGGGTTAGGCATTGGATTATCTCAGGAAGGCTGAAGGTGGGGGGAGGTTGGGCCATCACCTCCCCCAAATGCTGAAGGGTACTTCGTTAAATGAGTCCGGGGGACGTGTCCCTGTCCAAAGCCATGGTAGGTGAGGGCCAAAGGCACGCCCCATATCGGTGACCACAGGGTGAGTCCCTAGCTGATGTGAAGCAGCAGGGCTCTCCCATCGATGGTTAACCCTTCCCAGACTGCCAGCACGACGTACTGGAGTCGGATATAGACGTACTGGAGTCGGATATAGTTCCAATGCTTAAGCCAATACCGCTCAACATCCGTAACCAATAAAGTTGTGGCCTTTTCATGCCCATTAACCTTACTTGTTGAGTCCTGTGTCTTTGTTTCACCATGGGAGGGGTCGGGATATTGGGATATTGACATGCAATGCTTTGTTGTTTGCTCTGAATCTCCCCCTCTTCAGCTTCACAGGTTGATTGAGGATCTAGTGCAGGGCTGAGGAACCTGTGGTAAGAATTAGGATGGCCACATTTCCCGCAGCTCAACAAGCCTTTACTCTTCACCATCCACACACCTTAGAGGAGTGCAGAGCTGGTCCTAGGAAAATAGAACCATCCAGTTTCTTTAACTGCCTACTATACATGTTTTGTTTTGTTTGCTTTTTTAAAAAAAGGAGTGAGGTTTTTGCCTGAATGTGGTTCTTTGAAAGGTTACACATTAAAATACAAATCTAGATTATGGAAACATTTCATTTGTTTGATTGACAAATGTAGGCCATTTTCCTTTTGTAGATGGTTAGATTTTATACAAATGTAGGCGGTTTTTAATTAAGAGCTCTATATGATACATATACACACAGTATGTGACACCGCTTGAATAAAATATTTGTCACTCTTGTTTGAATTTCAATAAGTCTGAGTTGTTTCAGGCAATTTCCTTAAAACAGGCACAACTAATTATCAGAAATGATGCTGTAAAATGTTGCAGAGAAGTAACTCACTGAGAGAATCTGAACTGACAGTCACTGGAAAAAAAGAAGCCATTGTTCATGGCTCTGAGGTCCCATGCATGAGAGAGAGGCTGATAAACATGCAAAAAAACCAAACCAAACCCAAACAAAACAAAACAAAACAAAAACCCCAAACCCACTTTACAAATGAGTCATGTATTCACCTGCTTCTCACAAGGTTCACTTGTTGCCTTATGGACCAAGCAGTTTTTATTGGCTCCCTAAATTATTGTTGCATGTGTGCACTGATTGATAACTGGGTGTTAGGGAAAAAAATTTCAGGTTATACTTGGGCCACAGCAAGCAAGTGCAGTGTAGACAGGAGAATTCAAAAGCACAGACTTTGTTGGGTGAGCACCTAAAGGCATGTCAGAGTTTCCAGCTTGAAGGTGGAATTAGAAAGGTGATGTCAGTGGCTGGCAGAGCCAGGAGGAGGAGGAGGCATGAGGGAATGCAGAATGGGAATAAGGTGATCCTAGAGAGGGGCCCAGCAGGTTGTGGGGTCCTCTATTCAGGGGAAGAGAATCGGGGACTAGTAGTAGGGAGGGGAGGAGGCAAGTACCCCTGGGTTCCCCACCCACGCCCTCCCCACAGCAAGCATGTTCCATCTTCCCACTACTCATGCAAGATCCTTCCAGGGAGTAGGAGGCATGTGAGAGTGAGAGTCTCCGTGCACTCAGAAGGAAAGGTGAGAATTGCGCCCCCCCCCCCACAGGAGGAAGGATGGTTCTCAGAGATGCCCCCATCCTCTTGCTCAAGAAGATGTGAGAAACTCAGGCAGCAGAGGGTACAACACACAGGAAGTAGTTTCACAGCAGAATCCTATACCCGTATAAGTCCAACTGAATTCTAATAATAACCTTCATGAATTAAATTAACACTTATTCCAACCAGGAGTGGCTGTTGTCGAAGGGTTGATCTACAGCAACGGGCTCCTGCCAGCAGAGGGAGGGACGTGGTGATGGCAAGGTTGGGGTTGTGTGGAACCAGTTAGGCACTCACACCAATGTGCTCACACAAGTCCAACATGTGCTTGTTTCTCCGTTCCAGTAAGCAGCCCTGACTCTGCTTCTGGGAGGCTATTGCAATGTCTTTGTCCCACCAGTAAAACCACTCCTGATCCCAACCTGTGTATCTTATGTCAACTTTCATTTGGGGACAGGGGAAAACAATCCTGGTGTCAGAAGTATGGGAAGGAGAGGAGCTCTATCACTTGTTCAGAGTGTCTTAATGGATATGCCAGTGGAAGGGATAACATCATTGCTATCACTTTCAGAAGACTTGAAGCTTCAGAATCTTACATGAGAAGTGTGTGTGTGTGTGTGTGTGTGTGTGTGTGTGTGTCTTTCTTTCTGTGTGGAGAATGCCACTGAGAACTCCTTTTGTTCATGTGCTAAAAAGTTTCTATAATCACTCCAGACTTACTGGTGCCATTGCATTTAGAAATCAGAGATTGCCAGAATATCTAATGAATCTATCGCTGTTCATGGATAGATTATGTGCTGTGTTGAAAAGCAACTATTAACTTTAACCTTGTGCCTCTTGATCTCCTTGTGCTAAGTTTTCAGGGAAAGATTTATAAAGTAGACTTTGAAATTGGTATATTTTATGTGGAACCACATTTGTGATGTCATGCCTTGCATCTTTCATACCATTAAAAATCTTCATATCATCTTAAAAGGCCACTTGCTTGTGAAAGGAAAGCTGTTGCTTTCTCAGGAACTTACAGTTCCTTCTGTGTGGCTAGGTGGGTATACAGAAAAGTACTAAGAGCTCCAATCAATAGTTTCCTATATATTAAGTACAGGTGACGGTCAACAGACAACATTCCCAGTGGATTGCAGCAATTTGCAGAATCTAATAATCTACTCTGCCTTATTGGTAATGGTTATCTGTGAGACACGGACATTCATCTAATTATGACAAAATAGCTCTGACTCCTCCAGAGTTGAATTACTTGTATTGCATTTTGTGCTGGAGGACTTGTGTGAATGTGTTCTTCTAGAAAGACAATATGGCTTCTTTTGGCAGATGTCATTTTGCACCAGGACTCATATTCACTCTTTCTTGCTATTACATTATTCCAAGAACAATGGATGAAATATTATTTCAGTTTACGAGACAGTGGAAGAGTGCAGCTTCTTGTAGTCGACGCACACCTTTATTGTGCCATTAACAAGGAATGGATTTATAACTGAGTTGTGAGAGAAGTCAGTTTAAATTAAATGGATAAGCTTGTAGCAAGTGCAGAAAGAAAAAGCTTTATGTAGTTTATGTTACTGGGCTCTTTATTGGTCATACTATGGGCAATATACATAAATATGGAAGGTCACATGTGTTGACATCCAATGACTGGCAGACTGAAGTTGAATTGAAGATTTGGCAGAGAAATAGACTAGTAGCCTCACTCAACAATAAGTGGCCCAACCTGTAGGAAGACAGCAGATGTGGCCATGGTAAAGCACTGGCTCTCTGTCATGTGCTCCCAGGCCTGGACTTCCCTGCTTTTGCCATGCACCCATTAAAGGCACCAGTCCTCTTTGAATTAACAAAGCTCTGCCCCTGTGTTCTGACCTAACCTTTTAGTTGCAGGAGATGGGCTGGATCCTCCGACGCTAAAGGTGACCTGAGAGGAAACTGGTCTGAGCAAGTATTGTAGGACAAATTACTTTCCCTTTTGTTCCTACTTGCATTGGTTTGCGTTGGTCTTTATTCTACAGATGCACCTGTTAGCGTTTTCATAGAATTCAGTTTATTAGCAATTTGCTCTAATGCTTTGTATTCCTAGGTAATTATGAAGATAATGAAGCAATTCACCATTTCCCTGGATAACTATCTTCCTGTTTAAGATGCAGTTCTGTGTATGCTTACTTGGGTGCAAGCCCCACTGAACCTAGTGAGACCTCCTTCTGATAAACGTGGTTAGGGTGCTGTAAGATACAGCATTTGGTTTGTGAAGTTGAAGGCATCTGTGCCTTTAAGAGTTGTTGCTCAGCAGCTCTGCTGATTTATTCTTCTGAGTAATGTAATCCAAGTGGAAAGGGGTTTCTGATAGAAAGAGATTTGGCAGTGCCCTAAGATGCTCTATGCTTATAAGTCACTAATAAATCACACTGTGGTGATAGTGATACCCTGCTGTTACTTTCAAGCTAATTCTCTTTGCTGCAGGGTGTAGTTATCACCCTTGTTCACTGCCTTATGATGTGCTTTACACCTGTGACTAGTCAGCATTCATTGGGTGTTATCTTTTATTAAGCATTGTATTCAGTGATGCCTCTCAATGGATGGAATGCACTTTGATTTGATGACGCCATCTGTCAGCAGAAGGAAGAGGGTCAGCCATTTATTGCTCTTTCCCTCTCACCACGACAGCCTTCCCACACACCCTAAATCTGCTCCAAAATGTTAGGTGTCCCTTCAAAACAGTAGAGGAGGTGACAGAGATGCTGCAGGAAACCACCAAAAATAATTTCCTCTCCATTTCACTAACAGAAGCATCTGTTGTTCTCTTGGTCAGAGAACGGTCCCCATTGGATACAACCCTGTCATTATTTGCAGAAATCTTCCTAAATGAAGCAGGTTTCTCAAAGAGAATGAGTTGGTTGCGTGATTCAGCACAACAATTCAGTGTTCTGAAGCTGAATTGGGATGTTTCCTAGCCCTTGACTGGAGCGAAAGACAGATGCTTGGATTAATGAGCACACCATATTGATAAATGATGCCTTTTGGCTGCTTGAGTTTCATTCTGTTTGTCATCATCTTGAAGTGCACTTGAGCAGAACTTTCTGCTTTGACTCCTGAACGTGAACTTTGTTTACATTGACTTGTAAGAATTAATTCTGTTTTCTGAACTTTGTTCCAAACTCACAGCTAGTTTGCTGGCTCTAAATAATTCCTACCCAGGAATACAAAGGCAACACGGAAGAAAAGTGCCTGTTATCATGACAACAATGCATAAGTAGAAATTTCATTTATTCACCACAAATATGAAATCTGATTAGATCCAAAAATACATAGCAGCATGTATGCTCCCTAAACATGAAATTGGTTCTTCCATTTTAATGAGAACTGCTTTACTCATTTCACTTCTTGGATATAAATGGGTGGTGTTTTGCATGTATGTCCATACAGTGACAAGCTTGTGCTTGAAAATGTATCCAACACATGAGAAAAAGCTAAAGCATCATTAATTTATTTTTTAATAAACAAGTTTATTCATTTATTTTTTAAAAGCCCCCACCCTGCAAAGGAGAAACAACTGAATAGAGTTGTTTCTCCCTCTCCATTAACCTTTATTCTCAATTCAAGTTTTCTCATGCTTGCAAAACTGTCACCAAATGGCATCTCATGCACACACAAAAGGAAAGTATCACTGGACTGGGTGTAACACTAAGATTTTCAGATGTTCAATTAAAAAAAAAAATCCTAAGGGAAAGCCCCCCCCCCAAGCCACAGAGTGACATAATGGTACAGAATATTGGCTGACTCAGAGGGGAAAAACTGACAACTAGATGAATAGGGTGGAAATAAGAAGTGCCTTTGGTTGGATTCAGCAGGACTCTTACATATTTATTTTACATTATATTCTTATGCACATTTATCAGAAAGCCAGAATTTGCTGTGCCTCTCTCTGTGAGTGTATGCACAGTGACAAACCTGAGTTTGCGACTATGTTATGTGTGAACCGACCCTGGGAGAAACAGCCTCCCATTCACATGCAAACTGAAGTGAAAGCAGATTGATACATCTGTTCTTTTTTCATACCATTTTTTTTGTCAAACTGATCCCCCCCCCCCACAGTAGACATTATAATCTCTCTCCTGATAGCTTGAACATTACAAAGAGTTTCACAAAAAAGGAAGGATTTGGATACAAACTATCCACTACATCACACTTTAAGTTGTCCTGTGAAAGAAATATAGATTCTCATCTTCTCAAATCAGACTCTGTTAAAGAAAATAAAAACCCTTGATGTTCTCTGGGCAAAAGCTTTTTGCTGTTGTCTGCAAAAGGAGCTCTCACAGTTGGACATGTAATAAGATTCCTCTCAGCTGGAAGATTAATATCAGCTCACCTCACTTCTCTGGTACACTATAGGATGAGAATAATGTACCAAGCAGAAATTTGTTTCAAACTTCTCTCAATAAATAAATGATGAATGATTATGAATAAAATCAATTTGACTTCCAAATTGCTGATCTTTCTGTCCATTTTTAATTTATACATTTTCTTCTGACAGAAATAAGCTCATGGTGCTACACACACACACAGGCATCTATTGCATTTTTCCCCTGCTTATCTGCCATCATTAATGATGCAGCCTGCACACAGTTCGCAATTCTGCTCTGCTCCAAGCAAACAAAGACCTGAGCTCTCAATGATGCAGCGAGAGCTATGCTAGGCATCTTAATCTGAATGGAATAAAGTTCACAGATTTGGTCACAGACACAAAGAGGTCCTTCTGCTTTTCCACTGGGAGCAGGAGTTTATAGAATATTTGGCCAGGGGACTGGATTAATCTGCAGATCAGAAACCAGCAGATAAGTTATTTAAAATATGGTAAATCCATCTTGTGATATCTTTAAGTTGCCATGGAAATTCATAATTTATTAAAGTTAAGGGAAAACTTGTTTCTAAAAAGTAAGTTTGGATACATTTCCCCAAAGGTGGAAACTTTTCCTCTCCCTTTTAATAGGCCTTGTTACTTACCCATATCAAAGAGAATAAAATGATGAGTAAAATTATAGGTCAGTATTGTAATTTATAGCCATTGTAAAAAGCAGCTTACACTTTCCCAGATCACCTCAATAGCAGGACCAAGCGGAACACAGTCAAACAATTGGAGCTGGAGTTTAATTTATATACTGCTTCCCACATATTAAATTGTGTGTGGCTTAAACAACATCAGTAAACAACAACAATAGAATAAAAATACATGCTAAAATACAACAATGCATTTCAAGATATAACATCATTATTTCAATAATATTTCACAGCCATCATTAAAGTAAAAACATTTGCATATAGATAAAGGATAATACTGAGCTGAAATCTCTGCCTGTTCCCCATATATATATATATATTCCTCTGGGAAAATGGGAGCATTTTTTCCTGCTGCTTCCTTGGGGTGGAGGAAATGGGAAATTGTCTGAAATTATTGGGAAGGTGTTGCCATTTACCTTGCTGGCTCCTTTTGAGAAGTGCAGCTGGCAGGAAGTTGAGAAGAGTGTTGTGCCATGTTCTGCTGGCCACAGTTCTCACAATGCACTAGGAATGATGTGGCACAGGGTTACTCCCATAGCATTTCAGGAAGGGTAGCTAGTGGGAAGCTGCGAAGAGAGAATACAAGGCTTTTTTAAAAAAACCAAAACAAAACAAAATAAAATAAAATATAAGAAAAACGAAAGGCGGAAACAAAACTCTCATAAGATTATGACAATCTGTTCCTGAAAATTCTGAAGAATTTATTTCCCCTCCATGATTTTCTTGCAGAGGTTTGGTTGGAGATGCTCCAGACCTGTGAGTGAGCAACTAAATGCTACTTTCATTCTGCTTTATCACTGAATTGCTTCACTTTTCCACCTCAAGCTGTCAGAGTCTTGCTGGCATAAGGGTTACAGCTGCTTTAACCTCCCATCACAACAAGGATATTGATACCCCAGAGTAATGCTTCATTCTCTGCCACTGTCATTTTGTGCTTTACCCGGTGAAAGGGTTTTCTGGAGCAATCCAATCTCACACAATAGATGTAACTTAAGGATAGGATCACATTGCAAGGCATTCATCGAATGGCAGCATCATTATTACCATCTGATAGAAAAGAGCTCCAGATAGAATCCTCTGCTTTCAAGAGATTTTCAGCACATGGAACATGTGAATTCTAGCAAGCATGATTTCTATATTAATTACAGTAAAAGAAAGGATTTTGGAAGGCCTTTGTATGTCCTCATCTCCACAAACAGGAACAAACGATTTTGATCAAAGGCTGGTTTACAGGCACAGATGAATAGCATGAAAATTTTATGCAAGATATTCCAGTCAAGGAGGAACAAATGAAATCTTTATGTGATATCGCAGAATGGAAGACTTCAATATTAACCATATAAACCGTTCTCTTGCCACACATCTAATTCTTCTGAAAACTTGAAGCATGCAATTCATTTTCAAATTAAAGATAATTTTAGCATGCAACCCTATAATGAGAATCATTCCCATTGAACTCAGTGGAACATACTTCTGAGTAAATATGAAATGTAGAATTCTATACACAGGGATTAATGGACCTGTGGCCCTCCAGACTTCAACTTCCATAATCCCTGACCATTGGTCATGTTAGCTGGTGATGATGGGAGTTGCAGTCCAACAGCATGTGGGGGGGGGGCACAGGTTCCCTACCTGTGCCATGCATACTTAACTGGAAATCAGTTCCATTACATTGAAGGGGGGCAAGGTTTTTAGCAGATACAATATAAATTTAGTTCAGTTCACCTTTAAAAGTGGATCTAACTAATTTGCCTTTCCCTAAATAACAAAGGAACCAAAATGGAACTATCCCTTGAAGCTTCCTCTTCTCTTATTTTTGCAGTTCAGTTCTCTACCCAAGAAATGTGTGCCTAAATTCATTTACTTTTTATCATGTAAGTTTTATGTAGTTCTTAATTTGTCTGTTATTTCTCCACAGGGAAGAACCAGAAGACAGGGACTCTTTCAATACTGATATTTGTAAGCTGCTTTGAGAGCTTTTAGTGGCACGATGCCACAAATAAGCAAATGAACAAATTGTGCATACAATCGATTAGTGAAAATAATAAAATGTATGCTGCAGAAAATTGATTGCAAAAATGTATATATTAGGAGAAAATTGCACTAAAACGCTGATGAATTTTCATGTGAACTTTTAAAAATAAAATTATTGCAAACTTATGTGGAGGACTGAACTTACGATTTGAAAAATAAGAAACTGAGAGGAACCAAAATTTACTGATTTATCCATCCCAGCCCCAGCCAGCATGGGCAGGGGCAAGGGATTATGAGATTTGCAGTCCAGCAACATTATGAGGGCACCACATTGGCTACCCCAGGTTAACGCTACAGAGATATTCTTCAGTCATGTCTAAAAACCTTGAGCAAAAGGCTTCTGTCAATGGTTTTCAACCAGTGAGTCGTGGCAGCCTGGGGTGCCTTGAATGATGGTCAGGGGTGCCTACCCTCCCTCCTCTGATGCTGGATGGTTTCCTTCCCTCCCTCCTCTGATGCCGCCTTGCGTATCTGCCTCCCAAAGGTTTGCACAGTTTTTTGTTGCAGCAGCCATGGCTACAAGCTCCCCAAATGAATGGTGCCTCTGGGGCTGGCCAGGAGCTGGTGGTGGCCAGGAGCTGAGGTGGTCTAGGAGTAAGCAAGCAAGTGGGAGAGGGAACCCAGCCAGCCAGTCCACCAGCCCTTGTTGTTGGGAATGGACAGACAAGTGGGAGGCTGGGCAGACAAGCAGGGTCTGGGGGCATCCTCTTTGGTGCAGTGTGAGGAGGCACCTCTCTTTGGGGTGGGGGGGACAGCTCAGAGACCAGGAGTGGGGGCAGTGGCTGCCTGGAGGACTCCCAAGGAGAGGGGAGAAGAGAGGAAGCTGGGGAAACACTCCACAAGGGAGGGTGCTTGAAAAAGGGTAAGAGGCTGCCATCTCTGCAGGCAAGTTGTGACATAACTGGGCTCCTGAGCCCCACAGGGGTGCTGCAGAAAGAAGGTAGTTGGTCAAGGGAGCCGTGGACTCAAAAATGTTGAAAACCTCTGGCTTATGTAATTCTGGCACCTATTAAAAAACTCTTCTGAGAACATAGAGAATGCCATCATATCTTATATGGGGAATGCCTTCTAAAAAGATTGTGCTCTATAAGATGGTGGTTGCATACTGTCTTCAAACACAGTTGGGTTATATACTGGAGTTGTGCCCAGAAGAAGTGACTAATATGTGCTGCCTGCTGAGGCTACAAAACATCCGAGTCAGAAATGTGTTTTCAGCAGTCCATCAATAATTCAGCAATCACTGAATGAAGCTGTATCCTCTGACCTGGCAATGTAGTAGAAAATTGCCTTTGCCCACCCTGATTCAGATAGTTCCCATTGGACACGTGCCACAGTCTTCACTTCCAGTAACCATTAATCTGTCCGGAAAGGAAGAAATAAAAGGAACAGCTCACATCAGCCTCAAAGTAAGAAATCCTAATGGCTGTCAAATATTCACAGTAATTCTCAGAACTTTGGCACCATTTGTTTTACGCCAGATTAATGGAAGCAAGGAGCAAGGTTAGGGTGTGAGAAGCAGCAGTGAGACACAATGGCAGAAAAAAGTCTTCCTTGTTTAGAGAGAACTGAATGTATATTGATACCTGCACAATCAGCTCACCTGGCACAGATTCCCTCTGTTGAAGTAGGTTATTCCCTCAACTGACAGTGCCACACGCTCTGGCAATGGCAGCGGAGAACAGGCAGGGGCGTGGCTGGCATGCATCCTGGGGGTATGGCGTGCTGGCACCCTGCCAGGGATGACACCCAGGGTGGACCACTCCCCCCACCCCCCTTCACCCGCCAGTGTCTGTCATGGATGCTTTAGTTGAGATTCCTATATTGCAGGGGGTTGGACTAGATGGCCCTTAAGGATCTCTTCCAATTCTATGATTCTATGATATGGTGCTCTCTATTTGTTGTTAGAATAGTTGGAAGTTGGAAGCAGTTTTTCTCGAGAGAAAATGGAGTGTGCCTTTGGGGGTGAAGTCAAACTGCTGTGTTAGCAGCACCAAAGTGACTTTCTCAGGATGCAAGTCTGGGCAGTTTGTATGGATGCCCTATCTGCCTCACTGATGTGGTCCAAAGGAAAGCAGAGCAATGTGTTTGGCACCAGCTTGGCTGCAGGAGTTGCCAGACGGAGGCGTATGAAGTGCCATCCAACTGTTTTAGGGACTCCAGTCCAGATTTGTGTAGGGTTTACTCCTTAGCCTTTTCTTCTTTTGAATATATCCTGCAAGGCAACAGAGGGTTAGGACCAGAGTTTTCCTTCTTTGAGATGGGCTACAGTCCCAGGTTGATGAGCCCCATCTGCTCTTCTCTTTCTTCTACAGCAAGTGCAGAAACCGCCTTCTTGGCTGTTGGACCCACTGTTGATCTCATCCACTCAATCCCCCAGAGCCTATGTTTCCCCCCAAAAAACTCAGGCACTGTGGTCGATAGTCAGAGATGATGGGAGTTATAGATCTGCCATGTGATATTTTTTACATGAGAGTGCAGTTCAGAAATATTTAAATAAATAAAATTGAACAAATATTTCCACATCATCTGGAGGGCACCTTCTGGATTGGCTACCCTGGAACTTGAATAATTCCTAAAAATAATTCTAGTGATTCACAAATTGCTGCAGGTTCCATTTTATTTATATAATTTGCATCTGCTTTATGATGTACATGAACACACTGGGAGAATGCTGGGGGAAAGCAATCTTCATATGCATGATCACTGCAATATTCGTCTTGTAAAGTATTTTACTGATGCACATTGGTCAAGCACCACACATAAGTAATTTTGAGATAGCCAATTGTACAATTTCACAAAGTTTCTTTTTTCTTCCATGAAATGTTTTAGCAATGTCCCTATGTGTATTCTTAGTACAGAGAGGTGGGAGAAGAACGGAAACTTGGATGAAATTTGCATTTAAAGCACTCTGTACACTGCTTAAAAATGCAGACACCACTTAGAAGCTACACTGTTGAAATAAATAAATGGTTGAAATAAATAAAATAAATGGTCAAGAGATAAAAACAGGAAGAACTGAGCATATCTACTATATCAATTCTGCATTGCAAAACATTTACCAGACAGTTCTGAATCCCACAATTTGGGTATACATATGAATGGGGAGAAATATGGGGGCATTTGAAGGTGACGTGGTTTGGAGTGGTGGGAGCTTTGATGCTTTGGGGACTTCAACTGAAACAATGTCTGACTTCTGTCCCTGCCAATTGGCCCCAAAGTTTAAAAGTCCCCCTATCTTAAATAAAGCGTTGTTAATGAAAAATTGAAATAGCAACAGTAATGCCTACATCTACTACTGCCACAACTACCATATTTATTTAGCATTGTACAAAACATTTTCTGCCTGATATTTAAGGAAAATAGTCTTGCAGTACTATATAATTTGGGGATTATCCTTGCTAGGCATAGATTGAATACACTTAATGGGGATTTGCTTATGTGTACATTTTTATTGTAAAAAAAAATCATAATCTCTGGATGACTGACAGTTTAATCTCAAACTCCATGTACAATTCTGTTGCTTGGGCAACCACTATTTCTATGAAACAGTAAACAGATTCTAATTTTCATTTTGAAAACTGGCCTTTTAAATATATTCCCTTCCTAATTGCCTGCCACAATTTTATTTTCTCTCTTCAACTAGATTCATTCTTTGCTTCTACATTTCTTTCTGATCCTGAACTGTCTGTAGAAGAAAAAAGAATGTGAAACATTTGGACTGTGCAAAATGGAAACAGTTTCTTGCATAAAAACACATTCTCTGCATACTTTAAGGAGAAGGCTATTTTGCCGCAAGTCCTAGTGGGGATTACCGGAGGAACCCCATTTTTTCTTTTCTTTCTCATATTTTCCCTTACAACAGTCATCATACAATAACCATCACCAGTCCCTAATGAAGTACTCTATATGCAGTAACCTAATAAAGATAAAAGGCTCCATCAAACATTATCTGAGTTATGTATTATCCAAGTCATGTTTTCCCTTACTTGTGCCCTTGTTAAAGACAAGTCTGTCAACTTTATTCATGATTTCAGCAAGAATTTAAGGGCATCTCCCACTCTTGAGACCATAACTGATGAAGATGCAGGAGAACCCCACCTTATGTGCTCTCGCTCTCTCTCCTTTCCCCAAGCTGTGTCCTTAGCTCACTTTGTATGGTAGTGTGCATAGTGTTGCTATGTGAAATCATTTTCTGTTTTCAGACCTTTCCACTCCTCACACGACAGGGTGAGCTGAGGATGAAGTTTTAGCCTGAACTTTGAATTGTCGTGCTTCAATGCATACAGAAAAATTATTTTTCTTCTTCTTTAAATGAAGTGAAGGACTAGACAGATAATATCAAAGGGAAATCAATGCTTTCATTGCTATCGGTGTTCACAGTCTAGGAACTGGCCTTGTAGAAGGTAACCAGGCACTGGTAACAGATGACGGGGTGTAGCAGAAGCTATTACCTGAGTCACTGGGAGGGATAGTGCAATGGGCGCACCAGTGGAGCCCATGCAGCAATCCCTCACCTTGCCCCTCCCACTTTCCCTTCTGGTAATTTGCAGTGACTCCACTGATGAGTGGTCAAGTAAGTCCCCCCACCCCACCACCTGCTTCTACCAGAGGGTAATTTAATGAATTAATTGGCTGACAACCAGCTGTTGCCCTCCAGAAGTTATTGGATTGCAACTCCCATAATCCCTGACCACTGGCTCCATTGGCTAGGGCAAGTGGGAGTTCCCCATCCCTCTTCGACAAGACATAAAGGTGCTGGATTCTAATCCTCAGGGGTTCCTGGAGCTCCTAGGTGCACACGCTTTACAGTTAAATTGAACAGATGGTGAAGGAAATGTTTATGCATTCAGAATAAAGTGACTGAGCAGCTCTTCCTGTTTCCTGAAGTGCCTTCACAGGCAGAACCCCATCTCAGTTTGGAGTTGAGTGCAGGCGCGGAAGAAGCCTCCTTGCTACCTGGGGCGGCGAACGGAGGCACCCCCTGGGGGCGGGGTGTCCTGACGTTGCGTTGTGATGTCACGGCGCAACGTCAGGGCGGAGTGAGCATGCGCCAAATCCGGCACATGCTCACTCCATAGCTGGGCCGCTGCTGCTCCTGCAGCGACCTTGCGAGCCGCTGAGCGATCGGCGGCTTGTGGGGCTGCTGAGTGCAAGCAGCGGGCGTGGTGCTCGCGCTCAGCAGCCCCATGAGCCGCTGATCGATCAGTGGCTCGCAAGGTCGCCATGGGAGCCGCGGCGACGGCCCGCGAGCCACCCATAGCGGCGCTGGCTGGTGGGCAGGCCCTGGATGGGCCGGGGGTGGCACAGCCTCGTTCCACAGCTTGTTCACAGGTCACTGAACAGGTTAGCAAGCAGGCTGCGGGGAGAGGCTGCCTCGCTCCGTGGTTTGCTCGGGGCCCACCGGTGGGGCAGGGCAGGGCCAGCCCAAGTGTCACCCCCCTCCCCTGGAACACGGGCCCCCCGCCCCCTACACCCCGCCCTCGCTACGCCACTGGTTGAGTGACTTAAAGATATGCACAAAAAAGAACGGTAGTATCTAAACTTGGAGCTTGCACGAATGAGATAAACTGAATTCCTGATCTTTATCACCATTTATCTCTGCACTTATTTTCCTTGGCACCTATTTGAATATAGGTTGCCTAGCTAGTACTCTTCCTTCAGCCATGTAGCTTCGAGGCATCTTGTGTGTTAGCTGCCCTGCCCATCTTCTAGGTGCTTCTAGGCTGTTGCTATTTTCCAGTAGGATTCAATTGCACTCAGGTTGCAAAATGAAAGTGGATTTGGTGCTCTTGTGTAACAAACCACCTTCCCTCCAAAATTGGACTTTTTGCAATTAGTGATTGGAAAATGCACTGGAAAGCATAAGATAACCTCGCTGCAAACAAATCAGAATGAATGGTCAATAATCAGGCCATCTTTAAATGATTCAAGAAGATGATTTCTTAGTTCCCACCTGATCATTCACACTGTTGTTGTTGACAATAAAACAGGGGTGAGCATTTAATCCCAGTCAGACTAACAATGTCCTATTCTCTCTGAAAAGCTAGGAGCTATGAAAATCAGGAAGCTAAGCGAGAACGTTTTTGACTAGAGGATGTTATCATCCCAGCTCAGCAATTCTGTGTCGCTGGCTTTACTACAGTAAGCGCAATGCAGTATGAAACATACTTAATACAATACAATAACAATTGTCCAAGTGGACTCCTGCCACTTGCTCCTGTCAATCACAACGTTGTCAAATGATTGGTACAGAGCAAAAACCTCTCTGTCCTTCTGTGAACACAGGTGTTGTATCCTGTGGACAGAAAACAATGCATCAGTTTCATTATCACTGCTATGATAAAGACAATTACTGAAACTTATATTGATTAATGTCATGTTTCATTAAAAAAAAACTATTATGCAAAAGCAATCTGGCATATCCCAGGAAAAAATAATTTAAAAACTCTTTTAATTTAGAAGATAAATTGTCAACAGATATTATTAATACAAGCAAATAAAGTACTCACATGATTAAGGTACTCTCTGATAATTCTTTGCTGACAAAATGATAAAGTGTTTTATGCAAGAGAGGAAGTCATTGAATCCATTCATATTAGTGCAGAGTAAAACAGAGTTGTAATAAAAAAAAAGATTGGCCACAATCCAATCTTGACTTTAGCATATTTAACACCTCTTTGGGATTGCAATTGAGGGGGGGAATGAAATAAACCATTTTACCCCAATCTTAAACATATTATTAGGTGAGATAGTGCAACAATTGTCTAGGGAATGGGCCATAGATCAGTTTTGATCTTCTGTTTGAAAGTCTTTAAACTGTAGCTACAGGGACCCTAAAGGAGATAAAGAAACTCATGGAATTCCCCAACCCATTCAGTAGACTGATTAATCTTGCTTTATATAAAGACCATTTATATAGTAATGCTGCACACATCTGAACCCTTTTTAAATTAAAAAAAAAGATTTTATTTTCATTCAGAAACAGTGCATTAAACCAAAACAACATAAACTGTAACGACGTTCAGTGGTTGCTCATGAGAAATCAGCCGAACGCAGAACTTCTAAAAACTAAGTTCTTTATTGTGCAGATATTTACAGTGGAGCAAAAGTTCAAACGTCCATCTCATCCCTCCGCAGAGTCCGGGAATGAACCCTTCCGGTTCTTGGTCCAGCAAAAGAGGCGCGGGATTCTGAACCCCCGTCTCCCCCTTCCACGTCTTTCCTGTCTGCGAACTCGGTGCGCGGGAACCTGTTCCCCGCTTTCCCCTCGGTGCTCAGGCTCTGCTATCCCTTCACAGCCCCTGCGCCGACTTCCTGCCTCCAACTCCCCCTCCCCACTGGAGGAATGATCGCTTCCTCATAAGGAGGGGGATGACGAACTGGTGAACAAAGGGGGTGGTTCCCTGTACTGCAAACGGTCCTGGGATGCTACCAGCCATGGGGAGGGGGGTTTCCTGACATAAACCAACATTTATATTGCATTAAGCATACACAAGAACATAAGAAGAGTCTGCTGTATCAGGCTAATGGCCCATTTAGTCCAGCATCTTGTTCTCACAGTGGCCAACCAGATGCCTGTGGGGAACCCTCAAGAAGGACCCAAGCACAAGAGCACTTGTTTCCAGCAGGTGGTATTCAGAAGCATTACCTGCCTCTGACCATGTAGGCAGAGCGTAACTAGTAGCCACTGATAACCTTGCCTTCCATGAATTTCTCCAATACTCTTTTAAAGTTATCCAAGCTGGTACTCTTGTGCTTGGGTCCTTCTTAAGGATTCTTAAGCAGCATGTTTTTAAATCTCAAGATTATTACCGAAATGATGGTGTTTGTCCCATGATAGAGACAAATTCAAGAGAAAGGAATTGTGTTGCTAATTTCTCAAAATCTTTGGGCACTGACCCTCATATTTAGATGGTTCTTCTTCATGAGTTTACAAGGAATCACTAATTTGGAAAAAATATCTGGACTATTTCAATTGCCAAAGACATGGTGAAGGCACATTTGTTTTATTTTTTAAAATGCAAGATGCAACACTTAGTGTTCCTCATTTTTCTTGAGCATTGTTTTGAACACTTCAGATATCCATTGCCACCTCTATTAGAAAGAGAGAATAGCTACACAAGTGGTATCAAATTTGAGAATACTGAATGGATTAAGGGTTTTCATCCTTATCATTTAAATGTTTAGCTGCTGCAGCAGTTGTATGCAAAATTAGCTACCTGTCTCTTGTCAAATTAGAAACTTCAGGATAAAAAGGCACCATTTGTTGAGCCATATGGGGACTGGAAGGCTCACTGGTGATACATTAACCTTTTATCCCTGAGACTTGAAGTTCAGATATTTTATGTGAAGAATATGGAAATACAGTAAACCACTGTCATGCATATGATGATTAAATAGGAAAAGAGCAGCTGCAAATTAGCTCTTACTGAACCATGGTCAGTATGTGCTAAGATTATGGTTACAACTATTTTATTGTTAGTCCCTACTGGGAATTTACCAGAATGGTAGATAGATTTCGATTTGAACAGCATGGTGTGTTGCAGAAATATATTTCAAATTGCTTTCCAGAGAGCAGAACAACGGGGCAATGATTTGGTGATGAAATTATAATTGTAAAGAGATTAAAGAATGGCAGTTATTTTTATTTATTGCATTTATATACCACCCAAGTAACTTAGTTCTCTGTGCAGTTTATAGACTCATTCAAATTACAAAATATATTCCCAAGGTTTAAACAAATCACACAAAACAGAAACAAAACAAAACAAAGCAAAGCAAAAAACCCAGTATGGATGCACTGGTGGAGTAAGAGGCGTGCGGGGGAAGCACACCGCCCCGGCAGTGCAGTCCCGGTGGGGTGACATCACGGCTGCCCCCCGCCCACGCTGAACACCACGCCCCTGCATGCAAGTGTGCCACATCCCCAGAACGTGCATCACGCCCCTGTGGGCGACGCACCATGCCCCCGAGACATGTGCCAGCCCCGCCTTCGCCTGTTCTCCGCCCTGCCCCCCCACCCAGTGCCAGAGCATGAAGCTCCATCACTGTCTGGACGCAGCTGCTAAAAATCTAAAATCAACATAAAACCAAGAATAATAATTTGATAATAATTTGCTGAAAAAACCTAACAACACACCACTGTAATTAACAGGACTGGAAGAACAACAAGTCATCTCATAGTGCCTGAACGATGATAGAAATGGTGTCAGGTGAGCCTCACTAGAAGGGCATTCTATGTTCAGTGCACCTCTGATCTGCTCAGGGGTACCACCAACTCTTGGTGTGAAATTCTCTTTTAACTAGCACCCAAAAAACAAATTATTTATTCTCCTTCACTTCTCCCAGCTATGACTGTCTAGGATTAGACAGAGTGAGGGGTCAGGCAGTTAATTTGGGGTGTCATGAAAGGAAAACAAGTGGTTAGTTCTTTAATTTCTCCTGGTATTTTCTACTTCTACAATTTGCACTTGGTGGGATTTTCTGCCTTAGGGGCCAAACTAATTTTACATTGACTTTGATGGGATTGGTGGCGAGGGGGCACCATTTGCTGTTCTGCCTCAAGCAGCAAAATGTCTCTCTTTCTGTGTTACACAGTGTGTATGTACTCCTCAATAACAGTGACGTTGTAAGTCAAACACGAATGTGGAAATTCACAAGATATAAAAATGAGATTTCCAAATTCCAAAAAAATGAAATTGAAATTCAATTGAAATTGAAAATGTTGATGTGAATACCTATCAGAAAATTTGTTTTAGTTCTTCTGTATAAATGTACCATGATTTTTTTTTTAAACCCAGTATCTTTTCTGTTTATGTCAGCTAACAGTATTGCTGGCAGTTGCAGGAGTCATAACTCTACAGATAATAAATAAACTGGTGAGGCGGGTGAGAGAGAAATACTATCTGATTAGTGACGTGAACGAGTGGCATTTTCTGGACAGAGGTGACATTTTATGAGTTGGAGTGCTAGCAAGTATTGTGTAGGCTGCTGTGAGAGCTTTTGTAAAATCCATATGTCTAACACAGTTGCTTTGAGAAAGAAAAGATGTTTATCAAATCACAAGCTGGAGAGCTTATCTAAAGTCATTGTATCTTCTTGAAGCTTTCAAAACTGTGTGTATGGATATCCTCTGGGATTCACCTGTATCTTTCCCCCTATGGTTTGATGTGCCAAAAAGAGGTTTTGCAAATATGAATCATTAATTCAGCCACCTTCCTTGTTATGTTTGTTTTGCTCACTGATAAGGCATACATTAAAAAGCAGGGGGCATTTTGCCAAGTATTAAAGAGATGCTTAACATAGTGGAGAGAACTTGGATATATTCCTTAAATAGGGTTGCCATATTTCAAAAAGTAAAAACCCAGACACCTCGAAAGTTGTTGAACTTTTTTTTATTCTGCCTTTGAAATCCCTGTAATGTCTAGGAAAATCTGGACATATGGCCTTAAGGAATGAGAGTCTTTTAAGGGAATGGTCAAGTTTTCAGCTCATGTTTTCTATAATACTTAGAATTTCTTTGGAGAAAACAAAACTAGTATTAAAAATCAAACCTATAATCCTACTACCCACTGAACTCTTGCATGTCTAAACTTGTTCTGTATGACTCCTAAAGCCTGGAAAACTCTGCAGAGGAAGAAAGACTGTGAGGTTGGGGACCAAATATGTCCATGATATAGAGTGGCTGGGGGAAACCCTGCCAGATGGGCGGGGTATAAATAAATTATTATAAAATAACCCAGGACATACCACATTTTTAGAAGTTAACATAAGAAGAGCTTTTCTGGATGAGAGACCAAACAACTCTCTATTGCCCATAATGGTTTACCAGATGCCTATGGGAAGACCATGAGCAGGGCCTGTGGCCCACTTCTACTGTTCTTCAAAAGTGGTATTCAGAGGAATGGTATACTATCTGGAGAAAGTATATAGTTATCTTGACTAGCAGACAGCAATAAGATCCTGATCTGTTTGAAAATTGCATGCCAGGTTGACACAGTTCTTCCTAGTGCCTTTCTAGGGCCTCACAATTAAAGGCATAGTGAAATGTTTGTGGCTTGATAACCCCTGTATGGAGTCATGTTAGAGACATTGGGCAGGCACCCTTCTGAGATCCTCAAGCTACGTGTGAATGGACTGTCATACATAGTAAACTTATGCAGCGGTGAATTATCTAGCTAACTAGGCAAAACCATTTGAAGGCATGGTTTGGTGATGGAGGGCACAAGGCAATTGAAGGGGGGCAAGTGTTGACTGGTGGGCTTGCCCTGATAAGAACACAGGCTGCTCACGACTCCAGGGGTGACTGTCCACTCAGTACTTGCATGGGGCTGGCTTTGGGATCTCCAACCATCACTGAAAAGCGAGGGCAGGAAATCCCATTCTCCTTCTAGTACCACATAGGGATGGAATGAGACTGCTGGTCTCATCTTGCAGTCCTCGATGGTTCTGATAGAGAAGGGTTTTACTCACAGCCCACATGCCATATCAAACAGCCTAAGCATGTTCAAAAAACTTCTTTAAGTATAGCCTGCTGTGAACTGGGATGGATTTTTTCAATGAGCAGAATGTAGGCTTTTTCTTCTTCTTTTGCAAGCCAGAATAAAACCAAAGGAGAGTGGGTGCAAATTATTCAGCTCAGCTCAATTTGGCATATGGTATGTACTCTGCTGTGTATACTCTGCTGCTTAATGACTTACTTTGGTAGAATCTCTCAAACTGAGCCCATGTTGGGGAGGGCAACTCTCTGCTTACTTCACATGCACTAGTTTGTTGGAAATACGTTTCCATAGCTGCAGGCCATATATTTTTTTTTTTTGCCTCATTCTCAGCTCAATTAAGATGTGACATATTTTTCCTGTTCAGCGGTTTCCTTTTATCTCCATCCCTTCTCATGTTTCTATGGTTTTTGTTTTTTCCCCTCTTTCTTGCGATGGGCCACTGCTGAATACTGATGAGGGGAAAATTACTGTTAACTGCCATGGGAATATGTAAATTGTGTGCAGCCTGATATATATATATATATATATATATATATATATATATATATATATATATATATTCCACTAAGGGGTTGGGTAAAATTTGGAACGGAAACTTCCTCACAATGTTATTTAGGCCCAAGTTGTTATTCTGTTAGCCAACTAGTACATTTAGTATATTCTTAAGAGCCATTTTATCCATGCCCTTAATTCTATCCTTCAACTGTTCTTTAATATCAGTGGGATTCTTGGTTGTTATGCGTGAAAACTATGTAAGGATTTATAGGCTGAATTTTATTATTCACAGTAATTAGGTATAACTGGGTATGAAATGAGCGCTGAATGGAAGTCCGCTTTAGGTTGGTTTTTTTAGAATCTCCCATCCCACAAATAATAATAATACTAAGAGCAAAACTATGGAATGGATAAACAGAAAACAGCCCCTTAAAGAATATAACCAACTTCTTTTTAATGTTGTTGTTGTTCAGTCATTCAGTCGTGTGCGACTCTTCGTGAGCCCATGGACCAGAGCACGCCAGGCACGCCTATCCTTCACTGCCTCTCGTAGTTTGGCCAAACTCATGTTAGTAGCTTCGAGAACACTGTCCAACCATCTCATCCTCTTCTTTTTAATGTACTATCGTTTTGAAAACCAGATTTCACAATGTCTCTGTAATGTTTTAAACATCTCAGACACTTTTCACTCCTCCAGCTCTCTCTGCATAATTTCCACTGTTATGTGTCTGCTTTTACCCATTTATGTGTTTTCAGCATTCACCTAATTGTAAACCAATTTAACAACTTTAAAAAGGCACTTTATAAGTCATATTTCTGTTAAGTCTTCTTAAAAGAAAGAATTTAAAAAAATCCTTTGGAGCAATGTTTGAAAAGTTGCCTTGTTATCGAATCTAAGATCTTCTTCTTCTTCTTCTTCTTCTTCTTCTTCTTCTTCTTCTTCTTCTTCTTCTTCTTCTTCTTCTATTACCCCGCCCATCTGGCTGGGTTGCCCCAACTATTCTGGAAAGCTTTCAACTCATATAAAAACATAATAAAACATTGAACATTAAAAACTTCCCGATACAGGGCTGCGTTCAGTTGTCTTCTAAAAGTCAAATAGTTGTTTATTTCCTTGACATCTGATAGGAGGGTGTTCCACAGTGAGGGCACTACTGCCAAGGAGGCCCTCTGCCTGGTTCCCTGTAGCTTCAATTAATGCAGTGAGGGAACTGCTAGAAGGTCATTGCTGGACCTCAATGTCCAGGAAGAACGATGGATGTGGAAACACTCCTTCAGGTATAGATTAGTCAGCGGTATGTTTCCCATTTGGTTTTTTTCTGCACTAAATAGTTAACATTGTAACATTTTCCTAATCTTCATAGATCCTAAATTTTCACTCTCTGATCTAAAGGAGCTTCCATGCATTGGTTACATAATAGGCAGCATTATCCGAAGGTGGGACCCATTTTGTCCATCAAGCTGCATATTGTCTACACTAACTGGCAGCAGCCCCACTGAGTTTCAGACAAAAAATGTTTCCAACCTTACCAGAAAATGCTGGGGAATGAACCTATGCCATTTTGCCTGCAAAGCAGATATTCTGCTACTGATTTAGGGATCCTTCCTCACACTTGCAAAAGGCTTTATCCTAGGAAAGAACTCTCATTCAGCGAACAGAAGCTCTTTCCATGAAGGGAGCAGTATCTGTGTTGTTTTAAAATACCAACATCCTGGTATTTATCATTAGGCATGTTTTGTCTTAATGAACGAAGACACCTGAAAAGCATTTCAGAGCACAAGCACAGTGGCACATTTTGCAAAATACTTTAGCGCAACAGCAGACTTTTCAAACCTGTATGCAAATTAAACTAGATGATCCAACACTAAATATTCTGTATCTGCCTGAAAATTAAGTGCATGTTTAAGTGCCTATGAAGAATCATTGACACTAATGGGATTACTTACAGAAACAAAACAAAACCCCACATTAAAACCTTTGTATGGTTCATTGAACACTCAGAATATTATCCCTTGAGACACATTCTCACCATGTTTACTAATTGGATTCATTCTAATAACGTGTACCTTAATGGTTTAACTGGTTTTGATTTGACAAAATCTATTTAAAAAGAATATGGGTGCATTTCTATCAAACTCTTAACGTGAAAGATTACTTGTTTTATCCCATTTTCAAAAATGCTCTTCCTTTATTGTGGCAATGAATTAGTTATAGAAATCCCTCAAAAACAACGCTTTATGCAATCTCTCTCTTCTGGAATTGTAAATATAGCAGCATATTATATATCCAAAATTGTTGAATGGAATCCACAACAAAAGATGATCCAAGAGTCCAGAATTGTTTATCCACTCTTAGATTAGAATATACACACATACACGAGAGCATAATTTAACACAGGCTTTGATCATGTGCATTTGTGTTGTGCATGAAATAGATATAATTCATTATATTTTGAGTACTGATCTTTTACGCAACCTTCATAGACATTTATGCACAGCAGTGGATGGTGATCCACTCTGTTCAATGCAAGGAATTCCTTTGCTGAACTTGTATCGGCACTCTGTCAGGTCTCAGCAGTCTCCAGACAGTCGGGCTCCAGGAAAGGGGAAGAGCTGGCTGTCAGTCCAAGTCATCCAAAACAGATAGGGTTCAACTTCCAAGCATCAATCAAAGAAACCAGATGCCGGTATCTAGTCGAAACTCAAAACCTGGCAAAACAGAGATAAAAAAGAGGAAGTATAAACTGAGACCATCAATGCCCACACAGTTGCTCACACTGAGGAGAAGGCTCCAAAGCTAAGGATTTATAGGGCCTGGTGAATGGGGATTTACTTTTGTTTTATGGAAAATTACTAGGTTCAGCTGATCCTTTGAAAGTAAAGTGCACAGTCTGTCAGGATTGCGGTGGAAATGGAGAACTAGCTGTGGAGGTGTGGCATAATACAAAATGGCTGCCACATCCAAAAGAGCAGAAAGAAACAGAAAATAATGCAAGTTTTATAGTGCAATCTTGTGCATGGTTCTTTGGAAGTAAGTCTAACTGTGTACAGTGGGATGTAGGAAAATATACTAGGATTGCAGACTCGGTTTCTATATTTTTGTTTCTGAAAGATAATTGAGGGCAACATTTAGAGCAGCATTACAACTTTTGCCATATAATTTTTCTAAATGCATTTAAATATTAAAAATACGAAGGGTGATCTAGCTAAACTTAAGAATGCTTAGGAACCACCAATCTCAAAGGGAAATTTAAGTATGTGTATTACTTTTTCTCCTGCTGAAATCAAAAGGACTAAAAAGTGCTTAACTTTGGCTAAATATTTCACTGTGAACCTCAATAATGACAGTGTCCTGATTCACATGCCACATTAAGTCAAACACTCAGACTCTAAGAGGCACTTCACAGACACTTCACTCCTCTGCCATAATTTGGATAAACATGTTTTCTGAACCCAGTTTAGCTCTCCTGGGCAAACCACAACCTGTTGTTGTTGTGTTGTTGTTGTTGTTCAGTCGTTCAGTCGTGTCCGACTCTTCGTGACCCCATGGACCAGAGCACGCCAGGCACGCCTATCCTTCACTGCCTCCCGCAGTTTGGCCAAACTCATGTTAGTAGCTTCGAGAATACTGTCCAACCATCTCATCCTCTGTCGTCCCCTTCTCCTTGTGCCCTCAATCTTTCCCAACATCAGGGTCTTTTCTAAGGAGTCTTCTCTTCTCATGAGGTGGCCAAAGTACTGGAGCCTCAACTTCAGGATCTGTCCTTCTAGTGAGCACTCAGGGCCGATTTCCTTGAGAATGGATAGGTTTGATCTTCTTGCAGTCCATGGGACTCTCAAGAGTCTCCTCCAGCACCATAATTCAAAAGCATCAATTCTTCGGCGATCAGCCTTCTTGATGGTCCAGCTCTCACTTCCGTACATTACTACTGGAAAAACCATAGCTTTAACTATACGGACCTTTGTCGGCAAGGTGATGTCTTTGCTTTTTAAGATGCTGTCTAGGTTTGTCATTGCTTTTCTCCCAAGAAGCAGGCGTCTTCTAATTTCGTGACTGCTGTCACCATCTGCAGTGATCATGGAACCCAAGAAAGTGAAATCTCTCACTGCCTCCATTTCTTCCCCTTCTATTTGCCAGGAGGTGATGGGACCAGTGGCCATGATCTTAGTTTTTTTGATGTTGAGCTTCAGACCATATTTTGCGCTTTCCTCTTTCACCCTCATTAAAAGGTTCTTCAATTCCTCCTCACTTTCTGCCATCAAGGTTGTATCATCAGCATATCTGAGGTTGTTGATATTTTTTCCGGCAATCTTAATTCCGGTTTGGGATTCATCCAGCCCAGCCTTTCGCATGATGAATTCTGCATATAAGTTAAATAAGCAGGGGGACAATATACAGCCTTGTCGTACTCCTTTCCCAATTTTGAACCAATCAGTTATTCCACATCCAGTTCTAACTGTAGCTTCTTGTCCCACATACAGATTTCTCAGGAGATGGATGAGGTGATCAGGCACTCCCATTTCTTTAAGAACTTGCCATAGTTTGCTGTGGTCGACACAGTCAAATGCTTTTGCGTAGTCAATGAAGCAGAAGTAGATGTTTTTCTGGAACTCTCTAGCTTTCTCCATAATCCAGCGCATGTTTGCAATTTGGTCTCTGGTTCCTCTGCCCCTTCGAAATCCAGCTTGCACTTCTGGGAGTTCTCGGTCCACGTACTGCTTAAGCCTGCCTTGTAGAATTTTAAGCATAACCTTGCTAGCGTGTGAAATGAGTGCAATTGTGCGGTAGTTAGAGCATTCTTTGGCACTGCCCTTCTTTGGGATTGGGATGTAAACTGAGCTTCTCCAATCCTCTGGCCACTGCTGAGTTTTCCAAACTTGTTGGCATATTGAGTGTAGCACCTTAACAGCATCATCTTTTAGGATTTTAAATAGTTCAACCACAACCTGTAGGCTAACCCATAAAATTAAGCTGGTCTGGAGAGAGCTGAGCCACAAGCCTGGCTTTGGATAACATACTAATTGAAACTATGGCATAAGTCAGTATGGCACAGCAGCAAAATCAAGGAAGAGGGAAGCATGTATGACCTTTTCAGGAGCCCATAACCTTGTGTTCATATGATAGGCCATGGTTTGGCTAAGAAAGTTGCATGAACCAGGTCAGAGTTTGATTAGCTGGGGAAAAATTTATTACCAGGAGTTGCAGGTTCTTTTCACGTAGATTTTAATTAAATGAGTAAAATGTTAATACTTCCATCTATAATACTGTTGGTTATATTGGACTATTGCTTGTTTTGACTACAGTCCTCACCTTTATGCATACTTTATTAAAAATAAAGTCTGGTGGCATTATCACAAGATTTTGGATAAAATCCCTGCTAAGCCATAAAGCTTACTTGGGGGCTTCTGCAAGTTACTGTCTTACAGACTTATTGATCTCACAGGGCTGTTGTGAGGATAAAATGAAAGAAGTTTATATTGCAATTTGCCCTGAGACCTGTGTTAAGGAAAGAAGTTTAAGTAAATACATAAACAAACCTGTTTATATTAATTTCAAACTGCTTCCCTGCAAATGTTAGGTTAGATTATATCTGTTTGATATGACAGGACAATTTTACACTACATTGTGTCTCAGTAAAAATTCCCAGCTCAGGCCAATTTTTGCCTTGTAGATTTATGGATTTATGGACTGTAGAACAGCTATGGGGAGCATGTGGTCCTTGTTTGTACTCCAACTCCCATCATCTCAGACCAGTGGCCATATTATTTTGGGCTGCTGGGAGCTGTGGTTCAACAATATATGGAAGGTCACAGGTTTAAAATACACCCCTGCTGTAGAAGAATAGAATTTTAGATTGGGAAGAGAACTTGAAAATCATTAAGCCCAACCTCCTGATTGGTGAGAGATATTCATTGCTGGATGCCAGCCTATGCTTAAACAGAATAATAAAATTGTTATTTGGAAGGGGTCAGCCTCTGCTTAAAAACTTCCAATGAAGGAGAGACCACCACTTCTGGAGGCACTGTCAAGCAATTCTTACGACTAGGAAGTTTCTTCCAATGTTTACCTGAAATTCCCTAGAATGTCTGTGCGTTGGTTTTAGTCATATCCTCTGGAGCAGAAGAGATTAAATCACATGGTAGGGATGGGGGAAAGGGCCTTCTTCGTGTCTGCCCCCATATTTGAAACTCCTTCCATGGAGAAGCTGTCCTTCCCCCAGCAAGTGAGGACTTTCTTCTTCCAACACGCTTTTGGGAATGGGATGCTTTTAATTACTGTAAAGGGCTGGTGCCATGCAGTTTTTATTGTAATTATTGGCGTGTTTTAAACAGATGAATGAAAAAGAGAGAAGGTTTTAATTCTAACAATGTTTAATATATTTTAATCATAGATTTTTATAAGTTTTAGCAGTTATTGTTTTTATTTGTAAGCCATTTTGAGAAAAATGTGAGGTATAAATAAATATATAATCTTGATAGTAATGATATTAAGGCTACTCCATTATCTTGTAGAAGACATAATACAGTGGTACCTCGGGTTAAGAACTTAATTTGTTCCAGAGGTCCGTTCTTAACCTGAAACTGTTCTTAACCTGAGGTACCACTTTAGCTAATGGGGCCTCCCCCTGCTTCATCCTGAAGCAAAGTTCTTAACCCGAGGTACTATTTCTGGGTTAGCGGAGTCTGTAATCTGAAGCGTCTGTAACCTGAAACGTCTGTAACCTGAGGTACCACTGTACAGTTGACAGCCCTTTGATATAGCCATCATGTGTCCCTTAAGCTTCTCTTCTCAAGGTTAAACAAGCACATCACTTTCAACTGTTGCTCAAAGAACTTGGTTTTGAGACTCCTCAACATTCTGAGTGAAATCCTCTGACTGTGCTCCAGTGTGTCAACATCCTTCTTAAAATATAATGTCCAGAATTGGATGCAGTACTGCAGATGCAGCCTGACCAGTGTATATAAGTATCAAGTATGGCATGTTCATGTTCCAACTTAGCATTATTGCTTAAAAGTTAACCAAGAAGATTTAAGAGATGTTTGTTTTCTCATTGTTTATTTATTTTTATTTAAATTTAAAGGTTAACAATTTTTACAATTAGTTTAGACAGCCCAAAAAGGTGTAACACAATGAATCAAAAAGGAAATTAAAATGATGACAAAGTAAAATAAACTGGAAATAAAAACAATCAGATATTATAGTGAAAATAACATCAGATTTTAAAAATGCTTTAAGGTGAAATAAAAGTCAATATGATGTAATACATACACAGTATTCTGATGAAAAGAACTTTTAGTTCCAATAAACATGTCTCATTCTGAATTGGTCAGTTTTTGAAGCTGCGCTATCCTGTTCTTAGGCTGAAGTTTATATTTAAGTTCTGAAAATGTTCAAAAATTGAAATATGTGAAAAATTTCAGTTTTTCTAAAATTTCCCATGCTGTTTTGAAATTCCAGAGGTATAGGTTCAGTTTATGGCTTTCAGTTTGCTTAGTAATGAAGTGGTATTCAGTGAACATTTATATATGTGTGTTGAAAAAGCCTCTCTTCCTCAGGGGGTTGTGAGCGGGAGCTGGCTCCGGCATTGAGGCGGGGGCGTTTCGCCCCAGCCTTACCTTTCCCGCCGCTGCGGCGCACCCCTAGCAGTCAGCCAATAGGGCTGACTTGGGGGCGGGGTTTTGCTGCACCTGGGCAGCCGCAGCGACTCCTCTCCGCCATTCTGTGTCGTTCCTCCGCCGGATCACCCGCCCACCCTCCCTTAGGTTGTTTCTTGGTTAGAACATTGCTATGGACTGCGGTTGGTCGTCTTGTTTGTGCAAGGGGCCTAGTAGGAGTTTTTGTCCAAGTGGCAAATTGGCACGGCCTCTTAGTTTTTCGCCTACCTCGTAGCAAATTGTCACAACTATGTTAGATTGGCGGTTAGGCATTGGGTTTAGTGTGGTATCGGAGGGCAAGGTTCGGGCCATCACCTAACCCTCCTAAATTTTGGGTATTCCGTAAAGGAATCCGGCGGTCGTGGATCCTGTCCAATGCCCTGTTGGTGGCTAGGGGCCATGGCACGACCTCCAGTGACTTCAGGGGGTGGAGCTTCCAGTTGTATCTTGCATCAACAGGCTCCACCCCATGGGCAGTTAACCCTTGAGAGACTCCACGCTCTGCGGGGGGAGTCAACTATAGTCTGTTCAACCCAATGCCTAAGCCAATACCACTCACACGCTGTAACCAATAAAGTTGTGGCCTTTTACCTCCATTTAACCAAAAATTTATGTGTCATTGTGTTTTATTCCTGACATGCAGGAGTAGGGTCCTCGAATCACAAGTACACTTTGGTGTAAGAATATATTTGAATTAACAAGGTTGCAGTCTTCTTTACATTTAATAGGAAGTAAGCTCCATTGAACTCAGAGTAAGATTTACTTCCGACTGAACACGCAAGGCATCACATTGTTAACACTGTTAGTTTGTGGTTAATGAAGTGCCTAATTCACAGGTGTCCTCTCTGTTGTGTATTAACCCACGACACAACACTCTCTTTTTTTATAGGAATCTGCCATGTGCTAAGCCTGGAATGAGGAGTAGTACTTGTAATTCTTCAGAAAATGTGCAGTTGGTCCATATTTAGGAATTTAAATCATTGGGAATTTTGATTAAAAATAAATAGGACTCTGCTACATAATACACTTAACCCTTTTGCCCTTAATAACTCAGGTCTACACCCAGTAGCCTTTTGTCTTGCTCATATTCACCAAAGGACCTGAAGCCATCTTCAACTCCTTCAACCAGGCCATGCCTTCAGTGCAGTCCAAATGCAATGTAGCATGAAGCCCCGTATTTCACTATCCTCCAAGAATAACCCCCCTTTTAAGATCTGTATAAGACATTTTACAACCAAGGCTTGTACAGATTTTTTTTTAAAGCCCTATGCCAGTTATAGTGTAGTGATGTTTAAAGGGTTAGAAGACAATTGAGCATGCACCAAACAGTTCCACTGTAATGTGCTCTATTTATAAAGAGAGAATCGGGTCATCCACTTTTTTCAGCATTTCCTAACAGAAGAGAAAGATGGTCTACACCTTGTTCTGCTGCCACAATGAAATCTATTGAAAAGTAGGATACCTGTTGTGTTAGTTCTCACTTGCAATGAGATGTTCTGTTTAAGAAGAAGAGGGAAGATGCTCAGCCTTTGGCAGTCGGTCGCTCTGCTTTCATAAAGATTTTCTCAGCTATTCGGCACTCTTTACTAAACACATTTACATTTATGTGCCTTTGGCTATGTACATCAATCATACATCTCATTTTTGATAGTTGAGATGTTATTTTGGGGGGGAGAGGTGGGTAGAACCTTTCCATTCAACTTTCCTAGACATTTGGCGTTTACTTTGAGACTTCTGTGTTGATTATAATTTTCTGATCTCTGTCTGAATCTGGCTTTCTTGGGTAAGAGAAAAAAAGCCTATAAATCAGAAGGAAGAAGTGTGAGAAGTCAGAAGTTTAAAAATGCAGTCATTGGTTGCTCTTCTCTCAGCTCCATCCTTCCGTGACTACTGCAGAGAAACTGGGCTGATGCTAATCTGGGAGGACAGTCACACCTCATGAAAGAATCATCACTGCTAATCAAATCAGAGCGAAAACCCACCACTCTGCATCACTGGAGACATTTCATGTGCTGAATATTTCATGGCACGGGGGCTGTGGCCATAGACAAAACACTCCGCACGGCTCCTTGTTGCGTGCAAATATTTACTTAAACACTCCAGTGCGGTCAAACTGGTGTGCAGCAACACCAGCAAGCCTTGAGTGATCCTTATAAATAATAGTAATTGCATGTGACACCATGCTTGCTAGGTCACAGTGTCTTGCTATCAGCAACCCCCCCCCCCCCGCTTTGCCAGGGCTCCCCTTGTCTGCATGATTAAGTGGGCAGTATGCCACAGGAAATCTGATGCATACGAGATGACAAATGTCTGTTTTGGCTGCTGAGAATTGAACTCAATCGTAGATCTGCAAAAACATCAAAACACAATCAAGGATTGACATCAAACCCGTGAGCCAGGAGATTTCCTCAGGCAAAAAGGGTTGAACTTGAAAGCACAAGAAAAGAGGGCTTTAGTTCTTCTTAAGCTGCTACAGCAATTAATTTCTGCTGAGTTGTTAAAAAAATATTCCCTTCTATCTCTCCCTTTTTGGTGGTTCTTTAGATTTGGGTTGTAGCATATGATTAGCAAAAGACAAAAGTGCAATGAAGCAAGGAGCTTGCTTCCAATGATATTATATTTATCACTATTAGTGGTTTGTTTTTTTTTAAAGTAATCGGTTTTTGAATCCTTTTTGTTTTATCTCAATTCTTGAATCCCCTGCCCCAACTTATTCATGCAGGTTTAGTTGAGAAAATAACTGAAATGATTTCTTGATCCTTCATGGTCAACAATACCTTGACTTGATTCATATCTGATCTTTCCAGAATCTGGAAGAAAAGCATGAAGTCAGGAGGTCCCAACAATAATTTATCCCATTCTGATTTTGTTCTTTTGACTTATTGTATAGAAAGTATCACCAAGGCCCCATTGTTCCCTGATCTGATCACAGTGGGTCTCTGACAAAGAAGTGACTCTATAATATGATAAAATGCTCCAGTATTTTTTTTCTTTGCAAGACGAGAAGCTCATTAAATGATCCAGTGACTGATTACAATGAATGATAAATCTCTCAACAAGCATTGGTACCAGTATCCACAGAAATAATGTATGTGGCATGACATTTCTAATTGACTTAGATTATTGACATCCATATTATTATGCTGTCTGATGTATCTAGTATGAAATAAGAAAAAAATAGAGCTGTATTATCTGGTAGGTTGGGTACAACTAAATCCTCGGCTACTGGTCAACATTCCAGTTGAAGTGCAATTATTGGTTGTTTGCTTCTCAGAATGAGTATGCAGCTAACCTCTATGCTTTGGGTTTGCTCTACGTGAGCTTCATCTTAGCACATATATATATGTATGAATATGTGTTTCTCTGGTGAATTGCTGACAAATGGGATTTCAACCTCAGACAAATGGGGACACAAAAAGTCCTGTTTTTTTAAAAAAAAAATTACATATCCTTAATGTGAAGGAACATGCATAGATGTAATCTTGTTTCCCTTTCTCTGTGACAGCCAGCTTGATGTGAAACACAGCTGTCTCAAAAAGTGCATGCAAACACTGTTAAAACAGTGCATGAAAGGAATGGGATGTTTGCATGATTATCTGAAGACACTTTCCATGTGACATTTCCCCTAATAGGCACCTGTGTATTGTCAACAAGAAAAAAAGAAAAGAAATGAAATGCAGAAATGTAACTTGAGAAGGAGCTCCGGTCCTTTGCATCCACTAACTTTTATTGTTTTATTTGTGTGCTTTCCAGCATTATCTTTTAACTAAACAATTTTGGTTAAATTTTAGCTGGTTTTGCACAGCGGGTTCTCCTCCTCCTCCTCTTTATAATGGTGGCAGCAGCTAATTCCTTTGCTTTCTCAACACCTTGTGCATAAGACCTGCTGCATCTCAGCATCAATTCTAACTGCAATAAGCTCTGCTTGTTCTGATGAAAGGTAAAGGCTTATGATACTGGTAATAAGTACCGGGTAGCTCCAACTTCTTACAGCAATTAAAAATTGAACATGCCATTGTCATGAATGGTGAGCTGTTGTGAAAAGTCACTGAATAGTATTGTTTTTAAATTGGGCTTTATGCTCAGCAATTCTGAAAACATTACATTTTAGTTCAAGAAAAGGCATTATCCTATAAATAAATATACATTTTTAAAACAACAACAGCAGTAATCATATGCCTTGCTTCGTTCTGTTGCTTCAGAATAGACCAGGTTCTGCCCTCTCCTCCCTTATATGTAATATCATTTTATGCAAAGTCTTCAGTCCCATAAAGTGTTTCAGATATAACCCAGAGCAAGATTAGTGCTTTTGCAAATAACAGCATCATTGCCAACAGGACCTCCAAGCTATGGACTTCTCTCTTCCAGGCTGGTGCAACCTCCATCAAAAACAGGCTGCCTTTCCATCTCCTGGACTAGGATTTGGAACACAAAACAAAGGTCTTTCCAGGATTCATAATCAATACATTGATCCAGCCCACCACCACTTTCAAGTATCCGTCTAACACATCAGCAGCCTCTTTCATTTCATGTAGAACAGAGAGAGAGGGTTTGGGTGTCATCTACAAACACCTGAGAATAACCCATCAGTGATTGGCTAAATGATGGTGGTGGTGATGATGATGATCAACAATAGGGCTGTCTCACTCAGTCTAGTCACCATCTTTCACTTCAGCTTTCAGTCCTGCAGTCTCAAGATGGTTGAAACTAGGGAAGGTGGTGTTTTAGGTATTTGGGTCCCAAGCTTGTATGCTCGTACTAATACCTTGAACTGTATTTCACTGGCAGCTAGTATAGTGCTCTAAGGATCAGTGACACATAGTCCTATCAGGCTGCCCCAGTTATATATACTTTTTCAAAATCATTTTTAATTAATTTTACAAATATGAATTTATAACCATACCAAATACACATCCATGTAATGAGATTACTCTGAATCTCGGGACTTCCCTCCATGCCCTCCATGGGTCCTATTGTCAACATTTCATCTGTGTATTATTTCGTAATCTATATTTTATGTCTATCCATATTGTCCATAGCATTTGTTACTTTACAAGTGAGATTAAAATCCTGCTAATGTTTTCATCTTCTTACAGTGGTCTCCTAAATAAATTATAAAATGGCTACCCAAATTATAAACCTAGGACCCGTATTCTGCACTAGCTGAAGTCACTGGGCTGTCTTCAAGGGCAGTTCCACATATAGCATATTGCAGTAGTCAGGGGAGAAGTCACCATAGCCTGGTCAACCAAGACCAGGTTATCCACAATAATTGGACTTGTGCAGAAAACTTACCTATTTCCGCACCAGGACACAGGTGAAATAAAAAGTCTAAAATAAGTCCAAAATCTATAAATAGGGGGGGGGGGAGAGAGAGAAGAGATTTTTCTTGCTGAGCCAGACCAAATTGAGTATCTTTTTCTATACTTTTCTGAAAAGCTCTAATCTATAAGCTTTCCTCACCGAAAAGATATTTCAATGCCTCACTTATATTTAGCTGCAATTTTATACATACTTGCCTAGGAACAGATTCCATTGAACTACCAAAATTCCATCACCTACCTACCCAGGTGTAAAAGTTACTAGAGCCTTGTTTTCCTTTGCATCTGATCTCTTTACAAACAAATAAACAAAACCAACGCAGAGTGTTGTTAATTTAGGAATCATACTACATATTGCACTTAAAAGCGACTCAAATATTCATCCATCCTAACAGGAAAAAAATTGGTTTATTCTGACTAATGGTCACAGCAGTAAAATTATAGTTTGCTTGGTAATAAAAAAGTATGTGAAGTAGTATTTTGCTTTAATCTTTATTAAATGCTGTGAAAAACAAAATTTATGCAGATGGAAGATGAAACAGGTAATTCAAACATTCTCCAAGAAACCAGGCCGTCATCTCACAAGACTGCACCGACACTGGTGTGCTTAGGCCTAGTGTTGACTATTTCCGCCGATGAACGGGGTTGATGCATTAAATCTATCTTAGCAAGTGGCAATCAAGTTTAAGACAGTAACAAGGCCAGCTGCATCTCTCATTGACTCCTGAAGGTCAATCATTTCTAAATCTGTTGCCGCTTAATAAATAAGGCTGCTGATGTGATATTGTTAGGTGCGGAGATTTCAACCCCAAGGATCCGTCCAACCTTTGCATTGTCGGGAATGGTAGCTTCATTTATTATTATATTCCAGATGGAGCTTTGCAGTTCATGCAGATGGCAGCGTGTGTCAAAGAGGCTACACATTTTGAAAGAGCCGTGACACCTCCCCAATTTCTGTGAAAAACTAAAGTCATAATGCCATATTCAGAGCTGACAGAACATTAAAGCATGGAAGCGAGGGGTCAAAGCACTCAACCCACTTAGGGTAGTACAAGTGAAAGCTGTGGTTCAATTGCTGCCACAGCTGGGAACAGAAAACAATAATGATCAGTTGTAGATTTATAAGCCCTTGACATTCATGTCAAGGTGAAGCCTTTGCAAACAAGGTATTTGCTGTAGATCTGTAAGAAAATGGATATTTGGGTGATATGCAAAACCAATTCACCTATGACTGGTGTAGGACTCCCAGTCAATTTGCTAAAAACAAGGGAAAAGATGCAGCACTGTGTTTAAGACAGCAAAGGAAACAACTAACACTTCTTATGTGTGTTTAGGAAGAATCACTCCACACTGAGGAGCAATGCTTTTTTCCCTATTGAATGAAGAGGCAGCCATTCAAATCCCTGGGTTAAAAGCTGGTTAACTTGTTACATCAACACTTGAATGGAAACATTATTGAAATCAGTGGGATTTACTTGTAAATTCATAGCTTTATGATTGAAGGCCAAATTATCCTAACGTGAGTATCATTCTGCAGCAGTGTAATGTGGGCTTGTGGTGCAGAAGCCACAGACATAATCTAAGGTTTTATAAAACTTAATACATCAGTAGATCTGGAAAATAAGACATAAGCTAGTTAATTCTTACTTTAAGCTTTAAAATAATGCTTTAGCAATGACTCGTTTTAGTACTCCTCTCTTCATTCACTACACTGGTTTGTGCTTTCAGTGAACTGCTTACTTCATCTTTGCCAAAAAGCCAAGCTACTTTTGATAAATTTTCCTTGATTAAATGTTCAAACAGCACCATGATTTCTGTAATTCTGTTGAGATAGAAGAAGAAGAGGAGGAGAGGAGGAGGAGGAGTTTGGACTTGATAATCCTGCCTTTCACTTCCCTTAAGGAGTCTCAAAGCGGCTAACCATCTCCTTTCCCTTCCTCCCCCACAACAAACACTCTGTGAGGTGAGTGAGGCTGAGAGACTTCAGAGAAGTGTGACTAGCCCACCACCCACTTTTTGAATTTGGCACACAATGCAACCCCCACATTGCAATCAGTTCCCTACTCCTGTACTCATGTATCAAGTCAGCTTGTGGTACTGCCATAATACATTGGCTATTGTGCTTTTTTGTGAGATCTTGCACTGAGACAGTGAGAGACTGTTTATACCACCAAATCTCTGAACATTTGTAGCTTGAAACTATCCATATTTCATTGGAAGTAAATACTTTCATTTTAAACTAGCTGTACCTGGTCACGCGTTGCTGTGGCTTAGTGTGTGAAACTGAAAAAAAAGGAAAGAGAAGGTGATGTTTTGAAGTTGTAGAATATCATAATACTTGAGGGTAGACTGTATTTTGGATGTGGCCTGTCTCAGTGTTGGAGGCGGCTTTTGGGCCCGGCCTGGGTCTCGAACAGACTGGCTCTGGAGGTGGCGGCGGAGCGGCTTTTACAGCCGGGCTTGCTCTCGAAGCGGCAGCGGCTTTTGGGGCCGGCCTGGCTCTCGAGGCGGTGGAGGTGGCTTTTGGGGCCGTCCTAGCTCTCGAGGTGGCGGCACAGTCGACGGAGTCGGCTTTTACACCTGGCCTGGCTCTGGAGGAGGCGGTGCAGGCTGGAGGTGGTGGGGGCGTCGACTATGGTGGTTTGTAGGAGGAGGAGAGGGGGTGTGGGTGTGGGGGTGAAATGAGATGACGTCTGCGGTTTTGATGTCCACTGGAGGGCGCTATATTGTTTTGCATAAAATCACATTTTTACCAGTGAAAGGTGTGCTATCTGTACAATGTAAGTATGCACAAACACTCCCATATGGCCATGGGACGTTGTGTCCAAATTTCAACGGAATCGGTCAGGCGGTTACGGAGAAAGGTGATCGGTCACAAACATCCACCTTTTACATTTATATATATATAGAAAATGGAGTCTGCATAGGATTGCTGCCATATTGTATGAATGAGCAAGAAATTGTTTCACAATTCAGTACAGAAAGCAAACTTCATATGCACATACAAATGTGGTAGTAGACTGCATTTACGAAGATGATAAGTAGCCCAGTAAAGACTGAAGTGTTTGATACAGTCATTTTACCTTTCTTTACTCTTCCAGTTTCCAATAAAATAAGATTGTCTAAAAAGTGCTATAGCCAATAATGGTATACAGCAGGTAGGACATGAAGAAAACAATGCCATGTATTTTTGTGTGTGCATAGCATTCTTTTCTGGAACACAGTATTCTTTCATGGAATGTATATGTATTGCATAACTCAGGTAAAACGATTTGCCCCGTTTCATTATATTTTATTGGCTTAATGTGACAGCTGTGGTTGTACTGATGCTTTTATGTAGATTTATTTCAATATGTGTTTTTTACTGTTGTGTCTCCCTGTCTCCATTACTGCTATAGCCTAGTGCTTTTTGCCCAGATTTAATTTTCAGTCTTGTGTGAATCCAGGTAGAGGGCCAATGTCAAATTATCCCCCTTTTGTTAAACGCATCTCTCGAAAAATATTCATTTGACTTCTCAAATTGTCGTTTATCATTTAAATTACATGGCAAAAAGGGGATTCTTTGTTATGCCTTGGAGGGTTTAATGATGAGACATATCAAAAGTAGTATTGATTCTTTCATCCATGGCTTTCCTGACAGCACTTGTGCACGCCAAATAAAATCATTCATTTTTTCTTTTCTACGTTCATTGTGAAACGTAGTGATACGAAATAGTTTTCGTTGAGTGCTCTTATGGCCTCTCATTGGTTGCACATTTTGCCCTTCAAACAAGTGTTAAGAGTTCTTCTTATTGATTCTCAGACTAAGCATTTTCAATTTTTTTTGTTTCTATACTTTGACCTGTAACCCTAGCATCCATTAGGATACTGAACCAGCAAGGTGTAGACACATTGACTACAAAGAACAAAATGAAAATGACACTGTCTCCAGCTAGGGATGCATTAATAGACCTGAATTCAAACATAGAAAAGGCAATTTTTTTCCTGCTGGGAAGCAAAGTCCTCAAGAGAGTCATCTCAGACTGAAGAACATGATATGAAAATCAATAAAGGCCCTATTGTGCTAGTGATGTGTCCGGGAAGTGTCATTTTATATCTTAATAGTGGATATCTGAAGGAAGTTAAAGCTACTTTGCTGATAATAATTGGATAAATCCCCTTTCTTCAGTGGTCTATTTTGCTGTTAAATATTAAAATGAAAAAAGAATGTGTGCACAGTCCATTTTGAAACCAGATCCAAATCAATGCATACGATTGCCATTAGATTTGTTCATTAGTACGAAAGCATTTATTTTTTTGCAGAATTGATTTCCAACTCTACCCTCTGAACAAAGGGCTGTGCAATACAGAAAATAAAATGCCCTGGTGCACTAAATTTGAAGCACAAATTGGAAGAAATACTTCAAAATTCAGATATTTATTCTGGTCTGGTATCTGACACACAACACTTGATAACATTTGAAATTTAAACTCGTAGAAAATGCATGCCTAGTCAATGGTGAATTCCATTGCTTTCAGTGAGGCTCACTCTCAAGTATGTGCTTGAGGATAGCAGCCTTGGTTATTTATTTTGGCTAGTTAGAATATTTAGGATGTCCCTTTTAAAGATAAAACAAAACGTTTCATGCGTTTTGCTTTTTGCTTTGCCTTTTGTTTTGTGGAGGAGGTAGTCCTTCTGTGAAAGTGGAAACACACTAGAGCAACATAGTTCTGCGTGGCTGAATAAAACAGTCTCCTATCCCTAGCCTTGTCGCTGCATTTTGCATGCGATGATGTTCCAGGTTACAGGAGTATCAGCTTCTCCATATATTGGCAGACCAGTCACTTGAAGCTCAAGCTAATCAATGTCTGACCTATTTTCAATCTATTGAATCGAGGACACAGAGGCAAAAGACTGGTATCTATCAGTCTTGCAGAGCTTTTGGATCTTATCACTGGTCCTTTAGTGGTCCTTAAAGTTTCTTGGAGGAAGAATTTAAATGTTCAAATAGAGGAATCTGAATGGAAATAACTGTGGCAGCTAAGCCTTATAAATCTGTTTTATCATATATGAGGGAATGTACCCTTAGAGGTGTGCAGAGATGGCATAGTACACTTGTGCAGATGATTCATCTCACATTGCAATCAACACAGGATAGCTGGCTGGTGGTGCTGTGGGCTCTGAGGGACATTCCTTTTTTGTGGTGGAAATGCCCTTGGGTTCCATTATTCTGGTCTCAAATATATCAAGAAATATGGTATCCCCTTATAAAATATTTGAATGAACACTCTGAAGACTAGCACCCACCAACTCCTCACACAAGTTTATGGTAAAATCTGGCACAACCTTCTGTTCTGGGGGGAGTAGGCTGGAGGAACGAACATTTTGTTCATATTTTGTTGAAAACCAAATAAAAATCTTTCATAAAAAGAAATATCTAAAAGTGCCTTTCAGGCCTCTTCACAACACAGTAATATGAAAGCTTGTTGCCCTAAATAACTTTTAATATGCTCCTAGGTTTTAATAGCACAGCAATGGAAAACCTCGAAAAAACTATATTTGTCTTTGTAGTATAAGAATTTATGGATTTTGGCTATTGAGGAAAAACTAACATATTAATTGCACGTCTGCAATAGGATGGAGGACTCAGAATGCTTTTGTTTCATTGGGTGGGATCCCCCCCCCTTATACTTTGGACTTAAATGCTAAATATTCACTGTCCATGCCAGCTTGGGAAATATGGATGTGTTGATTCCTATTGGTGTGTTACCATTTCTTCCTCATATTATTTTTGTTTGTTTGTTTGTTTGCTTTGTATATGTTATGCTACTGCACCTTTGGGTTGTTAGTAATGGTTATTATGTTAAAATAAAACGGGGTGGGGGGACTTTTTAAGAAGAAGCTTCCAGGTACATTTTAAGGGCAATCCCACACAGAGGAGGTAACAATAGGTCATATGTTAAACCCTGCTGTGCTGAGTGCATTTGATTTATCTTATATGCCAGGGCATGTTGTGTGAGTGAGAGAAGGCTATTGTTTTCTTCCTTTAGCAACACAAATAAACTTCCTGTTTTGTTTCCTGGTGGAAGCAGCTACACCTCCATACAGGGTAGAGAAGGTGATATTTTCTTAAAAACAACAGCCAACCCCTACCCCGTACTGATACAGGATTTAAAAGATCTGGCAGAGAAAAAAGAGAGATAAATAGCTGTAATATAACACCTTTTAGTATAATATCCCTCTTGGCTTTTTTTGTAGAGACAGATAATTTTTCTTCATGAGGACTTTCATACACATTTTGTTTATGTATTCACTGCATTTCTCTGCAGATTTTCCTCACATGGGTTCTCTGCTTTGTCAGTTGAAAATGGAAAGGTTACCATTGTATTGCAGGACACCTACTTTCCTGATTAACTCTTCTGCACATCTCATCTCTGAGATTCATTGGAACAATGTGCACTTAGTTAACATCTCCTATTCACATTCAAGACCAGTAATTTAATGAATGTTTTTGACATCCTCATTAATCTGAATAATGCATTTTATTAAAATTAGATTCTAAATCCAGAGCTATCCCTGTAACAGTAGCTCTTTCTTTGTCACTTCACCTTGTTCTCCAGAGAGAAATGGTTGATGCAGCTTTATATCCACTTACCAAAAGGGTCTTCTGTGTGGAAACGGTAACAACTGACTTTTTGAACTCCCAGCTCTGCGATTCTATGATTCTATGTTTCATTTTAAAACCGATCAGACAGATCACATTTTCTAAAAGTAGAACTTTGTGATAGTGTAGTTAGAATTTTAAAAACAGGAAATACAATTTTGGAAAGCACATATATGGCTGATTGTTGTATTCCTACATCTAAGAGGCAATTTGCAAACAGAAACCACTACCATGACTTATTATCTTGTTATAATAGAATCATAGAATTGTAGAGATGGAACCCAAGTGTCCACGAAAGCATCCATGTGGTATTTTTTTTTTAAAAAAATTAATCACTTGTGGTAATGTCTTTTTCAATTTTAAATAAAGTTTCCAAGAACTAATGAAACAAAATGAACCATAGGTAGTATCCCCCCTACTTTTCATTATTATTTAAAAAATATACCATTCAGGGCAAAGCTCTCCCAAGGTGAATTACAAATAAAAATAATAAAACAACAACAAGTTTTACTGAATGTAAGCTTACCAGTTTTGCATTACACGTACACATACCTTATTGGCAGGTGGAGAAGGAATAATTCTAGTTATAGAATTGTTATATTTTAATAACCCATGCAGTATTTGACTCATCTTTATATGTAGTGTATGCATTTGTATTCTACATATGAATTTGTTGTTTGAAATTATATATAATTCAGTTTTAAGAAATAAATAAGGCTCTCAAAAGCTACTAGCCATGGGTGGCACTGTGGTCTCTTGGCCTTGCTGATCAGAAGGTCGGCGGTTCAAATCCCCGCAATGGGGTGAGCTCCTGTTGTTCTGTCCCAGCTCCTGCCAACCTAGCAGTTCCAAAGCATGCCAGTGCAAGTATATAAATAGGTACCACTGTGGCGGGAAAGTAAACAGCATTTCCGTGCACTCTGGTTTCCGTCACGGTGTCCCGTTGTGCCAGAAATGCTTTAGTCATGCTGGCCACATGACCTGGAAAGCTGTCTGTGGACAAACTCCGGCTCCCTCGGCCTGAAAGCAAGATGGGTGCCGTAATCCCATAGTCGCCTTTGTCTTGACGTAACTGTCCAGGAGTCCTTTACCTTTTACTAGCCATAATGGTTATGTAATGCCTCCACTGTGGGATACAGTGTGCTTCTGAATACCAGTTGCTGGGAATCACAAGGTGGGTGGGGACGAGTTACTATAGCACTCAGGTCCTGCTTGCAGACATCCTATAAGCTTTTTGTTGGCCACTGGGAAAAGAAGTTACTCAACTAGATGTACTTTTGGTGTGATCCAGCAGAGCTCTTTTTACGTTCTTATGAGTGTTACTATAATATCAAATATGAAGATACCCCAATATGAAACAAAATTTAGATTTAAATAAATAAATAGCATACTTTGCCTGCCAAAGAATATTATAATATTAGCTCCCTCCAAAAAAGGAAATGTAGTGGGAAATCATAGTAGAGAGACCCAAAGTAATTTTAGATGTGTGGGATGAGTTATGCATCCATTCAAAGATGAGGAAATGGCACAAATCATTTCTAAAGTTCAAAATTCAAAATGTATTGTTTTTGTTTTATGATAGGGGATTGCCATATTGGTTAAGATTTGTCTTACTTTAAAGGGATGGACCAAGAGCAGGGAGGGATGTGGTTTAAGAAGGAAAGCCAAGAAGACAAGGGGCCCCAGTGATAACCTCTGACAAGGAACCTCAGAAACCTGGAGCCAGCCCTGATCATATTACATCATATAACAAGTTGCCATCTCATGTTTCAGCATGCTGGGATTTACCAACATATCTATATCTATATCTGTTATTGTTAAGAAGCAATGAGATAATAGCATCATTTCTCATAAAGTCAGGTGCAATAATTAGCCTGGAAGAAAGTTCTTTTGTGAATTAGTTGCAGTCTCAATTTTTTTTTTTTTTTGCTGATGTCCTTTCACAAAATTAGTCTCCCACAGAAGTTCCATTAAATTGTACATGTTAGGAAATATAATGAAGCTAAATAATACTCACTATAAGAAACAGGAAACGACGTATATAATTCTTAGTTGTTTCAAATAAATAATCTAACAAGAACTTTAAATAACATGATGTCTCTTTGTATGTCTCAGCTACTTTAACACTCTGAACTGTACCATAGTTTGACGCAAACAGACATTACATTAGTTTTAACATCTGTCTTAGTAAATTTACTGCACATGGAAGGTTTGTAGAAGATAATAGATCACTCTTAATAGCTGTAGAATTTACACTATGGTGCCTTTATAGCCAGCTGCTTGCTTTTATTCATTCTTGAAACAACTGTGCAACACACATGACACATCGATAACCTAAAAAGCAAAAACAAGCATGTTGGACTATAAGCAAAAAATCAAAAGTCGATATTAAATCAATACCTTTATTAGGTAAACCAAGATGTCACTTGTGGAAGTTTTCAAGTTCTCCAGAATTCTTCATCAGGCTGGATAGCAAACAAAACATATATATTGATATAGACAGACATAACAAAATTCATTTTGCATTTGTAGCATTTAGAAGCAGCTCTGTCTGTTTTGGATTTGATCTGTACCATTCTGATTGATTCATTGCATAATTTGAATTTAAAGGTCATCTGTTAAATCTAAAGATTTATTTCAAGCACCCTCACTACACTGACTGTAACAGGAACTATAACTTTTTCTTTCCTTTTTTACACAAGTGGATGAGATTCTTGGGCAAAGGTGTGCATTAAGCCAGGCAAATTTTAGACAGGCACATACGCTCTCTAGCTTTTTTCATTTCCTGTCAGAATTGCCTGTGAACTGCAAGCATGTTAATTCCTTCTGAGGAGATGAAGCCTGCCAAATTTCAGAAACATAAGAGCAGCATCCTTTTGCAAGGGCAGACATTGCAATTTTGGAATGGGAAAATAGAAATCATGTTCCCTGACCTAGTTTTGTAGGGGGAGGGTGGGAATCAGTTAAAAAAAAAACTGGGGTCACAAGGGAGATGTCCTTGGGTAAGATATCTGCCAAAGCTGAGACAAGTTGATTGAGGGGCATGTTTGGTAATTTTGCATTTGCTATTTAAAAAAAAACTTGCCCCCTCCCTTTGTGGAAGTACACAGTATGAATATGAGAGAGAGATTATTTTTATGGAGGATAAAGCTATCTATGGCTACTATCCATGAGGGTTATGCCCTTTCTCCATGGTTGGGGGCAATAGTGCTTCTGAATACCAGTTGCTGAAAACCAAGGGGAGCTGTTACATTCGTGTCCCACTTGCAGGTTTCAAACAGGCATCTGGTTGGCCTCTTCCTGAATTTTTATGGTAGGAAATCAATCAATCAATAACAAACAAACAAACAAACAAAGCATGTACAGTGGTACCTTGGTTCTCAAACTTAATTCGTTCTGGAAGTCCGTTCCAAAACCAAGGTGCGCTTTCCCATAGAAAGTAATGCAAAATGGATTTATCCATTCCAGACTTTTAAAAACAACCTCTAAAACAGCAATTTAACATGAATTTTACTATTTAACAAGACCATTGATCCATAAAATGAAAGCAATAAACAATGTACCGCAGTCACACAATCAATCAATCAATCAATCAATCAGTAGCTGAACTGGGTTCCACACAGTCACAAAAACAAAATAAAAAAGCCACAAAAACAAAAATGCAAAATAAATAGCAAAAACAGACAGACCTCAGCATAACTCTCAAAATGGAAGTGTGGCACTCAAATCGGAAGTGTAACACTCAAAACGGAGCATGTTCAGCTTCCAAAAAAAGTTTGCAAACCGGAACACTTACTTCCAGGTTTGGAGTGTTTGGGTTCCAAGTTGTTTGAGTACCAAGGTGTTTGAGAGCCAATGTACCACTATAGTTGAAACAGCACCTTCAAAGCAAATCAGAGGAATCGCAGCATGCTTGGGAAACCTGCATCATTTATAAAACCAAAACCAAAAAATGTTTAGGTAAATATTTAGGGATTAAGACAAAACCTTCTAAAGAAGAGGACAAAACACAGAGCAGCCCAATGAAGATTGAACATAGTCAGTGGTGATGGAATACTAAGGCAGGGCAGAGGAAGAAAACCAGGAGAAGAAGGTAAGGAATGAAACTGAGTGGCTGGAATTCTGAACCATAGCGCTCCATACTGCAACATTTTGTTGCAGGCTCACTTGGAAACTTTAAAAACAACAACATAAACGTTAGATTTCTCAGGGTTCTGATGAGTGCTCACAGTAAGCTCAACATTACTTTAGCAGCTCAATGCAAAATAAAAGCTTCAGTAACTTTCCTCCTCATTTAAAAGCCATTATATAGTTGAATTGAACAGCAAGCTTTCTTCAGCAGCTGTCAATAAGAAATTTGTTGGGTTCTTCTTCTACTTCTTCTTTTACATACATTGATTTATTCTTGGTGTGTTTCTCCCCGTTGATAAGGCCTTCAGACTTTATGTGACAATAGATAAAACTCTCAATGCCGGCAATGCATTTTATAAATGTAAATTAGTGACTCTAAATGCACAATATGAATGTGTCAGAAATTGTTATATTTCTGTAGGAAAAATCCACTTATGAGAAATTAAATGTAATGGCTTCGTTGCAGATCACATTCAAAGGCAAAAGACAGAAGAGATGTCATGGCAAAATCAAACAGGGAAGCTCAGCAGGGCTTCCAGCTGTTATCAGCTGTGATTGGCCACATTTTACATTGTAGAGTTATTCAGCTGGTAAAGGTGAGGCATAAAATTCCCACAACCAGCATAATTGGGAGGAAATGTTGACTTTAAAATAATAGTATTTAATTCTTTTCTTTAAGATCCATATCACTTCTTACAGTAGGTGAACCTCACAAACCTGTTTATATAGACATATTGTAATAAAATAATTATGATTAATTATTATTATTATTATTATTATTTCACTATTTGTACCCTGCCTATCAGGCTAGGTTTCCCCAGCCACTCTGGGCAACTTACAAAATAAAACATTGAGCGTTAAAAATACAGGGCTGCCTTCAGATGTCTTCTAAAACTTCTGTTATTCTTTATCTCCTACACAGGGAGGGTGCCACTACTGAGAAGGCCCTTTGCCTGGTTCCCTGTAACTTCATTTCTTGCAATGAGGGAACCAGCAGAAGAACCTTGGAGGAGGACCTCAGTCTTTCGGCTGAGTGATGGGGTGGAGACACTTCTTCAGGTATAGATTAGTCAGCGGTATGTTTCCCAGCCTTTATACAGCCTTGGCAATACAAAAGAAGCAGCAGAAGCAGTATTGTAGCAAACGACACACATACACAGTACAGAAGATCAATTATTTGGTTGTGTTAAAATAGGATTATGATAAGTTAAAGGCATCTAAATCAACACACTCTAAAAAGCACTCCAGAAATATTCATAAGAATGTGGTTTTCTGTTTCGAATATGCACTGGCATTGCAATTTGGGTAAACATGTTTTAACATCCAATTGTTGCAGGGATAAAAGGAAATCTAACAAATGGAAGCTACATACAGAAAGCAACACCTTTTGATCCACTATGAAGAAGCATTTTGTTTTAGTCAGGGAACAACTTTCATGCACTTTCACTGAAGACAAAGCAAAGGGGTCATTGTAAAAGCATTTTTCTGGGTTGGAAGTAAATGCCACAGTATGGTTAAAAAGGGCAGCTCTCTGATGGACAAAATAGATTTAGCTCACTCTCTCAAGGATTGTTACATAAAGCACCGAGCTCCTATTTCTTGTCAGAGGGTAGTTTTTACAAGGCTCTATAAACCAGTTTGGTCTTTTCAACATCTTTTTGGAAACAGTTGCTCTCACCTTTTGATCGTTTCATTAAGCTGTTGGTTTTATGCAATCATAGCATTGTAGCAAACTGAAAGGCCAATCTGTGACTAAGGACCATCTTTTCCAAAGACTCCCCATCTATCTATCAATCAACACAAATAGAAAGGGATCTCTTGAAACACTGGCAGATAAACTTAAACACCAGTTAAATTGTTTAGAGAAGAATAAAACAAACTGCTCATAAGGTTCTGCCTGAAACTCAAGCCAAATTGGAGCAGCCGCACATTCATAGAATTTATTTTGTTTTGACTATGGCAGACCAACACGGCCACCTACCTGTAACTGATTCATAGAAGAGCTAGTGAATTTGTTTTCAAGAAAAATGGTTATCTAAAGCACTGCTTGCTCCTACATGGTCCTGTGTAATTTTTGAGATAATAATAAGAGAACCTGCTCCTGGTGCTCTCAACACTAGATGGTTGTTGACTAGAGTCAGGCCCCTTTTAGCAGTGGGACCTGGCTCTGCAAAAATCTTCCCAAGACCACTGTCTTAGGTAACATCCCTTGTTAAATTTGAGGCACTAGGTAAAAACTTTCATATTTTTCAAGGCTCTCTCTCTCTCTCTCTCTCTCTCTCTCTGTGTGTGTGTGTGTGTATCTACAGTATATATATATATATAATCTCCTACTTTATTTTTAGATTCTGGTTTTCTTTATAATGTGCTCTTCTATTTATTGTTTTGATATGAACTGCATCGTTTTTATTCATTGTGCTGTACTTGGAAATCATAACTGAATATAAGCATTCATAATAACTAAAGCAATAAAGTCAAAGCAGTACGTATTTTCAAAGCAAGCTTTTGAAAAGTTATTTTACATAGTTGTCATTTCACCTATGACAGAACAATTCCAGAAATATCTGGGATAAGTCCTCACCCCAGTCTTATGTGAGTTTAAAGGTATTTGTACCTTTAAATCCCACCCCCACCCCCCGTGAACCAGTAAACCATTTGCGTTGTTGTTGTTGTTGCTGCTGCTATACCCATGTATAATTACACCAAAGTAGCCTAGAACCATCATATATTTCATAATACATTTTTGAAGGAATAGATCCTGTACAAATTTCAGGTGTCAAAGCTACAGCTATTTATTTTTCGCCTGAATAAAGGATTCTCATACTTATTCTTTTGAAACAGTCCCATCACCAATTATAATAGATAAAATCTGAATATTCTTGCCAGACTATGAACTTCAAAGCAAACAGAACAGCAGACTGTGACAAAGAACGTAATCAGCAGAAATCCCTCATAGGTGTGCTTTGTACTACCGTGTATTTGTGTGGTGTGTGGAATTAAAGCTGTGGCAGGATGTTACTGCGAAAGTTTGCAAAATATGTCATTGTTTATTGGAGTTATTTTAATTTGATGAGCTGCATGCCATAGGTGTTTGTCAGCAGCAGCAACTGTTGCAACAGTGACAGGCATTAACTCTCTAGTCTGTGCTGCTCCTGATGAATGTCAACCAAAAGGGAGAGCGCCTTACCAGGTAGATGTCTTGAGACAGCAATACAGGGAATGGGTAGCTGGGATGGCTTCTGATTGGTCAGCAGCTCTTGACAGGAGCCACTGAGGTCTTTGGCTTGTGTCTGTACTGAGCACTGTATTCACATTGGCTGACACAACTACACATTGCCTCCATCACTGGCCCACACCACCTACTGACAGGGGCACTGGGGCTGCTTAATCTCATAAAATCATAGAATTGTAGAGTTGGAAAGAACCTAGCCGCCCGCGGCAAGCATCCCAGGGGGGTGGCGCAGTGATGTCATCCCCCCTCAGGGATGAGACATGGGTCGGGCCACACCCACTGCACCCCCTTCCTCCACCAGTGCCCAAGGGTCATCTAGTCAACCTCCCTGCAAGGCAGGAATTGTTACTAAAGCATACCTGACAGGTGGCCATCCAACCTCCAATGAAGGAGAGTTCCTCACCTTATGAGGGAGCCCATTCCACTGTTGAACAGCTCTTACTGTCAGAAAGTTCTTCCTAAAGTTCCCAATTGGTGCTTGGCGGCAGAGTGTTACTACCTGCTCCATTGCGCTAGGTGTCACTGATGATGTTATCAAAATAAACTTTTGATGGAATGGGGGAGGAGATAACTATTTATTCCTGTACTAGAGTGGTGATGTCCTGATTGTGTGTTTAAAAAGAAAGATGGGGAAGATTTTGTTATTGTTGTTATTAGTTTCTATTGATTTATTGGTTTTTTTATTTGTTGCTTGTATAGGATATTTTGTTTATTAATGTTTGATGTTTTGTTGTTCTTTGATATATGTTGTAAGCCACTCAGAGTTGCTGTGGAAACCCAGCCAGAAGGGAGGGATATAAATTTAAAAATAATTATAATTATAATAATTATATGAATACAGGATTTAAGTGTTATGATTTGGTGATATAAATTACAACATTCAGAATGGGCAATACTTATTTTTAAACCAAGTTTCTGTCTTACACAAATGAGTAGAAAACTTAAAGTGGCTGAAATGGAATTATTTAATTTAGCCACTTTATGAGCTTGCTTGTAATTCATTTAACCACTTATAATTTATTCATTATAATCCATTTACTCAATATAATTCATTTACCCAATAATACAATTCATTTACCAGTTTTATTCATGTGCTCAGTATAATTAAGTCTTTTGAAATGAATATATTTGTAAAGATTCATTGGGTTTCTTTACGGAAAGCATTAAGATGTCTCAGTTAAGTCAAAAGAAAAATAGGGACTATTGTCTTACAGATTAGCCTTTCATAATAACTTCTATCATTTCTTTTGCTCTAGATACCTTCTGAATTGATATTAATATTGGCTTGCAGTTTTCTAGTACTACAAGTGTTCAACTGAAATAGCAGGTTGTTTTATTTTACAATAGGCTAATGGGTAATAATTTGGGGAAGTCTTGAAACACAGAAAGCCTACAGATCACTGACCATTGGAAATGGAACACTTTAGTTACTAATATACCCCAATTCAGTCATTAAAAAAACTCTTAAAGGTAAAGGTAAAGGAGCCCCTGACCATTAGGTCCAGTCGCGGACTACTCTGGGGTTGGGGCGCTTTACTGGCTGAGGGAGCCAGCATTTGTCCGCAGACGGCTTCCGGGTCATGTGGCCAGCATGACTAAGCCACTGCTGGTGAACCAGAGCAATGCACGGAAAAGCTGTTTACCTTCCCACCAGAGCAGTACCTATTTATCTACGTGCACTTTTGACATGCTTTTGAACTGCTAGGTGGGCAGGAGCTGGGACCGAGCAACGGGAGCTCACCCCATCGCAAGGATTTGAACCGCCAACCTTCTGATCAGCAAGCCCTAGGCTCTGTGGTTTAGACCACAGCACCACCCGCATCCCTAAAAAAAAACCTCTTAGGCACACATATTTGCAGAAGAAAAGCAGGATTGAGAAACCTCTAGCCCAGGTAAAGATGTGGTAACAGGTAAAGGTAAAGGTAAAGGTGTGACTGGGCAAAAAGGGATCTTACTTTTTGGTGGCACTTGCAAAAGTCACGAGTATGGCATTTTTCAAGACCCGGCAATCAGCTGATCCCCAGGACTTGAATTGTGCTCTTCTTCTCACCTATCATCCATGTTAAGTGGGCTGAGCTAGGTCCAGTTTCTCACCCCCAGGCTAAAGCTTTCTTATACACTCCGCTTCAGAAGGCACTGCTTCAGTTAAATACAGTCATCTGTGTTAGAGAGTAGCAAATTTCTCTATTTCATTTCCATGCCAGTTTCTGTTTGGCTCTGTCTCCACATTAATCTAATAAAGAGAACAAATCTCAAATCATGTATTTAAATTTGAGAAGAAGAAGAAGAAGAAGAAGAAGAAGAAGAGGAGGAGGAGCTTGGATTTGATATCCCGCTTTATCACTACCCTAAGGAGTCTCAAAGCGGCTAACATTCTCCTTTCCCTTCCTCCCCCACAACAAACACTCTGTGAGGTGAGTGGGGCTGAGAGACTTCAAAGAAGTGTGACTAGCCCAAGGTCACCCAGCAGTTGCATGTGGAGGAGCGGAGAAGCAAACCCAGTTCACCAGATCACAGGACTACCGCTTTTAACCACTACACCACACTGGCTCCCTTGAGGTGTGTGCTGAATAGACCTCTGATGATCTGGAAAGTTGCACTGCTTTGGATCCTCATCTTTAGGTGTGCATCAAAACCTTACTTTGGGAAAAACAAACCTTCATGTCTCCCCATTCATTATTATGGGGAAATAAAAATGAGCTTCAACTTTGTTACCTTTTGACGTACGTGGCTGAAATATTCAAGCGCCTGCTCCTGAGTGGATGAAGCCTGATAAGTGTCAGACAAATAGGTTTGGTGTTTCTTTTCTGTGGGCTGCTTTCAAATTTTGAAATATAGAAAAAAGGAATAGTTTGTAACATTTTAATTTTTGAGAAGAATTTGCAGGCAGGCTAGCTCATTCTGAGGGAATAATGCTAAGTTTCAAAAGGATGGGGGTAGTGATTTTCCTGGAAGGGGGGCGGGCTTTACAGTTCTGGATTTACAGTAAAGAATTAATTTATTTTTCTGTTGTTTTGTGGGGGAAATATATGAGAATACCATAGAGATGTTCCTAGGTAAGAGGCCCACCAAATTTCAGAAAGATAGGTACAGCAGTTCTTTGTTTTGTTCAGCTTTGAAGCCAAAGACTGAAAGGGGATTTGCTTCCCTCCTGGTGGTTTGGGGAAGAATTTGCATGAAAGCAGCATAGAATGTAAAGGTGACCCTTAGACAAGTAACCTGAAATGTTGCAGAAAGATTGGTGCAGGTGTGATGAATAAAACAACAACAACAAGTTTGTGAGATTTGTTGGTTTTATTGTTCTGCTCAATTGACAACAGACAAGTTCCTCCCTTCTACACTCCTTTCGCATGCACAGTGATTGGGTGTCAAAAGAAGAACTGAGAAAATATTATTCCCTGACTAGGCAGTCTGAGTCTGTCTGAGTTCTCTTCGATCCCCAAAACTCTGTTGTGACCCTGAAAATTCAGGAACTACCTTTCTCAATTTGGGATGCCATGACAGACACTTGCATCATCCTGTGTCAGCCCCAAATCTTTCAATTTTTGCTCAGCATTTGGCATTCATCCAAGTCAAGTGCACACACCTAATTTAAATGTCTCTCTCAATACAGATTTCCATGCATATTTTCCCTCTAAAAATAGCATTTTTATATATTTAAATGGCCAAACTGCAATGCACATCCAGAGAAGTACAATATCCAATGGATAGTCAAGTTCCAATCCATATATTAGTAAGGGAGGTTCAGATCAGGTCATTTCCTATTGGAATTTGCAAAGATGGATTTCTTCACCATCTAAAATCTCTGTGCTTCATCCTTTGTACTCAGGGATCCATGAATAAATGCCTATTTTCCCCCTGTTGTATTTCTGAACAGTATTCAAGTGCAAAACATGTGCATAGTGAGGAAATTGAGAAATATATGCTTATGTAAGAACTGCATGCATTCCTTTAAATATAGAGCTATAGTAGACATTCCACCACCCATAACATTAAAAAGCTTAGTTTTCCATCATTACCTGTAGATGAAGAATAATCTTCCTAGAAGTGTGGCAATTGGGTAAAATGTAGATGTCTGTTTATTATTCCTATAGTTGTTCCTTCTCTGTAAATAAGAAGCTCCTACCTGATAATTTTAAAGATGGATTTTATTTAAACAGAAGGCTCAGCAGTAGTTCTAGATTGTGTAGTCTGTTGTCATCCACTGCAGAATATTTGCCATTAGAACCACAGTACATACATAAACAAGTCCCCATTTAAAATTCTCAAATACAGATACCAGATCACTGCAGAGGAAGATTATAGATAATTAACATTTATTAGCAATTTGTTTCATGGGTAAGCTTGAGTGTGAGCTATGTGGAATGAAAATGCTTCAGAAACTCAGAGAATGTAAAATTAAATATATGGGGGAAAGAATATAACTTTTTCTCAACTTACTTTCAATTTCATTCCATTAGTAAGCAATGATGAGATGTAACAATTTATGATCACAGCAGAAAGCAAGCAACATAGATTATGCACGTTATGGTTAGAGATGAGTGAGAAAAGTGGAATGGGGCTGTTTTACTAGAGAGAAGGCTGCCGAGAGCCAGTGTGGTGTAGTGGTTAAGAGTGGTAGACTCATAATCTGGGGAACTGGGTTTGCGTCTCCGCTCTTCCACATGCAGCTGCTGGGTGACCTTGGGCTACTCACACTTCTTTGAAGTCTCTCGGCCCCACTAACCTTACAGAGTGTTTGTTGTGGGGGAGGAAGGGAAAGGAGAATGTTAGCTGCTTTGAGACTCCTTCGGGTAGTGATAAAGTGGGATATCAAATCCAAACTCTTCTTGCAAGGGAAAACTGTGGTGTATGGTTGTTGTTGTTGTTGTTTTGCCCTTATTGGTGAAAACAATAACTTTTAAGTCATCATTTTTATTTTTCACAGCATTCCAACCCCCCACCCCACCCGCCCTGAGAGTCTGAAACATTATTTTGGAATTCCACAGGACTAATAATAAACAAACAAACAAACAAAATCTTAAATCTGTTTAAAAAGGAAAGTTACAAATGACCCTTGTGTGTTTGGTTGCATAATATGCAAATGCAGTCTTTACAATTGTTTGCAATGCATGCTGTCAAATATGTTAGCTTGGCAGATTATTTCACTTTGAATGGATGAAAAGCATGAAAGAATCCTTATTGTGCTTCTGCCTCTCTCTGTTTTTCTTTCCTTCTTTTTTTGAATGAGGTTTTTTTTTTCCATTGAAGGTACAATAATTGCTTCAGATAAGAATGGAAAACGTGATGTGACATTGATATTCTCAGATAAATATAAATGATATAACACTTAATGGTGTTCACTGCGCAATTTTCACTGCAGCTGACATTCAGAATTGATTCTAGTTTTCCAGCAAAACTCAAATCTATTCCAGGTCCACAACCAAACTTGCTGGTCCATTTTTATTTTATTTTCAGGCTTTCCGATGGAAACATAAATAGTTAATGATGCAGGGCAACATAGGTATTTTCAGATATATCACTTATAGGCTTTGCAATGGATGATAAAATTTAACCTGGATGGTCATCTAGTTAGTTTTAGACTATTGAAAAAGAATGGAATATCTCTGTACCAAAAAAAGGGAGCATATTATGACAACAGGCAATGGAAAGATCAAAAATTAATCCACCTTATATTAAATATCTCCAGTTAAGGACCTGTTTTTGAAAAGGAAGAAACAAAAAACATAATGCAGCTAGAGAGAAAAAATTGCCCCTGAAAAGCCATTGTCTATGGTGGGAGAGCTTTTTCCAAAGATATATGGAATATTGCCAAACCTTAAGAAATAACTCAATGTATGATAAAGCATGAATTATGAGAAAAGGTCTGTTCTTTTCTGTTTAACGAGGTTCTTTCCCTTATTTGGTATGAATTATAAAATAATAATAATAACAATAACAATAACAATAACAACAACAACAACAACAACAACAACAACAACAATAATAATAATAATAATAATAAATGGCCATGCAATAGCACTAGATGCTACAGAGCATCAGTAAAATAGTGATGGAAGATGTTAGAAATGGTATCTTTTTTCTCATGTGGTGGAAGTGCCAAAAAGTACTTTTTCATGGTAGGAAAGTCAATGAAAAAATGTCAGTGACATAGCACTCTGAATCCTTAATATTGGTAAGTGCACAATGGCGGGGTAGTACCAGACAGGTGTCTATATATAACCACCTTAGCAAGCAACTCCCAGTAAATCATGGAGAGGTACCTGAAATCCCAAACAAAGCAGTTTTAATTAGGAACAGCTGAAAACTGATAAATAGCATGCATTATCTTTGTACTACAAATTTACATAAAATACGAATGTATGGCACCAAATCTAGGAACAAACTTTAGAGAAAGTTAAGGATGCTTACAAATCAATCCTCTGTCAATCTGTGCAAGTCCCCACTGAGTTCAGTGAGGCTTACTCTCATGTAAGCATGCACTCTCATGTTGCAGTCTAAGTTACATTGAAATAAATTAGGCTTACACTGCATTCTCATGAGCATTTACTTGGAGATATGTTCAAAGGAACTTAGTGGAACTTACTTCCAAGTAAACATCTCGCTTTAAATGCCCCTGAACCCCCTGAGACTCACAACTGCATAAAACATCTGGGAATGGCAATCACTATTCTTTGGTCCTGAAATCTCACCAATTCATCTCTTAATAGTTGCTTCAAAGTTGCTTTCAAAAATCCACCATGCTAATTAGGATTAGATGCACTTCCATTCATTTACTTCAGTTTGTGCTTTCTCTCCTCTTTTGCAACCCCTCCTTGTGTGTTTTGGAGAGGAAAACCCTAGTATTTTTGAGCACTCACTAGAAAAGCTAAAAATACCTGTCACCCAAATTGATTAATTGATTAACAAATAACATGTTGTCCCACTTTTTCATTTTCATGATTCTTACCCCGCTCCTTTTATACTCACACAAGTGAGGGCGATTGGGCTGATACATAACAGCAGGGTTCATCCAACGAACTTGCCTGCACACACCCCAGGTTGAACATTTTCAGGACATATATTTTGTGTAAAGATCTCTGTTTAATTACAGAAGCTTAATGATCACATGTAAATGCAGGCTTGGAATCTGCCTAGAGAATGAAGCACATGCAGATTTATGCTTATCTTGGATCTTGGGCCAACACCACCTGGCTCAGACCCCACCACCTATTTTAACTTCATGAAAATGAACTGGGTAAAGAGGGGAAGTCCCTGATTGCCCATCCTGCCCTGCTGTCCAGTGTCCCACAGGGGAGTTCTTTCAGGTCCCAAGAACATCAGACAAACCATACACTGAGCCAGATTGCAAGGCGAGGTGATAGGTCAGATGCCCTTCACTGAAGGGTGACTCATGAGTGACTGCCAAATTAATTACCAGTCCGCCCTAAACTCCAAGTTGAGGCAGTAAGGTAAAGCTTGTTGTTATTTAGTCATTTAGTCATGTCCGACTCTTCGTTACCCCATGGACCAGAGCATACCAGGCACTCCTGTCTTCCACTGCCTCCCACAGTTTGGTCAAACTCATGTTGGTGGCTTCGAGAACACTGTCCAACCATCTCGTCCTCTGTCGTCCCCTTCTCCTTGTGCCCTCCATCTTTCCCAACATCAGGGTCTTTTCCAGGGAGTCTTCTCTTCCCATGAGGTGGCCAAAGTATTGGAGCCTCAGCTTCAGGATCTATCCTTCTAGTGAGCAGTCAGGGCTGATTTCCTTCAGAATGGATAGGCTTGATCTTCTTGCAGTTCATGGGACTCTCAAGAGTCTCCTCCAGCACCATAATTCAAAAGCATCAATTCTTTGATGATCAGCCTTCTTTATGTTCCAGCTCTCACTTCCATACATCACTACTGGGATAAAGCTAGTTAGAGGCAAATTATTCCTCCCTTGCCAAATCAGAACATAGTAGAGTAGGTAAAAAAAACTACACCTGAAGGCAGATCAGGGACACTGCCCCCCCCACATCCTATTCACACCTCAGTAGTGACTTAATTGCAAAGCTAGTAAGAACTATGAGTCAAGAGCGGTGCTGACAAGTTGGAAATGACTAGCGAGAGATGCTGTTAATAAATGAAGTACTGTAGGTGGATGCTCAGAAGTTCAAAATATGCTGTCTCCTCTTCATTCATTTCAGTATCACAAGTAGAAAATGTTAACACTATGATATTTACCAGGAAACCAACTATCATCTGAATCTATTCTTAGCAATGCCATTTTTTGGAGAGATACTGCAGGTGGTCAAAGGTTTAATCTTGTTTATCACTGACTTGCAAACATGTGAGTGACAAAAATAGCCAGCTTAAAAGGACGGGGTGAAAAAGGCAGAGACTAAAAGTCACAAGATTTTGCCAAACTTTAAGGAGAGTGAATCTCACTCATATTTTCACACATATATCCCAATTAATTTTCTCTTTCTCCATTGGGAAACAATTAACTTAAGCCATAAAGTAAAAAAATTGTTAAGTAGCTCATTTACACAGCAATAATCTTACAAATGTCAGGAAGGCACATTAAAAAAGGTGAAAAGATACCATAATAAAGGCACATTAAATAAGAATGCAGAGGCTACTAAGTGGGAAATAATCTATTCTTCTGTTACAGGTAGGTAGCCGTATTGGTCTGCCATAGTCAAAACAAATAAAATAAAAAATTCCTTCCAGTAGCACCTTGGAGACCAACTAAGTTTGTTCTTGGTATGAGCTTTTGTGTGCATGCACACTTCTTCAGATACACTGAAACGGAAGTCACCAGACCCTAAATATAGTGAGGGAGTGGGGAGGGGTATTACTCAGAGGGGTGGTGGGAATGGGTGATCAGCTGATAGGTGTGGAAAACCTGTTGACGACTGTTGACAACTGCAATTGGTCTTACAGGGAAAGGCAACAGGTGAGATGGCTAAAGATAGCTTTGTCATGTATAATGAGATAAGAATCCAATGTCTTTGTTCAGACCAGGTTTCTCCATGGTTTTAAGTTTGGTGATTAGTTGCAATTAAGCCACTTCTCTTTCCAGTCTATTTCTGAAATTCCTTTGTATTAAGACAGCTACTTTGAGATCTTTTATAGAATGTCCTGGGAGATTGAAGTGTTCTCCTACTGGTTTCTCTGTCTTGTGATTCCTGATATCAGATTTATGTCCATTTATCCTTTGGCGTACGGTTTGGTCTGGTTGTCCAATATAGAGAGCTGAAGGGCACTATTGGCATTTGATTGCATACACAATGTTGGAAGATGAGCAATTAAATAGTCCTGAGATGGTATGTTTGATGTTGTTGGGGCCAGTAATGGTGTTGCAGAGGGCCTTCTCGGTAGTGGTGCCCACCCTGTGGAACGCCCTCCCATCAGAGGTCAAGGGAATAAACAACTACCTGACATTCAGAAAATACCTGAAGGCAGCCCTGTTTAGGGAAGTTTTTAAACGGTGATATTTTAAATGTATTTTAATATTTGATGGAAGCCGCCCAGAGTGGCTGGGGAGACCCAGCCAGATGGGCGGGGTACAAATAATAAATTATTATTATTATTATTATTATTATTATTATTATTATTATTATTTGGCAGCAAAGTTGGCATCTGGGTTTATTGCAGGCTCTGGTACCAGTGTCCCTGTTGAGTCCTGTTGTTGTATTATTGTGGGTGAGGAGTTGTTTAAGATTGGGTGGCTGACTGTAGGCGATGAAGGGTCTTCCTCCCAGAGCTTGAGAAAGAGAACTGTCATTGTCTAGGAAAGGTTGTAGATCTCTGATGATGCATTGTACTGTTTTAACTTGGGAGTTGTATGTGATTACTAGTGGTGTTCTGTTATTTTTTTTGGGGGGGGGGTCTGTCTTGCAGCAAGTTCTCTCTGGGTATTCTTCTGTAATATCCCTGACCTGGGCTCCACAAACAATTAGTTGAGGCCTTTTGAACTGGGTGAATTCATATACCGAACTTCTCCAGTTCAAACTTCACTATTGGTAATGCAGACTTGGATAAAATAACTCTCATTCCTGTTATACTGGGAGATGGCTAGGCTAGGCTCATACAATAATTTTGTGGTACAGTACTATGTATCAGAATAAGCCCCGATGAACACATTTGAACTTGCTTCTGAGAAGACATGTAAAAGTGCAATCCTACATATGTCTGCCTCTCTGTTTATGTATTTACTTAAGACATACCGGTAATCTGCAGTAGAAGCCTTACTGGATACCAGGGGTGTCTTACCCATAGAGGCTAGTGGCGCAGGATGTCAAGTTCTAGAGTGCGCCAGGGAAGAGGTGGAGGCTGGACGCGGCACCTCCCAGAATCAGCTCACTGTCCTCGCCCACCTCCGCCATGCCATGCCATGCCATGCCAAAGCAGTGCCGCGCCCGGAACATCCACCTGCCGTGGCCACCACAGCACAAAGCGGCCAGCTGAGCTGGGAGCCACCGCGTCCAGCCTTCGCCTCTTCCCCGCCAGAGGTGCTGCCCTCCAGCCACTGCCCGCCTCCTCCAGCCCTGCAAAGCTGGGCGTGTTGCCGGCAGCACCGTCCTCCCTTAAAAAGGTCGGCAACTTTGGGAAACCGGTGTGTGTGTGTGTGTGTGTGTGTGTGTGTGCCGGAGGGATCTTTGCACCACAGTGCTGGATATGCTTAAGACGGCCCTGCTGGATACACTAGTCCAAAAGCTAGACAAGAAATTTATTCTTTAACGAAACCAGAAGCAACACAGAAAAGTCCTGACTCCACGTGGATAGAACTATGTTCAGTGCCACCTAAGGAGTATACTATTGTATATGACATTATCCAAACAATATTTACCCCAAGTTTATTTACAGTGTAGTTAAAACAAAACGCACGCACACACACACACACAATACAATTCAGTTCAAATGAATAAGCAAATAGCACAGTTCACATAATTCCTCCTACTGATTTCAATGGATTTTACTCCAGCAAAGTGAATGTAGGATTGCAGCCTAACTGTCGTTTGCATTGCCTATACATCTCATAGCATCTAATCTGCAGCTTTTAAGAACACAGCAGCAGGGACACAGATACTTTCATCTAAAAAAAAACTTTTAGAAAACTCATTCATCTTCCAGGCCTACAGAGTATTTCTGAGACGATGCATCCTGCTTGTCAAAGCTATCGAAGGGCATCTGCCTCTGTGATGGCTAAATGGCTTTTCCTGCAATGGATGTGAACCATCTCAAGATAATCTCTTTGAGGGGAAAAAAAATAGAAATACTGTAATCTTTATCCTCTCAGGGGCTATGAGCTTCCCACTAATAGCACCAAATTTAGACTAAGTTATTTGAGATAATCTCAAAGAGAGGATCCAGATGTTAAAATATACTTGTAAGAGAATGATTGATAAATGTGTACAAGGTCACTGCGTTGAAAGTGGCAAGATTGTAATGATGCTGTTGCTCTCCCTTTTCCTCTTCCTCTGGCTCTGTCCTCCTTCCGAGGTTTGCAAAAATTAACGCAGATGTAATGAGGCAGAGATGTTTAACTGTCTCTGTCTGTGACTTGTAGAAGTGATATTCCACTAGAGCTAAACTGAATTTTGGTGAGTTTTGATTTATCATTAAAAAAATCTGCATTTCCAGCAATGGAAAATTCTTACCCAAGCTGCTGTACAATATCATACGTGCAATGAAAGTGTTTCTCTGCTTTTTGTCCAAATAACAGTCCTCCTCTGCCTTCCACCAGCACTGTCTATACCCACATGGGCCGGAGATAAATAAATAATCCTGATTTCATTCCTGATGCGCATATTGAAGTGATTTGCAATATAATAACTTGTATGAAACAGTTACATATTTAAAAACAGAACAATTGCATATTTAAAAACAAAACAAAAACACCAGGCAATTATAAATATTAAAACAGTTGAAAACAACAGCACATACACAATATCAATACCAGTCGAAGAAAGGTACCAAGTAAGATAAAAAAAATAAAAAATAGAAGCCTCTCTGACTTCAGATGGATGGCGGCTAATGGATTGAGGTTGAATCCTGACAAGACAGAAGTACTGTTCTTGGGGGACAGGGGGGCGGGCTGGTGTGGAGGACTCCCTGGTCCTGAATGGGGTAACTGTGCCCCTGAGGGACTAGGTGCGCAGCCTGGGAGTCATTTTGGACTCACAGCTGTCCCTAGAGGCACAGATCTGTTCAGTATCCAGGGCAGCTGTCTACCAGCTCCATCTGGTACGCAGGCTGAGACCCTATCTGCCCGCAGAATGTCTCGCCAGAGTGGTGCATGCACTGGTTATCTCCCGCTTGGACTACTGCAATGCGCTCTATGTGGGGCTACCTTTGAAGGTGACACAGAAACTACAACTAATCCAGAATGCAGCAGCTAGAAAGGTGACTGGGAGCGGCCACCAAGACCATATAACACTGGTCCTGAAAGACCTACATTGGCTCCCAGTACGTTTCTGAGCACAATTCAAAGTGTTGGTGCTGACCTTTAAAGCCCTAAACGGCCTCGGCCCAGTATACCTGAAGGGGCGTCTCCACCCCTATTGTTCTGCCCGGACACTGAGGTCCAGCGCTGAGGGCCTTCTTGTGGTTCCCTCACTGCGACAAGCAAAGCTACAGGGAACCAGGCAGAGGGCCTTCTCGGTAGTGGTGCCCGCCCTGTGGAACGCCCTCCCATCAGATGTCAAAGAGATAAACAACTACCTGACATTTAGAAAACACCTGAAGGCAGCCCTGTTTAGGGACGTTTTTAATGTGTGACATTTTAATGTATTTTAATATTTGTTGGAGGCCACCCAGAGTGGCTGGGGAAACCCAGCCGGATGGGCAAAGTACAAATAATAAATTATTATTATTATTATTATTATTATTATTATTATTATTATTACTACTACTACTACTACTAAGAAATAGAGCTATATGCTGATGATACCTTGAAGCGTTTACAGAGAGCAGCTCTAAGTAAATCCTAAGTAAGTGGGTTTAGGATTGCAGCCTAAGCTTTGACTCAACTGGGTGGAAGGTGTCCTCTGGATATTTTTGGAAAAGCATGACTAATGATCATGGATGACAGGAGATGGAGTCCAATAACTCAAGGGCATTATATTGGTTAACGCTGATGTAGATAATCCTATTATGTGCAATGGAATGAAGCTCACATAATTGCTTTTAAGTAAATAAGGTTTTCACTATAATGCAACAATTTCAACAAAATGCTTACATCGTCTCCAGTGCATGTGAATAATTTTCAGGTAACATTAAAAGCAAACACAGAAACAACCAACCAAACGAAATAACAACAACCCTATTCATCTTTGGTTAAATGACAGGTGATAACTTCTTCAACGAGTTGTATAACACCAATAAGGTATAATCCTCAAAAAGAAATCTTTCATTTACATACAACCCTTGCTTCAGTTTACTACTTTGAGTGAATACTAATGGCCAGTTTATGTGACTGAAAAGCATATGACCAAAAAATCAAGTTGAAAGCATGCAAAAATTCACAAAATGAATAAAAAGAATCCCAGAGCCACATAATGAAACCAACAACACAGGTGGCATAGCTTGTCCTAGATTTAGGAACTTATATCAGAGCCTCTCCCCCCCCCCCACCTTACAGTACAAGGGCCTCCAAACAACCACAGACAGGTGGCAGAAACAATGGACAGGCAGCTGCAAGGTGTGTTGAGCCAAGGCTGCAATTACACACTACCATTTTCATTAAATGCTTAACACCTCCTGAAAGTAAGTGTGCTGAGAGTGGCAGGAAGCTCAGCTACTCAGATTCCACCTGAGAAGAGAAAGGGCAGGCTGGGGAGGTTTGGCCTGCTCCCCCCCCCCCCCGCTTGAATGTTTTCATTGGCCCCACAACTCTCAAGATGGCATCTGATAGCTAAGGTTGCTTATACTCTCTGTGAATGCACTTTCAGGAATTACTTGAAGCTAAGTTTAAAATAGGCATGTGTGTGGACTCAGCCTCAGTGCCGAAAGCCACCTTGCCTTCTTGCTCATCTGCCCCAGCCAGCCAGCCAGCTGCCCCAAAGCAGACTACTACTGCAGGTGATAGGAAGGCAGGCAGTGTGTGAAAACACTGGTGCGTGGCATTTGGGTGAAGAGTAGCCCCAGAGCCACCCATCAAAGGTAAAAGAAGAAGAAGCCATTTTTCCACATCTTAGTTGGAACTGGCCCAGCTGTTATAGGCTCAACACACCAGGAAGCTTCTCATCATAATGTACCTTGAAATGAATAGACCTTGGAACTGTGAAAGTCCTGCAGGTGGTATGTTATTTGCACTCAGTAATCTCTCCTTTTGTCTATTATGGTTTTTGAATTTTGTGGCCCTTAAAACAATTATAATTTATACACACACAGTTTTAAAACATTTTTGGAAAATGTTCTGGAGGTTCCGATTACAGCTCACAGGAGAACGTGGCTGTAATCCTGAACACAGTTACCTGGGAACAAGTCTCATGCACGTTAGTGGAATTTGTGAGTAGACATGCATAGGAGTGTACTGTTGTTCAACGAGGGAGTATTCTCTGTTAACCAGCAGAAAATGCTCGTGTAAGAGAGTCCTTAATTTGAACCAGTTCATAGCTGTCAACTTTTCCCTTTTTAAAAAGGGAAATTCCCTTATTCAGAATAGGATTCCTCGCAAGAAAAGGGAAAAGTTGACAGCTATGAACCAGTTGATATCAAGAATGGATGGTAATAAAGTCCTATAAAAAGAAAAAGAAGTGGTTTGAGGCTAAGATACTTATTCACTAGGCTGTCACAATTTAGGCACAAGAGAGACAAATGCTTTTATGAAGAAACCTTGGGCTGTGCAAATGTTTGTGGATGTTGTCATGTTATTGTTGTAGGGGATTTTTTTTTAAAGTCACCTCTTACCTTATTCCTGCTACTTTTACCGATGCAAACGACTCCCCCCCCCCCAATATATGTGAATACTAAGTAATGGTTTTGAGTGCACCACCTGGAGCTGTAAGCTTACATATTCTTAGACTCTACAGTAATTAGTTTCTGACTGTCAGCCACATCTTTATTATTTACACAAGCAACAGTGTTTAATTCACATCAAGTCTCATTTCTGTTTCAGTCTAAGCAAGCTGTGGAACAGGCAGCTTCACAGTGCACTGTAAACAACAGATAGCCCAGCTGCTCCTCAGAAGGAAGTTTTTAATTTCTTCTTATTAGAATTGCTCACAGCTAATTAAAAATAAACTTTGAAGATTGACATTTTTAAACAGGCCCCATATTGCACCACTCTGGTGGGCACTTTACTTTCAACAGTGAGTAGTAGTTTCTAGACACAGAAGAATTCACCTAAGTACTCACATTTCATACCATATATCTTTACAAATCGTGTCCTCCCTAAAAGAGGGCACGTGTTGCGGTGAGACCTGGAGACTGAACTCCTGGTTGTGGGTGGGTCTATTGTATAGCCTCAACACCCAATTGGTAGGTCCCTCATTGCTGGGTTTAATCTGGCCAATGGGGTGCAGTCTAAACGGATCGAGGGACCTATATAAACCAATGCACGTGTCCCAGAGCTTCCTCTTTTGGTTCATGCATTGAAACACCCGCCCACCTCTCCCTATATTTAGGGGATTTTGCGATTGACCTTGCTATGCCGTCGTATGTTGTCTGTCGTTAGGACAGGGGCACGGCAGGAATTTTCCCCACTTGGCTGATTGGCTGTAGCCATTTGGGTTTCGCCTGCCACGTAGCAATTTGTCACAACTTGTATGGTTGCGGATAGGCACTGGTTCAGGTGATAGGGATGGGAGAACGGTCTCACCATCCCTATTTTAAGGGTATTCCATTAAAGGAATGCAGGGACGCAGCTTGGTTTGGTCAACCCCCGAGAGGGGGTTGTGCCCATGCCTGAATCCAGGGGAGCATCTGGGGAGTGAACAGAGTCTGTTCCCAGGCGTTTCACCTGCCTCAGGTGTTCACCCTTGGCTGACATATGATGGCGCTTTGGGCCAGTGCTACCTGCAATGGTACAGGGAGCTAGTTGAACCAGAGCCTATGCAACCACTCACTTTTCTGTAATCAATAAAATTGTGGCCTAAATTCTGCCAAAAACCAATACTAAATTTTGAGTCAAATGTGTCTTTATTTAGGGGGCAGGTCTCTGGGTCTGAACATACAAGAGACTTTCAGGACTTTTTAAGTCCTTTGTGTGCATATTTATAGGACTAAAGAATATAATGGCCACATCTGCATCATAGGAAAAAGACTGTGCACATCAGCTTTGCGCTGGAAAATGGAAACAGAAGAATCATAAAGCAAATTTGCAAGTTTTATGCCTGCTTCATTTTAAAAAGGTGATATCCAACTATCATACTCAAAGTAAACCCATTGAAATCAGTGGGCTACTTAAGTCCATTGATTTCAGTGGGTCTCCTCCACGTATGACTAATGTTGGATATTACACAAAGAGAATTAATTTCAGTGAGGTCATTTTGCAAAATACCATGGTTAACTACTATAACGGGGTTATACTGTTAAAAGCACACAGGGTACACCATTCAGGTTTTTAATGTTTGTAATTTGACAGCGCCGTTTATCATTAGGTACCTGTTAATGAGCCATTGCAAAAACTGCAGAATTGCAGTGAGGAAGGAGTAGATGCAGATCGCCCTACGTGGAAAACAAAATATGTCTCAGGTTACATGCAGCTCCTATCATCCACCCAGGGTCCTCTTTCAATCATTTTAAATGCACCATTAAGTAACACTGAAGGGATTGGAAGATGTGTCCCTGATTGTAAAAATGGCTCTAATATTTCAGGAAGTGCGATGGCACAGTATTAGCCATACTCCTTGTCAAATGGGTCACTTATTTTTTCATAAACACAGACCTTAGCAGTTGAAAGTCAAAAATTATCCTCCCAAAATGTCAAAAATGCCATTTTCATGGGACTTGGGAAACAAGGTATAATTGTGTGGGGGGAAAGCAGATTAATATAAAAGTGATCCAGTCGTCGACCTCCTTCATTTCATTAAAATTGGGTTCCTGGAAATAAAATGACTTGCTTGAAGCAAAGCTTTAATAAATCTCCAACTAACTATAGATTGCATTAATTTTTCAGGGGCGACTTATCTCCCAACTTTCACTGCATATTACGCGTATCTGGCTTCAAAGATAGAGATAAACTAGTAAGGAGAGGGGGCAGGGAAGATGAGAAACAAGTTCTAAGCACTACTGTTTGCAGGTTCTGACAGTTGCCTTTCCAAACTAGTTTATATGTGTAGTTTTAGTATAACCAGCAACCTTCAGACAATTTTGTTTCAGTCACTGAGCTAACATTATGAACTGAATGGTGTCATCAACTGAAAGCTGGAAAAAGGTAGAGAGAGACAGATGTAGCCCAGCTATAGCCCCATTGTGGGCCCAGTGAGAGTGGAGTTGCAGGCTTTGGGGCTAAGGCATGTATAGTTGCATTAAACACAGGACAACCAAATGGGATTTAAACAGGCCACAACTTTATTGATGTTAGCAGGCTTTGGTACAGGCACTGGGTGTTTGTCCTGAATCAACCAACCTGTGTGCTGGCTGACAATTTTGGCAGGGTTAACCAAGGTTAAGGATCACCCTATGATGTACATAGGGATGCGGGTGGCGCTGTGGTCTAAACCACTGAGCTTAGGGCTTGCCGATCAGAAGGTCAGTGGTTCAAATCCCCACAAAGGGGTGAGCTCCCGTTGCGCAGTCCCAGCTCCTGCCCACGTAGCAGTTCGAAAGCACGTCAAAGTGCAAGTAGATAAATAGGTACCACTCCGGCGGGAAGGTAAACAGACGGCCCTCAGTGCTGGACCTCAGTGTCTGGGCAGAATGATGGGGGTGGAGTAGTTCCTTCAGGTATACTGGGCCAAGGCCATTTAGGGCTTTAAAGGTCTGCACCAACACTTTGAATTGTGCTCGGAAACGTACTGGGAGCCAATGTAGGTCTTCCAGGACCGGTGTTATGTGGTCTCGGCGGTCGCTCCCAGTCACCAGTCTAGCTGCTGCATTCTGGATTAGTTGTAGTTTCCAGGTAACCTTCAAAGGTTGTTGTTGTTGTTCAGTCGTTCAGTCGTGTCCGACTCTTCGTGACCCCATGGACCAGAGCACGCCAGGCACGCCTATCCTTCACTGCCTCCCGCAGTTTGGCCAAACTCATGCCAGTCGCTTTGAGAACACTGTCCAACCATCTCATCCTCTGTCGTCCCCTCCTCCTTGTGCCCTCCATCTTTCCCAACATCAGGGTCTTTTCCAGGGAGTCTTCTCTTCTCATGAGGTGGCCAAAGTACTGGAGCCTCAACTTCAGGATCTGTCCTTCTAGTGAGCACTCAGGGCCGATTTCCTTGAGAATGGATAGGTTTGATCTTCTTGCAGTCCATGGGACTCTCAAGAGTCTCCTCCAGCACCATAATTCAAAAGCATCAATTCTTCGGCGATCAGCCTTCTTGATGGTCCAGCTCTCACTTCCGTACATTACTACTGGGAAAACCATAGCTTTAACTATACGGACCTTTGTCGGCAAGGTGATGTCTTTGCTTTTTAAGATGCTGTCTAGGTTTGTCATTGCTTTTCTCCCTTCTACCTTCAAAGGTAGCCCCACGTAAAGCAAATTGCAGTAGTCCAAGCGGGAGATAACTAGAGCATGCACCACTTTATAACCTCTGCCTTTTAAATATGACTACTGTGCTATGTTTACCTGGCTACTGTGTTACTCCTGAGTAGCAAGATCACTGTTATTCACAATGGAAGACTTTAGCGCCAGGCACGTACCACTTTATGTACACAAGGAATTTAAATAGGCCTGTTGAATTTCTTGCCCTCCTTGCTTTAACCAAGTCTTCCTGAAAAGTCAGGCGTTGTTTTTTAGCCTAAATCCTTAAGTCTCATGTGCCCTTAATTGGCTCAAATTAATATTAATAATTCCTGGTCCCAGCCTAGATCTTTACAGGCTCTCTGCAGTTGTGGTTCGCTGTAAAAAAAAATGGAAGGCAGGAATAGTTTAGAAGTGTTTTAAAATAAAACCTCTGCAGTAATCCAGGAATAAAGCAAAAGCTGTTACCAGGTGCAGTACAGCAAAATATCAGTATTATGTATCACAAAGGTGGTGTTGGGGGAACTGCTTCATTTCAATGCTTCCAGGAGAGGCTCCACAGGACAAGTCTGATAGGTGTTACTTAAATGTTCTATTACTATTATTATTACATTATGATGATCTTTCCTTGCTACAAATTGGAGCTGAGTGCCCCTTTTCTATTTCATGTCAATTTTGTCTCACCAATTTTTGGATGTCATCAGACTTCCCTGAATGCTGATATTTTGAATTTGACCTTGACATATAAATTGTATATAGAAAGAAAAGCTCCTGAACTGCAAGTCAGTGTTGATGCAATAAAAAGATGTGTCAAGTTCTTCAAATTGCCACAGTCATAATCAGTAGTCTAATGTTCCTAAGATCATAGTACATTTAAACTCTATAACTAAACTGAACGGCAGATCTGACTATACATTAGAAGAGATTATAGGTCAGGTAGAAGGGCAAATGACACCGTCTTAAACAGCATGAATTACAATCTTGTGATGTAACCTCGTCAACTCGCTTATTTCAGTAAAGTTAAATCTGAGCGATTCCTGGCAGGTTAACTAAAATTTTATAAACTGTAATGAAAAATCATTGGAACAGTAACCTGCCTAAATGTGACCAAGCCTACACTGAACATTAATCCCTTCAGAATATCAGTGATTTTGGGGGTGGGGGAAGAAATCCTCTTGAATATTAGGAGGGGGCAAACATTTAGGTGTGGACTTTTCTATCTGCCAACGTGTGCAGGAGCTGGAAATGGAACATCCATGTGAAATGGTTGCTGCCTGTGTTAGATTATGAACATTAATTTTTAAGAGATGTACAATGCTTAGAAAAATTTAGGCACATTCTGATTGGATGGTGATGGTGCATGGGTTTTCAATGACACACACATTTGTTTGTTTTTCAGCAGGACTAGTGCAAGAAGACTTTAAAATGTTGGCACTAGTAGAGGGAAAGCCTATTTGGCTTCTACTCCAGCTAGCAAAATGTCTGCTTGATCTGCTGCATGCATGCAAACCAAAGTAGCATTTTAATATGAAAAAAGATTACCAGAGGAAAATCTATTCCTTAATTTAGCATATGCAGCCAAAATGTAACATGAAAGGCATAACTGCAAAGTATCCAGATTATATCACTATTTTTTTATAATTAGGCTCTCAAGATAGGCAAAGAACTTTGAAGAGGAAATGATTCCATAAGTAACAAAATTAAATAACTATTTCTTAAATAAAAGACAATTACTTGGATGCTTTTATGACAATGATCAGAAAAAACTCATGTATAAACTGGTAGCTAGGGAGTTAAACATTTTGTACTAGCTATTGAGACCCATTTTTCCTGTGAAAAAATATTGTCTGCGAGACACTTTGATGCATGTACAGAAAGAGAATAAATTCTCTGTTGAATAAGGACAGCACATGGAGCTTTCAACTCCCTTTGGAGTTGGTCTAGGAATTTTTCATATTCTGATCCTCTTCAAAAGAAATATCAAAGTGTCTCTGCGGACATCCAGAATTTTACTGCTTTTTCCCATTGTCATCGTGCCTCCAGGGGTATTTACCATTGGATTATCCCCATAGCTTGATCAGCCCAATATTCATTCATCTCTTTGCTGTTCTCCTTATGTCTCAGTTTAACTTTTTTAAGTTCAGTGGGGAAACTGTAAAACTGACAAAGCTGCATTCCATGAACCTCTTTATGAGTGCTTTGACCTGAGATTGAAGAGAAACTGTAATGACCTCTCCCACTCAGTGGTCATGATCTAGAGCAGCCTTTACCATCCTGGTGCCTTCTAGGTGCTTTTGACTACAACTCATTAGCCCCAACCAGCACATGGTAAGACACACATTTCGATGGCTGATCTAGGGTATCTACAAGAGATTTGTGGGTAGAAACTGATGGGTAGCATAAATACAGTGTTATAAGGGGTTTTTTTTTTTGGGGGGGGGTTAGGCTGCATGCCTGAGTCCACTTCAAATTCCTGGATCCTGAACAGATTCAATTTCTGGAATAGCCAGGCTAGCTTCCTGGTGAAGTAATGGCCTAAGTAATGGCCTAAGTATGGGTCATTAATGAAGGAAGTGGCTTGGTGCCAGAAGCCAAATGGTTTGGCTCTCCTCCCTCAACTCACTGGTAGTTAGAAAGACAAAGGCCAGGGTTGAAAGTTGGTTTGTGTAAGGCAATAGCTGGAAGCAAGGCTGCAGGCTGGCCATGCCTGATTCCTGCTGGAATGCAAGGCTGTGGCTATGGGAGAAGCAAAACCCTCTTGAAGTGTTAATGCTGTGAACCCCTCCATCATCAGCTTAGGTTGTATATGTGTGTAAATAAACCATACAGTATATCACAAAGATGCAACAGTCTGGGCTGTCCTTCATTCTGAAGGAAACCAAAGCTTGGAGAATCTGGAATCTTGCACTGCTTGGAGACTGGAGTGGCATGCAACAATAAATAGCATTGTGATTCTGCAACCTTCCTTGAGCTGAGCGCTTGCATTTCACAATGATGTTTCTGAGCAAGGACTGTGGTTGGTCATAGCACTTACAAAATTGAAGCAAACTCAATTCTCCTTTGAAGTATATACTAATGGAAAGCAAAGAAAAAAGTGCCAGTCAGGCCACAGCAATCCTTAGCGTAAACTTGTACAGTGGAATCAATAGAAGTATGGGACCGAGAAGATACAACCATAGAGCTTTGCTTCACATACATATGTAAGAAGGAACAGGGTGAAAAATTAAGAAGAAAGCATCCCTGTAAAAATTGATTGCCATTGCCTTGATAAGAAATCTACGGTAGTTCAATCTCTCACTGGTGACCCTGCTAATTTTTCTTTCTTAAAAAAGCTACTTCTTCCTTTGCCTTGCAAACTGTTTGAGGTTATACTTCTGTATCACTGTCAAGCAAGCAATTTACCTCATGCCAAATATATGTATTCTTCCACACTGGTATGAAAGGGTATATTTTTCTCCTGTGCATTGTCAGTCTGTTTGTTTGTTTCTTTTCTTAATAGATCATAAAAAATATCTCTAAATTCTCTATCAATGTGTCTTTGCTCGCTGTCAAGTGGGAGTTTCTAAATCATCACTCAAGGGGAGGTGACACATTTATTACTCAATTTTTAGGCGGCAACGTGATCCCTTTAACATGCACCCTCATGAGTCAACATGGCAAGATGATACTGTTTATATCAAAATGGATGTAGGGCTGATGTGAGCGCTTTTCAACATCCAGCTTTCAGAGAATTTTGCTGTTACAAACCTCCCGAAATCTAATTCTCTAATTTTGGATTGTACAGAAAAAGGGTGTTATGCCTGTCATGAAGTAGTGATCCTGTGAGCAAGTTTCGCTGGGTGGAGCCCCTCAGGCAGGTGGTAACAATTAGTCCCCAAAGTGGGAGCATGTGATGGGGCTGGCTGGTTGCCAGCATTCCCCTGCCCCTATAAATCTTTGAGTTAACCTGCTGGGGGAGGGAGAGAACACACCATGTTTTAGACTTGCTGTTTGATGTTCTGTGGCTGGTGCCAGAGAAGAAGCCAATAAAACCTGGTAACTCATCCAGTGCCTGATTGATTGATTACTAGCTTCGAGGGAGAACTCGGGAAACCAACCCCCTCCTTGACAAGGCCAAAATAATTTCTTAAAAATTATTTCCTAAAATGAGTGAGGACCTTAGTGTAGCACTGTATTAACTGATGCAATAGGTTAATTGCAAACTGATGTGTGAGTGATGCATAAATCATCTGCAAACCCTATGTATCTTCATCAATAACAGCAGGTGGTTGTGTTACCATTATATCCATGTCAAAGAGCAGTGTCTACACAAGGAGTTCCACCAGATATAAGGTGTAAGTAAGGTTACTTCCACTACTGTTGTCTTAGTAGTGTAAAGAACATTTTGGCTGTTTCTCCAAGATCCCCTGCTATGTTCGGCATCAATCTACAGTTAGCAGCTCTGCAGCTTTGTAGTCATATACTGAAACATCCTGTGGAATTGCTCAAAAATAGGAAGGGGCTCAAAAAAAGTGGTGAACTACAAAATGCTGCAAATGTAGAGGCAAGGAATATTTGCTTGTTCTCTATCTGGCATGCTCATTGTTATTTATTTCATGAAATGTATAATGCCACCCCTTGCCAGGGTAGATCACTGGAACAAAAAGTTAATTTGGTGTTGCTAAAATGCAGCTTTCTGCACCCAATGGATACAGAGTAAAAGTTGTTGCAATTTATTGAATTTGCATAGGCTGCTCATCATCCATGGGCAGAACAAAGAATGGGATACAATGTGAAATGCACAATACAATAATAGCTGAAGCACAAAAACAAAGACAATATAATGCAACATAAAACTTTCCTTTCTAGCAGAGGAAGCATCAAAGTATTAGCAGCTCAGTTGATAAAACATTGCAAGGCCAGAGTTTGGCTTGGTTGTTTAAAAAGAAGTTGTTTAATGAAAACCCAGGAGCAGAGCAGATGATCAAGAAGGCACCAGACAATCCTCTCTGGGGGTGCTATTCCATAGCTGGGCTGCCAGTATCACGAAGTTCCTCTCCCTAGTGGCCCAACTTGGCAGGGACACATGAAACCAGAACTTCTGAAGAGTATCTTAACATTCAAGTAATGGAAGAAAGAGATCTTTCAGGAAATTTGTTCTAAAGGTTTCTGTTCTGCAAGGTCTGCATGACTGTATATGTATTTGTGAATGTTGAGAAGGAAACATGATTGTAGTGTTAGCGCTCATCCAGACTTCTGCTTCTGTTGTGCCTAGAAAGCATAGTTCTGAGGTGCTTGAGTAAAACCTTCTTTTTAGTGATAGATTAGAACAAACGTCAATCGGGGGGAAACATGAGTTTGAGTCCCTTTCTGAGAGAAGCTGAGTCCCAGACCCAGTAGGGTGTTGGACTTCTGGTAGCCAACAGCAGTCGGCTGCACTTTCCCTTCATGGAGTCACACAAACCCACAAACATTGTCAGCAAATGAGGGGCACATTCAATTCAAGTGATGTTAACAGGCAACACATAAAACCTGAATTTTCTAAAACCACGAGACCTTTATAACTTTTAAGTGGTCTATCTGAATAGGCTTGCCTTTGTCAAATAAGTCTTGCACAGAGTGCATAGTCCTTTTGATGCTCAACCGTGTGGGATTTAAATTGTTTTCTTCTTCTTTTTTGAATTTATAAGTTTCTGGAGTGTGATTGTGTCACTGGAGATACCTGTCCATGAATATTTTTTTTTATATAACCCACACTATTGAATTGAAAAATGAGCAAGCTTTTATGCCTATTCTCAAAGCTTTTAGGCCGGTGGGTTGAAACCAGAGAAAGTTACACATCGATCTTGCTTGATGGCAAACCACGCCTCTCCGAATGTATTCTTGACAGAAGTTCTATTGCCAGAATAATGCTTGATGTATTCTTTTGTATTGAAGGTTTGCTCTGTTTTTGACTGCCAAAATGTTGTTGGATCATTTCCTGTTATTTCATGTTCTTTGCCTGATCATAACAGCAAAAGCAGAGGAGTGTGTAATGAGATACTTGGGTACTCCTCTTGTTGTCTTGTCAAAATGTTCTTCTTCCACAGATACTGGTAATTCATCCCTATCAACCAGGCTTCATAGGGGTTTTTTTTAAATCTCAACAAAGGGCAAATGTTTTTGCAGATAAATATGCCTGCATGTTGTTTTTAAAACATGGATATTTTTTTTTAATAGATAGGGTATACTGTCCTTCCTGGAATGTTATTGTATATAATCCCCCTGGTAAAAATGATTTTGTATGCTGTCCAGTATTAATTAAATAATGGGGGGTAGCAGTGGCATTTAACTTCTTTATCCAAACATAGTGCGGATTGAAGTGCATCCTCACTCAGATGTAGATCAGTTAAATTCTATGAAAACATGTTCTATAGAACACAGAAAACTGCTGCATAGTGACTCGGATCATGGTCTATCTAGCTCGGTATTAACTACACAGTGTGGCAGTGTCTCCCCAAGGCTTCAAACAAGCATACACTCCAAGTGTCCTGATTATCCGAAGACAGGCCTGAATCATGAAAGCCATCCTTGCTTGTGATTTGATCATGGAATGTTCCTCTATCTCCTCCCAGTTCTGCCACTGCTGAGCTCAGGGAGGAGGATGAGCTGGCATGCGTCCCAAGCGCTGGCAAGAGAAAATTCAGTTTTCTCTCCATGGCCTCTCCGTGGCCACTGCTCCTGGCCTCCTCCCTTGCGCAGCTTGTAGCAGCAGCAGCTGGAAACAAGCAGGCAGAGTAGAGACTGCCACCTTTGAGGCTCAGCCTCATGTGACACACCAGCTATGAGGGGCAGGCAGATGGCAGGGCCAGCCCTGGAAGGGAAGTAAGGGGAAGAGAGAAGAGCAGAGTGCAAGGGGTCTTGTGTGTGTCCACATCTAATCTTGCCCCCTTCTAAAATTTATTCATTGGTGTGTGTTTCTTTTTGTAAATCTACCAAAGAAGAAAATAAAATAAAATCAGGAGTGTGTGTGTGTGTGCTATGCCTCATGGGTGAAGTGTTGGTGTTCCCGCCCTTCTTCTGATAGGAAATGATACGTGAGGGCGGGGACAAATGAATGGGGGAGTCAAGGAGGGTCATTTGGGGGGAAGAGAGTGAGAAATGTCCCTATTTTCATTTGAGCAATGTTGGAGGGCATGCAAGAGTCTTTCCCATCCGTACGTGGAGATGCAACGAATTCAACCTGGTACCTTTGTGTGTGTTAAGTATGTACTTTTCCATTGCTATTTTCTTATGGCGCAAGTGTGCATAGAATTGCAACTTTAACTAATTTTTCACTCCTTTTACGTTTCTGGCACTATGGGAACAATTTAAATATAGACTTACCATCCTGTCAGCTACACACTCCTTTAAATAGTAAGTAAAATTTGCTACCATGTTGTACCATCTGCAGTTCCAGTGGAGGCGTGCACCATCTGGCTTTGTTTTGTTGGACTACTCCCAATTATTGAGGCCGGTAGATTGGGACAGCGTGCTTGCACATGTTCAACTAACCACTTGCGTGTTAGGCCCTTGCCCATCTTGGCTAATCTGGATGAGGCAGTTGGATTCTGAATCAGTGCTTGAATGTGGTAATGAGCTGGATGAGAGCCAATTAATTTAATCTAGATAAGACAGAGACACTGTCCGTGGTTTCTTCTTCTCAGGTAGAATTCAACTTGTCTTGGATGGTGTTGCACTCCCCCTGAAAGAGCAGGGTCATAGTTTGGGGGTGCTCTTAATTTCAGCTTTCTTGCTGTAGACTTGAGGGGGGGGGGGCTTCATCAGCTTCAGCTGATATCCCAACAATGACTCTATCTGGACAGAGATAACCTTGCAGCAGTTATTCATGTTCCGGCAACCTCTCAGTTGGATTACCACAATGCATTATACAAGGTGTGGTTTTTTAAAATATAAAAATAGTACTAACATGTTTGTCAGTGCAGTAACTGAACAAAAGAGAGATGATAATAAAGCAGAATGATAATCTTCTCCTGAAATAGCTTATTAAATCAGTGTTTTGGAAATACCAGTATTGCAAAGGAAAAGATTGAGGAAAGAGATAATGCCAGAATTTCTCACAGATTGTTTGTGTCACTCCGTAATACATTTCTCAAACCATTCTACTTTCTTAAAATGCTGACTTTATATGTTGTTAAGGCAGCAATTGCCAATGAACCATGTCTCACAGAAAAAGATGGACGGTATTCATTTTAAAGTGGATATTTCCTATTCTTCTCTCATATCAAACCAGCCATCTCCTTGTCAACTATTTGATAGTTTTACCTGCACCTGTTCTGCATCCTCCAGTACCTCAAGCTATCCTTGTCTTTGATGAACAAGCACAGTGATCTGGGCTTAACCCTGCCACCTCGAGTTTCTAGGGTTTCCAGATGACAGTCTTGAGAGTGATATAACAAACCAATCAGCTCTAAATGGAAAGTTTCTCGACAATACACAAAAGCTTCATCACTTTCTCAGCATAAGCCACTCTGGGGACAGGTATGTGGGCAGAAATAATTCTGCATGATGGAAAAGCAGCAAATGGGGAAAGTTTTATTTATTAAATGTCACAGTTTGCATCACAGCAGGGTATTATGTCTGATTAAAATATTTTAAGAGACTGTTAATATTGCAAAGATTAATTGGTATTTCAATTATGCAGAAACAAATGAACTACAGTACCTCAGATGCCAACCAACATGCAACAAGTTTAGCGACTAATCTTATTCTCTCAGAGAGCTGGGAAATACTTTAAAATTTGGCATTCCCTCCCCCTGCCCTAGAAATTCCTGCTTTCTCGTAACATTTGTTCTCCTTTCTACTCCTTGTTCATCATGACTGCAAACATAAACTTCTGGAGGATTATAAAAGCTCATTAGGTTGATGAAAGCAATCTCGGGGGTCAGCTTTGCAATGTATGCACGCGTGTGCCTTTTAAATGCCTTTCTATTCAAATAATTTACTTAGGACTGATGACAAGCGACTTGTTTTCTTTTTATCCCCCCTCCCCAATGTTACTATATTTGTTTTCTGTGTGACATCTGTCCATTTCTAGCACCTGGAAAATGGAAAAGCCTCTTGCTCAATTTATCTATCATTAGCTAGTTTCATGGGGATGGAACTGGGTCCTCAAATTTGCAGATATAATTTTTATTTTATTTTATAAATTATACCCAATTCATCAGGGGCCTCAATGGTGGATTACTGGGAACTCCTGGCAACTTTGCTGTGCCTCTTGCCATTGACATCAAATCACATGCTCTGTCGCTCTGGCTGAGGGAGAGAGAAACAGCAAACAATGGGGTGAGGAGAAGCAACTGCCACTTCTCAGCCCTTTCTTTCTGGGCAGTAGTACAGATTCGCCCAAAGGCAGAGGACGAATAAGGGAGCAATGTCAGGAAGGAGAGGATCCCATTGAAGGAGACTTGCCCAAGGAGTTCTCCCATACCTAGAGCTAGTTCTTCAATCTCATTCATGGTCCTCATGATCCAGCTGAAGAATTTTGAACAAAGTACAGGGGCTTATGACAATAGGAATAACACATGTTGCCCATTATGAAGCCGAGGTTGCACACACCCAGCGCATCTAAAGCACATGACTTATCTCAACGAATCCTGGGAAGTGTAGTTTGTTAAGGCTTCTGGGAATTGTAGTGCTTTGAAACATAAACTACAGTTCTCATAATTCTTTCGGGGAAACAATATGCTTTGAATGTGTGGTGTGCATGGAGCCTAAGTTCCCTTTACCATTTATAAAAAGTTATACAGATAACTAGCCATTTTTCTTATGTGCATCTGCAAAAGAGGAGCTATTTTAATCATGGCTCACCAAATATTTTGAATAAGCAAATATATGATAATCCCTGCAGAAATTGCCTCTAGAGAAGCCCCATTGTAGGTCATTTATCTTGTAGCATAACCCATAATCACCTGTAGACACTATTACCAACTCAGGCAACCCAGTGAGCAGGGCCGTCTTTAGCATATGCGCTGCCGGGGTGCAAAGATCTGCCCAGTGCCCCCAAATTTAGTTTAGCTGCCCTGGGGGGGGGGACTCAAACTTGTTGAGCTTTTTTGGGGAGGGGGTAATATTTGATGCTATGGAGTAACAGAGCGACAGAGGAGGGGGACGGGGACTTTCGCTCCATTGTGAATATATACAGTACGTATACATTTGGCGCCCCCCAGAATTCAGCTCCTGGGTGCACCGCACCCCTTGCACCCCCAGGTAAAGACAGCCTTGCCAGTGAGTTGCCCCTTGAGATTTTTGCCAGTTCACTGTCTCTGAGTTCTTACTGGGAACAATGGGCTAGCAGTGGTTGATGTTAGCCGTACAGTGGGTTGTGATGACTGTGTAATAACACAAAATGGAGAAGACAGTACCATAATGTTCTTTGTTGGTTAAAAGGAATCACAATCCTCTTCTTAAAATGGGAAGAGGGTAATTAAACCATTTGGGCTACACTTCAGATAAGCTAAATGTCTTGACCTGGCATTGCACTCTGGAAAAAAAAAAACTTCAGAAGGTGAGATCATGCTCACGATTGGGACATGCCATTATCTCTGGCATGGAAGTCTGAATCTTACAAAAATGTATGAGTTTATCCAATGGACTTCTGTTTATTCTCTTCTCCCTTTGCAAATCTGCTGGGGGGGGGTTAGGGGGTCTTGTGGGGACAGGAGGAAAAGAGGAGGTTCTGTTCCATGCATAGAAGTCTCTTGTGCCAGTAGTGCTGCAGTGTTGTATACGTCCTTTTATACAATTTAATACCACACCATGTTCTCAGTAATTTGCCAATATAGTCATAACTTGAAAGTCAAACGCCTTGTGAGTTGAACGTTTTGGCTCCCGAACTCCACAAACCACAAAAGTGAGTGTTCTGGTTTGCAAACATTCTTTTGGAACCCGAATGTCCGACGCGGGTTCCGCGGCTTCTGATTGGCTGCAGGGGCTTCCTTGGTTTCTGAATAACGTCCAAGGTACGACTGTACACAAAGGCTTTTTCAGGATTAGAGTTATACCTTTAGCTTCCATTTCCAAACAGCCTGCTGTAGGGTATCAATAAGCTATTAATCAGACGTCGGCATCATTTTATCTTTTCTTATTACACATTAACCTCTTTCCCATGAAGAACCACTGACCATTTTATAACCATGGAGCAACTTGAGTGAGGTCCTTGACCTAGTAAATTGCTAATCATTGCTAAATTGGCCTCAATCAACTGGAGTATAATTGAAGTAGCATGCATCTGTGCATAGGCAAGCAGTTTATTTACTGCATCTTCCTTGCATTTCAGTTTATTAAGTGCTGTAACCAATACATATAAAGCTCCATGGTTGAACCCAGGAAGAGGAGAGGGGATATGATAGCCATATACAAATATCTCAGGGGCTGTCACATGGAAGAGGGGAAAAGCTTTTTTCCCCTTCTGCCCTGGGGGGTGGGACTCGAACCAATGGCTTCAAGTTACAAGAAAGGAGATGCTGACTAAACATCAGGGAGAACTGTCTGACAGTAAAGAGCTGCACGACAGTGGAACGGACTCCCTTGGGAGGTTGTGGACTCTCCTTCCTTGTAGGTTTTTTAAGCAGAGGTTGGATGGCCATCTGTCAGGGATGCTTTAGTTGAGATACCTTCACTGCAAAGGGTTGGACTAGATGACCCTTGGGGTTCCTTCCAACTCTAGAATTCTATGATTCTGTGAATTAGTCCCAAGGAAAAACAGAAATGATCAGGCTTTGAAGTTACCATGATTCTATCAGGGCGCATTTACTTGGACGTAAATACCCCCATGGCAGAACCCAATCAGCTTTGCTCACTGAGTAAATGTGCTCATGCTGTACAGCTGAAGCAATGGAAATCCTAGCTATGTTCTTAACCTTGGGGCTAAGGTAGGAAATATCAAGGAGATTGATTATTATTATTATTATTATTATTATTATTATTATTATTATTATTATTTTGCATTGGCTTCTTTGCCACCTCTTCTCCAACCTGCAAAGGAAATGAAAAAAAGAAAAAGTTGTCTACATGCTCCCAAAAGAAAGAACAAAAGCATTTCCCCTAAAGACATGGGGGGGGGGGAGAGAGAGATAGAACACGAAGTTGTACACAAATCCCATCCAAGTTGGAAAGGAAGGGAGAAAGGGGAACTGTCATGGGGTAAGGAAGAGCATATCCCATCAGACTTTCTCAGCTGAACTGTGAAGTGCCACTTTCATTTCCTCTGTGAAGATAGAACAGCTGCTACTTGTCTTTCTAGGAGCCTCATATCAACTGTAGCCAATCGAGTGGCTATGTTATCCCAATGCAGCGGCAGAGTAAGCCAATCGGGCATCTGGGGCAGGACACACAGTGGGGCCTCCGAGGAGTCTGCCTGCCTCCTCCCACTCAGCTGCCCTGCAGCTGAGGGGGGGGGGGGGCGATGGGCAGACCGTCTGCAGGCACCCAAGCCACCGCGTCACTGCCAGGAGAGACGCATGGCTTGGACGCGCTGCAGGCCCTGCAGGCATTTTGTCACCCCCCTCAGTGGTGACACTCAGGGCAGCCCATCCCCACTGCATCCCCCTTCCTCCGCCCCTGCCCCAATGCATCCAAATAGGCAGCTGCATTACCCCAGTGCATTCTCTATGCCTTTTGTTTCCATTTGAATTGCTGGGTTCTGCTGGTGCAGCAACAGCAGCACCTGTTTGCATACACATTATATTTGGTTGGGGTCCAGGAAGGGAGGGTGGTCAGTGGGACCCTCAGAAAACTTCAGCTATGGGTCAGTGCCCCACACATCTTTTCTCCCTCCTGGACTGGTCATTGTCCTTAGTAACAGAAGCATCTCCATATCTGCCTAATAAACTGTATAATATTGCCTCCCCATTTTGCTTTCTAACTTTGTTTGCAGAGTCTGTTTGACTGCTGGAGAAGGATGGGCCAAATTAATGTGAAGATGATGTAGAAATTGTTCAGAGTTCCACACCAGAAAGAGCTTAATTTTCCTTTAGTTCACTCAGCAATTTTGGGAATTACTTTTAAGAGATGGGTCAGATAAATTTTAATGAGTTCAGTGAACTTCATTCAGCTGAACTAGTTGATTCCAAGCACTGGTTCTGCCATGTGCCCACAAAGTAGTTGCTTTGGAAGCCTGCCCCATTCAGAAGACATCTGAAGACAGCCTTATATAGGGAAGTTCTTTTAATGTTAAATGTTTTATTATGTTTTTATATATGTTGGAAGCCTCCAAGAGTGGCTGGGGCAACCCAGTCTGATGGGTGGGGTGCAAATGATGATGATGATGATGATGATGATGATGATAATAATAATAGTTGTTGTTGTTGTTAAAAGTAAAATGCAAAATAATCTGATTTCATATGACAAGCTATAGGAGAACTTCAGTGCTATTTGTAATACACTAAAGTACTATAAACTCAAAAATTCATATTCTGAAACAGATAACTCTGAATTTCCGCGATATCATTACTTTTGTTTCTCCACTTTCCATATACAGTATCTTATTTTTGGAATGTGCCAACTGTTACCACATATTTAGCAAATACTCAGACATTTGCACTCAGTGGAAACAGCTAAATTTCTTGACAACCCCCCCCCCTTGGGCACAAGACATTGCTTGTGCAAATACCTTGATTAGATTCACATTTCTAATGCTAAGCTCTGCAAATTTATTGTTGGGGGGGGAGTACATTTACATTTACATTTAAATGTACTTCAGCTAGAAGTTAAATCCAAATTTAACTCCTGTCAACAAAAATTAAGCTTATATATACAAAGACCCAGCTTGATAGATTGACAATCATGTATGATGCATATGACTTTGAATGTGACGCGGGCTAATGCTATCTGAATAGGCAGATAATTGTAAGTTATAGACCAAAGCCTTAAGAATTTGAATGCTGTTATTAAAAAAAAAAGTTACTAAATTGAGTTTCCCAGGTTTGAGATGAAAAAGCTGCATTTGATTAGTCAGTGAATAAGGTGATGGGAAGGAATAAACAAAAACAACCCTGAGACATATATCTACCAGAACACCAGAAGTAAGTATTTAGCATGGCAACTCTGAAAATCAAACTAACAGATGAGAAAGTAGTGTTACTTGTGTCAAAAATATGTATTAGCATTTTAGATTTCATTTCGAGCATCAGGTGAGGCTTGATTATGGGTCACTGAATCAGCATACTAAGTATATCTGAGCAATGTTCTGGATCAGTGCAAGCTTAAAAATATGTATTTAATTCTGAGCTTACAAAGAGTAGGAAATGACCCCAGTATTTTGGAAATATGTTGTGTTGTCCCCAGTTACCCTGTGTGCGCACACACTTGATAATCAAAGCTTAGGCAGGGCTGGTGGGGGATATATGGGATATGAAGACGCTATTTGCCCATGCGTCAAGATAAATGGAGGGAAATGGCTGTAGCTCAGTGGTACAGCATGTGCTTTGCACACAGAACGAACTTCTGGACAACTCCTGCCAGTTACTGTAGTGACAATACTGGACTAGATGGATCAGTCATCTGAAGCTGAAGAAGGCAGCTTCCTATGTTCCTTTGTGCTAAATTTACAATCATTTAATCCCGTATAAGCACCAGTGGTTACTATTTGTGCCTGTTTACTTCTCAGTTGTTGCAATAGTTTCTATTCTAACAAGGAACTGTAGCAAGAGTCTGCAGAAATGCGTAGGTGTGATATACATTCTAGAAATAAGCAGCACAGAATTGTGAATTGGAAGAGACCCAGCAGGTCATCTAGTTGCCTACAACCATCCCCGTGGCTTGAACAACGAACCTTCTGGTTAGCAACTAGACGCCCTGACACATTGACCCACCTATCAGTTAATAGCATCTTGCAACCTGATTAAAAGCTGACATTGCAATGTCATACACTGAGCAAGAAAAAGTTTTTTTTTTAAGGAAAAATTAAAGTATTGGAGATTTACACAATTTCTGCTTCACAACACTTAGGCTGCAGTCCTATACCCACATATCTGAGACTAATCTCCATTCAGTTCAATGGAACTTACTTCTGAATAGATACATGTAGAATTGCACTGAGATAGATTAATATGCTCTGGTTATCTTTCGCTTGGACTACTGCAATGCGCTCTACGTGGGACTACCTTTGAAGGTAACGCGGAAACCACAACTAGTCCAGAATGTGACCGCTAGACTTGTATGAGCTAATTTCTCCCATAATTTAATAATTATTTTGGGTTGGATCAAGAAGTTGATGCTGGATCCTCATGCAGTGGATCCCCTGACTCTTCAAAATAATTTCTGAGGGGCAAAATTTGCTACAGTGGAAAGGAGGAATGAATGAAAATCAAATTCTTGCCTCCAACCACAGGGGCAGATCATGAGCAGAACTCCACTCATGGTTAGTCTGGATCCTACTGTTTACTATAGTAATAGGTACAGTCGTACCTTGGAAGTCGAATGGAAACCAAAGCGCGGCTTCTGATTGTCTGCAGGAAGCTCCTGCAGCCAATCGGAAACCTTGGAAGCCCCGTCGGACATTCAGCTTCCAAAAATAGTTCACAAACCAGAACACTCACTTCCGGGTTTGCAGTGTTCGGGAGCCAAACCATTCGAGAACTAAGCTGTTGGAAAACCAAGGTTCGACTGTATAGGTATACAACAGTAGGGGCACTAGTAATAAACTGGTGGAAGCCAACACTGCTGATGGCAACGTGACACTGTCTGCAATGGTTGACCATTTTCTAGCAAGTCAAATCCAAGGTGCTACTATAGGATATAAAGCCCTTAGCTGTTTGGGACCAGTTTATTTGTGGGATCACTTTACCTCCATATATGCCCACTCAGGTGGCGCTGTGGGTTAAACCACAGAGTCTAGGGCTTGCCGATCAGAAGGTCGGCGGTTTGAATCCCTGCGACGGAGTGAGCTCCTGTTGTTCGGTCCTAGCTCCTGCCCACCTAGCAGTTCGAAAGCACGTCAAAAGTGCAAGTAGATAAATAGGGTCGCAACCCCAGAGTCGGACATGACTGGACCTGATGGTCAGGGGTCCCTTTACCTTTATGCCCACTCAACTGCTTCAATCTTTGCAAGTGGCATTGTTACAGGTGCCACATAATACCCATTCTTTACTTGTAAGAAATTAAACCTTCAATGTAGCAGCACCTGCTTCCTGTCTATTGACATCAGGCAAGCAACTTCACTGCATTCTCCTTGGTGCCTGCTTAAAACATTTTTCTTTGGGTAAGCCTCTCCAGACACGTAGAAGTGTGTGTGTGTGTGTGTGCGTACACACACACACACACATACACACCCCCAGATATATATTTAGCTATTGCTGATTTCAAACATCTTTTGAATGTTTTTAAATGCTTGTTTTAACTGTTTTTATTGATCATTTTAATTTTGTTTGCAAAATGCTTAGAGGTTTTCTTACAACTAGGCAGTGTTTAAATATTGTTAAATAAGTTACATGAGATAAACACCTACGAAGAACACTCGGCGAACATGTGCTGAAAAACTATATATCTTGCCTATTAAGACGGCACACAATTTTCAGGAGAAAATATCTGAGAATTGTGCTGTCAGGAAGTATTGATGAACCAGATCTTGTAACAAGTTGTATCTAAACATGACACAAAAATGGGACTGTACTTGGAGCTTTGCAATTTCCTTGTGGTGGAAGTGACAGAGAGATGCTCCAATAAAATTGTCCATGGGAATTTCTTGGCAGTTGGAGGATGTAGTAAGGAAGAAGTATATGCAATTTTCTTACCATCACATTGATCAAACTGTTTTGTCAGAGAGATGGTTAAAACATGGTGAAAAATGTTTGTACTTGCTTGCTTTATCTCTGTTAGCAGGCATCAGTCTTTCTACTGTCAAGTGTGTCTTTTGTTTCAAAAGTCACTTAGATACATGGATAGCAACAGAACCATAGGAATTTTAAACAAGGTACCCAGATGTACCTTTGCATTTTGTTCTTTGAACATTCAGTAGCATTTTTCCTTGATCAGCTATAGCTTATTGACTTTCCTGATGGACACTAAACTGTCACTTATAAGGAGATTATATCCAAACAATAGATATAGTCAAATTATAGGCATCTGAAAGCTCACACTTTTTGATTCTAGGGTGAAAAAATATAATTATTGGAAATGAGAGCAATATATACACAAAGGTTTATTAACACACACATATATGGGCAAGAAATATAATTTTAACAATAAAAACAAATGTTTTTCATTGAGGGTTTTTCTAGGAGGCAGCTACAGTCTGTTCTAGAATATACACATTTTAAAAGTATTTTATATAAATAATCTTTTAAAAGCATTTACATACTTTTTAAAGACTCCTATGAGATATAACTCGAAGGATCACACATTTGAAGAGGTCCATAGTGAAAACTCCATACCCTCCAACATTTCTCCAATGAAAATAGGGACGTCTCATTCCATAAGGATAATTTTACTATTTTATACCCCACACATCTGACTGGGCTGCCTCAGCCACTCTGACAACAACAACAACAACTTTCCTATACAGGATTGCCTTCAGACAGCTTGGGGGTTGGATAACTCTATACCCTCCAACATTTATCCAGTGAAAATAGGAACATCCTAAGGAAAAGTGGGACGTTTTGAGATCAAATCAGAAACTGGGACGGCTTCTGTAAATCAGGGACATCCCTGGAAAATAGGGACACTTGGAGGGTCTGAAACTCCGTTGTGTCAGTCCGAAGTTTCATAGATGTACAGATGTTTGTAGGGATCTATTGGGTACGGGTCATTGCTGCAGGCATTCCAAAAGAAATCTTGTGTGCATATTTTTATGCATGTTGATTTGCTCTCTTCACTGGATTTCTTGGGAAAGTTAAGAAAGATTACAGATCTCTAGAGATGCACCAGAGCTCCTATACCTGAAATTACTGACCAACAAATATAGTTTGTCACATCACAACATATGGAATTCAATCAATAGTAGCAGAATGGAAACTCGGTTTGAATTAGCACAAGGAGGTAGTCACTGGCAGTATGAGGGATACAAGTCTCAAGGGAAGATACATCATGCATGCCAGAAGTAAATCCCATTGTGTTAAATGGATTGAAATTTTACATATTATACCACTCCCCACTGCAGACCTCCTGCCCAATCAGAAAAGGAAGTAGAGGCACTGAAAAAAAAAATATCCCTCCAGACCTGGTAGGTCCCTCCAACTCTTTCTCCTGTCTCATACTAGAAAGCACAATGTTTGCTCTGTGCTTAACTCTGGTTGAAAGTATATAGCTGTAATATAAAGGTTAGAACTCAGGTATGAACATTATTTGGAACATTTGAAATGTAAGGGTTGAGGCTTATATATATAGAAAAGAAAAATGGAATATATTTTCTGCTAGTGTTTGATATTTATTTGCCTCTCTCTTCAACTCCACTCCTCTGTTTTTTGTTTTACTATTAACATATATAAACTCAAAAGCAGCTCAACTTCAAATATACCAGTCGGCAAATTTGTCTGATAGACAAGCTATAGCCCAAGGTTGATTTGCCCCCCGATGGATCACTGTGTTCCTAAGTATTACAGAAATGGTAATATACACTGGCAAAAAATGATGTTTTCCCATTTGAAGAAAATAAACTTCTCAGTAAAATGATTTAATTCCTTAAACGCAAAAAGCTCTAAGGATGGTTTGATATCTTTCATTGCAATGAATGAGAAAATTATTCTATTGTAAATAATATTTGCATTTGCCTATTGTTTTCATGCAAATGAACAGAGGTCCCATTCTGAGAAAGGAAAAATAGCTATTGTAGAGATAGAAGTGAATGTGTACTACACAAGCTGCCCGTTGGAGTCTGTTTCCCCCCTCCTTTTTCAAAACTCATATGCACTCAGTGCAATATCATTTTATTTCAGATCCTGCAATCCTCTAAATGTGACCGCATTCCAACTTCCATCAGCACCAGCTTGCAAGCCAACAACATCTGGAGGACAATAGGTTTCCCATCCTTAATTTATCTGAATGGGTTTTTCCAAAGTGGGTGCTGCTGGGGAACAAATTGGAAGCCTAAAAGATTCAGGAGGTTCAGTGGGGATTTAGCTTGTGCACCCAGCCCTAGACACAGTCGAAACAAGTTGCAGCAAATAAGTTTTCTTCATTCCAATTAGCCAGAAGAAATCAGGTGATACTCCTAACTCCTATACAAAAAAGCCTTTTCTTCAGAGCCGCTCAGGAGTTTGAGTATCTAGAAGACCCATTGTGCTCGCTTTTCCTTACTAACTACAGTTTGCTTTTGCCCTGCCCTCTTCCAGAACTGTGAATTCACTAGTATTCCCTCTTACTCTTCAAGGCACCCAGGCAGAGCCAGCCCAGCCATTATATTGAGCAAATAATTTGGATCTCAACATTGAGCAAAGAAGAGCCAGACCAAGCGGCTGCAGATGCTGTCATCTTCAGTACCGTCAATGTTTCTGAGGGGCTCACCCTCCAGATAATGTTGTTCTCTGATACTGTGCTGGGACCCATGAAAAGAGCTTGAGGAAATGAAGGTGGCAACTGCAGCCACCTGGCCTAGCACCTCTCTTCTCAGTGCTGGGCTGAGGGGATACTGGGTGGCTGGAGGTGATGTTCTTTCCAGTGCTGCTCATCACTACTGCTACTCATCCCTGTACCATCACCCATACCACCTGTCCCTTCCACCCCGTTCCTGATTCTGCTTTATGCTGCCTCAACAGGCTGCTGACACACTTGCCATTGGTCATTTCATTTTGGGTGAACCACCATGGTTGTATTTAGAGGAATCCAGAGTGCCACCTGAAAACTGGTGCAGGTCCAGTAGCCAACTAAGCCATTCAAAACATGAAGCACACCTGGTCTTCAACCCCATCTCTATCCTTCCTTGGATTTTTGAAGGTGCAAAATGACATTCATACAACTGAAAAGCCCCATGGAATTTCCAAATAATGAATTCCAAGGAAATACTATTCACAGATATTATAGGACTGAGTACATTCCCCTCTTTCCTCAAATATTTTTCACTTTATCAAAGAGACACTATTTCCTAGGCCCTTTTGATTGCATTTGTTAACACCAAATTAAGATGAAGAAATTATTTGAACTCAAAAGGACCTGACAGTCTTTGCTTTGTAATGTTGAATTTTTCATCTGTTAATGCCAAGGTTTCCTATTTTATTATTTATTTTTAAAAAATCAATAGAGGTCTGTTATATACCCTCTCCCCACACCCTAAATTTCTTTTTCCTTCCCATTTTTAGTTCTTTCCTGAAACTGAACTGGCAAATGTTTGACTTCAGGACAAATGTTTTAGTATGATAATCGGACTTGTAATCCTCAACACAAAATTTTAGCAGTTCAGTTTTTATAGGTAAGAGAATATATAAGTATATTTCAACACGAGGAACTCCAACCTTAATAATTAATCTGAATCTGCCTCATGGCTAGTGTTTCTAAAACAGGCGTCATGATGTAGTCTTGCTTAGCATCTGTTTCTCTAGCAACCCTTTTTATGTATTTTGGAGGAAGATGTGACAGTATTAAGGGATCATATAGTCAGGCAATACACAGCTTGGATGTAGTTTTAGTACAGATTTGAAACTAGGTCACTGTATGTGTATGTTGAATGCTACTGCTCCAAATTTAAAATCACTGCAGAAGCTCAGTGCTTTGTGGAAGAATTATGGTCTGAAGAACATTGAAATGAGGCTTAAATTGCAAAACGTTACTTAATTAGTAAGGTGGTTTGTTGGGACCAAGAGACAGAGCACAGTAGGCCACATGCTTTTTCTGTAGAAGGTCACAGTACCTCCTGAGATTTCCAGGTAGGCTAACAAAAACTACTGTCTGAAACCTAGAAAGCTGCTGCTAGTCTTTGTAGGATCATAACACCATTACCTGTCTTAAGTCATAAGTAGGGTGACCAAAGCTATTTTCATCCCAACCACAATCCTAGCAATCTCTGATTGCTCCAACCCTTCCTCTTCCCCATGTCATGGCTCCTGGTGGCACCAAACCTCATAAATTGCTGGCCCCCTCTCCTGGGTCAGTCTGTGGCTCAACCACCCACTTATCAAAGCCCTGCCAGTCTTGGACAATTATTGAATTTGTATCCCACCTTTCCTTCACAGAGCTTAAGGTGGTGTATATGGATTTCCTCTGTCAGTTAGGTTGGGTGGAGAATTGGTGACATGGCTGAATGGAGCTCCCATACCCTAGTCTAACACTACATGATTCTTGCTAAAGGTGGCTAAAGAACATCTTCAATAAAGAAACAAAAACTGAAGCCTACGGGAAGAAATAATGTTGCGCTCTTCTGTGTTTCCTGTTTTGTTGGTGCTTGAAAATGAATGTGTCTGAATACTCTCACACGTAATTCACATTGTAAGTCATTTCCCCCTATATTAATTATATCTATGCAAATGGTTACTAGTTATTTAGACATTTCTGCTTGCCTAATTCCAAAAGGAGCTGATGCATGGATGACAAACAGGCAGTCCTATGGATTTATGTACTAGAGATATACATTATTTATAGAAGGAAAGGTTTGAAAAAAAGAACATATATGATTTACTGCAGTAAGAATAGCAGCAACTTGCAAGCTGACAATTTATACAAGTTTTATACAGTTATTTACTATGCAGCTAGGGCAGTTATTTACAAAATAAGGATTTTTAGGCTGTAACATAGCAACTGTCATATTACATGGTTCTCATGACATCTTTAGCTATGTGATTATGTAACATGAAAACTGAGCCAATTCTTTTTGCCCAAATGGAAAAGTCTGATAGCACTAATCCTTTTGGCAGGCTACTAAACATCTAAAACAACTTATTTACAGAGTATTTTAAAGTTGCCCACAAATAAATTTGATCTCTGTGTAAACAAATTATTTCTATACAACATATTGGGTTGTCAGGGTTAATACTTATTTTTTTTAAATTGGCAGTTTTACTTCACAGTTGCCTAGCACACACACACACACACACACAGAGAGAGAGAGAGAGAGAGAGAGTGAGAGAGAGAGAGAGAGAGAGAGAGAGAGAGAGAGAGAGAGAGAGAGAGAGAGAGAGAGAGAGAGACAGAGAGATGTTTCACATTTCTTGGGTGCCCACCAGTGCAAAGACTGAGGGCGATTGCCAATGTCACAGTCAGAATAGACCCATTGAAAAAAATGTATGTGCCCCCAGCTTTGGGTTAAGCCAAGTGCTCAATGAATTCACTGGGGAAATTTGGATACCTTGGGCAGTATCTGCTTGCACAATGAAACCTCACACCCTTCCTACATCTGCTTCAGAGGTTTGGGGACCCCTTAGAACAGATTCAGTGGGTGCATGAGGGAGCAGAGGGGGGAGTCCTGTTGCACAAGTGCTAATGGGACCACCTTGTGCTAATGGGACCATAACTTAGCACTACTTTGGATACAAACCCCATCCCTAATCACAGTTCTCATGATGTTACATGGTGTGTCTTTGCACATATTGGAAAATCTCCTCTTACCTGGTCCCTGGGTGATTTTGAAGGACTGACACAGTATGGAAGATTTGGTCCATTTCATGCATACATGCTGCAACCTACAAGAGATCTCTGTGTATGATATTTTTATTAATTTTTCATTAATAATAATCCACTATGAGCCACATTGATACAATACCAAATCATAATACAATTTTTTTTTAAAAAAAACCCAATTATTCCATTCCGAATTAAACATTTTTGGGTGACTTCCCATGTTCTGATTTTGGGAGATGTTGTTATTCCTTTTCCTGATTCCATTCTTATTTAATCCAAATAATACAGTTCCGATGTTAATCCTTCATTTTAACAGCCACTGACGGAATGACTTTTGTTCATATTTAACTGTTCCATATCTGTTAATTTGCCAGAGGGGTTTATATCTTGTAACGTTCTGTGTGGAGTACATTTTAATGTCTGTCTCTCCTTTCCTGCTGCAATCCATTATTTATGATATTTCCCCTCCCCCACTCTGAAAACTTAATTGTTACTGCATAATACTCTCCGCCATCTTTCCTTTGCATCTAGCCTCCGCTCCAGGCAGACTTCCAGCATTTATCTTTGATCTCTTACTGTCCGTTAACAAGCTGGTATCTCTCCCAAACCATAATAAATCAAAGTTAGGGTCCTCATTAGGGGAGTATACAAAACATCCCATATTCCATACAGTTCTGCTCTTTCAATTAATCTCACATTCCATAATAGTTGCATTCCATTGATAATTATATTCCATTAGAAATTATTTTTCTTTTATCGGTGAAGGGTTGCCAAATCATAAGACAACGTAGTGTGTATATATAGAGAAGAAACAAAGGTTTCCCTCCACCCACCTTCCAATCTGGTTACAACAATAGTCCTCTCAAGATCGAGACCTTGGTACTCAGTGGCTAATTCATTTAGCAGGTTATCTTGTCTTCTTCTTCCAGAACATGTCTGTTTCTTAAGTCCAAATTCATATCTATCTTAAAAAAACAGAGTGACCACTGCTCATAGTCACAGTGTTGGAGAGTTACCAATACATGCAGTGCTATGCACTCAGCACCACTTACCCTCACATTCTGCATTCTGTGGAAGCAAGAAGCAGGTATCAGACAATCTGTGAGTGAAAGCTCACCCCCTGACCCTGGGGGGGGGGGGTTTGCAAGGATAATTACTCTCAGATTATCCTTAATTAGCTGCATGCCTAGCCTCCGCTATCGTGGGAGCTGCTGCTCACCATGGCGCCTTGAGCCGGAAGTGTCTGTGTAAGACTGGCTAAGATCACTGGCGTAGTCAGCAAGTAGGAATGTTTTGAGGAGCCTGTTACAAGTAGAAACTGAATATGCCAGCAGTTGAGGCTGGGAAAGGGCATGCTTTGCCTGCATGCTGAAGACCTCAGATTCAACCCCTGACATCTTCTGTCTGAAACCCTGGAGAGCTTCCAGTCAGTGAAGACAATACTGAGCTAGTTGGACCAATGGTCTGACTTGGTATAAGGCAGACATAGGCAAACTCAGCCCTCCAGATGTTTTGGGACTACAACTCCCATCATCCCTAGCTAACAGGACCAATGGTCAGGGAGTTGTAGTCCCAAAACATCTGGAGGGCTGAGTTTGCCTATGCCTGGTATAAGGCAGTTTCCTATGTAACCATGAATGGAATGTCCTTCTGATCAGAGTGAAGGAAGAGAGTTTTCTGCTGCAATGAATTCCCTGCACTCTTACAAATATGAAGAGCAGAGATGTGTGTGTGACTGTAATATAACTGTGGATGGGGAAAGTTCTGCTATTTGAGATTTGGGAAATATGTATTTCACTCATTAATCATTACATGAACTATGTTAACATAAAAACTGATTCACCACTATTTTTGCATTGATTTGGGAGATGTAGAATAGATCTAAGTACAGTTTCACTTTGAAAACTGTGGTGCTGCCCACACTGAGTGTTGAATAGCTAATTTGGCCTCTGGGGAAACTTGTTCGCTACAACGCCTTCCCTCTGTGAAATGTTTTGAGACTTCACAAAAAATGATGCCATCTTAACAAAATAATTAGTCACCATAGTCAAATAAAAATAGAAAAACAGAAAAACAAAGTACAGAAAAACAATGTTCAGTGTTTAAAGAATGTGTTACACAGTGAAACAGAGACTGGAAAAAGTTAGTTTCCCTAATTGTCACTTGAGAATATTCACACCACATGAACACATAATGTTTTATGCACAAATGGAAAAACCGCAGAAACAGGAAAGCTAATCTCTTATCCCAGCTGTAGGCTCTGGCTCTACTCTGGACAAATTAAGAGACTATTCCCTTTATTTTCCCAGATCCTACATTCACTTTGATCGGAAGGACATTCCATTCATGGAATACAAAGGACACGGGAAGCTGCATTATACCAAACCAGATCATTGGTTCATCTAGCTTAGTGTCACCTACATTGACTGGCTTCAGGAAGGAGACTTTTCAAGTCCCGTGGACAAATTTGAGGGATTGATTATGCTGTGCTCCTGGGCTTTGGCTCTTCCTCCGTTTTCAAAATGCATTTCTTAAAATTTATTAAATTTCTATGCTGCCCTTCATTTGGGGACCACAGGGTAGTTTACAATATAAAAACCCAACTGTACAGCTTCCAGGGAACTCTGTGCTTAATAGGATGGTTGTTTCATGGGCCATAGAATGCTTTATATAACATATAGGGGCAACTGTTAATCAATAGGGTCTTGGTATCGCTATGAAGTGTTTTAGGAAATGAATTCCAAGATTCTATTGGTGTGTGTGTGTGTGTGTTGCCTTATTTTTAAAAGCCATTCTTTAAAGCTCTTGTAGGGAGGTAAGAATTGGGGCTGGGGGGGGGGATGTGTTCGCAAATGTCCATGTTAGGTCAGGCAACAGAAATCTGAGGTAGATGCCCCTTGACTGAAAACGGGGGCATACAAAGTGGATTGTTTGGTCAAAATGCTAATGAAATTTCTTTGGGAAATTCCATATGCACTGGATTTCATCTAATGGCAAATTCAAAGTCATTTGAATGAGAATCGTAGACTTGCTGCTTTATACTGTAGCTGAACGTTTGGTCTCCTGCCTTCCTCCAGCCCACTTAGCTATCAAACAAAAAGTATATTTCATAGATCCTAATTAGAACACCTTACATATTTGCAGTGCTGAAGATCTACATGCATATCTATTGCTCCTTACAAGTATGTGAGTGAAGCTGCAGGCAGCCTGGCTGCTTCCAGGGCAACAAAGACCCCTGCCTGCCACCCCCTTTCTGGCCATGGGAGTGGAGCAGGCTTCCTTCCCAAGCGCCTGCAACCAGGGAGCCTGGCTTCATAGACTACACCAGGCATAGGCAAACTCCGGCCCTCCAGATGTTTGGGACTACAATTCCCATCATCCCTGACCACTGGTCTTGTTAGCTAAGGATGATGGGAATTGTAGTCCCCAAACATCTGGAGGGCCAGAGTTTTCCTATGCCTGGACTGCACCATAGTGTAAACATAAGTTTTATATGCACTGGGAGACCAAAAAAGTCTGTGTGATTCGCTTTACAGCAATATTCATTTTATTGCAGTGGTCTGGAAGTGAATCTGCAACATCTCTGAGTTTGAGAGAAAGGTCCATTGTTTTGCCACTTGGAAGTGGAAGATGTGGAATTGTAAATCCTAAAACCATTTACAAAACGCACTGACAACCTATTAAGTCTGGATTGGGTTATTACTACCTTGATTGCATGTGACTAATCCGAGACTACATTAGGGTGCTGATGTACGTAAAGCAAGGAATTCGTGGGTAAAAGATTCATTTTAAAACCAAATTTTACTAATAGAAACCAATTTGCTCATGTGCTGGAAAGAAAGGAGATTGAGCCTGGGCTTGGTTATTGTAAAACTGCTTCCTCTTCCAGAACTGAATCTGAGAAGTTAATATTTTGTGGCAAATGGTATAAAACTATATTAGATATATGCTTCCACAAAGGCAAGAAATAAAACTTCCTTATGAAGCAGGACCCCCTGTGAAGCAAGAGTTCATTATTCCCAAATTGCCTGTCTCCACACTGAATACGCAGATGTACTACATCAGAATTACAGAATTAAAAGAAGTGTAGATGTATTAAAAGAAATGGAATCGTGTTCTTACTGAAGAGTTAAACAAAGGGGCCGTTGCAATTGAAAAAAAAAGGAAGCTGGTGATCATATTCTAATGTCCTCTTCGGGAGGTCTTAAATACGGAAATCTTAAATCTGTAACACTTGCTATCTTTGTTATATTATCAGTTTCTTTCTGTATGAGTTTGATACATTCACCACAGGCAGTAGTATCTGGATAACATATGTTCCCAAAATCTGTTTTTTTAAAAAACAAAAACCCGATTTAGGCTGCAATCCTTTTCACACTTATCTCAACATAATTTCTATTAAAACACGTAAAGTTTTTTATTTTTATTTTAATAAATCTGCATAGGATATTGTGCTTCCTGCGTTACAGTACATTACCTTTCTGGGCATGTATATGAAATTTCCAAGGCTGGCACTGAGATACTTCTCATAGCTGCAGCAATAGTGGCTTGAGATCACTGCAGGCTGAAAATGGATGCAATATAGTTGGTCTAGGCTGAAAAGAGTAGACACTATAGCTATTTGCTTAACTGCACAATCCTAGTAATGTCTACTCACATCTCAGTCCTGTTGAATTCAACAGGACTTGTTCCTAGGTAAACAGGGTTTGGATTGAAGCCTTCAGTTAAGTTTTAGTCAGAGTAGGCCCTCTGAAATTACTGGTAATGGACCTAACGGATTAGGACCGCAATACCTCAAGGATTGCCTCTTTCCATGTGAACCTACCCAGACCCTGATATCATCTTCTGAGGCGTTTCTTCATGTGCCTCCTCCATGAGAGGTCTGGAGGGTTGCAACATGAGAATGGGCCTTTTCGGCAGTGACTCCTCGTCTGTGGAATGCTTTCCCCAGGAAGGTTTGCCTGGTGCCTTCATTATACACCTTTAGGAGCCAGGCAAAAATGTTCCTCTTTAACCAGGCCTTTGGTTGATTTGATTGACCTCCTGTGCCCTTTTAAAATGTGTTTGGGTGTGTGTGTTATTGATTTGTTGTTGTTTTTAGTTTGATTATGTACTTTGTGGTTTTATATTCTGATTTTGACCTGTGAGCTGCCCTGAGACCTGCAGGTATAGGGAGGTATATTATTATTGATATTATTATTATTATTATTATTATTATTAGTCATGCTCATTAATTTCAGTAGGTTAAGTCTTAGTTGAATAGCACTCTGAGAAATTATCAGCACAATGATTGTGGTATTATTCATCACATTAAGGGCTTATACAAACCCGATTCCCCTTTATGAAATGATTTACTACAGTTGTCTATAGGATAAAAGTAGATTATAGGAGAACTCTTGCCAGTTCTTAGACACTTACTTGCTCCTATGGAGAAGACCCTGGACCATATCCCGCTCACATTTGTCATTTAAAAATTGGATGTAACTCATTAGGGTTTCCATGATATTAATGAAGCAAGTTACCTTGGCAGAGTGACATGGTTGGCAGGAACAGATTAGGCATGCTTGAGGAATTTTATTTTTTTGAATTTCATTATGAAGGAATCTGATCTTTGCCTCCTAGACTAACATGTGGATCAGAACTTAGTCATCTACTGGCATTTGCACTTCCAGTTCTTGGCACACACCAAAAGTATTGAAATATATCCTAAAATATTTATTTTGGGGCTAGCATATGTTTATAAATGCACATTTAAAGATGTATTTAGTGCAAATTTTCATGCAGCTTTTAAAGCATCACAGATTAATGCAGAAGTAGAACAGAACAGACTTATGGGTTAATTAATGTGAAAATGGCATGGAAATTGCCCTGAGTATTTCTAGGCCAGTTAAGAAGCAATAAATGCCTTCTAAAAGAAATAATACAACACAAGATGTTTCTTCTTTTACATTATAGTTTTAGTACTAGGGCTTGCTTCCACAAATGCTTGCATTTTACAATGCCATGTACTGACATTTGTAGGGGTGGGGTGGGGCGAGAGTTCCAGCCCAATGGAAACTGTGTGGGAAACAGGATATCCACTGGAGATGCTTTTGAAAAGGGCTTTCCAAGTTAATGGTCAGCTGGCCACCTTATTAGCATTATAAAGGCCATTTTGGATTTTCAATCTGTATTTTACAAACTAGGTTCAAACACATGCATTTGATTCCATGGCACATTGAAAGATGAGAAAAATTGTGACCTACACCTGGCTGTCAGCCACTGCAAAGGCACTCTGTTGATGCTACTGGAAGGGGTTAATTAGCTAACCTGTATATATTTACCTGAATGTATTAAGTATAAAAGAATTTTTTAAGCTTTGCCTTATGAAACCTTGCTGTAAAGCTGTGAACTCTGATCTGCATTGTACTAAGAGTCTGGAGATAACAGAAGAAGGCTGACCTTGCACAGAGAGGAACTGGTGACAGATAGGATGGCCTTGCTGGAGTGCGCATGAACCAACTCAGGGCTAAATGTCTTTTTGCCTTATATGTACAACAGGAAATGTACAACAGGAAATGTTCCTTAAATGGACAAGGATGTACAAGAGACAGAGACAGAGAACTGTCTATAAGAACTGTCTGAAAATTGACTAGTTTTGTACTTGCTTGGATGTCTGAACACCGCAGTACCTCTGCTTGCAGAAAATAAATCTTTCTCTCTCTGAAGCCAGCAGCCTCAGGTGTCTTTTCTGCTCCCATGTTTCCTCACTGGGCGCAACCATGGGAACCCGTAGGCGCAAATAAGGCTCCATTACTTCAGGTGGCAGCAAGAAGTTTAAGAATGAACAAAAAGTTAAGCACCTCCACCACCCCACAAAAAAGGTTACTTTTGTGCTTCCCTGAAACCTAACTTCCAGTTTTCTGAAGTATCTGAAGTATCTGAAGAAGTGTGCATGCACACGAAAGCTCATACCAAGAACAAACTCAGTTGGTCTCTAAGGTGCTACTGGAAAGAATTTTCTATTTTGTTTCGACTATGGCAGACCAACACGGCTACCCACCTGTTCCAGTTTTCAGTTTCCCCTTTTGGTGACCTAAGCATTCAGGTCAATGTTGAAATTACAACCTCAAATGTATTTTGCTCAGGCTATATAGTCATCAGTGAGCAGTTTATCAGATTATAAGTATCAAAAAGTATTGAGTAGGGAGAAGTAAGCAAAAGCAAAGTGTGTGTATGTACACACACACACACACACACACACACACACACACACTGCTTTTGCTTACTTCTCCCTTCTTAGTACTTTTTGATAGTTATAATCTGATAAACTGTTCACTGATGACAATGTGAAAGGACTATTGTTTAGCAAAGGATGGAGGAGCTAGATTTCTACTACAGAAATCAACTTTTGATTTTCAAAAGCTATCAATCATCTACTTAGAAATCAATGGGAACACTTCCCTAAATAGCAGTGTGCTTCAGAACCTAGGATTACATTCACTTTCTTTTCATCAACTGAACTTTTTATGCAACTGAAACTACTTTATTCCTCCAGTGGAGAAAAATGTATACTGCGCTGAACTCTGCCAGCACCTGCTCCCAAAGAATGGCTATTCTGGCAATATGGGAACCTCCTTCATACTAATATCAAATCCGCGGCATTTAGCCTAGCTTGACTGTAATCGCAGTCGAGTGTGTAAGCGGCTGTCATTTTAGTATTTATTCAGCACACATCATTGGAGATGCTGACAATTCTTCCTGACTGCGAAGCCAGTCTGAGCACTGTGAATGGAGAACAACTGACATTTCAAAGGTGAACATTGAGACGTTTCATCTAGATTCTGTTCTGGCCACTGGCTATTGGCTGCAGCAGATTCAGATGTCACTTCTTCCAGTGACAGAGACTGGCACATTTCTTGACAGCCTGGGTGATGGGTAGAAACAGAAAACATGAAATCTGCAGGATTTAGCCTTAACTCCTGTGACAAGTTATTATTTAACTGAAAAGAATCAGCGGACTGAAACAAACAACCAGCTAAAACACGAGGCGGGCTAAAGCTTGCTTGTAGGTGTCTTATGCGCACTCATTCACATGTTTATAAACTACATTCCAGATGAGCTTTTTTAAAAAAAATAAAATAAAATGTGGTGAACAGTGAACTTGTTTACTAGGAAAAAGACCAAGGGGACTACTATCCTACTTGGTGAACTGCATAACTGCAGCTTCTCAGGGAAGGACCATTGAGATCTGGTCTGGCTTCACCTATGAAGGGTGGTCCTTGGCTCTTTCTGGAGTATATTTTCCTTTTGCAGCTGAACTTTGCTTGAGCAACAAGGTCTACCTTAGCTCTAGTATATATTCCATTTTGGGTCTTGCTCCTGGATTCATGAGTGTGGTACAGTGGTTAAGAGTTTTGGACCTGGGAGATCAGGATTCCAATCCCCACTTGGCCATGAACCAAGTGATAAAGCCATGAACTGGGTGGTGTTGGGCCAGCACTGCCTTTCAGCCTATCCTACCTCACAGGGTTGTTGTTGGGGATTAAATGAGGAGGAATCAAACCATGCATGCCACTTTGAGTTCCTTGGAGGAAAAGGTGGAATATAAATGCAGTCAGTCAGTCAGTCAGTCAACCAATCAATACCACCTGGTTCTGCTCCTGGTTTGTCTTCCCATCCTGATCACCATGTGTGTGTGTGTTGCAGAAATATTTCCACACTCCGTTTTTCTTCCAAAGCTGGTCACTGCCACTGTAGTCTGCTACTTGCTAGTACTTCAATGCCATTTTTCTCTGATTAGGTTTCTTTTTCCAACTTAGAGTAATGCCAGCCTATCAGGTTGATGCACAGTGAAGGTGATAATGTCACAATGCTACTTTGCCAATCTGATTTGGTGGCTTCCATCTAGACATTACTGAGAACACAATTTTTTTTTTTAATTTTTAAAAGTAAATCTTTATTGAGAACACAATAATGTTTATGCAGAGTAAGGGCAATGCATCCTGAATAAAGAGCATACGATTGGCTTTTAAACTTTGCCAAAAAGGAGAGTGTACTCCAGTATGATGAAAACTGTCCAGTTCATGTCCATCTGAATACTAACCTTTATTCAGAGTAACTCATGGTAGAACTCATGATCTTGGCTAACTTGGCATCATTAATGTAAATGGTCTACTCTGAGTAAAAGTTAGTTTACTTCGGCCTTTTGTATTTAATGCAATGCTGGGTGATATAAAAGCACTGCCTGTGTCATTTGGACTGCAATGATTGATGAACATGTATGTGTAAACTCACACTGAGGAATGATAAGTGCTGGTGACTTGAGAATGTGTCTTTGAATATATGTGCAAAATACAACATGCAGGGAAGCAGTTTTGTGGCTGTTCCAGTACATGCACAATGTATTCTAGGAAGGGTAATTATGCAGAGAGATTTCTTGCATGAACAGCATGGTACATCAAATTGCTGTTGTTGTGTGTAGCCACTTGTGTCTTTTGCCTACCCCCTCAGGTGTCTTCTCAACTCTTTGATATACAAGGATATTTTCTCCCTAGTTTAATTCTATTTCCACCTCATTCATGCTTGCCCCCCCCCCCGCCTCTGCCCTGCTTCATTGCCCAGTCACATTGTTTAAGCATGGCAGGAACGTATAATAGCACAACACTGCAGGTTTTTAAAGAAATCAGTAGGGGTGGGAGGCTAAGGGCGAACGTCTTGCAAGAAAAGCAAACTCAGCCTCGCCAAATGAAGCCAGGCTCTCCTATGGTGCTTCAGAGCCGTCTGCAGAAAGCGGCGATAGCTGATGATATGGCATTGCAGAAGAGTGAGCAATCTGAAACGCTGCAGCACTGTCCTGGCTAATCAAGTGGCAGACTGAACAGTTGGAAAGCAATTGTGCAAAAGGCTTTAACGCAAAAGAGCTTTAAATCAAAGAAATGGCAGTATTAGAACTTCTGAACTCTTTGGCTTTGAATCTTCAACATGCTTATGTGAACCATGAAGTTCATGAACTAATAAATCCATTTTAATCACATCTTTTCTGGCTTTCCTGAAAATTCCTGTTAAGACTTTTCCTCTCTTTTCTCCAATCAGCTTTACAAAGAAGTACAGAAGTTGCTATTTCCCCTCCATGTCTTAACCACTCATTGTGTCTTTGAAGTGTGACAAATAGAGTTGAAAATGGGAGTTTCTAAGAAAAGCAGGGTTTCCCCCCTTGGTCTCTTTTATTTCCAGAGGCTTATAAGGTCCTTGGTTCAAGCCTGTTCTCTTTTTCCTAGCAGCGAATGCTTAGGTTTGTACCCAGGAGCTTCTATCTTATTCCCATACTTTCATGAATCTTTAAGTATGTCATGAGGAAGATTTCTAGAAGTTGATTATCAGCTAAATGATTAAAAGTTTGTAATATGTAGCATTGATGTAGCAAATACTACTACTACTACTAAATCTCCCTTTTAGCTATAGCAAAAAAAGAACAACAACCCTTTATGAAGAAACTTGCCCACATCCATATTTTACAGTTTAGGCTAGAATAAATTGTTCAAAGGAAGCAGCAGAGTGCTGAAATAACCTTGGCATGTGCAAGTTCATTTACAAGGCACAAATGTAGGTTTGGGGGTGATCAGTCTGCATGATGCCTTGAGTCCCGTCCAATTATTGGCATCCAGTTCCCAGTCAGGGTTAAAAACTGATAGAGGATTCTGCTACTGAGCCATCACACGTATGCAGATGGTAAAAGGTCAGACTGCACAGGTGTCATGTCGTCGTTTGGAAAGCTTACAGAGTACTTCAGCCTAAGGAAGTCGAGGAATGAATTTTGATCAGATCGGTGGAATAACAGGAAGTGTGGCAGCTAATGCTGTAGTATCACCAAATGCAGGTCATTAGACAGAAAGCCACAGAAACCTGTACAGTCGTACCTTCGTTTTCGAACAGCTTAGTTCTTGAATGTTTTGACTCCCGAACACTGCAAACCCAGAGGTGACTGTTCAGGTTTGCGAACTATTTTTGGAAGCTGAACATCCGACGGGGCTTCCACAGCTTCCAATTGGCCGGAGGAGCTTCCTGCGGCCAATCAGAAGCCGCACTTTGGTTTCCAAACATTTTGGAAGTCGAATGGACTTCCAGAATGGATTCCATTCGACTTCCGAGATACGACTGTATTAGGAAACTCAACAACTCTTCCCAGCATTCCTCAGTCCCCCAACCATAAGCCGGGTTCCTCTTCTAGATTTAAAATTGTACAAGAAAGATATGCCAGAACAGAAGCATTGCAGAAATGACTCTGCCCCTGACTGTCAAAAAGGGTGTGCAGTGCCCTCTATGGGAGAAGCACGGCAGCTGGAAGATGATTGTGCTGAATCTGTGAGGGATCCTGTCCTTCAGCCAAGGCTGTGCACTACCTTTCAGATCGTTGAGAACTCGGTCCTTCTACATGAGGAATTGCCTTTCAGTGGACAACCACTTAAGTGCCCTCAGCTATTCTATCTAGCCCACAGGAACCAAGACGGAGCAGGTCAAAACTGAACTTTGAAGGCTGTTTAGCCTTGGATCAGCAGACAATAAGGACTTGTATCCATCAAAGAAGGTCTGGGGGGGGGAAACAGCTGGAGGAGGAGGAGATGGTGAAGAAAGAGCTGTGAGTGGAGGGAGTACCCTCCTTCTACCCTTTGGACGTCTTGAGAAACTCAACAAACCAGCTGTACCTGGAACTGGGTGTGGAGAGTACAGCAGAATGGGACACAGCTGTGGGTAGCCAGAGAAGGTGCCATCCACCTTGTGCCTACAGAAAGCAAATCTAGAGTGAGAGACTAGAGTGATATTTGCTGTTTCCAGGAACACATCTCACTGTGAGACTTTTGTGGGTGAGCTGAGAGTTTGTTGAACCTTGGGTGAGAACCCAGAAGCTGAGAGAGTATTTCAGAAGAAAAATGAATTGATATTGATTTATATATAATAGTAACTTTGTGTTAATGCAACATTTTTATCTATAACTGTGTATTTTTGTAATATTTTGTTTGTCTGTTTCAGTTTTTTGTATACCGCTTAGATATAATTTTTAATATATTAAGTGGTATAGAAATTAATTTTTAAAAAACACTCAACATGCTTAACTCTATTTAATGCATGAAGGGGTTAAGGCTATAGAATAAGTTGTCCTGCCAGGCTTAGCTAGTTCACTTCCCCTCCCCTTGGGAGAAGGGTTATCAAACTCTCCATCATGTGAATTCTCCCAGGAAGGAGGCCTGGGATGGCTGCTTTAGCAAGCTTCTTTGTGTTTCTATACAAATAATTTAGAAACATCTTCCCTCTTTATGAACCTACGTTTTGCTGTCTTTTCTTGCTGCTGACTGGGAAAGCACATGAATCTGACCTCTGAAGAGCTTGGAAGTAAACCATTTTTAACTTACCAAATATGTGATTTCTTTCTTTGCTAAGGAAAGAGGGAACTTTGGAAGGGGATGTTTTAAAGGTCTAACAGCCTATATTCCCACGCTTTACTTTGCTGCATGTTTTGTGATTTTAAATCTCTGCTGGGGCTCTGTCACCAAAGAGTACTTGGCCCAAACTTGGAATCTAGGTATTCAGGAAATTCTCCTTTCATCTTACCTACAGTATTTCCCCTTTCAAATCAAAATACAAAAATTCCTAAAAACCAACAATTGGTGCCATGTAGTTTTACATTCAGTTGATTAAAACACAGCGCTACCCTCAGTGTTATAATTATTGTGATAGCTAAAATTCATTTAGATTATTTGGTTAGTATTTGCTTAGTAGTAATCATCAGGTTATTTCACAGCTCTACATTTAATTATGTTACCATTTACGTTACCTATTCACACATCAAAGCCAGGTTTTAGAACATACAGCGAGGCTATTCGGGAAAGTGGCAGTTGAACAATATTTCATTTTTATGTGACTGAGTGTTGCCACTCAAGTGTGGTATTTTTCTTTGGAATATAATAATCCTCAAACAGCTTGAGGAAATCATTGATTTTTCCATTTCCCCTAGTTCCAATGTGAATGTGCAGTAAATCTTGTTGACCTGCCCCTGTGTGCTCTAATGCAAAATATGATTGCTTTTCATATCAAGAGTCTCAAGTTCATGAAAAATTTTAATTTTTCAAGTTTCTGTATATTGCTTACCCAATTTCCATTCCATTGCAACAGAGTATAGGCATTTTACTGTTGAATGGCAGAGCAGAAACACGTCAGACTCTAATAAGTGCCATATCTCTATCACCAGCACCATTCCAGGGTTCAAGGTTATGAAGATTCCCTCTTCTCTAATACAAAATATGGCTTCACGTGATCAATGAAGCTTGCATGTGTTCAGTATAGCTCTACAAAAGGCTATCAAAATGAATTATTGGGCTTAGTCCTGTTATAAATGAAATAGTACTTCTATGGCTATAACTGGAGTTTGCTATCCCACCTGAGGACTTCACCCATGCATACTTACATCTAAAGCACAATATTGTTATAAAGGTTGTGCGCCACCCCTAATCTCTGCCAAGAGGTAACAAGATTCCAGGGGGTTCCAGGCACTCACCCAGGATCATGTTTCTGTTGGGAATCAAGATGTGGCAGAGACTGCTGTGTCTTCAAGAAACATGGCTTATTAACCCATATTTACAACCTGGGTGCAGATGGAGGGAGTGCAGAGTTTACAGCATCCACACCTCAGTAGGGGCATGTCCTTTACAGCAGCTCAGCATTGCATTCAGAGACTTTATAAATGCCATCTCTGGGCCTTTGCCCCAGCTTGTCTCCAATTTCCCCTCATGTCACCTGCCCTTCAGCACCCCACATGGAGTTCTCTCCATTTCCAAATATATAAAAAAATAAAAAATTGTCCAGTAGCACCTTAGAGACCAACTAAGTTTGTTCTTGCTATAAGCCTTTGTGTGCATGCACACTTCTTCAGATACACTGAAACAGAAATCACTAGACCCTTATATATAGTAGGAGGGTGGGATGGGGTTTTTTCTCAGGAGGATAGTAGAAGATGGGTGATGGACTCAATGGGTATGGTACACCTGTTGATGACTGTTAACGACTGCAATTAGTCCTACAGGAAAAATCAAGGAATAGTATGCAGATGATTAGCATATGTAATGAGACAGGAATCCAATATCTCTATTAAGACCAGGTCTCCATAGTTTTCAGTTTAGTGAAAAGTTGTAATTCAGCAACTTCTTTTTCAAGTCTGTTTCTGAAATTCTTTTGTATTAAGACAGCTGCTTTGAGACCCTGTATTGAATGCCTGGGGAGATTGACATGTCCTCATACTGGCTTCTGTGTCTTGTGATTCCTGATATCAGATTTATGTCAATTTATCCTTTGGTGCAGGGTTTGGCCTGTTTGTCCAATATAGAGAGCTGAAGGGCACTGCTGGCATTTGATGACATCTCTCTCCATTTCCAGCTTCTCTTTCCCAGAAAAGCCATTGCCAAGAAACTCCTCCCCTTCTGTCTGCTCATTCCTGGTTTAAAAGGTGAAAGTTTTTTTTCTGTAATCTACAACATTGATCAGCATAACCTTAGCAACTTCTATTGACTCCAGTTCACATCAGTCCCAGCTAGCATGGCCAATAGCAAGGGATGATGGGAGTTCTGTAGCTCAACAAGGTCTGCAGGGGCACACATTAGCCACAAGTTAACAAAATCAGAGCATGACCAACTACTGGCCAACTATTTTATGCATGATCTGTTACGTGGAGTTTGGTTTTTGTTTCTGAACTTTCTATGAGATAACTAATTTGCGGATTATTACATGTAGCATTCTTTTGCACTTTAACAGATGCATAGTAGATGAGGAAATTTCAGCAGGTGGACCTTAAGCTTTGCTTACCTTCTCCACAGCCTGGCAAGTATAAACTAACTTCTTCTTCCTCCTCCTCTTCTTCCACAAGCACGAAACCTGAAGACCTCACCCATCACAGGATAAAGTAACTTCCACTGAATAATCTGAGTCTGTAGAATTTGTGTAAATACAAGGAAATTATTTCCTTACAAAAAAGTACTTCTTCTAACTTTAGGTTGTACCCCTCCTCCTGTTGCAAACACAGAGTCCTACAAAAGTTTATGTCTGCTATGTATGCCCCTTATTTTTTAAAGTTGTCCTTATTTCCAGAACTTGACAGCTCCATTAAATATAACAGATGCTGTCCCTTATTTCAGATGACATGAAATAATGAAAGTATGGAATGGCTGCTTCATAGAATGCCCTAGAGCAGGCACCAGATCTCTGCACTGCCCCTTGGTTTTGTTTTGTTTATTTTTTTGAAATCTTGATCTGCTTTGTCCCTTTATTTTGAAATCTTGATCTGTTAAACCTAATACTTTATACGAGTCAATGGAGTGCAGTTTTTGGAGGAAGGAGCTACCCCTCATTACATGCTAGCAGAATTAATTGGTGGCAATGGCTGCATTAAAATCACAATGAGTCATTAGTTAACCATTCATCCAGAAAATGTATAATAAAAATAATGAAATAAACACTTTCTCCCTCATTATCAAAGGCAGGAGGTTGTCACACCCAGTTGCTTCTATTAAGAGTGGCCTCTAAATTACAGTCATTTCGTTTTCAAGTTTTCAAAATAATAATAAAAAAGTTTCTTTCGGCTGGATTGCACACAACTGCTCATCTCATACCACCCAGAGAAATATCAGAAGAACTTCCTGTCTGGTTAGGTAACACAGTAGCAGCCTTTGAATAAAGACAGAACTTGGTGCTACAAAGGATATTGCTTGGTTGCTGGAAACTGCAAGTCCATCTTGAGGCCCATTGGATCCCATAACATTGATGGCTATACTTACCCGCTATGGTTGGAGGCAGTAACACCAGTTCCTGGAAACTCCTGGAGGGGAGAGTGCTCTTGTGCTCAGGTCCTGCTCAGTCATCTTGGTGGCCACTGTGAGATAAGGATGGTGGACTAGATGGGCCATTGGCCTGATCCAGCAGGCTCTTATATTCCCATGCACTTATTGAGTTCAACATTCCTACCCCTACCTCCTGATACCATTAAGAGGAACATCCCTGTAATATTAGATCCAGAGGAACTTTCTTCGACAGAAAAACTTTCTCAGGATTCATGGATCTGGAGCAGAGGAGGGCACACCAGGATGTGTACTAAATGGAACAAGACATTGCAAAGAAGGAATGAGGAAAAAGATGGATTGTTTTCATTTTGGCAGCAGTCCCATCTTTTTTGTATGTGTAGTTCTGCCCTAATACTGAGTGCCTTTGATTCTGCAAAATGCTTACTCTGGTAAGACAGACAGACAGACAGACAGACAGACAGACAGACAGACAGACACACACACACACACACACACACACACACACACACACAGAAAGACAGAGAGAGACAGAGGAACTGCAACTGCATAGACAAACACTTTATTTCATTCAAAAACCAGTCTTTGCCAAGGGAAGAGTTATTCCACAAAAAATAGTAAGGCAGTTGCTATTTTTTCATCAGTGTACACAGTCTTTTGTATTCCATATATTTATTATATTCTTATCAAGTTAAGGCAATATAACTGTACAAACTAGTAATTAAGACCAGCAGCCTGTTATTCTATCCTCCCACAGTATTTCCCTGTTCCTTTATAATCCACACACCCCATTGGATCCCTTTTATGGATTCCAGGACAGAGAAGGACCTGGACATACCTGTATATATTATTTGGCTGACTCTATATGATCAGTTTTGACGACTAATATTGCTAGACCTATGACTACGTAAGCTTGTGGCATAATATATCTGATAAAGATGTCAAACAGAAAAAAACTGAGGTAGTGAGAACCCAAATAAATTATGATGTGTAAAGTGGTATAGAAATGATCTAAATGAAAATAAATAAATAAAACCCATAGCTTGCATGTTTTTAAAAGAGGTTTTACAGACTGCAATGAGTTATGCTGATTCTGTCAGCATAACACAACACACCAGCAAGATCTATGACAGAAATCAATGAGGATTCTTTCAGTCACTAGCAACCTTTGATTATCACATGGATCATTCACAGTTTTTTGTTCTCTCTGCCACCCTGAATGGCAGTATATAATGCCTTTAAAAGCCCACTTTAAAAAAGGAAATCTTTTTGAAAGACTATTCATAAGCACAAAGCTGATAACAGTAATGACTATGAATCTTCTAGCCTCCGAAGCCCATTTTTATAGATAAATGTGAAAGGCATGTGTGTAATACAGCTCTTGGCCCCAACAATGTGCTTGGGAACTGGGACGATTCAAGCACATTGTACCGGTAATGGGACAGGGCTAATGAGCAGCCTGAAACTGGAAGCATGCAGCTAGCAGTGGAGGACCTGGGGGTTAAAATTTCAGTAGTGCCCTGTGCGACACCATCTCGTCTCAGCGCCCTGTGCGGGTGAACCGGTCACGCTCCCTTAAATCCACCTCTGCATCCAGTTGCATACCTATAAACTACAAGCTGGAAAAAACTTAAGTATTTAGAAATGGGTGCTAGATTTCAGTTTGAGAATATTTCACATCTGTAGTGATATAGTGTTGGTATATGTGAAACTGAAACTAATAGTCATTCCTTATCTGCACAGCGTAATGTAAACAATCTAGAAGCAGGTGGTTTCAAGGTCAGAATATGAGGTAATGTTCATGCACTGTGTGTCTTTGGGCCTCACTGAGAGAAAGAGCAGAGTTTGTTCATTTTCTCTCTGCTCTTCTCCCTGCTGGGAGGGGGAGAAACATCTCTGGATGCGGGGCCATCCTAGCAGTATGCTAGTGACTGATTTATGGGCTAATGATATACAGAACCATGAAGTTGTAAACCAGCAATAAACCTTATTGCCTGAACCATGGGTGTGAAGTGAGTTTATTGCGTTGGTGATTGTCTCCACAAAAGGCTTGGAAACACTGTGCAGAGTGGAGCATGCAGAGAAGTGTCATGGCCTTTGGCTAGGAGAATAAACTTCTGAACTGAACTGAAACCCTTGAAAATAGCTGTTGGCCTGCTCCCTAATAAGGTGTCCTAAACAAATAAAATCTCCACATGTGCTCCATCCAGCAAACTGTATCTCCAGCTGATCTTCTCAAGGTGGGTGCATATAATTGTGCTCTAGTATAAGAGCATCACTGGCATGTAAAATGGCACCTGGCTACTTTCATTTTGCATGTAAGAACAGTCAGGGCATAGAATCATAGAATCATAGAGTTGGAAGAGACCACAAGGGCCATCCAGTCCAACACCCTGCCAAGCAGAAAACACCGTCAAAGCATTCCTGACAGATGGCTGTCAAGGGCAGAGGTTAAAAATCAGGGATGGAGCATAATAGAAAAGGTTAAAACCCGTCTTTCACAGAATCACATCCCTTCCCACCTTTGAAACTTTCAAACAAAGAAACAAAACACTGGGAACTTCTCCATTAGGTCTAATTTGGCCTTGAGGTGTAACATGTATCACAGACACTCATCTGAGTTGGCATAAATTTGCCTAGATTAAACATTACCGTAAGTGACCCACACACGAGTTTTGATGGAACAGAATGAAGCTGTTCTGCTCATCAGCTGAATCCCAGTGGAGCAGAAGACAGTGGTTCTGCCCATACCTTAAAAAAAAAAATGTGTTCAGTAACTCACACATGGAAGACTAATGACTTCCCATATATTTACTCCAATCTTGAGGAAATATAACTCCAATCTGTAGTGGAAGTGAAATTCTTTTCACTCAGAAAGTATGATGATGATGATGATGATTGAATCCATTCCAGAAGCTTTCCCTAACCATTGCATTTTCACTGATGAGCATTTATTTTGGGGTATTAATTACCATTGAGTTTAATTTACTTGCATACTGTATACAAGACAGATAGACCTGGCTTTCAGGAAAACTGAAAGAGCAGTAGGCTGACACAGTATTAGGTATTTTAAAATAATGATAATGAGAAGAAGAAGAAGAAGAAGAAGAAGAAGAAGAAGAAGAAGAAGAAGAAGAAGACTGCATGTAAATAGATACAGAGTACCACTCTAATTTCACTTACAACTACACTAGGGCTTGGCCAGTGATATAAAACCTAGCTCATGTTTTGGTATAAACCCCCCAATCTGGTACTGACTGTCATTGCATATCTTTTGTTCTATTGCTCTTATCTGCTTTTCTAAATACATTTTCTGGAAATGAATTAAAGTGACAATAGTCAAGGCAAACTTGCACAGATGGACTTTGCATCAGCTCAGAATGCCAGGCAAACACGCGCACAGAACAGCCGTTCGTTTGGCTGTAATTGAACTTGTATCTCTGTGAAAATGAGGAATGATGAATTGCACCCCCAACTGTACTACGATGCTTACAATCTTGAACATATTGCCTATGTCCAGTAGTTCTAGAAAATCAATTAAGTTTTAGAGCTGATGAATGCTACAGTGGAAAAGGGTCTCAGGAACAGAATTCAAATGAGGTGTGCCACAGCGAGTGAAGGGTGGGTGTTGTTGTTTTCTTGGAGCCGGGGGGGGGGGAGGAGCTGCCAATGTGTTTGGCCCTGGCTGTTCATAGATTTTCCGAGACAATCATTGAATAAAAATAATAACCAATTAAAGGAAGGAAGGCTTCTGGAATGGTGTGGGTTGTGGCATGGAAACAGGTTGATGAAGAGGGGAAAACCAGAGCAGATACTATGAAAAGAAAGCCCCTCCCAGTTTCTGCTGGTTTTCAGCTGTCCAGGAGACTGTATTGGGCAAGGTCTCTTTGGGTGAAAGGGTAGAATATGCATTAATTTAAATTTAACCAATTAATTATTTATAAGCTTTAATTATAATAATAAGTCTACATCCGTACATTGTGCTCTTAAGCCTTGCCAAGCAGGTGGGCTTTCCTTCAAAGGGTGTATAGCATTTCTGCACCCTATGATATCTCAGTGATAAAAAATAGCAACACTATCAGGAGGACTGAACAAAACATGACTTCAAATATGATAGGTTTTTGCACATTTTTTTAAAAAAAAGCAAATTCCTACTGCTGTGAGACCCAAACAGGATTGGGACAATCACTGTTGGGATCCGTCTTGATTGCTAAAGTCTTCCGATGGGTCACTTTTGGTGGTCTAACATGCCCCTAAGCTTTGACTCACCCTTGCCAGCAGCTGAACCTTTAGTGTGTCAGGCTGTGCCCTGTGGAACTCCTTGCCAATAGCAAGGAGCCACCCCTCTTCATTTCATCAGTAAGTTTTGTAACAGCATATAGATTTGCTTGAAAACAAAATGGTAGAATTTTTAAAATACAGTTCACCATTGAGCTTCTAGCCTAAGCAAAGTAACTTGAATTTTGAAAAGCTATGCAGGGTATACAAGCCCTGTGCAGATGGTCTTCTAGTATAGAAACACATTTATGGAGGGAAGCCTGGGATTGCACACAGTGCCCCTAACCTCCATGGATGGAATCCGACTAACTCATTCCATCAGTGCAAAGACATCTGATTGTGCAATGGTAATTCCCCCATCTTGTCCTCCCAGTGGCCCTTAAATCTGTTCTGAGGGGTCCTGAGAAAATGTGGGGAGGGTGCAGGCTACGCATGGGAAGGAGTGGGCATCCTGTTATGCAAGCATAAATCCTTGCACTGATGTAACAAATTAGATAGGTGTTCAAGGTTTTATTCATACACATATGTGTATATTTTGTACCCTGAACAAAATGGATGGTATGGATGTCCAATACTCATCTGAATGAATGCACATCAGCCTTCCCTTCCATGAGTTCATTTCTACGCTGTCGGCACAGGGCTTGAATGATTTTCAAATTATGTTATGATCTACAGCCATGAAAATGTAGGAACAGCATGAGCGATTCCTCCTTTGTAACATAACAACACCAACAACACCAAGAAAATAAAACCAGGTACCATTATTCAAAAAAACATTATGTTAGAGAAAACACATTTTATTGTGAATAAAACACTTTGTTTAAAAAAATTCTATAGCAGAGACATTAATGGTGACAAGAATGCTTTATTGGTCTCAAGTGTCCAAATGAACTATGAAGAAAATCTATTTGGCTAAACAAAGAACAGATGGTAAATAATGGGAAAGCATTAAAATGAGTACTCTAGTAGTCACCACATAAAAACAAGCCAAGTTGCATTTTCTTCAGACTTGATGTGTAAAAGGGGAAAAAATATCTTTCAAGGATGAGAATAAGTCCCCGACCATTTCTTTTCATTACCTGTACAGTCATATTGTAAACAGATGAGTAAAAGACTGCCTGCTTTAAGGCCATTTCTGAATTTCATCCCTTCCTCACCATCCCCTGATCCCTTGATGGTTCTTGAAATCCAAGTTGTTCATTAAAAACCTTAAATGGAAATGTTATTGAGCTTATGAATGCCTTTGTTGTTCAAAGGCTTAATTTAGGAGCAGCAAGCATTTTTCAGGGCCACATGGACCCATGACCCTATAATCATAGAATTCTAGAGTTGGAAGGGACTCCAGGAGTCATCCCCTGAAATACAGGGATCAGAACTAAATAATCCTTGACAGATGACCATCCAACTTCTACTTAAAAATCTCAAAGGACAGCCTGCCACCTTCCAAGGGAGTCCATTTAACACCAAACAGCATTTACTGTCAGAAAGTTATTCCTAATATTGTCAGAATCTCCCTTATTGTAATTTTAATCAATTGCTTGGTGTTCCACCTGTAGCAGAAGAAACCTATGACCTTCAGGTCAGCCATCCCTGATCTAATGAGACAAGTGTGTAGAAACCATCTACAGTATTTTATATTGTGCTTGCAGTAGTGAAGCCTTTGAGAATGATTGGCTGAACTGCTCCAGGGACACAGAATTGCATGTTTTGGGGAGCTAAAGAGTCGTGGCTCAGCTTCTATGAAAAGAAAGAATATTGTCAGTATGACAGAGAGTAAAACAAAGAAACGAAAACACCAGGCGACTCAAAACCAGGAAGCACATCGAAAGGTATCCCCAAGGGACAATGCAAGACAAAAAAGGGGGGGCTGGTAGTTGAAAATAACATAAAGAATAGACTAGACAAGGCACAGGGGTGGAAGATTGGACACTGAGATTAGTTCATTGTTTAATAGGGATCTTCATGAATGAAGGGAAGTAATGTTAAAATAGGCAGTACTTTGAAAATAAGGAATTCAAAGAAGCAATGAGTGCTCATGATATGGATTTTGGGGGGGACGACAAAGGAGCCATATAGCCTAAAGACAGGAGGCGATGTATACTAGCAGCAGGGATGGGGAAAGCAAGGGAGAAAGACAGAAGAGCAAAGGATTCCTTCTTCTAGACTAGGAATAGTGTGGTGGGAATTAGCATCAACACACTGTTGTGTGCTGCTTCCTCATGGCTGGATTCCACACCATTCCAATAATTTCAAATTATTTCTTTCAACCACCCGAAAATATGTGAATATATGGTGGTTTAGAAATACGTTAATTAAATAAACAATGTGTTTGGATGACTCAGTCGTACTGGATCAGTAGGATTGATTCAGTATTACTAGGATTAACAGAATGGTCTAATTAAAATTGGCTCCTTTTGAGATCTTTCCAAGGGCTTCTTGGAGGGTGGGGAGGGTGGGGAATCCTACTTTGAACTGGCCATCCAGAAAGTAATTATTTTAGAAAATATAGTGGACATCAAGTGCTACAGGACATAGTGAGTGATTGCTGAAATCATCCTGAATGTGGATATGATTAGTTCATTCCCTTTAGCCTCATTCAAATATAAGCATAGACTTTTGTGGGAAATATCATTTTAATTGCTATTTTACTTGAAATTCATTTTAATACTGCTGATGGGAGGCAGTGCACTGTGAAAAAAAACAGGTTACATCAGTCATCTCCCATTAGATTTGCTCCATTACCTATATCTATTCTTTTTACCTCGCCTATGGTCAAAGAGTGCTCAAATATTTGCAAATGGAAATTTTAATCACTGGTTGTAAGTAAATCATGTGAGATCACAATCCCCTGTAAATAATACATTTGTTTAAGCAAACCATCTGTAGGTTATGAAATAAGTGAACACACTACTGTATTGGAAAAGAAAATGTAAACTCCACTTCCTTCAGTGTGCAAAGCAGAAACTTGTGTTTCAAACAGCTACTGTACATAGCAAAGACTCTTTTGTTTTCTGGCTTGGAAATTGGGGCAGAGTCAGACCCCATTGCATGTTCTCATTAATTTCCAGCCCCAGTGGAAGATAAGAAGTGCTGAAAGGCCATTCTAGGCTATCATTATGTTTTGCAAATTGAATCTGAAGGCAATTGCCTCCTCTCATTGCTGTTCACCAGCAACTGGACAAAATGCAACAGATTAAGAGTCAGAAACTAAAACATTACAACTGTATTCATGGTGCAAAAGCCTCCTGAAAGGTTTATTGGTGGATTGGCTTATGACATTTATATACCCCTGTAACTCTTGCATTCTCATTCTTGTGAACAAATAAAACAGTTTCACTAACCTCCCACCCACCCAGAGTAAAGCACTAAAACTGAAATGATCCAATAAAAACTTCTTATTTTAGAGAAACACCTTTGTCCCACTTTTAGTTGAAAGCAAACAAACACAAATTATGGGCAACCATATATTTGCAATTTATAAATATGTAAGTATGCAATCACCTCTCCCCTCAATGGAAATGGCACAGTTCTCTTATGATCCTAGGGGAATAAATAGGGCAAGGCCCAGAAGTCAACAGGGAAGTTTGGCTTGCAGTTCAGGGCTGGTGAGGTCAAGTAATTTGTCATGAAAGTATGGTGGGGATGAGGTTGAAGTGTATTGGCCAGGTGGAGTCCATTTGATGAATGTCAGCAATGTCATCATCCTACTGACCTGGAAGAGCATCTCTTGGGGTGGGGGAAAGGGGACTAAATAGATATTTGTCCCCTTTCAGTGGCAGTTTAGGTGCGGGAAAAGGAATAGTTTGGTTTAACCTGGTGACGTCCTTTAGGCACCTTTCAGGTGATGGATTGGCCCTGAGGCTCACTTCTCCGACTCCACAGTTCAGAGGGTGAGATAGGGGCCTCCACTTAGGCCAAACCCCCTCATCCACATGGGGTTCTATGGTCCCAGGGGTGGTGACCAGGTAAGGCATCCCTTCTCACCTTCAGGATGTGACCCGGGGAATCGAGGCAGGCTAGGAAGCTGGTCCCTAATTCCTTAGGCAAGGACGAATCTTCCAATAGCTATAGTTATACAGTGAAGTTTGTTCCCGCCCCATAGCCATCCCCCTCTGCTGATTTTAATTTGGGGTTTAAATAAATGTGGTCCAGGTCAACCCCAGCTTATATGCCTGCCTCTTTATTTGCCTATCGGGACGCAAACAGTGAAATGCTAGAGCCTTGTGTGCATGTAAACAGTGGCAAGTTTGGGGGGCACCTGTGAAGACCTGTAGTTCCATGCAGAATCATTCTAGTTAGGTATAAATCAAGAAAAAAACAACAACAGATTCACCTAAATAAACAGAAGGTTCCCTTTTGATCTTAAAACTTGTGATTTACTTCAGTGCTGGAACAAATATTTCCCTCAAAGTTCACATTTGATGAATGCTATTGATTTGTACCTTTATATAGCAGAAAATGAGCCTTGCTTGTTGCATGTGAAGTTTGACCTTGAAGTTCTCACAAGGATTGTGAAGAAAATTAAACCAGGAAGGGGATGGGGAGAAAATATTATATGAAAGAAAACATTTGAAGAACAACATAGGAACAGAGCAGCATCCATGCATTTAAGAAAGCACAATATTCATTTACAAGTAAGGATGGGATTCATTGCTTTTCTTAACTTGGCTTGCATTTGCGAATTTGTTGTGGTTGCTAGCTCCATGATGACACTTAGCTTGTTACTCCGGTATGGGCTTGTTCCACAGCCTGGAATGTCAATAGTGAACTTGGTTCTGATGTCCATCTTTATCATTCTAGCTGAAAAACCACAAGCTGCAAAAGCAAATCATCTGCCCCTTGCCCCCTGGATACACAAGAATCACTCCCATCCATTGAGCCATCTCACAGCAGAATCCAGACTTGGCCATTGAGCCCAGTACAACATAGTTTTGAGTAAATGTGGGATATATCCATTCTCATATGACCAACATGCTGAAATTTAAATAATGCATGAAGGGGTTAAGACCACAGAGTAAGCTGTTCTGCCAGGCTTAGCTAGGTCACATCCCCTCACCTTGGAAGGAAGGGTTACCAAACACTTTGTTCTGTCTTCTTGCACCATGTGAACTGACCAGTTAGGATGTCTATGCTATGTCTAAGTGTAGACCAAATAGCTGTAGCACACCATCTTTGTGTTTCTATACAAATAACTTAGAAATGTTTTACCACTTTTTGAAACTAAGTTGTATAGCCTTTATTTTCTTGCTGCTGTGTGGAAAATGACATGAATATGAACTTTGAAGAGTTTTTAAGTAAATCCTTTTTAACTTACCAAAGAAATGTATGGTCTCCTTCTATACCAAAGGAAGTACAGTAGGTTGCTTTGGAAGAGACTTAGAAGGGTATATTTTAAAAGGTCTAACAGCCTATATTTCCATGCTTGCTCAGAAGCGGTCTTAGGATCAAAATAGATAGTTCAACATCTCTAGAAGCAGTGTTCTGCAAATACAATGTGATTGGTGTAGTTTCATAAGTTCTTAATTATAACAACAATCTGAATGAAATTTAAGATGGTTTTATACTTTCCTGGTACATGTTTAGAACCTGCTTTCTTTATATTAAAAATTGAAAATTTCTTCCCAACCTTGACCAGCAGCTTTCCACCGATAATATATGTTCTAATTTGATTTTCATTTAGTTCAGGTTGTATTCATCCATCTAGCCATCCATCCATTGTTAATAGTTCCCTTCAGTTTACTGTTTTGAATGTTAGCATTGTTCAGCATTGCACTGAATCATAGACCTTATCATTGCTTCATTTTCAGCTGCAACACATAATGAGAATAAAGAGAATTTATTAAGAATATAAGATTTCAGATGATTTTATACGTAATGTTGAAATATTATGAGTCTATATAATGATGTACGTAGAAGCATGAATAAGCAGATTTATTGAAAGCATATAAAACGATAAGAAGTGGGGGTTAGTCTTTCTAAATCCAGTTAAAGTTTTTTCCCTAGAAAAATAGGTACCGGTACTCACCATGAAGTTAAAACAAAATAAAAAATAAACAAATTCCTTCCAGTAGCACCTTAGAGACCAACTAAGTTTGCTCTTGGTATGAGCTTTCGTGTGCATCCACACTTGTTCTTATTTTGTTTTGACTATGGCAGACCAACACGGCTACCTACCTGTAACTCACCATGAAGTTGTTACAGTAAGTGCCACACTTTTAAACAACACAGAAAAGAGGTGCCGGTACTGCATACCCTTGAGTGCACCCTGGGGGGAAAAAGCACCGGTGAAGAGTATATTATTTGAGCTCTAGCAAAATATGCTACCCATCACGAGCTCTTATAGATTTCTAGCACTTGAAGGAACTTAGTTTGAACATCTGGGTGGCCTTCATTTTCTTCCAGTTCTATCTATCCATCTATCTGTCTATGTGCATCACAGTTTTACAGAGATGTAAAATAAAATCCAGGGAGGGATAAAAGTTAAAAGAATAGATTTAAAAAATCATAGAATCATAGAGTTGGAAGAGACCACAAGGGCCATCCAGTCCAACCCCCTGCCAAGCAGGAAACACCATCAAAGCATTCCTGACAGATGTCTGTCAAGCCTCTGCTTAAAGACCTCCAAAGAAGGAGACTCCACCACACTCCTTGGTAGCAAATTCCACTGCCGAACAGCTCTCACTGTCAGGAAGTTCTTCCTAATGTTTAGGTGGAATCTTCTTTCTTGTAGTTTGAATCCATTGCTCCGTGTACGCTTCTCTGGAGCAGCAGAAAACAACCTTTCAATAATAATCTAACATGCCTAGAATAAACTGCAAAAGGAAAACAGTGGACACACACACACACACAGAGAGAGAGAGAGAGAGAGAGAGAGAGAGATTTCATCACTGTGTGCAGCACTGTTCAACTCATGAGCAGTTCTAGCTCTTATGGAAGCAGAAATCCAGGGTTCCACTCACCAGAATGATCAGGATGCCTCCAAACATGGCAGGGTTGGCTCACCACACTTTGAAGTAAGTAATGTGATACACATCAAACAATGGTGGGGCATAAGTCAATTATGCCCAGAGTCTAAAATTATCTAACCACACCATTGACTGCTGCATACAAATAGTGATTTGACAAAGTAGTACAAAATGAGCAAAGCTTTGGATCTTTCCATGCAAGCTTTCGTACTTTATCCAATGCACACCCACAGCTTTCTTTCCATATGCAAATCCATCTCAAGTTACTGGAACACTTGAAAATCTCAATACCTGATTAGCATCTTGGCCAAATTCATTTTGGCACTGTATCAGATCTGGTCATTAAATGTTTACTAGATCCCTACCAATATGGGCATCAAGTACCTGTAAGGTCCAATAGCAGAAAGGAAAGTGCAGATTAGCATGTCTGTTAAAAATCTGACCTGATACATCTATGAGCAATCTTTTTTTGGCCCCTGACATGTCTGTTATAGACTGTAAAAAACATGCTGGAAGATTGAGACCAGATTGCAGCCTCTCTCTAGTAGTTGGGAGGGATGGCTGTATTTGCCTCAGTGGTGGAACTGCTCTCAACTGCAGGATATTATCCAGAATGGGATCTAATAATTCTTTTTGAGCAGCACTATGATGAATTATCCCCATTTTATCTCAGTATGGAGAACAGTTTTTAAAGGAAGAAAAAGAATAGTGTCATATTATGTCCTAAATCATCCAAAATGATGGACTTGTTCAATACACAATAGGAAATAGACACAACCCACTCATCTTATTCAGATAACTGTCAGAGTATACTACCAGGGCAAAGTCCCATTCATGTCAATGGACCCCCATAACTAAGTGTTTTGAGGACTGGGAAAATGGTTCTTTCCCCAAAATGAAAAATAAAATACTGCAATGGAATATGTTCTTTACTATACGCTTGGGAGCAGCAGTTTTTATAGATCACACTTCTGAAGTCTGGAGGCATTCACTATATAGTCATTTTGATGGGGCAGCATCAAAAGCTAAATCAGCAAAATATCATTACTCCCCAAACAATATTTTTTCTTTGCACATTTTCTCGCTCTTCTTCCAACACTTTCTGGCTCCAACTGAAGTAAGGCAATAAAAGCATAATAGAGACAAGGAGTGAGCAAGTTGTGTAGGAGGCTATGGGAAGCTTCATTATGTTACACTAACCAGTTTTTCCCATGGCCATAACGTGAACATTTCATACACACACTTGATCACATTACATGAAATTTGGCATCAAACTTATGAATAAAGTCTTCTTTTTTCATTTAGGTAAGTAGGACAACTGTTAGATTTTGCATGGAGCTTTCTGAAACTCTTCTGATGTTTCACTTGAGGAGCTTCCCCAGCTTATTAGGACAAATATCCTGAGTAGACTTGGTGATCCAATTATTCTGGACTATTTTGTTGCCGTGTAATACAATCCTTTTTGTATGATGGAGCTAAACACCTTGTGATTGAGGCACAGAGATTCAGCCCCACTTAATGATTAACCTGTTAGGGTCTTCTTCAGCTTCATGGAAATTTCCAGCCGTGCTTCACAGTATAATAAAGGCACATTATAGATTTCCATTTCAATGTAAATGAAACAACACTCCCAGGACACCAAGGTCTCCAGGGCAGTTCCCTGAATCCCTAGTGCTGCTCCTTTTGCAGTAACCATTAGATTATCCATTTACGTCCTTCTCCGTTACTATCATAGGAAGAAGTATAAGCTGTTGATCCAGGCAATTTGGGTTGGGGAGCCTTTGGGGAGCCTCTTGCCATTCTGTAAAAATTGTATTTGTTGCCTTGAGCTGCAAAGCCATGTTACTGATAATCATTTTCCCTGTGTACATAAGTAAACCATTTTATTCAAACCCAAGTTGGAGCTCAGTGGTTTATAATAATAATTTTATTATTTATACCCTGCCCATCTGGCTGGGTTTCCCCAGCCACTCTGGGCAGCTTACAACGCATAGGAAATTGTATAATATTAGACATTAAAATTTTCCCAATACAGGGTTGACTTCAGGTGTCTTTTAAAAGTCAGATAGTTGCTTATTTCCTTGACATCTAATGGGAGGGCGTTCCACAGTGAGGGCACCACTACCGAGAAGGCCCTCTGCCTGGTTCCCTGTAACCTCACTTCTCTGCCTGGTTCCCTGTAACCTCACTTCTCAATGTCCGGGCTGAACAATGGGGGTAGAAACACTCCTTCAGGTATACTGGACCGAGTCTGTTTAAGGCTTGAAAGTGTATCTGAAGAAGTGTGCATGCACACGAAAGCTCATACCAAGAACAAACACAATTGGTCTCTAAGGTGCTACTGAAAATAATTTTCTATTTTGTTTCGACTAAGGCTTTAAAGGTCAGCACCAACAGTTTGAATTGTGCTCAGAAACGTACTGGGAACCAATGTAGGTCTTTCAGGACCGGTGTTATATGGCCTCGGCGGCCACTCCCAGTCACTAGTCTAATTATAGTAACAATAAAAATTTATTATTTATACCTGGCCCATCTGGCTGGGTTTCCCCAGCCACTCTGGGTGGCTTCCAACAAAGATTAAAAATACATTAAAATGTCACACATTAAAAACTTCCCTAAAAAGGGCTGCCTTCAGATGTCTTCTAAATGTCAGGTAGTTGTTTATCTCTTTGACATCTGAAGGGAGGGCATTCCACAGGGCGGGCGCCATTACCGAGAAGGCCCTCTGCCTGGTTCCCTGTAGCTTTGCAACATTCTGGATTAGTTGTAGTTTCCAGGTTTTTGCTAAATCTCACAGGTGATTAACTACTGAAGGTGCAGTGTCATATCCCCTGTGCTTTATAGTGAGCTCTAAATTAAGGATCCCACATAACATGTTTCCATGGTTGTATGTTTATGATAGCATGTACCCTGAAAACAGTGTGTGTTTAAATATGAGCATCCTTCATGAGAAAAAGGAACACAGTTAAATTAATCAGCTACAAGTTTATCCAACAGTAGAATTGTCTAGCTGACTTATTACCAGCTTGCTTACAAGAATATCACAGGGACAAGGTATATTATCCCCCTCAGCAGTTAAAAATCAATCAATCATTGTTTTCATTAAGCATCAAAGGAAATTGTAAAAGTTGTTCCAAAGCACACTAATTTAATTTTCCCTGTGGGCTTGCCAATTATTAGGTTTTGATTGGGCCATTCAGAAATAACATACTGTTGTTCAGAAAATATTTGAACTCCCCCTGGACATCTATTACCCAGGACTTCATACATCACTCCCCACCCCAATATATGTTAAGGGAAATGTAAGATAACAAACTGCTACAAAAATATAGTTATTGGCATATGCATGTAATGTGTACTTACAAAATATCAAGCTGCCATCCAAAAAGAAATTACTTTGGAGAACTCTGTAAGTAGTGGTTTGAATTTGCAACTTAAGTACTATTAAGCTATAATGCCTCTTTCCCATCAAATAAATATATATCTTATTATGTAAGGTAATAAAACAATCCTTCCATCTGTTAAAATCCTTTAAGTTGGTTTTTTGGGTGGTACTTTGTGCATAGCACCTGTTGTTATTAACCTTATACAGGTTATAAAGGACATCTTATAGCCATATTCCTGCTGTGTATTGCAAAAAGTTGAACAATCATGATTGATGCTGCAATTATAAAGTTAATGGTTCTGTAAGTCATTGCAAAGTCATCTTTCAGTTAAACATTAAGATTAAGGTTTTAAAAGTGAAGAAAGCTGTTTTGACCTTTAACTTGCCATGTAGTTCTTATTTGAAATATAAACTAGTATTAATAAGGCTACAGGGAAGTGGGATCACACTGTCTTTTGAATACAAATTCATTATATCCATCCATTGAACATTTACCTATATATGCTATAGATGCTCCGGTTCACTGAATTTGAAGAATTCAAAAGGCCACTGTTCCTTTAAAAGTTAAATCCAAATGAAGCTCATGATCCCAATGCCTAAAAATGGCATGCAAGCTACTATCTGGACAAAGGTGCAGAAAAGGGCAACCAAAATGATCAAGGGGATGGAGCAACTCCCCTACGAAGAAAGGTTACAGCATCTGGGACTTTTTAATGTAGAGAAAAGGTGAGCAAGAGGTGACATGATAGAAGTTTATAAAATTATGCATGGCATGAAGAAAGTGGGTAAAGAAAAGTCGTCGTCCCCATAACGCCAGAAGTTGTGGACATCCAATGAAGTTGAATGTTGGAAGATTCAGGAAAGACATAATGAAAGACTTCTTCATGCAGAGCACAGTTGAACTATGGCATTTGCTGCCACAGGAGACAGTGATGGCCCCCAACCTGGACGGCTTTAAAAGACATGTTCATGACTATCAGTGTTTACTAACCACAATGTCATGTTCTACCTCAACGGTGAGGAGCAGCATGCCTCTAAATAGCAGTTGATGGGAATCACAAGTGGAGAGAATGCTCTTGGGCTCATGTCCCACTTGTGGGCTTCACACAGGAATTTGGTTGGCCACTGTGAGAATAGGATGCTGGGATACATGGGCCACGAGCCTGATTTAGCAAACTTTTCAGCAAACTCACCCACCATCTTTGCTGAGTTCCAGTTAAGCAATTGCAAAGGAAGTGTTGGAGGTCTGTTGCCTGGCTCTGGTGCTGTGACAGAAGAGGCAGAGGGGATGGGGGAAACTTTCTTCCCCACCAGTGGAGCTTGAGATACAGCAGCATGAAAGTAAATGGATGGATGGCAGATGAGTGAATCTGAGGCAACTAAATGTGTAGCAGAAGAAGTTGGATGCAACCTTTCAGAATGTGTTGAGTAAAGGCCTACTGAGGTGCGATAGAGCTCTCACACCATCTAATCTGCATCAACAAATAACAATCTTCATTAAAATAATTGTGGTGGGATACTAAAGGGCATGCTTAATTATTATTTTGCTAAGGCTCATTAGTAAGTGTTCATCATGAAGCACTTTGGAAAATTTGCCATTCAAACTGCTAGAGCGGTACAATGTAGGTGCTATGAAGAGAAGAGTGTTACTTTCATGTCTGATGGCATTTGAGCAAAATAATATCTGTTTACTGGACTGCTATATACAGCCACATGACCAAAAACAGACAGTTTGAAATTCAGAGAAAGAACAGAAATTAGGAACATATAGTTCCGCCCTGTGCAACACCCTCCCATCAGAGGTCAAACAGATAAACAAGTACACAACTTTCTGAAGACACCTGAAGGCAGGAATGTATTGATAAGTTTTTAATGTTTGATGTCTCACTGTGTTTTTATATTATGTTGGAAGCTGCCTAGAGTGGCTGGGGCAACCCAGTCGGATGGGCGGGGTATAAGTAATAAATTATTGTTATAATTATTATAATTGCTCTCCAATTTGAGGTGCAGGGATCAAAGATTTTGAGACACCATCTCATTAGAAAATGATAGAGCTGTCATTTTAAATGTACACAATTTTGGGAATGAACTGGATATGTGCCATTGCTGTTCAGAATACCAAAGTTCCTCATTATATTTATATGTGGCATTAGTTTATGTTTTCCTCCTGTGTCTATTAGGAACTGAGGTGGCTTAAGATCCAGCTTGGCTAGTTCATAACTTAAAACCCTTTTAAGTTGACTGCAGGTAGAAGCATCTAGTTATGAGGCATGGAAATCCTATTTGCATATGTACAGTATACATATTTTTTTTTACCCGGAAATGAGGACTTGCTATATCTAGTCAAATCCATGCTCAGATTCTGCATATTAGTGATCTGGGAGATGGTTTCTTGCCAGCTATAAATTAGACTCTAATAGATCAGTCCTAAGGCTAGATGGATCCTGCAGCCAGAAATACAGTATAATTGAACTCAGCAATGCATTGTCATCTACGGTATATGGTGTTGTAGTAAAACAATCCAGCATGCCATATCCTAAGCATCTGTTTTATTTCAGCTTATAGCACAGGATGGTAAGTTTGAATTACTACAGTTTTGTGGTCTTGCAGAACTTTCTCCTAAGCCTCCAGCCTTTTGAGCCTCTCAGGACATGCAAGATATAGCACCTTATTTTTTATTATTCCTTTAAAAATTGGCCGCATTATATGGCTAAGGCAGTGTACAGAAGCAAGCCAAAAAAATCAAGATTAGCAAATAGAACCACGTCATTTCAGAATATAAACAGTATACAAATAATGAAAAGAATGAAATCTAAAACCCTTAGTTTTCCCATTTATCACTGGCTTCTAAAAGTAAATCTTAACACACACACACACACGCAAGGCCCAGTCTTAAAGAGGTTTCTAAGCAGAGGTATTCAAACAATTGAATATCTGCTACTGAAAATGCTTCCTTGTGGACACAGATGTTCTCATTTAGCACACAGATTTTGCCTTCAGGAAACCATTTCCTGCTCAGTGATGGTACACATGAGAGGATGCAGCTTCAGAAATATGTGGCCTGAGACATTTTGAGCTTTACAAAAGCTTTTACTGTTTTTTTTATGAACAATGTACTACAGTCATCTTTCTTCATGGGCTTTGCAACATGGCTAACCTGTACCAGGGAAAAAATAGGTAAAAATGAAGTAGATCCCTAATTAGGAATTTGTTTTACTGGTGAACCATTTTGAGGATAAAACAGGTTAAATGAGCCAGGATGGGCCATGATGACTCCCTGAAGTGCTTTGTTGCCACCATTCCGCCTAGAACTGGACAACTTTTAGAATGTTTGATGTTTTATTATGTTTTTATATGTTCTGGAAGCTGCCCAGAGTGGCTGGGGAAACCCAGCCAGATGGGCGGGGAATAAATAATAAAATTATTATTATATACTTGAGTTATTTATTCATTTAATAAAATTAAATAAATTTTACAACCACTTAGTTGTAAAAGAACAACACCACAAAGTGGTTTACAAAAAGGGAAAACAATAAAATCAAGACAAGTTCAGGAATCTTGCCTAGGCATTGTCAACTAAGTAGCAAGATGGTACCCCACAGCGGGCAGAATTGGCCTGGGGGTTGTAGTGGGTCATTCCTACTAAAATGCTTTTTGTGTCGATCCACTTAATTTTTCTGCAACATGGTATCCATCCTGCTTTTCTGGCTTCACATTTTCTTTGAACGTGTATTTAGTTAATCTTTCTTTCCTTTGTTTAAAAAGAAGGCTTTTGCTGAGCGTGTTGCCAACAGAAGTTCCGAATGTAACCAACGAGACAGATGGCCAGATAATGTTCAGTTAACAGAGACTGAACCTCTAATCTCATGACACATTGCTGGTGGGTTCTGAAAAGAGCTATAAAATTATCCGTCACTGAATTAAAAAATAGAAGAAAAGCAGCAAAGAAAATTTACAAAATTGTGCAAGTTTTTGCATGTGTGCGTGTGAACACACACACAGTGGCATCACCCACAGTGCTGCAGCCAGGTTGCTGAGTAGATCACTTGGCTGCATACATATTGAACCTGTGTTGAGCGAACTCCACCACCTGCTGATCTGGGCCATGTTCACAGTCATCAACTGTGAGCTCAGTATAGCCTTTCAAACTGAAATTCTCAATTTCCAGCTCAAGAATATCATGGCATCTAAACATCCACTGTTCTTCATGTTAGTTGTTTCTCTGATGGAATTACCTGAAGTAACGGTACCTACACCATCCCCACTGCTTAAAGACAGACATTTAAACTCGTAACTGTCGTTGTAGCTTCCTGAGTTCTTTGATCCAGTTACTCAGGAATATATTTTTCTTTTCTAGGGTGGAAATACATACCTATATACACACGTCATTTAATTTGTATGCTGCCTTCCCATAATTTAAACCAGGTTCCTGGCAAGTTACAACATGAAAAAAATGCATAATTATAAGCACAAAAGTATGACTACAATAAATAAAATATCAAAAAGTACACAACCAAATTGAATAATTTCCACCTAAATCATAAGAGCTAAAATAAATTTACTAAAAGTTAATATCAATAGTGGCAGCAACTCCCCCACCCCCGGGCAGCAAAATCCCATATAATACCCCATCCCAAGAGTCCTGCAATAGAGACATTTACTTCCCCATAAACATTTATTAGCTTACTTATTCATTATTTCAAATTTATAATCTGCCCTTCCTCTCCAAAGCGAGCACAGGATGACTCACAGTGTTTTTTGCCAACATCTGACAAGAGTGGAGAGAATCTTCATATTATTATTTTTTAAAGGTGTTATCTGGGTTTGTTGTATAATGCCAACATCGGACACACAGACAGTTGCAATACATTAAGGATTGACAGGGAGCTAGCAGTTATGAGCTCACTTAGAGATTAAGAACAGCGATGAGAAGTTTGGAGTGAAAAGGTTATCAAGAGATTGGTATCAAAGGCTGCTATCAAGCACCTGTATATAAGGCAGGAGACTGGTTCCTCCATGAGCATGTGAGCCTTGCTAGAGCTTGCTCTTTCATCACCATCCCTATCAGCAACTAATCTGTCAGTGACAAAGGAACCATTAACAGCTTCTGTGATCGTGGACTCCCTTTTTCTCACCCACTAGAAAACACTGAAGCAAGATCAACTGCTGAATTAGTAGGCACAGCTATGGGTTGCAACAGCACCATAGATTTAATGAGCTTTTCCCAAAGGGCTGAATTGGGGTCTGAAGTGAAACAAGTACATGTATTTAAAACATTTATAAACCGTTTCAAAAACCTCCAAGCTCTGTCCAGTTTAAGACAACAACAACAACAACAACGTATCATTAAAAGAACAAAAACAACCAAAACAACCAATAAAACAGCAATATTTAAAAAAGCAGATAAAAGTGACTAAAACAGAAAATGTCCAGGAGGCACCTGAAGCAACTGATGGTTCTTGTTTCACATGTGGCCAAGGGAAGTGCATTCCACAGTACAGGTGTAGCTGCCTCAGATGTCAATTTTCAGGTCACCACCCTATGATATTCTGTAAGGTGTGAAGCCAAAAGTAGAGTTTCTCCAAATGGTCCAAGTGGTTTTACAAGTCTATATGGGGCTCTGTACAGGGGCCAGATTGTTTAGGGCTTTATATGTTAACACGATGTGGTCAAAGAGAGTATAAAAGGAAATGCTTCATTTGCCGAAATCAAACTGCATGAAAGGAGCATATTCTCTCTGCTTTTATTTTTCATAAAAAAATAAATTCTGGGGAGAGAAAATAAACCAAGGAACAAATGGCATTGTCTTTGTGTGGGTGAGTGTGCTTTAGACTAAATCGTTAAAAAAGAATGCTTAACAGCAGTCATTATAAATCACACACTGGCAGAGATTTGCTCACCATTGGTTTCAGTTATGCAGATAAATGGCCACTGGCTCCAAAATTGAAAAGCTTGATGGCATAATGGCCTTCGTTATAATGACATAAAAAGCTGTTATCATGCTGATGTTAGAATAACTGTTGTTTGATCTAAATAATTTTGATGGATCATTGCATTTGCCACTTTTTCGGTACAGAATACATGAGATGGGGGGAGGGGGATATACAATACATTACTGCTTATTCCCTTTGTGTTCTCTATAGGTTCAGAAGACTTTCCTACCATCAGACTATGTAATTTGTATCACAAGTTCATACAAGCATATATAAAAAGTGTATTACTTATGAACTATTATGCAGGTGAATAAAAGAGATATGATATTTTTGAAATACATAGTGAAATGTGGGGGGAAACCTTCCTCTATAAACTCCATTGAAGAAGAATACACGATGCAGGGCATCAGTAGGTGGAAAATTGTGGCTCATTTGTATGCTTGACCAAAGGATGAAATGGTTAGTAATGAACTGACTCAGAATTCCATTGTGAAAGTTGTGAAATATGTATTCTCCAGAAAATATTCCAAGTCCATGATGTGAATTAATAGGACTTTTGTGAACATTTCAACCAACTTCACAATGTCAACACACATCCCACCTAAGGGAATTGGACAAAATATCTGTAGGCTACAGATTATGGTGGCTTGGACCCTAAATTCAAAGAGGGTTCCTGGAAATATTATTCAATTTCTAGAACATGTTCACTCTGAAAGGGGGACATATGCCTTCAATACTCAATCCTATATTGCTGTGATACTAACAAAATGGTAAGCTTTGTGTAAAGCAAGTTTCAAATAGGTTGGGTGAGATTATACAAATTTGCAATACGTTGTGTGCTATATTTACTGTGAATTTGGACTCTGGTAACTTATGTGCGATGCTGGTTAATATACTGCTGTTTTGGAAGTGAAAAATCTTCAAAATAAAGTAGTTTTCAAGATAGATTCCAAGTGAAAACTCATATTTGCATTCACTGGAATTCCTTTGTGGCTCATGTTCTCCTTTTGACCCATCACTTATCTTAGATACACAAATAATTTTCAACCAAAATTAAAACAAGAAGTTTCTAAGATATGAAAGATAGTGAAATGATATCTGGTTGACTCACCACGTTCCAGAAGCCTTGAAACATTTATCTAGTTTCTCCCCTGTAGTTAAGGAAACCAAAGTTGTTACAGAATGAACCAAAGAAATTGTATCTATGTGAAGAACATGAGAAAAGTCCTGGTTGATCAAATCAAAAGCTGATCTGGTCCAGCACACTGTTTTCACAGTGTCAACCAGATGCCTGTGGGAAATCCACAAGCAGAACCTGGCTGCTACAGCGCTTTCTCCACCTAAGATTCCCAGCACCGGGAGGCAGTAAATAACCACCATGGTTATAAGCCATTGTTAACTTTACCTTTCTTAATTAACTTAATATTTTGAAGCCATCTATATTTATGACCAGCACTGCATCTTGTGGGAATGAGAAAGTGCAAACTTTTACTGTGGCGAGCACTTGCATAGTAATATCTTGTTTCTGAACCTTTGCATCTGTCAGGGTTGAGCCAGATGAGGAGGTGTGGTGGCAAGCCCCCCCCCCCCCGGCGAGGCTGCACCCACAGAAGAACCTGGGGAAATGGAGGAGTTCATACCTGGACCAGAACAGGAGGAGGAAGAAGTCGAGCCAGAATCAGGCTCTTGTGAGGAGAGAAACTGGCAGGGCCCCTCTTCTCCTCCCTTCTCAGCTGTAGAGCGTAGAGCTGAGAGACACAGGGAACAATTGGAGGCAGCTGCAACTCGTAAGAGACGTGGTTACAGGCCGGCTACTTAAGAAAGGCTGGCTGCTCCCTTCGTTAGCACCTGCAACGCTGAGTGTGTGGTTGTTCTCGCTTGTTCTGTTCCTGACTCCTGGCTTGTTCCTGTTGTGATATCAGTACATGACGAGCTGCGAACGCTGCAGCAAGGTCACAAGACTCAAGAGTCATGTTTCCACTCTGTGTGAAACACACCAGCGATACCAGCTCCCACACATGTGATGTCATTGTAATTTACTATTGTACTTCTTTACTTTCAGTTTTTGCATCAGGAGATGCAGACGCATTTACAGACAGCTCTGAAATAATGAGCTGCTGCGTAGAGGCATACTCTGCTCTTTTTATCTACAATAAAGTAGATCTTAGCCAAATGGCTTGTGTATGTTGTTTTCAAGCTGGGGACGAGCTGCATATTACATTGTGCCCCTGGACTCTAGGAGCCAGAGGGCACGGAAGCTTCGTCCGCCTTGGGGTCAGTCTCTCAACTTGCCCCCGCGGGAAGTTTTCATAACATTGGTAGCAGTTGGCTGGTTTCCGAACATCGGACCTCTGAAGTCTTCTGCCTGATGTTTATCTGCCGGCAAATAAAAGGCAGCCTTATACAGCGTTCTAGAATTCCGGGGGAGTTTTTCGTGCTGAAGACGGCCGTTTCCCACTGTGAGAAGACACGTTAATTGACTGTGAGTAGTACCGGACTGATTTACGAGGCAATAAACCTCAGAAGGCTAGGTTTGTTTGCTTAAATTGCTTTCTGAAGTCAGAGAGTAAAAAGCCTGCTTTTTCGCCACTATGGCAAAGGATAGCAAGCAGAGCAGCAGCTCCCTTTGTCCAATGCTTATTGATGAAAATTACCAGACATGGCGAATTAAAATGGAAGCTGTGCTTACCAGGCAGAATTTGCTTGATGTGGTCACTAATGCCCCTCCACCTTTCCCAGGCCCTCGATGGCTGAACAGGGATAATCAGGCGAAGGCGACCATTGTTTTGCATCTTGACCAATCCCAGTTAATTCACATCAGGGATTTGCATCACGCTAATGATTATTGGGTTGTTTTGCAAAATGAACATTTGAGGATTGCGGCAGGGAGTTCCATGCTGCATTTCCAACGTCTCACCAACCTAAGGCTAAAGGAGGGAGACAATTTGCGTTCGCATCTTAACCATATGAAAGAATTAAGAAGTGAACTCGCACAACGCAACGTGCAATTAAACGAAGATGTGTTTTGTTTCATGGTTTTGAATAGCCTCCATGCCGGTTATAGTGCTATTGCATCACAGCTAGGTGCCCTGGATGCTCAAAACTTAACCGTGGCCAGAGTCTTCTCAACTTTGCTAAATGAGCAAGATCGTTGTGCTGCTCAAAATGAGGCTAATGGCAGGGGGAGTGAAGCGTCCTCAACCCCACCTAATGGTCCAATTGAGCATGTGCAAGCTCTTAAAGTCATACACTGCACAAACTGTGGAATGAGAGGACACAGTTTCCAGACCTGCAGAAAGCCCAAGAGAGGATCTACTCAACAAGCCAGTGGATCTACAGGCAAGGCGCAAGCCAAAGTCTACAAAGGGCGCACATTTGCATTGCTAACACAAGGCGTGCAGGAGCAGCATACTGACTTAGCGTGGGTTATTGACTCAGCTGCCAGCCACCACATGACCGCAAACAAGCGTTTATTTAAGACTTTTAAGAAGCTGGAATCCACCGTGTCGCAGGTGAGTGGAACACACCTGAAATCGACTGGAGTTGGAACTGTTTATCTTCAGAGTCTCCAGCTATCTATTAGCAACGTGCTATACGTCCCAGAAATTGCCTACAATCTGCTAAGTGCATCGCAGCTTACTGAGAAGGACTGCGAGCTCAGGCTGCGCAAAGGACTTTGCACAATTTTTAAAAATGGAGAAGTTATCTTTACAGCTCAGAAGAACAAAGATGGACTATTTTTACTGTCTTTTGAATCTACTGACTGTTGTTATGATGTTGTTGACTCTTATTTTGCAGGTGCTGCTAAGTCCAAGGAGACTACCAAACAGCCACGCAGAGAAAAGGTCACAAGATGTTTCCAGCAGGTTTCTGCTGATGTAATAGGACTTTTGCCACAATCTAGAGGCGGAGCTACCTGTTATTTATTGCTGTCTGATCATTTCTCAAAATTCTCTTGGATTTACACTATGAAAAGTCCGCAGCAAGTCTTGGCCAAGTTCACTGAATTTTGTGCTAAGATAGATTTCATGCATGATGGAAAAATTGAATGTTTGTATACTAATCAATTACCAGTGTTTGATTCACAGGAGTTCCAAGAGTTCCTAAGTCAACATTGCATTCAGCACAAAGTTGCTGTCAGCCAATCATCATGGAACAAAGATTTGTGTGTTAAAATTAACACAATACTACGTGAGGGTATGCAGGCGCAATTGCTAAGTGCAAAGCTGTCTGAACAGAATTGGGCTGAAAGCCTATCTGCCTTCACATATGCATGGGTCAGGAGTATTCCAAAAGGAATGGAATGCTCACCTTATGAGACACTGTTTAACAGAAAGCCTTCTGTTAAGCATCTTAAGGTTTTTGGTTCTCAGATGTGGGTGGAATCACTTGAAGGTGCAACCATCCAAGGCATCTTTATGGGCTATGAGAAAGGTCAATACAGAATACTATTGCCTTCCTCAAACACAGTAATTCTTACTCAGGAGGTAGAACCTACTGTAAAGCCGGAGACACAGATTCTCCAAAGCTTTCCCATTGATGTCAATACAAATGAGGATACTGACACCAGCAGCAGCAGTGCAAGCGCAACCACGGCTAGTTCCACGGCTAGTTCCGACACAGGTGACACTGTCATTGAGAGACCTCATGATAGTACCAGGCCATCTACAGATGATGATGTGCTAGGATCTTTAGAGCCACTGTTTACAATTGGTAAAGTTTCTCCAAAAGGTCCTGTTCAGGAGAAACTCAGCAAAGAAGATCTACATCTTGTGCGTAGATCTGAAAGAGTAACAAAGGGTCAGGCGCCCAAACGCTACTCCAAAGAGTTTGCAATCTCAGCTGTTGCAAATGTAGCTGTAGTTTGCACTCAAGACAGATACACTCAGGCTCACTTCACAGGTGTGAAAAGGCCATCACAACAGGTTGCAAAGTTCAACACTGTTTCTGCCAACACACACAGAGCAAATGCTCTGGTCCCCTGGAGAGTTGGTTATCAAAGGCTCCAACTGGTAGAACCAGTCTCAGAGAGTTCCAAGGGTGGAACAAAGACATCAGATTCATACTGTGTATATGATAACTGTTTGTTTGCTTCTCTTAATGATGCCTTACTTTTCGCCGCTCTTTCATTGTCTAATATCGGGGGAGGATGTTGTGATATCAGTACATGACGAGCTGCGAACGCTGCAGCAAGGTCACAAGACTCAAGAGTCATGTTTCCACTCTGTGTGAAACACACCAGCGATACCAGCTCCCACACATGTGATGTCATTGTAATTTACTATTGTACTTCTTTACTTTCAGTTTTTGCATCAGGAGATGCAGACGCATTTACAGACAGCTCTGAAATAATGAGCTGCTGCGCAGAGGCATACTCTGCTCTTTTTATCTACAATAAAGTAGATCTTAGCCAAATGGCTTGTGTATGTTGTTTTCAAGCTGGGAACAACTGCATATTACATTGTGCCCCTGGACTCTAGGAGCCAGAGGGCACGGAAGCTTCGTCCGCCTTGGGGTCAGTCTTTCAACTTGCCCCCGCGGGAAGTTCTCTTAACAGTTCCTGGCTCCTGGCTTGTTCCTGACTGACTTGGTTGGTTCCTGACTTGGACTGTTCCTGACTTGGACTGTTCCTGACTTCGGCTTCTCCTGACCCCGTGCTGATACCTGACATCTGCTGGCTTCTGACTCGGACTGTTCGACTTCGGCTTATCTGACTGACTGCTGCACTTCAGCACGCCAACTTGTTGGCGCCCTAACAGCATCCTAACCAGGATCAATAATATACTTGGTTGGCTGACACCCTATCAACTTCATTATAACGACCTGAGATTCCCACCCTTTCTCCATTTTGCTGTTTCTCTGCTTCTACTCTTTCTTTCAGCATCTTGGCCTCCTTTCCAGGTCTCGTTCACTTTCCAAGTTCTTACTTTTTAGCTAGGACATTTGGGTTTTAGTTTTCCATTGTTTCGTCCCCAGAAACAATTTCACCGCATGTACTGAGAACTTGGAATTTACTTTGCCCTTTGCATTTTCTAACTGTTAATTTTCTTCCTTTTAATTCTATCATTTACTAAGCAATGTTCTGACTCATTTCCTCTTTTTGAGGCATTAAGTGCTCTGTTACAGTCCTTAGTGCTTCACATGCCTCATCAGTCTGAGTTCACAATGAAGCAGAAAATACATACTTGGAATTAATTTAATTCTTTGCAGTTCATCTCAGGATATTGCCATTACAGTATAGACATTTCATAAAAGAAGCATTCTACAATTTTGTAGGATTGTATGCTCTACAATTTTGTAGGATTGTATACTGGACCATCAAGAAGGCTGATCGCTGAAGAATTGATGCTTTTGAATTATGGTGCTGGAGGAGACTCTTGAGAGTCCCATGGACTGCAAGAAGATCAAACCTATCCATTCTGAAGGAAATCGGCCCTGAGTGCTCACTAGAAGGACAGATCCTGAAGTTGAGGCTCCAGTACTTTGGCCACCTCATGAGAAGAGAAGACTCCCTGGAAAAGACCCTGATGTTGGGAAAGATGGAGGGCACAAGGAGAAGGGAACGACAGAGGATGAGATGGTTGGACAGTGTTCTTGAAGCTACTAACATGAGTTTGGCCAAACTGCGGGAGGCAGTGAAGGATAGGCGTGCCTGGCGTGCTCTGGTCCATGGGGTCACAAAGAGTCAGACATAACTGAATGACTGAACAACAACAAATGCTCTAAAAAGCCAGTTTACAGTGGGACAGAAGTCCCAGTTTGCACACAGGGCTCTTTCACCATAAAATTGGCCACATTTACTTTGAAGGGACAATTATGATCTGTGCTGGCCTTCACTAATGCAAAGTGGGTAGCATATGCATCCTGAGGCTCCCTGGCTGCATAGAATAGTGCCTGGTCAACAAAGAGCTCCACATTGGCTTCCATTAAGTATCCAAAAGCATGTGCAAGTTTTTAGTCAATATCAATAGTGAAATCCCAATGTATGTGCTTTATTCCTGAGGGTTGTGCAAAAATAATAATGTTGAGCATGGTATTTTAAGCATAAGCATTATTTTGCTTTTAAGTTGCTTTGAGACTTTTTGTATAAAGTGACTTGTGAATAATAATTTTAAAAAATCATTTTTTCCCATCAACAGTGATGGTACAATTGATGTATTGGCACCTCTTTCTTTCCCCCAAATTTATTTAGCAAAAATTATTGGGCAGAAACTGTGGCCAAGTCGCTTTCTAGAGGCCTTGGCCCACCACCTACACTTTTTCTTCCTTCATCAGCACCTCACTTTCCATAGTAGCAGAACCCCAGATTTAGGGAGCCTGGGGAACATTGAATCCAAGCCACCTGCAACTTTAAAAGTCACCCAAGAGTACCTTGAATTGTTTCCAGAACACAGTGGGATAGATAGAAAAGAGATTATAAAAGACTAGTTCTTTGTCTAGCCCATTGTCATGCACTTCTGTTTGTATACTTGACTTATTCACTGTATCCAGATAATTAAGCAATAAGACATGACAGGACATGAATTGTACTGTGTTAATTTACACCTCCTGGGATCCTCACAGCATGTATCTGGTTTCTAACTGTTGACAACACAGCTAAAAGTGAATAAATGCATCATGGCCCAGTATAATTTATTGCAATGAAATATTGTGTATCTTGATTTAACTTATGTACTTCCATGACTCTAATCGCTACAAAAAGATGCAAAAGTATAACGTGTCATCATTGTTCCAATGTGTAAGATCACATGTGTAAGGCCTTATTTACTATGGCCTTATTTACTATGGTTGATTGATAGATGACTGATTGATAATTTAATTTCAATTGTTGCACAGTAGCAAGACTGAAGTTACATCATACTGTTAAAGCACATCCAAAGCCTTCAGTGTGGTTAGGCTGTGGGGAAATGTCACTCTGTGAAGGGTAAACTGCAGTTCTCATGATTCTTTGGGGATTGGATGCTTTGGTGTTGTCATGAACTGGCTGGATGCTGAGGAGTGGTGGGAGGCACCAGCTAAGGAACCCCACAGGGGAACCCCCAGGGAAAGAAGGCTCAGAGCCAGGATTGTGGACAATGAGTGGTCAGAGGGAGAAGAGGGAGCAGACTGGGAGGAATTGTCGGAAGCTGAAGAGGTAACAGGTTTTAGTGAGCAGGAAGAGACTGTGACAGAGCAGTCCAGAATCAGAGGCAGAGGTGTAGACTGGTGAGGATCAGGGCCAAGAGGCAGAGTGGAGGCAGGCTGCTGAAGAAGTCAGGGAGTCTCTCCCTCCTGTTGTGACAAACTCCCTTTCCCCTGGTCTCCCAGAACATGCAGATAAATGAAGACGGCTTCATATGATATTTTATTGATGGCTCAAGTCATATCTTTGTATGCAGCCCACTGGGTGAACAAGAGTAGGATTGGATAACAATGTCTGGTGCTGATTTGCTTTTTTTTGGGGGGGGGGGTTGATGCTATGGGTTTACCCTGTTTTATTGTATCTATGATGTGTTTTGCTTTGCTGTTATGCATTGCCCTCAGCTCCTATGAGATGAAGAGCAGATTGGCCTTCATATGTAGTAGGCACAAGAGACAACTATTTATTAGCAGAGAATGTTCTGTGCACCTTGATCAGTGACAGAGGTTGATGCCATAGGCTTCCAGTCAATGAGACATTTAAAATATTGAATTTGTGATGTTGTCAGATCTCCACTGACAACATCATTGTGTGCACCTTTTAGTGTGTATCTGTGTGGGTGCACATTTAAAATCAATCACATGGTATGGCATAACTGACTTGTAGAATCGCTCTACAAAGTAGTATGACTTTTGGTGCAGTTGCTTTCCTGGAGTTACAGCATAGAATCATGAGCAACGCCATTACCTTTATCATCTTATCCTACTGTATCCCTAAGTTCACAAACCGAATGAGCCATCCAGCACTTCCTTCCACTTCTTGGAGCTGCAGCAACAGAGAATGCAGATGCAGCCTTCAAAAAAGTTCCAACCCAACAATATCAGCCAGCAATCACTGAGCTAGATTCCTGTCACCTCTTTTGCAGCAAGATATATTTGGATGGCCTCCACTACGGCTGACAGTTTTGTGATGATTTTAACCATAATAAAGCAAACCTTTCCAGTCCACCTAATTCAGGATTTGTGAACCAGATGAAAGTCTGCTGGGAATATGACTGAACATATCCTTCATCTAAAAGCTAAGTTGCAGAATATAGTGACATCAAGGAGGCCATTGTTCTTCATGCTGTCCAATGGACAATAAACTCCTGGTTTATGCTATTCATCAAAGTTGTTGGTGCCATTGCAGCCAGGGAGTCATTTTCAATCATAAAACCAACTCTTGGTGAAACTTTTATTATTTTCTTGGTGCATCCCATAATGCACCCCCATAACCTGCACACTTTCATTCTGACATTGTAGAGCAGCCTTCACTGTGTTGGCTGGGGCTGATGGGAGTTGTAATCCTGAACATCTGGAAGACTGTTCCAGGTTATTATGCCTTTGCTACAGTTTTGCTCTTTGGCTGCAAACATCATATATGGCTTGTTTCATATATCCATTTTTTACACAATATAGAATATCCTTTGCATTGTATGGATGAAACTGTCAATTTAGCTTTTCTCCAATTTTTCATTTATTTCGACTAAAATTCACTTCTCCATATTTCCACAGCAATTTGTGGGTTTAATTTTTTTTAATCATATTTTACTCTTTGACTGAAGATACAATTTGATCTAACATCTGAAGGGTAAAATTCTTTCAATCATTTTAAAACTCAAGGGCAAAATAAAGAATCTGTCCTGATGTCACACATTACCCATTATCCACTATGAGTATTGCCATTGCTTAGAGCTAGTTGAACCTAATGACTACTGTTCCTTTTACCTTTGCTGCCCCACTGGTATTAGCTGTCATGCTTTTAAATGTAATTATTAATAATAACTGGTGGGAGTTGTACAATGTCTAGTGTAGGGAAACACATGCTAACAAAGAACAGGAGCAGCAAAGCAACGCTGGCCATTTCCAGTGAGATCAATGTGTGGAGAAATGCTGTTCAGATGGGAGCTGGGACCAGAAGGTGGCAAAGTCAGGTCCTCCAGCCCCAGTGAGCACCGTTGAGAAGTTGCCCTTGGCCAGCCTCAAATGCCAGTTACATCCAGACAGGCCTAGTGCTACTCTCAGCACTAAAGCCCAAGTGGCCGTGACTAAGACCCAATGTTTTAAGTCCTCCATATTCCCTCTAGGTGCAAATGTTGCACTGTGGGGGAATTAAAATGGCAGGTGCCAGCTGAAGAACTTTCAAGCAGGACTGAGTTTTTGGGTGTGTTGCTGATTTCCCCATCCACCACTACCGAGGTGAGGTGAGGCAAGGCGAGGGCCTACCCAGGATACCATGCTAAGGGGCACAACTGGAGGGATCAGAAGCCTGGCCATGCCTGTCCTGCACTGCCCTAACAAGACCTCTATTCTCACTTCAGAAGAGAAGATTAGATCCAGTATAGGAGAATTCTCAAGTTTTCATGTCCTGCAGGGAAGTGGCCTCAGTGAAGATTCTTTTCCCAAGAATTCCACAAATTCTGGAGCCTTTTGTGTATATTTCTCTCTGAGTATAAAATCTACAGCAAAAAGATACCGTTCACTCTTCTTCAGTGTTATGCAACACTTTATGTATTGTTCTATAATTAAGTCTCTCTGCTTTAATTTAAGCATCTTCCCATCAGCCTAGGATGTGATTCACGTCAATAATAAGCAAAACTTATGAGATGTGGATTTCTTTGGACAACTCTTGTGATGTGAATTACTTAGTTCTTTTATGTATAGCTGTGTACTTAACCCTTCTGATTTACATTACTGCTCAAGGGAATCCCATTTGGCAGGTTGTAGAAGAATCTGTTTGTATTTATGACAATCCTCTACAATTTGTCAGTTAGCCAGCCAATCTAGTTCACCAATCTGCTGCCAGCTTTTTTTTTTTTACCTTAATCACTAGCTTTCAATATAATAATTAGCAAGTGCTTCTCAGAGTAATTAAGATAGATTATGCCTCCAGATTTCCCTTTCCTCTGCTAACTTGGTTCTATCAAAAATCATATGGTGAAGGGGAACACTTGCCTATGGAAAAGGGTAGCAGCCAAGCAAAGAAAGTTTCAATTGTGGACGTGAAGGACAAAATGGTGTGAGTTTGGAAGGGAGGGAAAGACAAAAATCTTGGTGTCCTTCAAATTCTCATTTGTTTTAAGTATGCAAGAAAAAAACACACCCCACCATAAGTTTGTTTGATTTTGTGATAGGGCTGGGCATGAATTTATATTTGAATACATATTTCTAATATTCATATGTGGATTCATTTTTCAAATATCAATGCACTGTGGCTTTACACTACATCCTGGCATGCCAATTAGTTTCTGGGCCCAATTCAATGTACTGGTTTTGACCTATAAAGCCTTAAATAACTCAGGACTGCAATACCTCAAGTACCCCGTCTGCCCATATGAACCAACCCGGACCTTGCGATTATAATCTGAAGCCTTTCTTAAGGTGCCTTCTCCATGGGAGGTCCAGAGGGTGGCAACACAAGAAAAGGCCTTTTCTGTGGTGACTCCCTGCTTGTGGAATGCTGTTCCTAGGAAGGCTCACCTGGCGCTTTCATTACATATCTTTAGGTGCCAGGAAAAAAGCATTCCTCTTTTCCCAGGCCTTTGGCTAGTTAAACAATCTATGACCTTTTCTGCTGGGTAGGGGGTGACTATTGTTTTTGTTTGTTACAATGTTATGTGTTCTTGTGTTTTTATATTGTAAATTGCCCTGTGATCCTTGGATGAAGGACGGTATAGAAACTGCAGGTATCTCAAATATGCACCAGACTAGAGGACTCTTTTAGCCTGGAGTTGTAAGTATATTTATTCACTGCTAATGGCTCCCCACCACCACCACCAGGATATTATTGGCACTACAGAGAGAGCTACATACCCTTGTTACATGGCATGCTGCACCCCCCCCCCCCGCAATTAGGAGCTGCTTTTATTTGTGTGCCCAGCAGGGGTAGAGAATAGTGGGTGCTTTTATCTGCTCCCTTGAAAGACTGGTAGGGAGGTCATGCAAGTTATTCATACTCTTCTTATAAGCTGTATTCTCCTGCTTCTATACAGAAATAAGAAATGAAATCCCTAGGGGGGGGGTTATGTGTGTGTGTGTCCTCACCATTCTTTATATCACTGTGGAACAGAAACACAGACTGAATCATCTTCAAAGAAGCCTGCTTTGGATTATAAGAACTCATGGACTTCCTTATGTGAGGCCATGGCAATGGTCTAGGGTGGCTTTCTTTCCTTTCCTTCCCTTCCTTCCTTCCTTCCTTCCTTCCTTCCTTTCTTTCTTTCTTTCTTTCTTTCTTTCTTTCTTTCTTTTGCTTTTTTCCCTTCTGGCAATTTGCACAAAATTGTAGGTAACCTTCCATTTTAAGTCGCTTTCTATCCCCCAACAGATGCTGACAACCTTGGGCAGGGAAGGAACTAACACCTTTAAAATAGGGGTGAGCAGAGTGGAGTAGTTCCATTCTGCAATTGTTCCACTATTCTAATACTTGGGACTCAGCTACATTGGCAAAGAAAAGGCGCTTTATATGCATTGTATAGCGGGTCCTCCATTAAAGAGGGCACGTGTTGCAGTACGACCTGGCCACCTGACCCAGTGTTGTGGGTGGGTAATCTTGGAATAGCCACAACCCCTGATAGGTGGCTCCCGCGTTGTTTGGGCTCAATCTGACCAATGGGGTGCTCTAGAAAAAGAGCAGCGCGGGACCTATATAACCCATGCGAGGCTTATGAGCTTCCTCTTTGGGGCTATCGCATTGGAACACCCGCCCACCTCTCCCTATCTTTAGGGCTTGTGCTTGACCTTCCTAGGCCATCTTGTGTTGTCTGCTTTCAGGGCAGGGGCACGGTAGGAATTTTCCCCACTTGGCTGATTGGCTGGTGCCATTTGGGTTTCACCTGCCGCGTAGCAAATTGTCACAATTTGTAAGGTTGCGGATAGGCTCTGGTTCAGGTGATAGGTGTGGCATCAGGGCGGCTGTTTGGTGCCCCCTCTATCAGCTGTCCCTGGTGTTCATCCTTGGCTGTCCTATAAACATGGCTCAGGGACAGCGCTGCCTGCATGGGTGCAGGGAGATAGTTAAACCAGAACCTATGCAACCACTCACTTGATTGTAATCAATAAAGTTGTGGCCTAAATTTCTGCTAAAAACCAAACCAAATATTTGACTACTGTGTGGATTTATTTATGGGGAAAGGTAAAAGGTCTAAACACGCAAATGCATTATAACACTATGACACCAGATGGTGGTGTGGAGTTCTGTTTTTGCCAACCCGATTTCTCATCCAAAGTTTACAATGCATTTAACTGAAAGGCTTCTTTGATGTGTCTAGATCCAGCCACGGTGAGATTCTGGAATATGCTCATTCCTACACTTGCAAATTAGAAGAAATAAAACTGAATTGTAGCAATAATTATTAACTATTCAAATGCCACACAATTCATTTATAACTGTTGATAGCAAGTAGATATTACTATTGAAAAATGCTTTGAGAAAAGACCCACAATAGCTTTAGATCATGTCATCTCTCATTCCCCACCCCATTTGTCAAATAAGACCCACCCGAAGTGATTAATGTGAGAAACACACATTTTTTCTCTTGCCTAGTCCTTTGTTTTTGTTTAAAGGTGGTCAAGTTGGTGGCCATCACTGCCCTCTGTAGGAGCAAGTTCCATAGTTAAACTATGCACACCATGAAGAAGTACCTACTTTCATCTTTCCCAAATCTTCCAACATTCAGATTCAGCGGATTTCCCACAATTTCCAGCATTTTGAGAGAATTTTTTTACCTACTGAACTAAAAAGCCCACTGTGTTGTAACCTTTCTACTGACCAGTTGATCATTTTGATTGCCCTTTTCTGAAACTTCTTGAAATGAGGTGACCAGAACTCTCCATTGTATTCCCACTACAGTTGCACCATAAATCTATATTACAGAGTAATAGGTGCCGGCTCCTAGGGGGCCAAAGCAGTCCCCCCATGTTATTTTTGAGGGTGCCAGGTATGTGTCCTCAGAATTTTTCCAATGGGGTTTTGTGTGGATAGCAATTTAGCATTAATCCCCAACCCAACACACACATGCCTTTATTGGTTTTTTTTAAAAAAAATCCACATTTAAAATTCAGGTTTTATAAAAAGGAGATTGAGAGGCACCTCTTATTTAAAAATATATTCTGTGTGACTCATTTCAGTACCCATGTAAAAAGAATATTAAATTAAGGAACCTGATTTTTAGAATTAAGCATTATGTTCCCAAATTTGATATAATCAATTAGTAAAACTGTGGTGCAAATTTTAAAATTGGTCATTGTTTTTTATAATGGCTATACTCTGCATTCATTGAGTGAATAAATATAGATTAATGAGGCATAGTAATTAAGGTAATTATGATTATAGGATAGAATTGCCTTTTGATGAAGCCTCCATAAAACTTGTTTATGAAACATGCTCTGATCAATGGTGTGATGAATTTTATTTCTGCGATCTGTAGCATATGCTTTGCAATAAATTAACATGACAGAACTATTTTGATGGATTTTACATTGTTTTCATGTAAACAAACAAACAAACAAAAACTGGGCTGAAGATTCAAATAATCCTCAGTTACAGCCTTGTATGTAACTTAACATTCATTTCATAAATCTGAATTTACTGCCATTCAGAATATCCTTGATACACATGGTGAATTATTAAATCATCTTACTCAAACACATTTATAACTAAGATTGAAATTTGCATATGTTTATTTTGGAGGGTAGTACCTTATTTTGTAAGTAATGAAGAGCCACAATATCATTTTCAGGTTGTGAAATGTTTGAATGTGCAAATGAAGGATCATAATGCAAAACCCAGTCTTCACAATGTAGTAGGTATGAGGAATTAATCAGTAAATCAGTAAATATTGTAATGTAAACTTACCTAAACCACACTTCCAGAATCAATATGCAAAACCTAAATGCAACTGTTCTTCAAAATTCGCACTTTCCTGAATTTTGCAATAAAAGTTTCCAACCACAAAATCCATGCAAAATGCATATATTACATGAAAGTCTGCATAAGGTATATATTTGTGAAAATAATGTATTGAATTGGTTATATTGGGGGGAAATGCATGCAACAGTGCACATATTAGCCAAAAGTGTGTACAAAAACGTGTGTATTAGGAGAAAGACACATGGAAAACACATTTTTCCATGCATTTTTTAATACTTTTTGTTCCATGCTGATGAAGGAGGAAAGTTGGAAATTGGGGGACGGGCACGGGACAATGACACAATTCAAGACGTTCATGTTAGTGTTTAATGCCTTAAATGACGTAGGCCCAAGATATCTGAAATACCACCTTCTTCCTTACAGACACTTTCAGGTATTAAGGTGTCAGAGGGGGCCTTCTTGGTAGTTCCAGCACCCACAGAGCTTTGGGGCAGGGAAGGAAGCCCAGGAGAGGCAGCACCTAAGTCGTGGAATTCCCTCCCCACAGAGGTGCATCTGACACCTTTATTATGTAGTTCAATCATATGCTGAAGATACACCTCTTTACTCCGGCCTTTAATCTTACACACACACACCACAATCTCTCAACTGTTTTAATCTGTATTTTAATAATTTTTTAATTGAAACACATTGTGGGACCTCATGCTGAAGGTCAGGTAAGAAATCTATATTGCTGCTGCTACTACTACTACTACTACTAATAGAAGAGATCTTATTCTTTCAGAGATCATGAGGACATCCTCAAGACCTGTCAGAATATTGGCCAATATTGGACCTGTTAGTAAAAATGTAACTATCATGGTGGACTCTACCATCCCTGTCCATTAGCCATGTTGGAGGGGGCTAATAGGAGCTGGGAGTCTGAGAACATCCGAAGGGCACTATGTTGGCTACCCCTGTTCATAGCATTAAACAGGCTGCCATTTAAGTCACTGTTGATCACAGTGCCTCAATTTCACCTAAAAGTTATCCAAGAGACAACAAAGGTTTGTTGAGTGTGGCGTTATTTTTCATGTGCCCAAGGGACTTGAGCTGGAAGAACAATATGGAAATACCTATTTTCTTAAGCAACGGTGTTACAAACAAGTCGTTCGTCATATGCATAGGTTGTACACTGAAGAAGAATGTTAGGAAGAGAAATTTCGAATGGAGCAACAATGCAGAAAAGGGTATCGCTAACAGCTGTGGCAGTGCTCTTGAATGACTAGTGATATTACCAACATTAAAGGGAGACTGTTGAATGGCAATCTGGAAATGACTCAGCTGTCACTTTCTCAATCAACTGCACGTTGCTGTAGGCAATAGTAAATAAGCTGGGGTTTTAACTTTTTATGCTTACTTGTTTTTTAAATGGATTTTTTTTTAAGTGTTGCACTTGTACACAGCATAATGCAGCCTTCTGTTTTATTGGCATAAGACTTCTCTGTGGAAATGTTAATTGTTCTTGTTGTGTAGCTCTTTTGCTGAATAATAATAAATAGTTGCTTCAGAATAGCTGTCACTCATTCCAAAAGCTGTTAATGAAATAATGGTAGCATGCTGTGTAATTAACCCACATGTTAGAGTGAACCAGGAATACTGCAATATATTGCTGAAAAAGTACGTTGTTAGGTCTATTTTCCAACACCCTGCCATGATTCAAGAAGCAAGGAAATTGGATATAATGCTTTTCATGATGGGAGTTGCTCGTAATTAATTTGTGTTAGCATATGAAGAACACCACCCTGCTACCCTTAGAATAAAATTATCCCATTTGTGTCTTGTTTCCCTTGGTCTCCATCAAAAAGCACCCACAGAGGGGGAAAAAAACTGGGGAAGAATGGTCAGCAGGTTATTCTTGATGAAATTGGCAGTTCCCTGTAGAAATTGCTTTCATCCTGAGACCACCCATCCATCTGCCTCTTGTTCAGTTTTATTTTGTTTTGTTTGCATCTGAGTATGCTTGCATTGGGACACGGGTGGCGCTGTGGTCTAAACCACGGAGCCTAGGGCTTGCCAATCAGAAGGTCGGAGGTTTGAATCCCCGTGACGGGGTGAGCTCCCGTTGTTCGGTCCCTGCTCCTGCCAACCTAGCAGTTCGAAAGCACGTCAAACTGCAAGTAGATAAATAGGCACCTCTCCGGCAGGAAGGTAAACGGCGTTTCCATGCGCTGTTCTGGTTCACCAGAAGTGGCTTAGTCATGCTGGCCTCATGACCCAGAAGCTGTACACCAGTTCCCTCGGCCAGTAAAGCGAGATGAGTGCCGCAACCCCAGAGTTCTTCGCGACTGGACTTAACGGTCAGGGGTCCTTTACCTTTGCCTTTTTATGCTTGCATTGCATCCTCCATGATATATCCCTGTTTCATCCTGCCTTGTTTCCAGCCTAAATCAATTCCAATCTCTTTTGTGCTGTTGATTTGATCCTGTCTCATCAACTGGTTGCCAATCTCATCCACTGATTCATCTTAGTTTTTTATGCACTTTTTGTTTTTACTTTTCCTCTCTGTTGTTATAAGCTATTTTGAACACATGTTAGAAGAGTGTCGTGCATGTTTGTGAAATAAATGAAGTCTTTGTGAGCCTTGTCCTCTCCATATGACTGGGCTTGCTGACAATAGGATTGAGAGTTGATTCCTACTCGGGAGTTAAACTCAAGAGTAAGTAGAACATTATTATCAGTTTAATCTGTTACCCGCCTTTCACCAAAAGGTCCCATGGCAGCTTACAACAATTAAAACCCAATGTTAAAAACAGTTTGAAATAATGTAGAATCACAAAAATAGAGGGGACTCTAAATATATACATCTCAAAAGGCAAGGTGAAAAGGTGTGAAGTGCGAATCTCCTTCACTCTGGATTCTACATCACGAGAGTAGGCTGCATCCAGAGAAAAGGTTTCCCTGCTGCATCCTGCCATGCTCCAGCTTGTGAAAGGTAACTGGGACAGCAGCAGTGCATTCAATTCTTGCCCTGGAGCTCATGCATTCACCCTTGCTCTCCCCATCCTCATGTTACTCATGAGTACAATGTCTGAATAGGGCAGGCATAGGCAAACTCTGGCCCTCCAGATGTTTGGGACTACAATTGCCATCATCCCTGACCACTGGTCCTGTTAGCTTGGGATGTTGGGAATTGTAGTCCCAAGCATCTGGAGGGCTGGAGTTTGCCTATGCCTGGAATAGGGCATAGGAATCTTAAGGGCCATCAAGTCCATAAAATTCAAGAAAGAGTCATAATTAAAATGTGTAGGTACTTAATGAAATGATCTTCACTTTGGCAAGTGTTGGGTTACTGATAACCTTGAGGTTGGAAGTAGGAGTTCTTTTGTAGTGGACAGAAACCCTGTAGGACTATAAGCAAGTAATGTTTTGATGTGATGAGAAATTGGGTAGGCATCATCCAAGCTGTATCATTTATGTTGTACTTTACGTAATTCACTCTGCGATGAAGAGTGGGCAATAAATATTTTGAATAAACAAAGCTGTGCAGGGCCAGAGATTAATTTTCTTTTCATAATAAAATCAGTACAAGCTCTTATTTTAAAAACCACCACCACCTGTATTTATTTCATCTGAAAGATGGCTTGCTTCACCTAAACAAGCGTAACATTTCATTATTAGTTATGAAAATTGTTTCCAGTTATCTTTCATTGTCACAAAGGGGTTTTGTGACAGATTTTTAACTGATCTTTTCAAGAGATTTATCCCTGGCAACCCATAATAAATGACTTTATAGTTGCTTGTTTAATAGTCCTAAAAAGTTACAGGAGTGCTGTGCTTTTTGTCATGCTTTTTCCAATCCACAACCCAGTTGTATTAAAATTGGTGAACTTAAGCCGATTTAGTGCCTTTGATGCAATTGAAATAAATCATCTACCTTACTAGTGTCTCAGTTGGATTGTGGGTTGGGCTTCAAGGAACTGTTGTTTATCAACAGTTGATTTACCCTAATCATTCCCCCCTGTGAGACAATATTTTAGTGGAACATTAACAAATGCCTTTCCCCACTTTTTGGTCTGCATATAATATTGTACTAATTGCTGCTATCATTTATCTTCATGTTGTTTTTGGATTCTTAATTGGGTTTAAAGTTTTATGTACCATGTAGCTTTCTATAAGAACCTTATCAAAATATTTATAGAAAATACATTAGTAGAAAACAATAATCTTTCTCTAGGGGTGCTTAGCAGGATTAAATTATGCCAAAGTAATAAAAAATCTATGAGACAGTTCTGTCAGCTTTGTTAAGTTGACAGTTGGGAAACTGAAGAAATAATGGCTTAAATTGCCTTATTTAGATGAGACAATTATATTTAATTAATACACTTCTTAGAATATCATTAAGTGACAGTAAGATCACATTTCTTTCTTTATTCTCTACCATTTTCCCACCCGGTTGTAACTAGAAATGGCCACTAGATCTTTACGAAATACTAAACAGGTGAAATAATTTATTATAATTGGTTAATTTGTGTCCTCCTAACACAAATTCATCAACTATTGCTCCCCCTTTGTCAATATCCCTGTTGCTGGAACAACATTATCAGTCAAACCTCTCCCCCCCCCCCCAGTCTCATCTTCTGATGCACTTATTTAGCTTCATCTTAAGTTAGTTCCCTTAATGCCTTACCTTAGTTCCCTTGGCTATCCATGCCAAGTCTATAGTTGTTCATTGCCATTCTACAATCTTTTTCCTCATCTCAAACTTTTAGGGCCCCCAAATTGGCAGAAAGACACACAGCACAGCACTGCATCACTAAAAGTTATTTCACACATTCCCCAGTCAATGTTTGACTCCTTGGCCACGTGTATTTATGTGCTAAAAACACTTACAAATCTATATGATTGGATCCAAAGATGCTCATCCTCTGATGAAAGGCGATCTTTCTGATATTTGTCACATTCACCCTCCAGATTTTTTTTTTTTTTTGCCTACAACTCCCATGTTCCCTAACTAGCAGGACCAGTGGTCAGGGATGATGGGAATTGTAGTCTCAAAACATCTGGAAGGCCGAGTTTGAGGAAGCCTGCCCTATACGTTGCAAGGTATATATATCAAAAATGTAATGTAGTGAAAAGCTCTAAAGGTAAGCCAGTGTTGGCATTCCTAACCACATAGGAAGCCAGCTAGGGAAGTGAATGTAAGTGTTTTGGGGCTATTTGTAGATAAAGTGAGACAGATAGATAAGACCTCTGCACATGATCTGGGTTACTTCTATGTACTATGAAACATCTAAACACTACTGGAGGTAAATAAATGTTTAATAGCAATAACTGCTGGAGAAGCATGTTTATCATGCAGGTATTTCTTCACCTTCAGTTCTCCATGGAAGAAGACCTATTCAGAGTGGAAAACACCATCTGTTAAGTGTGTCTAACTAACTCAGTGTTATTGAAAGCTACAGCGTTTGTCTAATTAGCTGTAATTAGATTTTTAACCCAGAAAGGAGCTTTGTTACGTAAAGTGTCATTGACAAAGTGTTGCTACCACTGATTGTAGGTTGATATTAGAGTTAAGAATGTCCTCAGCCATCCATACAATTATAGCTGATGGGCAAAGGACCCATTGGGGAAGGAGAGTTCTCTTTCTTTAGGGTACATTCAGATTACAACAATTTTGTTCACTTGTGGGAGGAGATGGTGCAGGTCACCTTGCATTTTGTTCCGTATTGAAGGAACAGAATTTTTTATTTTGCATTGATTTTACGACATTTTATGTTTTATTGTAAATATGTTAGGGAATCATTCTATCAGAAACAACCAGAAGTTTCCAGAAGGTTCCAGAGTTTTCCTTTATATATGGGAGTGGCACTCTGAGCTTAATTAGTGGCAATAAAAAGAAGACCACTCGGCTTCATTCTTGCAGATGCCTGATGGCAGACGTCTGTCCAAAGACTGCTGCCTGTAAAATCTGCTGAAGGATTGTTCCTATAATTTACAACATGCAGGAGATAAGACAGAATTTGTTTGAAAGTGCGCTGTTAATTGCTGTTTATTTTAACAGTTGAAAATATCTTTGCTACCGTAATGCTTGTACCCAGTCAAGGAATGAAATATGTTGACCGAGACTTCAAAGAGTTTGGTGAGTCATCTTTAAAACAACTTCTGTTATTGTCTGCTGCTTCTGAGAGAGAAAGAAAGAAAATTCTGCTAAGCAATTGAAAGAGGTTTTACCTATACACAAGTATCTGTGCAGCAAAAGTGTGTGGACAGTAACCTCTGACAAATAAGAATGGTAACTGAGGCACTGGGCTTTGGGAAGGAGGTGTGAGGCTCTGACAGGGTCCCAGAATCCTTTCACCTCCTTCCCAAAGCCTAGTCAAGGTCAAACAAATTAGACACTACAGTCAGTGACTATGAATTGATCTTACGTTTAACTCTCTTGGACAGCCTAATTCTGCTGGTTATTGGTTATTGCAAAATTCAATACCCTTTGAAATCCAATCCCAGAGAGTGGAATTCCTTTAAAAGGAAAAAAAAAATACTTGACTTTTGGGGATGGTAACATTTTTGTGTTGGATATGTGTATTGTGTGTTGGATACATGTTGGATATGTGTATTTTGTGTTGAATATGTGTATTGGTCCAACAGTGCTGGTTACTGAGGGAAGAACTTCCAGCTAATGCTTCATTTTCTCCGAGGGCAGGTTCTAGGTCCAACCCGGTGTTCATACAAGTGAAACAGATAAGCAGAGAGATTGTCCACATTTCAGATGTATTTTGTAGAGATCCTGCTCTGTTCGTGTTAAAGACATTGTATCTACTGCTATGTTGCACTTCTGACATTGCCACACATGCCAGTTTCTAGGGGCTGAGGCAGTTTCAGGCCCCCAACATATGTTTTGAGTGGGATGAGCCCCCTGGCTCCTCGTGACATCACGTGTGTGACGGCAGGACATCAGGTTGCCCCCCTCAATCAACTTGAGAAGATAGTGCCTCTGGACATTGCTGCTAGGAAAGCATGAGATACCCACTAGCAGTGCAAGGCAGCCGTAGCCAATTTAGGACTGTGTCTTCCCTTGCTTCATTTTTCGATTTCTTCATAGTCCTTCTGTTTGCATAATGACAGCGAAAAACATTGCCAAGAGCAGCTGGTGTCTCAGAGTGAAAAGTCTCCCTGTACTTTACTGATGCTCGTAGCATGCTGAGATTCACAAGGACATCTTTTGCAGGAAAGCTGGCCTAGATAGGAGGCTTTGTTTCCTGTAGAAACCAGGAAATTCAGATCTTGAAAGAAAAGTTTCGGAAACTCTCACTTCTTAAACTCCTAAACCTATACTGAAAAACACCAATTAAAAATACTGATGTATTTTGCAGTTCCAGAAACTCTATGCTGGTACTTTACACAGGAAAATACAAGGAGTGGACCCAGGATGGTATGGGTAGGGGGGTCAAACTATGAAATAAATTTGCAATGCTTTCTCAGAAATGAGTCCAATTAAGCTCAGTGGGGTTCACTCCTTTATAAGAGCATTCAGAATTGCAGCCCAAAGTGGCAAGGAGCAGGCCTTTTCTATGGTGGCTCCCCACTTGTGGAATGCTCTCCCCAGGGAGCCTCTACTGGTGCCTTCATTACGTATCTTCAGGCCTTTAAACGTGTGTTTGGGGGCAGTTATTTTAATTTTTATTATTTACTTTATTACATCTATACAAAAGAAAAAAGAACATTGAATTAAAAAAACAAACGATAACCAAAGAATAGCAATGTTAAAAGATTACATGTTAAATTCTTCCTAAAAAACCACAAAATGCATTCAATTAATGCCTTCCTATATTCCCAATAATTCAGTTGTAAATAATACAAAGCAAAACATAACATCCAATTCCATATTCATATAAATCAATTCTACTAACCTTTAGTAATACTTCTTTCTTCCTTTCTTCTGTCCATACTTGTCTATTTCTACTATCTGTTACTTCCCCTTCCCTTACAGCTTCCACTTGTCTTCATCCCAGGTTATCAGTCTATCTCTTCTAGTTTACTACTTTGGTACTCTTGTGTAATCCTTCTATTTTATTTTCTTGTATTTTCCTTGCTAAGTTTAGCTCCCAATACAGAGTGCTTAGAAATGGAGCCAGCATTTCACAGTGGGGCATTGCTTTTTCAGGTAGTCTCCAAATTTCCCCCAATCTTGTTGGAATTTTTGGTCACTACTTCCTCTGATTTTATCAGTTAATTTAGCCAGGTCTATATAATTATTTAATTATTTTGTTTGTTTGTTAATATGGTATGTACTACTACTACTACTAGACTTAGTGGATTACTTGCCTGGTTAGCAAATTGCCTGATATTTTAAAATTTTAATTTCTGACCGGCAATATATGTAAGTCCATTTTTTTTCTAATAACTTACATTTAATAATAAAAAGTTGCATTAATTCATTCTTTCTCCCACCTGCATATTCCTTATTATAGAAAAACACACACCCTAAAATAGTCTCCAAAAAAGTATTGCCTTATTTCCAACCCCTCGAAGTTGATTAATCAACTAAAGATCTGCTTGATTTGTTTAACAATTTAAAGGATACAGGCAATTAACTATAGTCAACAAGACTTCGGAGAAATAGTCTAAGGTGAAATCAAGAATTTCTTTGGATGTTGGAACTGCCTGTATATGGTATTTCATTACTACCTGCTACCTGTTTATATTTCCCCTAGAAAACTGAACACTGAGCTACAGACCTTTTATATACATACTGCACACACACACACACACACACACACACACACACAAACACACACACACACACACACACTATATACATGTAAGCAAAGCTCCTTAGAAAGAACCCTGCATTTAAGAGCTGTGAGTGTCTTTTTTGTTCTTGAACATTTTCGAAGCAAAAGTGTGCTTTCAGGGGCATCAGAAAAATGTTTTCCTCCTTCTTCCTTTTTTTAACAGGTCACTGGAAACCTATTTTCCTTTTTATAGTTGTTATTAAAGGATTTTCATAGTTAACAAGGGTACACATGACATCTCTGTTTTCAAGTCATAGAGTCTTTTCTACAGTTCAGTGACACTATTTGTGTCTTCTTCCTCTAACTGAAAGTATAGGCTTGTTGTTGGCAATTATACATGTCCTCAGGAGCAGCTCATGTGGCGGGGTAGATCTGCAGCAATAGCCTTTCAGCAGTGATGTTGCTGCCGCTTGCTGAGAGGGGTGAAGTGATAGCAGGACTTTGTGGGTGCACTGGCAAGAACAGTGGAATGACTCCATTGGTGCACCCACATATTGCCAATCTTCTCATCTATCGTCTTGCCCCTCAATTCCCAGTAAGCAACAAAGATGCTGCTACTGGGAGGCTATTGATGCAGTTCTGCTCCTGAGAGAGTTGCTCCTGTGCTGGAGTCTCTCATCTGTGGCCTCTAATGTGAGATGGAAAGGAAATAGTCTCCCTGCATAGATCTGCTCTTCTCAGTAAAGGATCTGGTATCCTTGCCAAAGACCTCCCTTGCAGTGTGGAGGAAGTTCATGACTAGTGACACCTTAACACACATAGGAATTCAATCTATGCACAATCTAGGCCAGGCATGTCCAAAGTCCATATCAGAGGCCTAACCTGGCCCGATGGTAGATTTAATCCGGCTCTCGTGGCAGTATATGTCCTGCGGTTAAAATCTACAAAAAGCTCAGGATCTTCAATCTAAAAAAAAAAAAAAAAAACTCAACAATTTCAATCCTAAAAAAGCAAAAAAGCTCAACAACTTCGGTTGGTCGGCCCTCATGCTTGTTAACTTAATCAAATCTGGCCCTCTTTGAAAAAAAGTTTGGGAAGCCCTGCTTTTCTGTTGTTTCCTTACGATTCCTTTATTTCACAATTTACTTTGAAATAATTCTCTTTCATTTAACTAAGAATGAGGAAGAAATTCAATTCATTTTTTCAATTTAAAAGTGAACTGACTCAGTTTGTACTTTCCAAAACAATACATGAACCAAAATATAACCCTCCTTCAAAATCCACACTTTGCCAAATTTTGCAATGCAGCTAAGTAAGATGTACAAAAATACATAAACTGGACTAAAGCATGGTGAAAAATCCACATATTAGTGAAAATAACAGAGAAAATTGCATTCTATCAAGGGGAAATGTTCTGCCAAAATGTTTATATTAGGCAAGATTACATATGAAAAGGTGTATATTAGGATAAAATGTTGAGAATTTTTCATGAGGAGTTGTTGGGTTTCTTAATTGCAAAATGGTGAGGAAATGTGGAGAAATGAACTTAGTACTGGAAAAAATGAGAAACCATCAGGTGTTGAAATTGACAGATTTGCCCATCCCTAATTTAAACAGAACTTACTTTCACCTTATGTTCATTTTTGAGGTTTGCTTTCCCATTTGTATACCTGTTAACCTTCATTTCTGAAGGTTTAAGATGTCCCAGCACAATGAAGCTTGGTGATGCTCATCACATGCTTCCAGCATAATTGTGGGTATGCTTGACTTGTACATTTCAGAAGCACTAAAAAGGGGGGGGGGTCACCCTTTTATTCTGGAAGCATATAATGGATATCATCAAGTTCTATGCACATATCAGTTGTGCTACAAATAGTAGAGTATGCCTTCACAGACTGAAAAGGTGACATGCTGTAGTGCAGTTTAAGAATGTCTATAATTGGAAATTCACCCCAAGGCCTTACAGAAAGATGAAGTCAATATTACAGTAGTGGGTATGTAGATGGTATCTTGTGTTGCTGTGTTTTTCATAGCAATATATTTTCCTAGAGTTTTCCTTAAAATGTAGCAGTTCTTTTAAACACATCTTCTTTGGTCATGTGCCCCAATTATGTAATTAATTTACATGCTTTGAATAAAAGGAACTGGAGGTGAAAAGTAGCGTCAAATCACTAAATCAGGTTTCAGATGTGCCTATGACTTTTTGCCATTTCAGCTGAACTAACTTCTAGTTTCTCCATGCCGTTAATTAATATGGTGTATGGAAGACAGTCGTTAAAATACAGAAAAGAATAACACTTTCAGTTGGGGGAAAACAACCTGTATTGTGCTAATGTATTCCTCAAAGTTTTTAATGCGTGAGCATGAATACAGAGCCACATTTTCTTTTCAGACAGAATCAGTGTGCTATCAGGAATCAATCATGGAAGCATTTAGGTTTTAATAGAGTGGTTCAACAGGGCATGTGCCTCATTAAGATTCAGTTACTTCTTAGCCACCAGGTGACTTTGTATCCAGCACTGAGTTACTTTTCAGTTAACGGTCCCTGCTATCTGTCGGTTAATATCTGCAGTGTTTTGGAAGCAGCATGCTGAAGATCTTTGAAGGGCTCTGAACACTGAATGTAGGGTTAATAAAATGTTGAATCTCAACTAGACTATTATTTCCCTTTTAATACACCAGAATTAATTTTGAATCAACTAATTATTGGTTGGATAGATACGTAAGAAGAGCTCCTGTTGGGTAACCCTCAAGGTCCATCTAAGTCTGGCAATTTGTTTCCCACAGTGGCTAGCTCCATGCCTCCAGGAAGTCTACAACAACCCAGACACTAAAGCAATTGCCTTCTCCTGTTGATGTTCACCAACAACTGTATCTGGTGTGCAGGTTCCAAGAAGAGTATCTGGTGGCATACTCTTCTTGGAACCTGAAAGTTGCATATACCATCGCTATTAGCAGCCACTAATGGACAAATTCATGGAGAATACACCTAATTCCTTTTAAACCCATCCACGTTCAAGGGCATCACCACATCATCTGACAGTGAATGCCATATATCTTTTGTATTAGGAAGCACTTTCTGTTGCCTCCATGGTCAGAGGCAGTAACACTTCTGAATACCAGTTGCTGGAAGCAACAGGAGGGGAGAGTGCTTGTTGCATTTGGGACCTGCTTGCTGGCTTTCCATAGGCATCTGGTTGGCCACTGTAAAAACAGAGTGCTGGACTACATGGGCCACTGGCCTGGTCCACCAGGCTCTTCTTAAGTTCTTACGCCTGTTCCAATGCTTCTGCCATTCAGCTTCACTGGACAACCATGTGTTCTAGTATTATGAGAGAAAGCTCTCTCTCTCTCTCTCTCTCTCTTTCTCTCTCTCTCTCTCTCTCTCTCTCTCTCTCTCTCTCTCTCCCCCCAGTCTTTCCACAACATGCATCATTTTATATGCATCAATTATATGCCGCCACCACCACATTTTCCCTAAACTAAACTAGCCTTCCCTCCTAGGGAAACTTTTCAGTCCCCTCCTTATTTTGGCTGCTTTTCCTATACTGAGCAATGTTGGAAAGTGTAAATGTGAAATGACACCCCCAATGTGTATTTGTTGTTGTTCAGTCATTCAGTCCTGTCCAACTCTTCATGACCCCATGGACCAGAGCACGCCAGGCATGCCTATCTTTCACTGCCTCCCGCAGTTTGGCCAATGTGTATTACTTTATACTTATACTGGCAGAGGCTACATCTAGCCTCATGTATCTCTAATAGGACACACTGCCAGGGCTGTTCTGCTGCTATGGGACAGAGCTAAGACACAAGATGTGGCCCACCAAATTACACTGGTGCTATTCCCAGTGCCTGAATGCCACAACTATCTGTGCTACACACAATAGCCAGTTGTATGGTGCCCTGCCAGGGATGAGTTTGGTACAGGACAAAACAGGTGAAAGGGCAGGATCCCCTGCTTCCCCATCATTTATTGTCTAACAGCTTATCGACCAGTACAAATGTGTTATGGCCTTTCCTAACAAAGCAAGTGGCAGAGGTTTACTGGGACATGGGACACAGCCAGCAGGTTGTACCTTTTTGTTCATTTTAGCTGCGTGATGCACATCATTACTAGCACTGTGATAGTTTAAGTGAGAAGATGCTATTTGGGTGTCAGATAATGTGGTTGCCAGCTTTGCTTCTTGAATTCTCATGAATTCTCCTCCTACCCCCCCAATAGTTAATCTAAATTGCAACTGAATTACTTTTGTGACATCTTTCTTCAATCAAATACCCACATTTCTGTCCTCATCCCCAAACTCTGCAGTTAGCTGGGGTTAGCCACTCACTGGACGTGTAAACAAACCCATGCCTGCGTGGAGGTCTGTTGAAGTCCCAGAACATCAGGCAGGATCTGGGAATTAGTTTGCAAACCAGAAACACTGCTTGACATAGCAGCAATTTTCAGCTTCCTCGAACAGAATGTCAATCATGCTGCATAATATTTCTTGCTGAAATATGTTTTTGTGATATGAATAAATGTGTGCTGAGCCTTTGAGCAGGATTGACAAACCTTAGATATTTACAATTTCATGGATGTACGACATTGCCAAAGTTGTCTATTCTCAGCTCTTAATTTGTATAATATATACATTGCCATATGTTGTGATTTAATGCTATGTAGTAAGCCAGCATTGTGTCGAGCCATTTTATTAGATGGATAAAATTAAAGACACTTTGAGTTTGTATTCCAAGTCCAGTTTCCCTCTAAAATTTCAACCTCTGGCAATACCATTACAGTTTGACATGACATTTGCAGATAAACGACTTGTCAGAGTTCATTTATGTTTCGAAATATTTGGCAAAGAATGACAGCTGCACAAAGCTTATAATTTGACAATGCTTTATCTCAATGAAATAAAGCAGCTTCCCAGGGGGGAAATATGCCAAATTAAACCTTAGGCAGCCTGATAAATTTTTTTAAAGCTGATTTAAAATATGATTGTGCACCAAATAAGAGGATTAGTTCCAGAAGTCAGATAATGCCAGAGGAAAGGAGATACTGAAACCTTCCCCCTCTGAGCCAGAGAAGAATTGTAGATGCCTATCAGGGTCTCTCCTACAAGAAATCCTTTCTTTGGAATGGAAAAGGGAAATGATTGTGATCACTTTTTACATTTATATCATTAAGCTCATAGCTGGATTGTGCCCTGCTCATAGAAAGATGTTTCCCAAACATGTGATTAATAATCCATGACTACTTTGTTAAACTTCAGCCCCTCCTCACTTTAATAAAAATGAACTATAGAAAGAAATGAAAGGTATTTGAGAAAGTGCACCCATATTTATGTGAAGTTTGGGGTTGAAAGACGTGTGCCATGACAGCTAATCATCCTTCTGTACAACTTCTAACATTTATTTAGCATCAACAGAGCATGACAGCAACCATCTTTTAAGTGAGCTCTCTGGAATATCAAGGCTAGAGATGTGAGAGGCATATTCTCTCCCTGATTTGGGCTTCAAGGAATAATACAGCCACATAACTGTTGTATGGGACACAGTGAAATGTTTGGGTACTGTTCCCTTAAGTACAGTTCCGCCTCCAAACTCTACATTTGGACTAGGGGAGAAATCCTACTGCAGACCTACATAAAGAACTCATGAAACTGTGTGTGTGTGTGTGTGTGTGTGTGTGTGTGTGTTTATGTATGTATGTCAACCCTGCAATTGTCCCAGAAAACTAGGACATCCCACTTTTCATCCCGCGAGAATGGAGGCCATTTTTCAGGGCTGTGATCTCATGCAGTGCCCCCCAAAATCACTTTTTGAAGAAAAACTGTGGTGGGAAATTCTGCAAGATCACAGCTCTCACAATAAGAAATGGGAAGATGGCGTCTGAGAATATGGCACCCCAGATTTTGACTTCAAAGTGTTGGAGGGTATGGTGTATGTACTGGTGTATCTCCCTCCCTCCCTCCCTCCCTCCCTCCCTCCCTCCCTCCCTGTATACACACTTACTTGAGAATAAATGTCATTTTGTTGTTTACTAGGATAATTAATGAGATGAGCATCTCTAATCTCTAAACCACCCCCTGACTATATAACATTATATGAAATGCATGTTATATAAATGATCCTGCGGCTGTCAGCATGAACCCTAACATGTCCATGCCTGCCCACGTGGTCACACGGAGAATTTGGGCACCCAACATCTGACATGATCATAGGTCATGAGGGCAACATTGGGCTCCAGCCCCAAGGTCCAGGCCTAACTACACAACAGTCTTTGTGAACTTTTTGACACCTTTCTTTTCACCCCGATCTTTTAGGTACTTAGGTACCCTGGCCCGTGGTCTTTAATTTGGGGTGGGGGTTGTTTTCATGGAATCATAGAGTTAGTTTTATTACATTAAAGACCTCTCCCTGCTCCATTTTAAGGGTTCTATGCTTTACTTTATATTCCAAGGTTGTTGTTTTTACTTATTTATTGTGAACTGTCCAGAGAACTTTATATTATGGTGCAGCATACAAATGTCATCAATAAAATAAAAAGAAAACAAGTGTATGTGAGGGATTCTCAAAAATGAAAGCCTATTAGTTGGGGCTGCTGTGCTGCAAGTTTCTCCCCTTACCTGAATACATTAGAACACTTGAAAGGAACTAGTTGGTATTTTTTAATGCACAAAAAAGGTCAGAAGTGAGCAGGAACTCTGAGATGCCTATTTAACCAAGCTCGATGAGATTCATGTCCTTACCATTTGTATTTTGCAAGGATACATGTTTGGGGGGTGATTTCTTCCTCCAGCTGCTTCCCAACATACATTTTAAGAAGGCAAAGAGGGGAAAGTATCATGCCAGATATTATTATGACTCTGATTACCAGGTTTTCATCCCTAACACTATTAATTTGCAAGAAGAATTTTGTAATTATGTGTATTCATCAACTCAATTCATGAAGGACAATCTGTGACATACCGAAAATTAGACAGCAGACTCCCCCAACCTTGTGACTGTGTAATTAGAAGTGCTCATTTAGCGGCACAGTTCTCAATTATCCACTAAGTGAAAGTATTTGAGTTAGATACGATCCCTTGTCTAGTGTGACTAAACATACTTTAAGTTGGAGAGCACACTGACGTGTTAGCAGCAGGGAAGTACACTGACAAGTGTTTCATGGTGCTGGTATTTCCAGTTATGAAAACTTTGTATGTTGTGAAAGCTTTAAGCTAACAAGAATCTGATGGAACCAAACGAGTTAGCATATCTCTGAAGGTAACATTATGTTAACTTCTGCATTTCAGCTCAGCATAACAGGACCATCATCATAGCTGATGGGCAGCAAAGACAGCAAGGGCAACCAACTTGACATCCTCCAGGTTTTGCTGGTGGACTGACACACGCATCACCCCTGATCATTGTCCACAGTGGCTGGAACTGATGGGAGTTGGAGTCCAACAACAGTTGAAGGAGTGGACACCTGAAGGACTTATCCATCAACCTCTCCAATTCTCTCAGTTTTTCCAGGTCAGTTGCCTTGGTCTTAAAGGGGCAGATTTGTTCTCTGTGAGTCAGAACATGCACTCACAGCTTCCACCCAACAGGGAGATTACTTGTATATATGATAATCTGTACGAAATACTGGATAGCCTCCACATCCCTGCTGACTCTCTGCCTGCAAAAGTGTTATTATTGTTGTTTACTGAGTTTATTTTATTTTGGGATTTATTAGGTCAAAAAAATAGAAGTAGTCTATCTTGTCCTCCTGCTGAACTTGCTTGTGACCATAGTATTTTGCACTGGGGCCAAGATGCTTCTTCACCTGGGGCTCCCCCCCCCTTGCTTGTAAAGTGGCCTCCCTTGCTAATTTCCCCTAAATGTATAGAACTGATTGGCAGCCCCCAATTAGACTAGCAGCCAAGTAGATTAAGAAGACCTTTGTTTGAAGAAAAAAATAACCCAAGGAGGTGTGGCTCAACTATTGAATGGATAGAAATATGAAAGGGCAGGCGGGGGAGGTTAGATATGTTCAAGTCATGCATTTTTAAGCCCAATAGGTCCTGCCTACTGGATTGTGGCTTCCATCATCTACCATATTGAATTACTTTCAAAAAAATTTAGTAACATAAAAGAGCTCTTTGCATATACTGCTTGCAGTTTGTGAATATGACAAACACAGATGGCAGTTTTTTTGCTCTTGTCTCCATCAAATAGACTGTTCGTTGAAAATGTGCAACTCATAAAAGGAAATGGATTGAGAACCATTGTTTTTATGTGAAACTTCTGTTTCCTCCTTGAAACAAATCACATCCCTATTCTTTCTTGAATGCAGTGCATGATGCAACACACACATGAACAAATTCTACCAGCTAGAGAATAATTTCAAACACAATGCCTAAGATTTAGGGTTGGTGCTCTTCAAATGCCCTTCCACTTTATTGAAAATGTATTCTCAGGAAACTGCGTAAAACTCTCTTTTGCTCTGCTGCCATGTAGTTTAGAATAGAATAATTACCTGTTTTATTGTTACCTTTCATTTTATTCAGGCATTTTTAACAAATGCATTTTAAGAGTAATCAGCATAGTTGTTGCTGTAAAAAAAGAAGTATACAATACAACCAGTTCTCTGAAATGTAGTTAGTTTTCCATGGTTGTTTGTATGATTTAAATAGTATAAAACAAGGTGGTGTGCTTGGCCACTAGACAGATGGTGGTATAAATCTTAGCATTTAAGGGCATTATCAGGAACTCCAGTGGTTCTGATGTGTCCCTACCTCATGCTTCATACTCGGATAACAACACTCTGCATGATCCAGGGATTTCTGCGTTGTCACCAGGGGTACCAGCTTGAATAAAATATTGCAGGGAACAGGTAAGCCCCGCCCCACATAATCGATCACATGACACTGCACATGCATGCCATTTGAATGGCAATGCCCATCAACTTGGGGGGAGGAGGACCCCTCAAATATTTTATGGGGGGGTGAAGGGACCTCAGCCCTAGGAGTTGGCTCCTATTATTGTAACAACTCCCATCAGCCACAGTCATCATGGCTGGATCAGTCCCTGCCATCATTGCAATGGCCTTATGTGGTACATTTCTGGCATGAAGTAAGCACACAGCAGAAGCAAATGTTCTGCCTGGGAACATCATTATAGCACCAGCATATTTGCTAGAACTGTTATACTAGATTCTGTTCTTTCAGTACATTGCTTTATAACAGGGGAGGCCAGCATGGATACTGAAATATACTCGGAGTCCCAACTCCCATCAGCCACAGTCATCATGGCTGGATCAGTCCTTGCCATCATTGCAAATGGTCAATGGAAGTAGAACATAGCCATTGTGGCTAGAGACATTATGGTTTCCTTCTTTGGAGGTCTTTAAGCGGAGGCTTGACAGCCATCTGTCAGGAATGCTTTGATGGTGTTTCCTGCTTGGCAGGGGGTTGGACTGGATGACCCTTGTGGTCTCTTCCAACTCTATGATTCTATGGTTTTGACAGGGATGACAGTCAAGCCACTTGGAAATTCTTCAGTGAGAACTTATCAATTTTGAGGGGTGGGGTGCCATTTAATGATTCAGTAGCCCTGCAGAGGGAATAAGTCTCTAAGCCTGAGCCTAAAGATATGCCATAACATACCAGGAAATTATCTCCCCTTCAGCACTACACAGAAACTCCCCAGGGTTCTTGAAAAGCCACATACATTCATTGATTTCACCAGAGGCATGTCTATCTCAAGCACACACTCAAAACTCTTCTCCTTAGAGATCTGAGAGTGGCATTTTCTCCCTGACTTTATCTAGCCATGCAATCTGGATCATAAGCACATAATACTTTCCCATTACTAGCATTACTTTTCCCCTAGATCATAGAAAGTTTCAAATTAATGTCTATGGTTCATTTAGCAGAAAAGAAGGTATGCAGATTTTCTTTCTTAGCAAGTTCTTTTTTTAAAAAAATTAAAATCCTGCAGTCTGCCAGTACCACACACCCTAAAGACCAAAGCTTATCTGTGGAAACCTCCATACAATTGTTATATAATGAAATCCGACCAGTTCATTAAATGAGAAAATCACCACAGAGACCGTTTAAGGCTAATCAAGCATGCTGTATAGTTCATTGTAAGTACAGGGTAACCTGAGCAGGCAGATAAGACCTTGTCTCGCTGGTAATCTTTTATTATTGTTCAAAGTTTTTAAATAAAACATAGGTTGATGAATATTAAATTTGTAATCAGAATTTGGGTAGCTGAACTAAATGGGTCTTCTGAAATCCAGGCAAAAAGTCACTTGAAATATTCATACTTTGCCATTGTTTTTGCTCATTTAAATGCAGAGTACAGTTGGACTATTGAAATCGACAGCCTTTCAGCCCTGTATAATAAAGTCTGAAAGAAATGTGGTCACAAGTTGTGCTTTACCTGGGGTAGCTTTTCATTACTTCTTACAAAGACTCCATTATTACTGACATACTTATTTCCTCAGTGGGAATGTATCACAGCTTTCTGAAAATAAAAAATGGTATTTTAATGGACCGTAGCTACCCAAGATACAAAAAATCAGAGCAAGGCCTGCGTGTTCAAAACAGGACTTTGCAAAACTTGCTGAGCAAACTAGGTGTTACCTATGTGTTACCATGACCCTCTTGGTGAATGTTCACTTTGATTCACAACTGTGTTGCCATGGCCAAAGTGTTGCATCTCAGTAAGACCTAAGTAAGCTCACCCTGTTTCTGCTGGATGGTGATAGGCAGGGTGAAGCTTACAGGGTCCTCATAGCAGTCCACCATTGCCCACCCCCCTGGCTGGACACCAATGTGAGGCAGGTTGGCAGAATGCCCCTCACCTGGAGAGTGCTTCTAAGTGCCCACAAAAGCTTGGTGATAAAATTGAGGTTGAATAGCTATAATAATTTATTATTTATACCCCGCCCATCGGGCCGGGCCTCCCCAGCCACTCGGGGTGGCTCACTTCAAACATTAAAAGCTTCCCTAAACAGGTCTAACTTCAGATGTCTTAAAAAACAACAACCCTATACCTATATTTCTGGGTGGCAGATTGTTTCACTAGCTCCTGACTCTTCAAATGAAAGTCATTTTACAGGTGTTGGGGAACAAATATATACTGGCACATGTGAACATTTTGGGTGCTTGCTTTGCCGTATCATCTGCTAAGAAGCTACAGTGTGCAATGTTCAATAAAATAAAGTGCTCTGCTTCATTCTTGTGTATGAAAAGGATCCATCTGATGATAAAATATTAAATTATTCTTATTCTGTGCAAATCTCTGACAGTAGTCTGACTAACAAACGACTCAAAGCATAGAAGTAATTAACGTTCCTTCAAAAATGTGCTTTCCCCCCTTACATATTATAACTCACAAAAATGACAGTTCTCTTTTCTCTTTTATTTTTAAAAGGTTTATTGTGGGTAACACAAGACAGCCCTGTGGTACCACTGGAATTAGATGTATGTCAAACCTGTTTCTCTAAAATGAAATGTGGTTGAAGAGTCATCCCCTTTGAAGGTTAGTAGATTAGATGCAGAAGATTATCTGCATAATTCAGTAGCATAAGGATATTTGCAGCATCATGGCATGAAGGGGAACCATGAACCTTTGGGCCTTTCCATCATATGCAATAGTTGTCTGGTGCACTTGTCTCTTGCTTCTCTAAAGGTCTTTTCACAGCACATGTGAGCTGAGCAGTAGGAAATTCTTTCTCCTTTTATACCAGTGTCATAGATGAGGCTGGCTTTCACCTATGGCACAAGGAGTCATATTGTTCTTTTGTAATGGGGTAATGTCTCTTATTTGAGTTAGTGTTACTACCTCATAGGGGATGCGGGTGGCGCTGTGGGTTAAACCACAGAGTCTAGGGCTTGCTGATCAGAAGGTTGGTGGTTCAAATCCCCGCGATGGAGTGAGCTCCCGTTGCTCGGTCCCAGCTCCTGCCCACCGAGCAGTTCGAAAGCATGTCAAAGTGCAAGTAGATAAATAGGTACCACTCTAGCAGGAAGGTAAACAGTGTTTCCGTGCGCTGCTCTGGTTCACCAGAAGCAGCTTAGTCATGCTGGCCACATGACCCGGAAGCTGTATGCCGGCTCCCTCAGCCAGTAACGCAAGATGAGTGCCGCAACCCCAGAGTCGGACACGACTGGACCTAATGGTCAGGGGTCCCTTTACCCTTTACCTTTACTACCTCATAATAATAATGCCAGTACTGGAAGAAGCAAAGATCACCAGTGTTGAAGCAATGATTCTTCAACATCAACTTTGTTGGACTGGTCATGTTGTTCGGATGCCTGATGATCGTCTTCCAAAGCAACTACTTTATTCCAAACTTAAAAATTGAAAGTGTAATGGTGGTGGTCAACAAAAGAGGTTTAAAGACTCTCTCAATGCAAATCTTAAAAAAATGTAGTATAAACAGCAACAACAGGGAAACACTGGCTTGTGGACGCTCCAATTGGAGAACAGCCTTTAACAAAGCTGTCATGGGCTTTGAAGACACTCGAACTCAGGACGAAAGGGAGAAACATGCTAAGAGGAAGGCATGCTTGGCAAACCATCACTGTGATCAACTCCCACCCCAAAACCTATGTCCCCACTGCGGAAGGACGTGTGGATCCAGAATTGGCCTCCATAATCACTTACGGACTCAGTGTTAAAACCATGTTTATGGAAGACAATCTTATGCAGCTACGAGTGATTGCCAAAGAAGACTACCTCATAATAATAATAATAATTTATATCTTGTATGCTGTCCATGTAACTGGGTTGCCCCAGCCACATCTCAGTGCAACAGGAGCGAGCTGCTAGTAATATATGAAGCATACAATGTGGGCTCACAGCCTTCCCACTGGGATCTGGTTGGGCACTGTGAAAACATGATGCTGGACTAGATGTGCATTTGACCTGATCCAACCAGGCTCTTCTTATTTTCTTAAGGATGGAAAAATATTTTTAAATAATTTCACCAAATGCAAAATACTATTTCTCGTAAGCTCTCCCTTTCTCCACAGATGCGTTAGCAGCAGCAAAGCCAGCAGGAAGCTTCAGTGCTTTGGCCAAGACCTGGGATGCCAAAGCTGATCAATGGCAGCTTTTACCCATGTTGCAGGCACCTGGACTTGACACAAGTGAAGATGGGCAGTTGACACCGTCCATGTCCAACCTGCTTGCACATGATGGGATGCTGTTTGGGAACATTTCAGAGTGTACAACCAGCAAAGCAATCATCTAGCAGATGCTTGTTAGTGAAGCCGGTTTCAGTTTTGGATTGTACCTGTAATATTTTATTGGGAGCCTAAAAGTTTAATAATCATTAGTTGTACTAACTAACCTAGTAGACTGTAACATCACTTGTATGCTTTAATATGCCACTTGAGCACTACAGTCCCTTTCAGAGAAAGCTTTTTGTATGCATTATTCACATGTTGGCATAGCAGGTGACAAAAACTGCTATATGTGTGCAACTCTTCCCTCCTACACCCCAATATACAATGTCTGTAATTGCTGCATGTGAGACAATTCAACTCTGTTTAGCTACCTAATAGCCTATTTTAACTCTCTGGCTGTCTATTATCTACCTTACTAATTATTTACACTTCACCCTATGGAAAGCTAACAAATCCTTTGTGCATTTGGCTGAGCCATGTGCAGCTGGTGCAACAGAAGATTAAGTTGCGCATACACTAAATGGCGTGATTGATGGCCATGGTTTCATCTCACAAAGTGCAGTTTTGTTACATAATTATGAGAACTATATGCAGCACTAAATCTAGTTCTTGACTATAAATTGAAGGGTTGTTCTGACTGAATTATGAAAGAAATTATAAACTAATTTGTGGAAACAACATCTGTTGTACATTGGCAAGAAAGCCGAGTAAGAAAGAAATAATTTCTCCGTTTCACTGCTATTATAAGACAAAGGGAAAATCCAAATTATTGTAGCCTGAAGTACTTTGGCAAAACACATTTATGCCAGCTTTGCTTACAAATGTTGAAATAAACTGACACATGCAAAGTTATAACAGATACTAACTCTTAATATCCACCCTTGTTTAGTGGCAGGGACTGAATATGTAATTGGGCTCTATCACTCTGTTACTCAAAATGGTGATACTAGCAGATTGCTTCAGCGCTTGTGCCAGCCTTTATTCTCTTGTCATCACTTCCTCCCCTTTCTGGCTTAGCTGCACTGGGCTTGTATGATCCTGTGGGCTGAAGGCCAGACAAACATATCTTACAGCCTGATTGTATGAGCAGCAGCAAAGGTATCTTACAACCATGATCTAGTGTGAGGATAGCAGCACCAGGGTAACAGCTGCCCTTTCTATCACAGACCGTTCATGGTCCACTGATGTAACACAACAAAGGAGGCAAAAATGTGTGAGATTATTTGCAGGCTCATCATCTTGCAGTGGTGTCTAATGACTTTTCAGGGCCAAAGGAACCACAGATGATGGCAGAGTTGCTCTAATGAGAACTTCACTGTATGCAGGAAGCATTGAAAAGAAGAAGCACCCTTCTGCTCTGCCCCTGAAAAGAAATATTAACCTGCTATCTTCTTATCCTCTCTCTCTCTTGTATTAAGCACTAAAACACTTATTCTCAGCCCAGTCCTATGCAGTCTTACCAGGGAGGAAGCTCCTTTTAATTCTGTGCAAATTACTTGTCTATCTACATGCATAGGTTTGGGCTGCATATTTGTAAAATGTATTCGTGGTCTACCATAGCTTTCTTATGCTTGGCTAAGTGTGTCAAAGTCTATTGACATATGGTTCTCCCTCCAGTTCTGCAATGATTTTAGTTTTAATACATTGCATTTTTGTCATCTAAATGTCCCAAGACAGAGACCTTAATCGTGCCTTTAAGTGGCATTCAATGTATCTGGGGATGAGACACTAAACATATCCTAGAACCACATTAGTTTTCTTTGTGGATCAGCTGGGATGTTTTTCCTTCATTGTCATTTCCAGCTGATGAGTCCCCAGAAGGTAGCGAATGTGTTTATTGTTGATTTCCCTGGTGAATGACATTACATGGTATGCTTATTAAATTTTATCCTGTATTCTCAATTACACTGGGAGATCTTTTGTTTACAAGCATCACATCACCTGTTAGGGAGAAAGAAACACGGGAACCACTAACCTGGTGATGTAATAAAAATGTGTCTGTCCTTGAAATTATGGCTGCTTTAAAAAGGGGGGGGGGGGGTCTTAATATACATCCAACATTTAGAAGGACCCTGTGAATAAGTGAATGTCTCTCATCAGTGCTGAAACTCCCTTTTCACATAACAGCAACATAACTGAAGAAATTACATTTGTTATGATGCATCATTATAACAGTGTGAGAATGGACTTACTGGATTAAAACAAGGAACTCCATCGTTCAACATTCTGTCTCCATTCAGTGACCACCCAGAGGCAACTAGGGAGCTCATTGGCTGGGAAAGATGTACTAACTATACACAGGGATATGTCTTGCAAGGACCAGGTGAGGCCAGAGGCAAAAGCAGGTAGAGCAACAAATATATTTTTTACCTTTGTAAAATATATTTTAACCTTTGTTTCTTTACACATCTCTCTATCAGCCCCATCCACAAGCAAGAGGCATTAGCAGAGTTCAAGGACACCTTCCAGCCAAAGATGCTAGGGGTGCAAAGCAGAGCCGGGGAGGGGTGTAGCCTAGGGAGAGTTCCAAGGGCCAGATAGAGAGACCTAGAGGGCCACATTCAGCCTCCCTACCTGCCATAGCCCGCTGATTGCCCCTAGCAAGCTCGAGTGCCCTGCCTCTAAATCTAAACAGGGTCGGTCTCTCAAAATGTCATGGTTCATATTCATCGAAAGAATTAAGGTTCATGAATTTGTCTAGCTGTTTTTTAAAAGCCATCTGATGTAGTGGCCATCACTACATATCATAACAAGAAATGTGGTTCCATTAATTAATTTGGTCTGCAGAAACATTTCCTTTTGGCTGTTCTATATATCAGCTAGACCAAGTGACTCCACAATTGCCAGTATGAAAACTGTACCAATATATTAGAGCAATTCAGCACATTTCAATTAAAGTTTTGGTTCAGACGCCTAATTCTTAGTTTTACTTTTCCTCTTTTATAAATGAAAGGTTACAGTATATGAAGGACAATTTTCAGAAAGCAGGATCTACTTGAAACAGCTTTGCACACTTATAAAAATTGTTTACTGAGAAATATACTTTGAGGGGAAGTATAATTGCTTGTAGAGGAGATTTTCAGCTACAAATTTTGAAGATGACTAAGTTATTCTTCTATTCTTTTAATTGATTTGACATGTATTTATTCCTTAATTATTCCTTAATTAGGCTCTGTTCGGGGGGTGGGGTGAAGACAGGTATGCCTTCTTATTGTTCAGTATTGAAAGATGTATATTTGTTTGTAGAGGATTTTGCCTAAACAGAAACCGACAACTTTCATGGTCAGCTTGCTTTTTCAACACATCTCTGGGTCTGCTTTATGATTTTCAGTGTCCTGCAATTTTTGACAGGCGGATACATTGACATGCCTCAGTCTACTCCAATATTCACTTGCACTTGCATCTTTTAGTTTACATTCTGCTGCAATCATCTTAGTTTGCACAAGTCTGTGTTACATTTTGTCATCTGTTGATGTGGAAATATATGCACTTTCAACATACATTTTACATAGCACACAATAGACATGCATATCTTAGCCATCAAGAGATATTTACAAATCAATTACCTTCACTATGTGTTCCCTTTCAAAGTCAATGAATTTTCAGAAGAGTGGCCCTGTAAGTCTTATAAGGCAAAAACTACAGAGAACCATGTAACACACTAAAGACAAGGGCAATGAAGTGTCTAATGGCTAATCAGAAATCCATTACGCAAACCTACTCAGAAGTAACTCTCAATGAATTCAGTGAGGCTTACTTCCAGGTAAATGGGATTAGGACTGCAGTCTTTCTTGCTAACTTGATTTCACAGTTCAGGACAAACATGTCATAAGGTCGAATATAATCAAGTGTAGAGTTTGAGTTCTGAGTTAGAAAGTGGAAGAAATAATACTCTTTTGTTTTCCTCACTCATGAATCAGGGACAGATGGTTTAGTCAAGAAAACTTCAGGGACAGGGAAAGAAAGGAATTTTAAATTTAAATTCACTTCGAAAATGAAGTTGTAGAGTGGTCAGAATGAGTCTTCAAATCCAGATGGTTCTTCCCATTCCACAGAGTCTAGGTCTTTAACAAAGGAGCACTGATAAAATCCACAGGTACCAAGAGAAACCACTTACTTTCACGTGAAAAGAACAATACAGGAAGGATGCATTCCATTGGATCAAAAAAATCCACTATAGGAAGCATATTAAGGCTGAAAATCCTAACTCCACTTACATGGGAAATTCCTTCCAGTAGCACCTTAGAGACCAACTAAGTTTGTTCTTGGTATGAGCTTTCGTGTGCATGCTCTAAGGTGCTACTGGAAGGAATTTTTTATTTTATTTTGTTTTGACTATGGCAGACCAACACGGCTACCTACCTGTAACTAACTAATGGGAGTAAGCCTGTTTGAATTCAATAGGATTTACTTTTGAGTAGACAAGGTTAGGATTGCAGTCTTTTTACATATAGGTTGCCTTTGGCAACAACCAACACTCCAGAAACAAGAAAAGCAGAGGTACCTGTATGCACCAATGACTTTCCCACATCTTGGCAGCTATCTCAGCCAAAAACAAATACTTTGTGTTTTTCACTTCCCTGCATGTTCTATTTCAAAGTAAATGAAGCAGCTAATGACCCATCAATTTGTCATCTCCCCACAGGGTTCTAAACCTTCATTAAGCTTCATGATAACAGTGTTCTTGGGCACTGAGTGAAGATGTGAATCAAGGGAATTTATGTATGTGTGTTCTCTTAGAGTGGAATTCAATGAATTGCTACTGTGGTCTAGATACAAAAGATCTCTCCATTTCCCCCTCCTTGCATTCCCTCCATGTGTCTGTTGGCCATGCATGATGCGTGCAGTGCAAGAATGTTCTCCAACCTGCGTACAATGAAATGTGTGTAGGGCATTCCACATTTGGAAACCCTGATACAACCATGGCCCCTGATCCTTACAAGCTCTATGTGCATGCATTCAGTTAGTTTTATAAATTTTATTTTATCCTTATAGTGATTGATTGTACACTGTGTTAAAATTCAAGGGCAGCATACAAACATTTATTCAGAAACAAACTAACAATCATTCCATGTACATTAAAACTATTCTATGCAGTTAAAGAACAGGTCTATAAAACACCCCGCCATCATTAAGCAATGCAGGTACAAAGTGTGAAGGTACAGCAGAGGCACAATTTTGAAACAAAACTTTAACAAAAAACCTGAGTGAGAAAACCCTATTTTTTCCAATTGGCAGTGACAACTAAAGAGTGCCAATACTGATCTTCTCTAAGGGAGAACAGAGTTCATTAATTGGGGTGTCTGTACTGAAAACCTTCTATTGAGCTGCTGGATTTAGCTGTCCCAATACATTTCCATGAGGCTCACAAAGTATAATCAGCATACATTTTTTGAATTACTACAGCAGCAGCAACAGCAGCAGGCCAATAACCTCCTGCAATTTTAAAGGATTTTTCCATCTCACCTTTGAAACATGCAGAAACAGCCTCCCCACTTTCAGAAGCAGAGAATGGGGGCCAAAGAGGTAGGGAGGCATTTTTGGCCTTAAATCTCTTACAGAAAATCCTAAACCTTGGGAGCTGGGTGGGGGTTGCAGGGGAGAGTAGAGGAGGAGAAAGCTCTGTTCTATTAGCATGAGTTTTGGATACCAACCACATTTTCCGGTAAGGGTATTTAAAGCCATGTAATAGTTATTGCATGCTCCAGAGCTCTTTCAGTTTTCGAGATTTTACCAAGCACTGCTGAACATCATCAAGGCTATTTTTAAAGCCTTAAATATTAGAAACTTTATGCTTTCAGTATGTCAGATTCTGTGCACACATCCAAATTCTGCATACATGGTGCTGTTGAAGAATTGTGAAATATTCACTAGCATTATATGTGGAGATGTGGGTGAGAATATGGCTGTTCAGGTAAACAGAAACAAAACAGAAAATTCTTTCCAGTAGCACCTTAGAGACCAACTGAGTTTGTTCTTGGTATGAGCTTTCGTGTGCATGCACACTTCTTCAGATAAACAGAGTTATTGATATTGACAAATAAACAGAGTTATTGATATTGATTTATGATATGTTGCTTTACAACAGGCTTATGACTGGATGCTCACTTGGTTGAAATTAGTACTGGCGATTAGAAGAAAGAAATATCATGCTCAGAAAGTGAAATTCACTGGGGGTGAGGCATATGCTATGACCCTGAAATAAAATAATAGCTAGTCAACTGTTCTTTCTTATGGTGGTTAGGATTGTACATTGTGGGAGACAATGATTATGAGAAGATGCCATGACTGTGGGACTGGTGCCCTCAATTTAACACTATCAAGTGCACTGCTTCACTTTCTCCCACAGGAATGAAAGGAAACCATGCACTTACATGTGGGAAAAGTAAAGGGATTTCTGAGAGACACTAAGAAGATAGGGGGCCAAATGTTCTATCTGATCCTGGCGCTCCCAACTAACATCTAAGACCCAAGGCTGCTGCAATCTGCATGTCATCCCCCATCTTGAATTCTGTTTCTTGGCTATGTTGAGAACAGTATTTTATAGGGTGAGATTCCATAATATGCTTGATTAATTATAAAGCTTGCTTTTGATTCTTCATAGGCAGGAAACAGCCCTCTCTGCCAACAAGTATTTCTGTAGCTTTTCACTTTATGATCTTCATATTTCTTTCTTCTAATAGCTGGTCCTTACCTCATTATTTATAAATGCATTTTATGAGCTTGTTACATTTTAGAGAGAAACATCTGCAAAGCACCTGCGCGCATATATATATATATATATATATTCTCCCAGTTGCTAATAAAATGGAATGCTCATTTTTGTCAACATTCTGTTGCTCAAAAATGCTGTTATCATCTCACTTTATGAAGCATATCTCTGCATAATTTACTTCTGCTACTTTTCCTCCCAAACATAATTACAGTTTCAAGTGTCACTAGGCAGACAGGAAAGGAAACAGCATCGTGAAGGGAAGGATTGGAGATTGCCTGATAGCATACATATGTGGGGGGGGGGAGAGAGAGATTTATGTATACTGTTTACATTTTCAGGTAAGGGAAATGAAGGCCTGGTATAGCCATTTGAAATAGGATATCTACTGTAGCTGTGTTGGGAATATCATATGTGATGCTTCCTCCTGTGCCCTTCAAGCAACTCTCATCACTTTAAGTGCAATGGTATGCTGTTTGGACAGTAACTTTGTCCAGCTGCTTTCTTACACATCAATGCCTTGATATTTTTGCTTGAAGTCTTTAAATGTTTTTATTGATGACTTTAATCATTTTTGAAAACCATTTAGATGTTTTGCTACAGCCACGCGGTATATACATTTTGTTAAATGATAAATAAATTAGGATGTAGGTATGAATGAATGCATAGTAGGTAATATACAGGACACTCTTCATTTGAATCAGTCCCTGCACGGGGTTTGTACCTTTAGCCTCACTGGTGCTGATCTCCTTGTGGTTTCTCCCACACAGGTATGTGTATGCGTGAAGGCTTCTACTCACACGGAGGTAGATGTTAGAGTGGCCAGCCGTCACTTACATGGCTTGTAAATATGTCCGTTGCACACAGGCAAGTCAGCAACCACAGAGAAATGGTCAGAAATTTAGACGGTGGGTTTGGAATTGTGCTACTACTCAACAAATTTTGAATAGCACTAATTATGGATGAATGATTTGTCTGCATTGGGTACGTGAGTGTTGCCAGTCCATCCATCCATCCCCTATTATGAAGATAAGATGATGCCAGATGATGCCTTCCTAATCTTCCATATTTGCTTGAGTGAACAATTGCGTTGTGGACATGAGCAGCTCAGATTCCAATGCAAATTCCCCAAGCCACCCATTTACCTCCCACATATCAAAACTATCTCCCATTAGAGCTGTTTGTTCTCTCACTTCATATATCTTTAATGATCAAAGTTTTTACAATGCTTACCATTTTAATAGATAGTGAATTATATGGTTTAAAATTGAAATAGCAGTGTAGATTTTGCCTAAGGGAAAAATAACAAAGGTGTTAGCATTGTAGCATACTATATTTTATTTTATACATGATTTCCCACCGGTAATTGGGGAAAATTAATGTTTGGTAAACTTGTACTTATATGACAGATATTCATCAGCACATAATAATTGTGAATAAATATCATAGTACAACTTGTCATGATGTAAATGAGGTTCTGTCACCTTGTATTTTGTCTGAGCAGATTTCATGCTGTTTAAATGAAAGCTATTTGCAGCATTTACAGTTTGTGAAAAAATCTGGGTGAGTTCTGGAAAAGCAGATGGCTACCCCGCTTCTTTAAAGACAGTGCTTCTCAATTTTCATTTCTTCTTCTTAGTATGATCTTTTAGGCGTTTTCGTGTGTTGCTCTGGTTCACCAGAAGCAGCTTAGTCATGCTGGCCACATGTCCCGGAAGCTGTACGCCGGCTCTCTCAGCCAATAAAGCGAGATGAGCGCCGCAACCCCAGAGTCATCCACGACTGGACCTAATGGTTAGGGGTCCCTTTACCTTTACCTTAGTAGATATGCTGAGTGATTAAAGGTCTGTGTTTGCAAGTGATTCCACTTAACTTCGACAAGGTGGGGTGGAGTGAGGGGCTTGGCAAAGTGGTGGTTCATTTCCCTAGCACGGCCATGTGACTGAATTTACAGAGGACAACACTCTATTTGAAGGGCTGCCCAGACCATGAGAAGGGAAAACAGGAGCCTTGAAGTTATCCACAGACACGGAGGAGGAGGAGGAGGAGGAGTTTGGACTTGATATTCCACATTTCACTCCCCTTAAGGAGTCTCAAAGCAGCTTACAATCGCCTTTCCCTTCCTCCCCCACAACAAACACTCTGTGAGGTGAGTAAGGCTGAGAGACTTCAGAGAAGCATGACTAGCCCAAGGTCACCAGGCAGCTGCATGTGGAGGAGTGGGGAAGCAATCTGGTTCACCTGATTACAAGTCCATCACTCTTAACTACTACACCATGCTGGCTCTCTTAGCACCTGGAGAGCAGACTAAGAAGGCACACAGGTCACCCACTCATAGCCCTCCTTCCAATGGTGAGATACCTTGTGTTTCTATTTAAATTATAGTAATCATTTGCATCTGTAATGTAAATTAACATGAGCAAATATTATGCATCTCTCTGTTACCCTCTTTTTCTGATGATGCACTTGACAATGCCTAAGTGGCCACCCTATCCATATCAGTGAGTTCTGGTGGGCTTGCCTGTGTGTTATGTCAGTGTTCAAAGCTGCCCTGGGCAGCCGGGTTGAGCTACTCTATTAAATTTCCCACAGTGTCCCAGAGTGACTCTTGCAAAAATAATTGGTTTGGCATCCTACTGAGCTGTTCCTTGAGTGCAAAGAAGGGGGCATGAAGCAATGGTATGGCTTGAAGTGTGAAGGACCAACCATTGCACACCCATCTGATAGATTTTGTGTATAGTGTATAGTTGTGTATAGAGATAACTGTTTTGTGATGTTTTGTGATAACTATAGAGATAACTGTTTTGTGATGTTTCCATTATGTTTGAAGGGCAAAAATTGAGCAGAAATTCTGTAGGACCAGCAAGAAGTTCTTTAGGGACATTTTGATTAAATCAGCCAATAGAGAGAAAAAAAGCTTCATGGTAAAAGTTCCTAAAGTGCCAATATTTTATTCTATTTGAAGTAAGTGGGATTTTGTGTGGGGTTTTTCATGTGATCCCAGCTTCATTTGGACTAGCACTTTTAGATAAATTATTTCTAATCATGCTCAGCTGCAGCCCAAATAAAAGTTTACTTTTATTTGAGAATAAATCAAGAAATGAGTGATTCATTTTCATATAATAAAAAGCTAACAAGTGGCTTACATTTTCTGCTCTACAATTGTCATAAATAATTGAAAGCATTTCTTAATTAAAACATCTATATATGTATCTATCTATATTTAAAGGCAGCATTTCCTGACTGGTTAGTTGTATCATTGAAAGTAGAGCAAAGATGAAACTAATAACAAACTTCCTTGAAACTTCCTTTATTTGCATAGACCGATATGGTAGCTGAATAAATGTAAATTTCCATATAAAATTTAATCCGTGGTGTGAATGTTTCTGTGTCAGGCTCTGTAGGTCTTTCCTCGGCCATGTACTCACTGAGGCAGGGGGTGGGGGAAGCTCTGGAATTTCAGTAAAATTCTGACATGTGAAAATTCTGAAGAAGCTGTGTTTCAATTCCTGTATCATTATGGGAAATCCTAATTGGGTAGATTCACAATAAGAAACAAAATAAACCAATTGTTACCCCAAGCCTAATAGGTAGTTGTGATATATTGTGTCTTGCCTTCAGTACCATCCAGTATAGGAACTTTATCCCCATGGAGACATGACTGCCTACCTCCCTTTCAAGGTTTGGGTGGCAAGACTTTGGGGTGTGTATTTGTGTGTGTGTGTGCTGGGCTGCGCTTTTGAGTAGAACAACAATTATTGCTATTTTGCTTCTTGAAGTCCACATCTTATTGATATTTCTCAGGCGCCAGTGGCATAGGGAGGTGGGGGCGATGGGGGTGGGGCGTCCCGTGTTCCAGGGGAGGGGAGTGACACTCGGCGCACGCCCAGCCCCGCCCAAGCCAAGCCCCGCCAGCAGGCCCCGAGCAAGCCGCAAAGCGAGGCAGCCTTGCCTGCAGCCTGCTTGCAAACCTGCTCAGCGGCCTGTGAGCAAGCTGCAGAGCAAGGCCGCTCTGCCCTGCGGCCCGCCTGGGGCCTGCCCACCGGTGCCGCTATGGAGTGGCGCAGCATTCATGTGCTGCATGTGATGCACGCAGCTACGCATGCCATGCGCACGGCACATGCGCCGCTGTGTATGATGAACGGCGCATGCGTTCCATGCTGCTCCATGCGTACCATGCTGCTCCATAGCAGCACTGGCGGGCGGGCCCCGGGCGGGCTGCAGGGTGGAGCGACCTCATTTGTGAGCAGGCTGTGGGGTGAGGCTGCCTCGCTCTGTGGCTTGCTCGGGACTTGCCCACCGGCGCCGCTATGGAGCAGTGCGGCACGCATGCGCTGTACACGATGCATCATCGCTGCATACGATGCACGGCACATGCATCGTGTGTCGTGCATCATATGTCGTATGCAGCTATGCTGCGCATACATGCCGTTGTCAGGCCCCCGGGTTTGCCACCCCGGGTGACCAAGTGGCTTCGTCCGCCTCTGTCAGGCGCTTTGGTTACCATGTTTAGGATGGCCATTTTGGTTTGTTTTTAATTCTGTGAATTCTCTTGTTCATCATTTTGTGCATGGAAACCTGTATTTGCATGCTAAGACTAAATAAATAGGATCTTTGTCAAAACAGCTGGAAGAATGTACAGATAGAAAGGGTCATTTACTACTTGGAATTTTGGGCTTGTGGATGAATACCCAATACCCAATAACAATGGTTTGTATGGAACCCTGCATAATTGGTGTTCTGCTTGTGTAATGGGACTCCCCCTTCCTCTTCTCTCTCTGTGTTCTCCACACCACCACCACCACCACCCCGCCCAAAAGATCTGCTCCACAAAACCTCCCAAGTGTCCCATAGTGGCAACAATTCCACCAACACATTGAGCAGAATGTGAGGGATGCTGCACAGGAGAAAAGAAGATATGAAGGAGAAGTTCTATTGTGCAAGTGGAAGTCTGTTGAGTGAGTGGAACAGCAGCATGGAGTACAACTGAATATGCAGGAGACTTGCATTGTATCAGAACAGTACATGCATATTTAACTTGCTGTGGCCAAACTCTGGCAAAGCTTGACTTGGAGATGGGACTGAAGTAGATGTTTAGAGATGCAACACAGTTGCTACTGTGTGTCTGCTTGCCTGCTATTTATTTATTTGGAAATGTTCCTAATTGCTGATGTAGAAATCAAATACAATACAGCATATTAATCAAATAAAAAACTACTATATGACATTATACTAGTCAATCTGTAATCCCATCGTACAGCCGTCCAGATCTGTCAGTGCAAAATGTCAACTCATCACTTTGTACAACAGAACTCATGCTGCCTTGGATTCAAGGCTCCCATAACATCTAGACAGCTACAGCCTGTCCCATGATGCCTGCTAATCTGGGCCTGAATTTGCATTCCAGTGGGTAATGCTGAACCAGGGACAAGGACCACAGACTCAAGAGTATAAAAGAAATGAATTAAATAGCTTAATGATACACAGGGCTCAATACAGAAACCACAGATAATTAATACAGTAAACCCAAATTACTACACAAAAGCATAAAGGAAGAGCCATCCAGGCAGTACAAATGTAATAATCAGCAGCAAAGACGAACAGTGAATAAATGAGGAAATAATACTATAAGAATGTGAATAAAGAAATCATTATAATAATGACATAACAACACAGAAATGAAGCAACTACTATAAAAGCAACAAGAATAAAATCATGCTTTGTATTGTCAGGCCCCACGCTGCATCTTCCTACTAAAACCCCTTCCAGACCATCTGGTTGAGAAGCATCCTAAGTTTCACAGCTCTTCCAACATGACCTGGGCCAAACTTTGTGGGTTATTTGTTTTGCAAATATTCTCAGAGGGAGGAGTGAAAATGGAAAGCGCCTGAAAACTGGGTGTGGGGAAGAAGGTGACAAATTTCCCTGGATTGTGTTTTGGCTTACAAAAGGGTTGTCTCTAGTGTTGTGTGAATGACCTTCCACTAAGAGCTGTAGCTCAGGCCAGCACAACTTGGCCCATTTCACATGTCACATTAAGCCACAGTTTAAGACAAACTACTTCAGTGTAGACAAATTCAAATGTTCCCGCAGTCACTCACTTCCCCACTCACTCCTGCAGCTCCCACACCAGGGGTAAACTTTGGTAATCTTTCATAATATGGCGTCCTGTGTGAGGTCAAAACGTGGTGCCCCCAACTCTTCTCAATTATGGATCCTCTCAATTTTGTGCCCCTTCAGCTCGGCACCCTGTGTGTGTGTGGGGGGGACTGCCTGCACACCCTAAATCAAGCATTGCTTACACCACGGATGAAACAACCAGAGTCCGTCTTCCTGTGTTATTTGAAGCCCCCAACAATGGGGTTTAGGGTTTAGGTACCTGGAAGACCGTGACACTATTACTGGTAGGCTGCGTTTTGCTTTGTGGATCGCAAGTTACATAGGCCTGTATTGCCGCCCAATGAGAACAGGTGCTGAATATGTAGCGTAAGCTTTCCTTAGCCACCCTCTACTCAGTCTGCTTTGGACCAATAGTTGTTTGCATTATTTATGCATTTTGCCCCATTAAAAATCAAAGTCATCGTTCATGTCTCTCAAGCAAACACATGACTCAGCCTGAGCATTTCAGCAAGTGGCATATGCCATGTTCAGAGAAATGGAACAGGGGCAGAACTCCTATAATGTATAGCTGTGTCTAGCAGCCACACAGCTGTTTCACTCGGTAGCTTGAGAGTAGCAACCAGATTTAGAGGTCATTACACTTAATTAGCTAATGTTACAAAAGTGCTTGGAAGACAGAAAGCACCATATAAGTGATATATTCTGTATGCCGTTATTCCTAGAGGCTTTAATGTGTCATTTCCCCCCCCCCCCCAGTGCTCAGAATAGGCACAGTCCCTTCCTTTGGTTTTCCTGAGAATATATACAAAGGGAGTAATTATTTATTTGTATTAAAGTCATGCCTGCAGTCTCCAGTAAGAAGCAGATATCTTTCTAACTCTTCATAGCTAAGGAGGAAAATGTTATAACTGAAAATGAAGCAGCTGGCCACAGGGTTTGGTTGCTGAATATTGGATTACAAGTAAGTATTGTACATATTTACTCCACGAAGATGGGTGAACTGCATATGACTTCATACATCTAATAATTAGGACCCATTGCATTTGACTTGTGTGGCCTGGTGGGCAGGGCCAGTCCTGCTATTGCCTCAGGCAACTGATTTTGGGTGTCAAGAAAGGGCAACAAATAGTTAGCAATTTAACTTATTATTAGTGCATTTTTATTTACAGGGACAGGCATTTATGGATTTTATGCCTTAACTAACCTTAGGTACTATGCATCTTGACTTTTTTTTTCTTGGGATGGGTGACATTTTCCTGTTTGGCAAAATGCCTTGGTCTGGCAATCTTGGTTTTGTATTGGTTTTAGGCAATCTCAAATGTTTAAGTGCATTTAAAAAAAAAAAAAATCAGCTATGTATGCATGTATGGGCTGCATCCGATTCACTTATACCATAAATGCAAGGATTTCTGCTTGCTCAATGAAACATCCCGCACTCTCCCTTCCTAATGTCCACATTCCCCAAAACTTACCCAGAGGATTGGGGGAGTCTCTAGATTGAGAGGTCCTGGTGAGACAAGAGGGTGAGAATGGTGTAGACTTGGTACCCTCTTATCTGATATAAACATGTGCCAGCAGATTTTGATCATGAAACCAAAGAAAGAATGCAATAGGACAGCTCCGGTCCCATCACACCAACCCTGGGTTCATTCCAATTAAACACAGGTTAGTGTTACTGTAGCCGTTTGCAGTTCTTCCAATGTCTATGCGTTTTGAATAGGGTCATTTTCCTAAGACTACCAGAGGATGTTACAAAAGCTATTCATTCCCATTATATATTATAATTACCTAGAGAGGGTATGGAGTCACAGTTCAATTTTGGACACCTAAAGGATGTCAGAAAATGGCTTTGGATTATTGGACTGATAAACTAATGTTCTCTTTTGCCTCTTGGAAGACCTCTGGGTTACAACCAAATGCTTCTGAGTTGCTGTTAGCAATAATTGCCAGCAGCACAAAAGCAGTTCTGACTAAAGATGCATCTGTTCCAACATTCTGCTTTCATAGCAGCCAACCAGGTGCCTATGGGAAAGTCACAAGAGGGGCATGAGCACAATACCACTCTTGGTTGCTAGTGATCTCCAGCAAGTGATCCCACTCCAGAACCCCAGCACCTTCTCATTCTATTCCATCCACTTAAGTTCACTGGCTGGCTTAGTTCCAGTCCTCTTATATGCCAATTTCACAAGAGCCCTACTGGATTACCGTAGGTCAATGGCCCATCTAGTCCAGTTATCACAATGGCCAAACAAAAACCTGCAAGCAGACCTGTGTATGACAGCGGACACCCTGTCCCACAATTCAGGATGCCATAAATGCAGCTCCGCATTTTTATGTGGAAACCTTAAGTGCAAACAGAAGGTGCCCACAGCTTCCTGACATTCATGTGACACTGGTGTTGTCTGGAGAAAAAACCTGAGATCCATCACCTACACGCAATAGATTGCAAAGGTCATTTGACCAACTGCACCAATTCATATTGATAGCCCTATCAAATCAGTCGCTGCCCAGTTAAAAACACACACTACAACCATAAATATCTGTCTTAGATTTCACACATAGCTTCAACATAAATGACACTGTTAGCTTCAAAATAAATTACACCGTTATCACTGTCGTAGATTGTCTACATTCTTTATTTTAATAGTGCTAAAAATTCTTTTTCCATCCTTCAGTACATTAAAAAAGTATATATAGCTGATCAATTTCCTAGCAACATTGTATCACAATAATAAATTATCAGCAATAAACAGTTTCTTAAACGCACCCTTCTGTATATTGGAAAATCTGTGGGAGCAAGTCCCCTAACAGGATGTAATTTTCTTTCATTTTTTCTTTCATTATGGCTTAGTCTCCACTGTGATTTCTTATCGAAGAGATGTCAGCAGACTATACACATTACAAAGGATGTTTGCAAAGTTAAGGTGGCCACCCCCACTTCATTTTATTTATTACAATTTACATCCTATTTTTCAGGATACAAATGCTTCCAAAGCAGTTCACAAGTAACATTCAGTTACATATTTTTAAGACTTAATAAATAATATCAGCATATTAAAAGTAATCAAAATCCTTCCACCAGGCCAAATAATAGGAGATCACCCATTGGAGTAGGGGGCCAGTTCAGATGGGGGAGGCCTTGGGGCGGTCTTCACCTGCCCTTCTCCAGCTCTCTCCTGCCATATTCCCCACAGGACAGCTAATAACTCTGTGGAGGTGGGAATTATTATTATTATTATTACTCCTCCCCCTCTCTTTTATAGTACAGTCTACAGCCTGCTGTTAATTCTATTAGCAAATACCGAAAATAATAATGCGGCGAATTATTCCTTTATTTGCATGCATCAGTAAAAATTGCAGCAGTGAGTACAGGAAAGTAAAGCAGACACAACCAGAAATTGGTATCAACAGGGTTTTATTTTCTTCTAGTAGATGGATAAAATATCAAAATTGTGAGAAATCAACTATCTTACAAAGGTCACACCGGCAGGGCACTAAAATACCTGATAAATAATGAATTCGTGTATGATTGAATTTCAGAAAACAGGTCTGATTCACATAATCATCCCCCATGGTATTCAAGAAGCTTTGGCTATCTGCAGAACACAGCCCATGTAAAGAAATGTTGGTGTGAACATGGGTCTACAAATGAATGGAGCTGTAGTCCATTACTGCGTTGCCCAGGAAAATTGCTGCTGCAGCCACAGAAACTGCTTCCACCTGCATCAGCAAGGGTGGGGAATTTCAGGCCCAGGAGCCAAATGCATTCCTACAGCCTTTCAATATGGACTCTCCCTATGCCACTCCTGGCCACCCACTCCACGAGGATGTGTGTGGATGTGTCAAACCCTCTGACATTTTCATGGTTGGATTGCAGCCTACTGTACAAAGGTAGTCGTCTCTATTCCTTTGCTCCATTTTCTCTTTGGTGATCCCCAATTTTGCCCCTGGTGATGCCCCTGGAAGGTTGTCCATGAGTTCTCCTCCTTTTGCAACCAGGAACTGACAATACCAGACCATTGTTTGACTCCCTCCAGGTTGTGCATCCAATGTAATATCTGACCAGCAGATTTCAGTGCTTTTCTTGGTCTTTCCTTAATGACTTGGTGATCTGGGTTGGAGTGTTGTTGTTGTTGTTGTTGTTGTTGTTGTTGTTGTTTTCTGGCTACTAGCTATGATGGCTATGCTTTGCCTCCATGGTAAGAGGCAGTTATGCTTCAGAATGTCAGCTGCTGGAAAATGCAGGAGTAGTGATATACTTCATGAAAGGCAACTGGAGATGGGGCTGATGAGGGCATGACCATGACTTTTAAGCAGATACCTCTCTTATAGCTCTTTGATTCCCTTCCCAGGGAATTCTGGGAACTATAGTTCTATGTGGGGGGATAGGGGTCTCCTAACAACTCTCAGCACTCTTAACAAACTGAAATTTCAGGAGTTGTTTGGGGGAATGCTTGGCTGCTTAAAGAGGTAAAATACTGCCTCAAATGTATAGTGTACACAGCACCATTGTTATGGCCCTTGCATATAAATCCGTAAGATTCAGTCCAAAAGAGAGTATGTCTCACAGGCAACTGAAGAATTTGATGAGAGCATCTTGATAATTTCGTTGACAGCTGTGCAATTACTATGTGATGCTCCCTATGATGAATTATGCCCTGCATTTTGTTCCGTCTTCATGTAAATTGCACATTATGTGCCTCCAGTATTGAAGCTGGTAAAAAGATATAACATGTCAAATAGTATTGGAAAACTCAGCTGGAAGGTGCTATACAATGCGTAATGCTATATGAGGGAGAAAAGGGGTAAAGGACCTATTACGTCTGACTGATACAGAGTAATTAAAATGAGATTTGGTTGCATAAATTAAGGTAGACATAATGACTTTTGTTGAGGCAACACAGCAGACGACTCACTCTTCCTTGCCTGAAACCTTTCTTTGCCTTGTTTGACAGAACAAGAAATTACCTTTTCTTCAAGCATCTCATATTTTTCTGTTTATGAACAGTAACACTGGCATTTTGAGAAGTGTAAGCAACATGCTCTTTTCCCAAATGAATATTTTGATATATATTTTTAAAGCAGTGTATAAAAATATCCAAGAAATATATACTTTCTACTTTGTGGGAACAGGCTGCTAAACTCTGGACAGTGACACATAATCAGACCTGCAGCAAGGTCCAAAAGACTAATGAACTAGTTTATTTGCATGTTTATGTTAAGTAGAGAAAATGAAACAGAAAGTCTAAAAGTCCTATCATATGGATGCCTACAAAGGACTATTGCTAGTGCAATTCTGCCTTGATGTATCTCAAACTGTAATCCTATACAAACACTTGAGATTAAGTCTTACTAGATGCAACAAGACCTACTTGTCAGTAGACATGGATTGCATTGCACTGCAGAAGCATACAGCACAATTCTAAGTACAGTATAAGAAGCTGGCAGAACCAATGGTTTCATATGTGGTAGATGTTAAACAGGAATGGGGACATAATGGTATCTTGCTGCAGCTCACAGCACAAATGCCAGAGGGATGAAAAACAATTGCCCAATGCTATTTACTGAAACTGACCCTGGTGGTAGGATTGGAACAACTGTAGGATTGGAACAGTGCTTTCAATTCTCATCCCACTAAATCAGCTCAGAAGGATACCATGGTCAATGGTATCAAAAGTTGCTGACAGATCAAGTAAGAATAATGGGATCACACTCCCCCTGTTCTTCACCCAGTAAAGACCATCCATCAGGGCAACCAAGGCCAATTCAATCCCCAAACCAGGCCTGAATTCAGATTTAAATGAGTCAGAATTTATTTATTTGCACTTTAGAAGGTCTAGGGTTCTGCTGTCATGTTCAGGATCTCCAATTCTGTGCCAGTGGCATAGGTTAGCTGTCCATTTCTGGTCCAATTTAAATTGTGTCTTGGAGGGGAAACAATTTTAGTATTGCTGCTGTTCAACAACTGAAAGTCAGAAATCTTTGCAAATGTACTGTAAATCAGTCAGAGATCTTACTGTTCACTCCTACCCCAAATGGTCACTTTCTCTGAACAATGCCAATGTCTTACAAGCCTAAATATCCCTGCCTTACTTAGCAGCAGCACCACCTCCGTATCTGCCTAGTAAGCCTCACAATCCAGCCTCCACTGTTTGCTTTCTAACTTTCTTTATAGATGTCAGACTGAGCTACTGTTTTTTTTTTTTTTAAAGAAAGTTACTGGGGTGGGGAAGGGAATGAACATGAGCATGAACAAGAAATTGTTTAGAGTTTTACCCCAAAATGAACTTAATTCACCTTCAGTTTACCAAGCACTTTTGTGAAATACTTTCAGGTGCAGTTCAGAAATTTCAGAAGTAGTTCATCCTAAGCATGACCTGTATAAATATACAAAACATACCATGACATTTTGTGGATTTATGATGATATTGACACCACAACAATAGTTCATTATCTAGCTGTTTAAATTAGTTGCTTCTGTTCTTCATTTTTCAAAGGTCATATATTAGTTATATAATATAATAATTAAGCTGGACCATCAAGAAGGCTGATCGCCGAAGAATTGATGCTTTTGAATTATGGTGCTGGAGGAGACTCTTGAGAGTCCCATGGACTGCAAGAAGATCAAACCTATCCATTCTCAAAGAAATCAGCCCTGAGTGCTCACTAGAAGGACAGATCCTGAAGTTGAGGCTCCAGTACTTTGGCCACCTCATGAGAAGAGAAGACTCCCTAGAAAAGACCCTGATGTTGGGAAAGGTGGAGGGCACAAGGAGAAGGGGACGACAGAGGAAGAGATGGTTGGACAGTGTTCTTGAAGCTACTAACAAGAGTTTGGCCAAACTGCGAGAGACAGTGAAGGATAGGCGTGCCTGGCGTGCTCTGGTCCATGGGGTCACGAAGAGTTGGACACGACTGAACGACTGAACAACAACATAATAATTAAAGATCCAAAAATAAGTACATACCATTATGAATAATTTTAACTCACATGAATTGAGTTAGCCACCAATAGCTTTTTTATTTTTATTTTTTTGCTTATCATGATGACAGTCAGAATAGATCAGATAACTTGGCCACAATTACTCTGCTGCCTTGAACACAATATTAAAGTCAACATTTTCTGCAAGAAAAGTCCTGCCTTATATTTTATTTCCCATGTGTGTCATATCAAGGAGTTTGGGATGTCATACTAGACACCTGTCATTTGTATAGAGTCCTTGAAGATTTCAGGTGCCAACAAGTAGCTGAGAGTGATTAATGAACTGTTCAATGTATGAGAATATCAGCCTGCTTGTGTTTGGGGAGGGGGGATATCTTGACCCCAATAAAGCTACCACCACCACATAGTCAAAGATTCTCAAGGCTTTATATGCCTTGTGACTCAGAGAGCTTCATTCATTCTACTGCATCCAGACCTTCTTATGGATAAAAACTTCACTTGTCCCATAGAGACATAAAATATCATCTGTTCTGAGATGAGGCAGTCCTAGAGGAACTCACAGTGCAGTGTTCTTTCTGGGCTTTCGGTTTATTGCAGGTGGTGAGGAAAGATTAAGGTGATCCACCTCCTGATGAACTTCAGCCGTGCACCAGGCCATTTTCAAAATGTGTGGCTTCATTTATGAAGCCCTAAAGGGCTGCACTCCATAGATCTAAAATATTGCCTCAACCCTCCATAGTATCTTGATCTCTAAACTCAACCCAAACTTCTCTGTTTAAAATACCACCCGTTCCCTTTCTTTGAACTGTATAGAGATACAATTGATGGCTGTAGGAAAAGCTTGTGACTGTTGCTTGAAGAATTTGAGACTCACCAAAAAGGCCACATCTGAGCATTTCCTATAAGCACAGAGATGCCGCTCCCATGCAATCCAGTGCTTTCAACCAATATGGCAGTTCTACTGTCGCCTGGTTCCTCTGGTTCTCATACACGGAAATGAGAATCTTTACATCCTTGTGTACACATACAGCAGCCAGATACCTCATCTAATTATGTTTTGATTTTTGTAACCTACCCTGGTACCTTCAAATGAAATAATACAACAACAACAACAACAACAACAACAACAACAACAAGTGGTGATACTCAGTTTTGATTATGTCCCATGTAAAAAACTTCTTGTACCCTCAAAGGGGATAAGATAGCATGTTAGGGGGAAAGATTCTATCACAACCCATTCCTCAGTGCGCTGCTTTGCAGAAAGATTTTTTAATGCTAAGGTAGCATTAATACTCCCGCCTGCAGTTTGAAGTGACACTATCTATTCCATCCATATTTGTCACTACAACCTCATTCTGCCTCACAAACTTGTCTTGAGAGGCTTGGGAAAATGCTCACTTTAACCATCCTGTCTGTGACCGTGTTGGTAACATCCCAGTCTCACACTATGTTGAATATTTCTTCAAAAAATATTTTCATGGAAGTAAGTTCCAATGATTTCAAGTAAAATGAAAGTGAATCCATGTGATTCTTAGGATCATAGTCTAGGACTATCAAAAGATGTTTTCCCTTTGGCTAAAAGAGGTAGAGAGTTCAAATCTTACTTTGTTTTAAAAGAATAGTAATTTAAAATTGTAATAAGGGTGAGCTGAAATAGGGAGGTAATTTTTAATGGAAGTTCCCCTCTGCCACACACAGTTATCTGCAATTTTTCAAGGGTAGAAGCATCATTTGGTGACCTCTTATCTTGAAGACTCTCCCCAGCACATATTCAGACTAATTTTCCAACCACCAAGCGATCCTTGATTTTGAGGCCTCTTTGCAATCACTGATCAGGTGCAGTTTCAACATTATTTTGTTTAACCCCCTTTCCCCTAGTAACAGTGATGCCATTACATACAGTCAGATTTAACTATGTGATAACATTACTGATGGCAAACTATTCTAATACAGAACATGTGTATTGTTTCTTGAACAGGCATTGATCACTGCATTTAAGGGGTGGAAAACCTGTGGTCTTCCACATGTTGGACTCTAATTTCCATCAGGAGCCAGGAGTCAGCTTCCGTCATGGGTCAGGAGTCAGCTTCCTGAAGGAGGAATGACTCCACCTGCAGCTGATCAGCCTTCAAGGACAGGAAGAGAAGACAATGATGTTAACCAGCTGGCTCCAGCCTTCTTAAACAGACCTCTCAGGAGCAGTAAGATGCTGGAAACAATGCTTGTGGTTCCTGGCCCTAATTTACTGTTCTCTATTGTTCACCTTGGATCTGCAATTGTCTGGACTGCCTGACTTCATTTGTGGATTCTGTTCTCAGGCAAGTGTTCTTCGGGGATTAGGGGCTAGGGATTACTAGCACCTGCTTGCTCAGCAACAGGACTCAGATGGGGCTATGACAATTACCAATGATCATGGATGATGAGAGTTGCTGTCCAACAACATTTGGAGAACCATGGGTTCCCATCCCTGCCTTATTTAGTTTTCAGTAACAGTGATTTTCATTAATACTAGGCAGAAGAAACAAATAAAAATGGTGCAAAGTAGCTTCTGATTGGGGATGCAAATATCAGTGACAAATTTAAGTTCCCACAAGCCATGCTCTTTCCCATGATTCTTATTCCCCCTGCCACAAAAGTTTAGTGGGGAACATTTGACTCCACCCTAGTTTGCAATGCAATTTTTTAATGCAAAGTTACCTGCCCCAAGCCTTGTGGATGGGATGGGTTAGACCAGGTGAGAAAACTCTGGCCCTCCATATTTTGCCAAACTACAATTATCAGGCCAGCAATGATGGGAATTGTAGTCCAACAACTTTGGAGGGGGCAAAGGTTCCTCGCACATGGGCTATATATTTGAATAAAATAAATATACACAACATACACAGAACCTGTAAACCCGCATGCCTTCACAACCAATGAAGCATTTGAAGGATGGCACATAGGACAAAAGAGAAGGTGACTGGATGCCTCAGGCTCAGTCTGCTGCCACAACACCATCTGCTCTGAAAATAACAGTTTGTTAAGAGAGTACACTGAGCCAGCCACCAGTGATAAGGCCAAAGAACTTTGCCACTGTCAATCTATATAAGCTTAAAAAACTAATTTAAAAAACCACAGGTTCCCTGCTGATTCCCTCAGTGAGCAACATATTTTGAGTAATACATCACTGGATCAACACCATTTCAGGTTGAAGGTGTTGAAAGCTAGTTTGTTTTCAATGACACTCAAAGTATTCTCTACTGTTAAAATGGTTTGGTTTTTTGGAATACAAAATGGATTGGGGGGGGAATACCATTCTCAGAGACTGAGTGGTAGCATAGTGTTTAGGTTGATATATTATCCATTGAGGGTGAACATTGTTAAGTAACAATGGGGATAGTTCTGATGCACTTGTTTTATTTCTACAGACAAGTACAATTTTAGCAAAGCATAGCGCTTAATACATACAAAACATTTCCCCCTAATAGCTACTAAATTGTCAAGTACACAGTACATTGTACATTGCACAGTATCAAACCTGTGCCTTTAGTTTGGTAATAGATCAACTGTTGAAGGTAATTCTCCTCAACCATCAATAGGAATACAATATTTTATCATAATGAATCTTGGTCTTGATTTTTTTGGGGAGAAAGGTGTTAGTCTCATTGCATATAATGAATTGGACTTGATTCATAGTAAAAACTGGCTAATTTTTTGGGTGGCATTGTTAATTATTTGTGGAGAAAAAAATGATGTCGATTTGTTGCAGCTGTCAGGTTTTTGGATCTGTGCAGAGAGAGGCTACTTTGTTCCCAGTGAATTGCTCAGTTTTATTTTGCAATTTTTGTTTTGCTCAGTACCATTTGCTCAGTATTATTATTATTATTATTATTATTATTATTATTATTATTATTATTATTACTATTATTGAAAAGAAAAACAATTGCAATGAACATAGTGCAGTTTTGCTTCAAGTTCATTTCTGTGTAATATCATTTCCCCTCTTATTTATATATTTGTTACAAACCATCCATGAGTCACTCCTAGAGACTAGGCATTTTGTTCAATTATTTTATGTTTGTTGAGTGTCTGCATGTTGAAGCATTCAGAAATAAGTTTCTTTGGGGTACATGAATGGGATTGACCAAGCAAGAACACCAGCAAGGTCTAAGCAGGTTAGAAATGCTTGTAGCTCACCACTTTTTCCAGATTTGAAGAAGTGATCTCCTTCCTCCTCCCATTCATTCATTCATTCATTCATTCATCCTTAAACTGTACATTCAGATAAAATATCACAAGGCACAGACTAAAAACAACATTGCTAGCAGCTGGTAGGCATAATATCTCAGGTTTGAAAGGCTTGTCTGAATAATAGTTTTTAGAAGAGGTCTAAAAATGAGCAGATGGCTCCTGCTAAACCTCTGTTGGCAAGGAGTTCCACAGGACAGGGCATGTCATGAAAAAGGCTACCACCAGTGTAAACTCCTCAAATTTACATTTCAAGGGTGCATGTTCCCGCCCCCCCCAGGGGTGCATGTTAGCTGCTATCAGTGGGGATACTGCTTGCAGTAAGCTGCCTCTTGTCTGTGCTTTTAGCAGATGCTGTGGGGGCCTCTGTGGTTGCAGAGCCCTCTTGTTTACATTGCTGAACAGAGTTGGATGGAGGGAATACTCAGGCACATCCTAGGTTGATCAGGTGTTAGAATAGCACTGTTAGCCATCATGTGACAAGAGAACAAGTCCTCTAGCTAACAGGTTTTTAAAATGGGAAGCAGTGGGTTACAGATAAAAGTGTTCACAATGAAATGAAATAAATAGTACTGTCTCCTATGGCTCCTATTTAACAGATTTGAAAATGATTGGAGTCAGAGATGAACAGAGATAGCTAACTGATAATCACCTTTATTTGAAGTTGCTCAAAGAAAAATGGGGAGCACATTCACCCATAAAGCAATCAAGTGCTGTTGGGCAGACCAATACCATGTTAACATTATAAATAGAAGGATGAAAACCAGCAGATTCATGATCATTTCATCAACAATTTTATCCATAACTTAACACATTATATGGTTTCTAGTGAAACCAGAGTATTTTGCATGCAATAACCAGATGCTTTTAAATTTTGCCATTAGATAACCAATGGCCCATCTAGACCTGCATCCTGTCCTCACAGTGGCCAACCAGATGTCTGTGGGAAACCAGCAAGCAGCACCTGAGAGCAAGAGCACTCTCTCTTCCTGTGGTTTTCAGCAACTGGTGTTCAGAAGCATTACTTCCACTGACCGTGAAGGCAGAGCATAGGCATCATGGCCAGTAGCCATCGATAGCCTTTACAATTTGTCCAATCCTCTTTAAATCTGCTCATTGTTTTCCTGCTCCGGAGGGTAGGATTTGAACCAATGGCTTCAAACTTCAAGAAATGAGATTCTGACTAAACATCAGGAAAAAGCTTCCTGACGGTAAGAGCTGTTCAACATTGGAATGGTCTCCCTGGAAGGTTGTGGACTCTCCTTTATTGGAGATTTGTAAACAGAGGCTGGATGGTCATCTGCCATGGATGCTTTAGGTGAGATTCCTGCATTGCAAGGGGTTGGAATAGATGACCCTTGGGGTCCCTTCCAACTGTGATTCTGTGAAAAGCCACCCAAGCCATTCTTACTCTGAGGAAATGTGATCGGCAAACTTTGCCTGGCCTTCTCATTATTGATAATAGATACAAATTTATCTGCTCGATAATGGGATGAGGTTACAACTGAAAGGAGGCTTTATGATCCCGTTAAACATTTGTGTGTTCCTATAAACATTTTGGGCTGGCTGCTGAGAACAACTGATCAAAATTCATAAGGTTGCAATTGACTTGCTCACATCATTACAGATTTCTCCTGAACACTGAGCATGCCTTTCTTCTCATCACTGCTTGGTTTTAAGAAAGCATGGAACACCACATAGTGTCAAAAGCATAGCGTGGGAATGAATTTCTGAAGACTCCGAGAAAAGGTCAGAGCAAGTGGAGTGGAACAAAAATATAGAAGAGCAACTGAAGGAAGCTTAAAGTTATACATTTTTAATATGCTTGCATGTACAGAACAGTATGGTGAATATATAGAACAGATACAGGCTCAAAGGCTTACAGTTAGACTTTAAATAAAACAGCGTATGAGAGCACAGGGATCACATTGGTGAAATCATGGCGCTATTGTAAATTGAGGTTTGTCAAAAGTGTTTTATGACTACATACACACTGGTTGTTTCTGAGGTGCCATTCATCACTGGGAGATGGAGGGTGTTGCGATGACGCTCGCTCAGGAGGTAAATGCTTCAAAAGGTACTGGTCTTGCTTTAAATCAAAAATGGCAAGAGCTTTACCATATGTTGTAAATCAGTTATGTAAGGAGCATTATGTATATTAGCCTTGGGCTCCATGTTTCAGATGCGGCCACAGTGAAATGAAATTTGCATTTGGAATGATATGGAAAGCACCTGTATGTCAGGTTGGCCTCTTGTGGCAAAAGTGAGAGTACTTAACAGAGCAGCAACATTTGCATTCCTAATGGTGGATTTCAGTATTTTTTTACATGGTATTTTTTTAAAAATGTATTTTAACCCTAGGCATGCTGATTTTGTGGAAGATGGCAAAAAGCCCAGTGCTGCTGCATTTCACTGATCCATCATGCTTGTGGAAGGTCTGTCAGTAGCAAAAGAACTCCCCTGTGCCCTTACCCAAACTGACTTTATAGCTGAATACGTGACTTAAGAAGGCTGGGGTTGGCAGAACTTTCCATTGCAGTGTGCGAAGCCCAGCAATCAGTGACGAGTTTCCTTGCTAAGGTGTGGAAGAAACATGTGGGAAGCAAGGTTTTGCAAGCCTCAGGCCTGCCTTGTAAAACATAATGTAATTCAGAATGGATTTCTTTAGAAGTTATACTCGAGAGATTCCCAATGAAGAGACGTTCCTCAGCACATGTGCCAGCCATGTATTCCTATGCATTCTTACTCAGAATGAAGTCTCACTCTGTCCACTGAGGCTCACTCCCAGGTCAAAATGAAGGGATGCCATTTTTGTGGTGGCCATCATTTTCTATTCCCTCCAAATACTTCAGGACCACCTCTCCCCATATGAGACCCTGGGTCTGGACCCTATGATCATCTGCTGAGGCACTTCACCATGTGACTCCTCCATGAGAAGCCTGGAGAGTGGCAACACAACAGTGGGTCTTTTCTGTGGTGGCTCCTTGCTTGTGGAATGCTCTCCTAAGGGAGGCCTCACCGTGCATCTTTGTTACATATCTTTAGGCACAATGAAAAAAACATTCCTATTCTCCCAGGCCTTTGGCTAATTAAGGCTACAGCCTTTTAAACTGTCTGGGTGGTTATTGTTTTTGTTTGTTAACTATGGTATGCATTATATACCACCATGTGATCCTCAGATGAAGGGCAGAAACTGTGCAAATGATCTTGCATTGTAACTCCAGGCTGCAACATTGCTTTATACAATGCCTTGCGAAGAAACAGTTTGGAACCTGTTGTTTCACGCACATGAAGGTCTTTCAACGCCTTCCACACGCCTTTTGCTGACTTAATCCGTCTCACATGCAGCTAAGGTGGCCCTTGCTCTTTGGTCTATGTCCTGCTCTTCTTCATCAGGCTTTGCAGATGGCTTATTTACTGCCTGCCAGAGATGCTCCCTCTGTAACACAGCCTGCATACGCTCAGACCATAGCAAGTAATTGTGGTCATTCAGACGCTCAAACGCCATCTGAAACGGTTTAGAAGCCATCTGAGAGCAATGTTTCCTAACAACCCAGGAACCAGCTACTCACAGCTTCCGAGAGAGAACACAGGAATCCACAGCATCCACAGTGCTGACACGCTGCAGCTGTTGTCTGTCTTGTGCAGTTCCACACGTCCACAGCTTCACCAGCTCCAGCCAATCACCAGCCACAAACTGGAACTTCCATAACCTCTTAAGATTTAGTGTCAGGAGTATAACGTATTCCTGGACACCGCAGAGTTAGACACAGACTTTTCTGGAAGCTTCTGGCTGTTGTGTAATTGACTGGACAGCACAACGCAGGAACTCAGCAACTCACTGGATAACTATATACAGTATTTATTGAAACAACTAGTATCCATAAGTTACTATTTACAGACTTTACAAACTAAAAGAAACAAAACATAAAATCTTTTCCTCTCTGTCCCTCTCTCTCTACACTGACCACTTTCTCCTAACTAACACAACCACACACTAACCACACTAACCACAGAAGCTCTCACACAGAGCTCAGTCTTTAGGAACTCATTGACCAATCACAGGTCGTTGCTAAGGGTCTGAGAGAGAGCAGATCTGGGCTTTCTGCCAACTAGTTAATTGCTTGGAGATAGACAGATGAATTTCTGCACGTAGGCAACTCTGAAATCTCTAACAGGTAGTGCACCGCCAGATGCCATTGTTTTTTTGGGTTAGCAGAATGTCCTAGAAAAAATAAAGTCCAAGGCATTTTGAGAAATACAAAATGGCACTCACCACTCGCTAGCATTAGGGAAGTTGGCAATGACAAAAAAAATGGTTAAAGACAAGATCCACTTCTGCCTGCAATGGTAGCATTTCCAACCCTTTTAATCAATGCAATTTTTCTAGAAAAAGAGGTGCTGGAACTCACCATGAATGCCTCACTTATTCTCTTATAATAGCAATGGAGCCCAACTGGGAGATGCTGGAACTGAGTTCTGGTAAGTTCTGGCTGAACCCCCCCCCCCCAATTCTTTTAAGAACATCGCAACCACTGAAATGGTTTCCATGCTCACCAGCTTTAAATTGGGAGCCTCAGCATATGCATGTAACAAACTCTTGGCTTGAAGATGCCATTCATTGTAACATTCCCTTTTCTTAGGGAGTGTGCTGGGGAAAGGACACTGTGGTCTAAAACCACTGAGCCTCCTGGGCTTGCCAATCGGAAGGTCGGCAGTTCAAATCCCCATGATGGGGTGAGCTCCCATTGCTCTGTCCCAGCTTCTGCCATCCTAGCAGTTCAAAAGCCCACCAGTGCAAGTATATAAATAGGTACCATTGAGGCAGACAGGTAAACAGCATTTCCATGTGCTCTGGTTTCCATCACGGTGTCCCGTTGTGCCAGAAGTGGTTTAGTCATGCTGGCCACATGAGCCGGAAAGCTGTCTGTGGACAAACACCAGCTCTGTCAGCCTGAAAGTGAAATGAGCACCACAACCCCATAGTCACCCCATGGGTCCTTTACCTTTACCTTATTCTTCCATGACACCCTAATGCCAAAGTGCAAAAGTCCACTATAATCCTCCAGTTTCCCCAAAAGGTGGATGTGCAGGATAAGATTTCAGAGTGCTTTTATATGTTCAGGCTGTAGCGAAGATTGCATTTTCCCATTGTGTAACAAGGCACTGACAGCATTAGGGAGCTGTTAGGCTGCTTGGAAATGTGGACCACTTCAAAAAAAACCTGTCCATTTGAATGTTGCAAATGTTGCACTCTAGCATGACTGCCACCCAAGTGGCTCGTTTTAATGAAAGGCATTAGGAAAGTTCTTTCATTCATTTTCAGAGAGAAAAGTGGGGGTGGGAGGCAGGGGGTGGGGGTGGGCATGACCTTTTCTACCAGGGCATGTGCTAAATGGCAGCCAGCTACACTCCAGAAAACAATTATGCTTGGCAGTTCAATTGTTCATATGCTCATGAAATCTTTGGGGTCTTTAATCTACGCTGGCATGGAAGTTGAACTATACCTTGGAAAGGAGCCAAAATTTGCATCAGACTTTCAAATATCACTCATAGAGCTGAGAAGGACATAATAACAGGCACAAGCTGCGGAACTGGATGAATGTCGCTTGCTTAATAAATTATTAAGATGGCCATTTCATCCAAAAATTTTGTTAAATAAATTAGCCAGTGCTTTAGTCAACTTGTTTCAGTATAACCGCTAAAATAGTTCAGGAGCATATTCAAAGAGGCACCTAGGGGAATTAGATGACCTATTCCTATATTCCTTTCCAAATTTCCCCTTTTTGCCTAACAACAACAATATTTGTTGAATAATTTGACATTTGCTTCCTGGAATATGACCAGATCTAGTATTCCACTGACAAATAACGTGCGCCGCTTTACCCTGCATGTTAATCCCATATGCCAGGCTGCTCTTTACAAAAATATGGCCAGCGGGATAGTCATCAGATTCATAATTTCACTAATGCTGTTACCACAGTGCTGATTGAGACTGCAGTCATTATGTTTCCAAAGGCTCAAGGCTACATAGAAGCAAAGGGCTGAGGGGATGAATAAAGCATCTCAACCAGCTCAATGTCCTAAAGGGCATCTCCAAATGCCAGCAACATATTATGCCCCACACAGGTTAAGATAATCACCCATAGATTGAAATGCCACTACTAGAGAGCATAAGAATGGATAGAATTTCTGGGGGGGGGGACAATACCCAAGTTTAGAAACATTAGGGGCCAAACCAAACTTTCTGCTCATGTTCGGTTTAGCACCACTCAGCCTCATCCTTTTCTTTCTAGTTTAACTCTCCTCCTCCTGAAGCTGCCCACGGAGCACTTGAGAGTGGTTCAGTGGTGCTTTTTGTTTTCAAAATAAAATAGGTGGCTTTCTTAACTTACCCAAGCATATTGCACTGCTTTCATGAGCACTGCAGCCTCTTTCAGTGAGGTCCTAGGGGGCTCTCTAGGCAAGCAGGCAGGGAGGCAGCCGAGCAATTGCCAGGGAGGGCAGAATGAATAGTTATGGAAGAAAACACACCTACTCACCAGCCGCATTGTTATGGTAGTTAGGTAATTACCAGCTCTGTACCCCAGAGAATTTCTCCAAAATTCCCCACCTTGAGGTTAGATTCATTTTAACTCCCTACCCCCTGCAAGCTATGGAACAAAATATTAGTATAATAGTTCCTCAGAACATATTTGCAAAATGTCCTCCCTTACCATTTTTGCTATGTGCAAATATGGTTGAGAATTTTGCAATGCCATTCTCTCTCTCGTTGCCATTTTGAATATGTTTCATTTCTGGAAGCAAATGCAAAGCAAACAAACAGTGTAAGAAATTATCTTTAGTCAGTTTTCTGTTCAGTTTGGGACTTTAAGAATCTTATAGTTGGAAGGGACCTTGATGTCATTCTAGGCCAACCCCCTGCAATGCAAGAATCCTTCTCAAAGCCATCCCTGGGCAGACTTGAACCACCAGTCTTCTGGTTAACAGCCAGAAGCACTGGCCTCTTGTGCTACTGGAGGCTTTTGAATGAGTCCAGGAGGTTTATGGGACTTTAACATGCTTGCGTCTCTTCTGAAGTCATAAATTTTCATGAGATGTTATTGTTATTTATTTTTGTTAGTGGATTTCCCCTCCAAATGACACCTGTCCAAATATCGGTTACAAAGTACTTTGCAAAGTAGAAATAGGCTCAAGATGGTCAGATATTGATCTCTGCTACCTGGAAGGAGAACATAAATAATGAGGATATTATTCACTATCACTGATCCAACAGTGATGTCTGTCTCCAAACTGAATGGGTGATAGACTTGGTATGCCATATATTACCATTGCCATTACATATTATTTCAGGGAATACACTTATCCATTAAAGTACTTTCTCTAGAGGGGTGTTGTTGTTTTTAAATCCCCAAAGGGGGGTGTCAGTGAATGAGGCTGCAGTCCTATATACACTTACCTGGGTGTACGCCTCACTGAATGCAATGAGACACTATTTCTTTGATTTATTAAAGGCCTTTTTCAGAGAAAGATGCAAAACAACTTAGGAAGCTTTTAAAATATGTAGGAATTTCAAATGAAAACAATAACCAAAATTGTCCATAAAATGTCTTAAAACCACTTCATCCCACAAAAATTACTAAATCCCAGACAAGAGAAACAATTAATAATCATCCCATCACATATCACCAGATGCCTCAAAGTAGAAGATCTGACTGACCAGATGTAGCATCACATTGTGGAAATCTTTCATCATAAGGAGTCATAAATGATAACAGCAATTGACCATTTCTAATGCCCCTGTAAGTGGCTCAGCACTGCTTCCACTTGTAAAGAGATATTGGCAGTGCTTTTTTCCTGGAAAAAATAGGTGCCAGGACTCACCATGACACAGTAAATGTCACACTTTTTAACAACAAAAAAGAGATGCCAGTACTTTGTACTACTGAGTACCCCCTGAAAAAAAGCACTGGATATTGGTCACCTCTCTGGCTCAGCAGATCCAACACAGAGGTGGTTGCACAAACCTGACAAGCACCTTGTCCACTTACGGTGGAGTAGACATAAGATTGTTCTGTGAGTGAACAAAAACAAACTCTTTTGAACATGGCCTTGTACAGACACAAAAGCAGAGCTTGCAGTGATGTGGTAGACACACTTGCATTCTTATCTGGCTTGCTGGGTCTATGGTGTTCCCTCAGAAGCTAGAACACAGAAAAACAGAATGCCGTTTTTCAATTGTCAGTTGGCTGAGCCTTTACTAACTTGCCTTCCTGACACGTTATATTCTCTGGGGGAAACTTCACAATTTCAGCTTGTTGGTGGGTATTAAAACTACAGGAGCAAAGACAATTAGAAAATGTCAGCCACAAACCTACCACACAAAAATGAGGAGTGACTTGAGCTCTGTGAAGAAAGGGTGGGTGGGGGATATAAGATCGTTCAAGGCCAATCTCCTTGGTAGATCACAGCTGTCACACACAAGACAGCAAACATTTCCCCACTTTCTCCAACATTTTTCTCTTTCCCCTTTGTATATAAAGCTGCTTTGTCTTGCCCATGTTTCTGCAGCACAAGTAAAATATTACAGTAATACTTAAGTGGTGAAACCACTGGATATTGGACTGGCCCTTGAAACCTTTATTGAAAAGCCTTCCCATCAAAACCAATAAGGTTTTCTTCAAGGTAAATATAGATATGGTCAAGCTGAAGACTGAAATGTGCCATTCATTTCTGTAGGCCTAGATATGCTATCTATCTTTTTATACAGCATGAGATATGAAAAGAGACAGATGCTTAGGCAGTTGCAGCTGGTGATTCTTCTTCTTCAGCTGATTTAATTCCAGCTCATTGAGCTGGGTTTCCCAATTAGCTAGAGGAAAATGTGAACTAACCATGAGAAGAGGTTGAGTTCAGCAGAACAAATTATATTCAGTCACACTAGACATAGAACCAAATGGAAAATTCCTTCTGGTTGCTTCAGTTTAAACTCAGGATTTAACGAGTTTTAAAAGATTCTCATAACTCTTCCCTCTCATCTTCTCATCTAACTTAATCAAGTATCCAAAATCCACTTAGAACTTCTTAACTTACTTTGGCCTTTTGAATTGCACTCCCCTCATATGAAGTGTACATGATTTTTCTCTTTCTCATTAAAAAAAAGACTGCAAAATCATGAAGATGGACATCTAATCGTTTCATTGAAAGGTGTTGAGGATTGGTAGGGTTCTGAAGAGTGTGTGGCAGAACAGGGGACCAGTGATGGGGGGGGGGTGATGCCACACACAAGGCAGGAGCCAGGGGAGGAGGGAGAGTCAGGGCAGAGCAAGATGGAGGAAGGAGACCAGAAGTGCTGTTCAGTAAACAAATGAGTCAGTAGACTCCCCACCATCCCCCAGCCCACTGTCTCTGAGAACCAGGAGGAGCTTGAAGCAGGAAGAACAGTGGTGTCTCCTGTGCAGGAGAAGACTCAGGTTGTGATTTTCCTCCTTCTAGATGGGCTACCTTCAGGAGAAGAAAAAAGCTAAGGAGTAAACACTACACAAATCCAGAGTGGAGTCCATAAGAGGGTTTGGATGGTGCCTTGTACACCTTATTCTGGCAACTCCTGCAGCCAAGCTGGTGCCAAACATATTGCTCTACTTTCAGGTATGTCCAAAGTTAGGAAAACATTCTGATCCATATACCGGTAGGTCAGAAGCTGCACCCACAACTTCTGCCCCATATCAGAAGTGAACCTGGGAAGGATGTAAGCTCTCAGGAAAAGAGTGGGGGATAATTCAGTGCCCCTCACCTGTGTAACCTGCTAGCTATAAAATTGGACTTTCCCATTTTCCTGTTCCTATGTCTTTGGGGTACATCTGGGATTGAAACACACAAAGATCTGCCATCACATATTGTTTGACCCTTGAAGATGGAGCCTTTCTATAGCACAAATTTAGCTCAATCAATCCAGTTTGCTTACAGCAAAGATTGGTAGCTCTTAATCTTCGCTAAGCTTTTGTCTGTTGACGACCATCATGATTCAAATTGCCTGCTTCGTAGATAAATTGCTTATAAGCCCCTTTTCTCTTATAACATTTCTAATTAATCTGAATGTCATAGGGAAAAGGGGGGCACACGTTCCTGGAAGCAGAATGTTGCAAACATGTTTTTCTATTCAATGTCAAAACCATCTGATAATGCCATCTCTGCTAATCCTTAGTCCTCTCATCTGTGGTGCTTTACCTTTTCTTTGCCTTTGATTTATGAGACAGGTGACCCCAGCCTAACCCTGTCAGCTTTAGTTCAGAGGGACTCTCACAAAAGATAGGCCTCTGATCTGACAAATTGATTGGCTGCAAGGAATAGTTTAACTGGAAAAGGATCTCCCTAACAAGTGATAAAGTCCTTTTTCTTCAGAGCTTACAGGGATGCTTATGTGGGGAGAATTAATCAACTCTGCTACTGAAGGTGAAAGCGTTGTGTACCACATGGAAAAGCCGAGGATAACAAGAAGCAACGAAAGGCTCAATGTTTCCCATGTAATGCATAGGCCTGAGTGTAGGAACAACTATATTTTATTTAAAAGTTGTTAAATGAGGTTAATTGCTAGTGATTGTCCTAATTAGGTAACTAATATTAGAGCTTCCAAGCAGATTCCTTTTCACTAAGATGATTTGGCAATTAAAATTTAGAGAAAAGCTAATTAAATTAAAGGGTCAGGTTAGGTTTGCTTGCTTGTTTGTTGTTGTTTTTAAATACACCCGAGTGCTGCCATAAAATATAGTGAACTCTTTATCAGGCCTTAGAGGTTTATATAATTTAAATGCCAGGCACTGTCTGTGGTAATCAATAAGCTATTTAGGCTGCAATCCTATACCCACTTACCTATGAGTTGAACTCAGTAGGACTTAACTTCTGAGAAGATATGCATAGAATTGCACTGTGAAATGTTGCCCTCTTTCATTTTACAATTAAGAAGATAAGAACATATACCAGATAATTTGCTTTTTGTCAGTTCCAATGTGAACCAGCCCAGGAAATTTATACTAATGGGACCTCAACATGCACCATATATTGCAGAGGAACAGTGTCCTGTTTCACCGCTTGAAGCAAAATGGGAAGTGCTTCCTGCCGCTGCTACCACTGCTGCCACTACTGCCACCACACTGATTTTAATGTTGCATTTTTTAATACTGTTGTAATCCTGACCTGAAGGGACCCAGGTGGCACTGTGGGTTAAACCACAGAGTCTAGGGCTTGCTGATCAGAAGGTCAGCGGTTCGTATCCCTGCCATGGGGTGAGCTCCCGTTGCTCGTTCCCAGCTCCTGCCCACCTTGCAGTTTGAAAGCACAAGTAGATAAATAGGTACCGCTCCAGCGGGAAGGTAAACGGCATTTCCGTGTGCTGCTCTGGTTCGCCAGAAGCGGCTTAGTCATGCTGGCCACATGACCTAGAAGCTGTCTGCGGACAAACGGCGGCTCCCTCGGCCTATAGAGCGAGATGAGCGCCGCAACCCCAGAGTCGGACACGACTGGACCTGATGGTCAGGGGTCCCTTTACCTTTAATCCTGACCTGGGACCTCATAGCGAAGGGCAGGCACAAAACCTTCCTTTTCCTCTTCTTCACTAAGTACCTATTATTGTGTAATAGGAACATCATTCCAAAACTAATCCCCCCCCCAATATTATTATGCAAACAAACTCTTGTTTAATTAATTTGCAACTCGTTAATTTTCCCTATGCCAGTAAATCACCTGATTTATTTTTTTGGACCCCTTAGGTTGCTAATTTGGCATTCAGTGGAAAGACTAGGTTTGATATTTCTTAAGAACATAAGAAGAGGCTGCTAGATTAGGCCAATGGCTCATCTAGTCCAGCATCCTGTTCTCACAGTGGCCAACCAGAGAAGCATTACTTCCTCTGACCATGGAGGGAGAGCAAAGCCACTATGGCCTGTAGGTGGAAGAAAGTTATAGCAACAACTCACTCCCTATTAATTAATTAATTAATTACTCTCCATATTACCACTACAATCAACTTAACCCCCTCCGAACTGCATTGCCTTTGAAAATGCCCTACAATCTGCTGGCTTATAATACAAGCTTGGTCTGTAGTGCGGATGTGCATGGTATGCTATGAAATAGGATGCTTTTATTTTGTTTGGACACTTATGTTACTAGTATGTTTATTGTTTGAAAAAAATAGTATAATACATACATACATTCATATTAGTCTTCACTTTCAGAATCATAATATGCAATATTTCATATTTTATATGATTGGGTGCAGAAAATAATGCATTGCCCCAAAGAGGCATTGAGAAAGAATTCACATGCTTTGTAATGAACTATAAAAGTTACAGTAAATTGCAGTTTGTCCCTGGCTAATATGTGTCACCACCCACAATCTCACTTGAATTACTTTTAATTTCTGTATCTCTCTTGGAAAGAAAGAACAGTATTGCCTCTGAGTACTGCCCAGCAAGGATACTTTACTACTCATTAAAAGTTTTACTATTATGCTGGACAGCAGTCAAGACTTTTTTCTTTTTTTATATCGACATTTTTTCAGAGGTTCTTTAATATAATTGAAAATTGTTTCTGACTATAGAAAAAGTTCAGCCCTAAGATTTTTATATTATGATAGTTGGATAATTTAAAGAGGGCTCAATCCTTCAGATTTCCAAACTCATTTTATCATTTTAGGTGGGGACCCCTTTCTCCAAAATGATTGTGCCTCTATTTCCAAAGTGTAATGCAGGCTAGATAAGATGACTAGAAGCCTCACTAGTGTTTAGATTCCATTATTATCAATATGGTTATGCATCACTTAATCTGTATCACACCAATTTTATCAATTCTGAAGAATGGTTGAGGAAGTTTGGTATGTTTAGCTTGGAAGAGAGGAGACTGAGAGGAGATGTGATAGCCATTTTCAAATACTGTATCTAAAGAGTTGTCATGGAAGATGGAACAAGCTTGTTTTCTCCTACTCCAACCAATGGCTTCAAGTTACAAGAAAGGAGAATCTGACTAAACATCTGGGGGGGGATTGATGGTAAGAGCTGTTTGACAGTGGACTCCATCAGACGGTGGCAGACTCTCTTTCCTTTGACATTTTTAAAGCAGACATTGGGTGGCCATCTGTCCTGGATGGTTTAGTTGAGATTCTTGCATTGTAGGGGGTTAAACCAGATGAACCTCAGGGTCCTACCATTCTATGATTCTATGATAAACAATGAGAAGGCCAAGCAAAGTTTGCTGATCATATTTCCTGATCCAGCAGGCTCTTCCTATGTTGTTAAGAAGCACCACAGATAAGTTCAAGCTTCCCCAATAACTCGGATGTTAATTGATCTTCACAAATGTCCTTCTAGAAAATGCTATCTTACCTTTTTTTAAAAAAAAAAAAAACAACAACACAAAAAACCCTCTTGTTTTAGTGTTTGGCATTCTCTGGCATTTATGGAATTCTTAGGGATCTTCCTTTTATCTATCTCAAGAATTAGTATAGTAGCTATTTAGCTTCTCAGTACTCTGTAAATTTAACCTCTTTTGGGTAAAACATTGTAATGCTTCTCTCTCATGCTGCTTGCCAGATGCACCAATGTCTCTAAGTGGCACTAATGAAAGTTACAAGCACCAAAGGAGTGTAAAATAGGTCCCTGAGCATTTCAAAATAAAACTGTGTACTCATTCTTCCAAGAAAGTGTCTTGGGAAGTTATGCTCTATAGCTCCTCTTACAGTTTCTATTATGTATTGTTGATTGATTCGGTTTCTACAGGCTTTTTATAGCATAGAATCAGAATGATTTAGTAACAATCCTATCTGAAATTAGATATATACTTTATACTCATTTGAGACATTTTCATAAGGCCACACATAGACAAGTAGAGCACTGATGAAAAGTGAGTTTGAAGGCAAAGATAATTTCATGAAAATCTTTTTCTGCTCGACCTTTTCATCAAATATTTGCCACCTCCTTCCTTTCCTAATGTGTAACTATTTTCATTTAAGTAGGCTTAAGAGATCATGTATTCCACATGTAGCTAGAGATCATGTATTTCACACGATGAATTCACATTGTCATACAGTCAAACAGATATGCTATGTCACCATGTCATGAAGCTAAACATGAGAGTGATGGCCGGAAAGCAATGCCTTCACTCTGAGTGGTTTACTGATGCCATATCAATTTTGGCTATGTGATGGCATAACAGGAAAGGCTATAGCTCAGTTGTACAACATCTGCATTGTACTCAGAAGGTACCAGCTTCAGTTGCTAGCATCTCCAGATAGAACTGTTTGAAGCCCTGGAGAACCACCGTCATTCAGAGTAGACAGTACTGAGCTACATGTGGCAATGGTCTGGCTCAGTATAAGTCAGCTGTCTATATTTCCAACAAAGCTAAAGTATAAATCAGAATGACAGCCGTGCTTCCTGCCTGCACTCTGAAGAGCAAATATTGTTGTTCTATTTTGCAACTCCCTCATGAAATTCCCCTCCCTGGGGTTTAGCTAAACACCATGGAACAGATCCCAATACTGATAATGAGTACAGTATACGGGATGACACTGCACCTCTTATCAAAACTCTTTTAGCTTCTCTGAGAACTTCCTGACTGTTTTATCCAAGCAGGGACCTCCAAATTTCGCTCATATTTTGCTTGAGGCACAATTTAATGGCAGCTTTACTTATGCACCAGCTAGGAGAGCTGGTGTGAAACTGTGCTTGCTGCTTGTAGCAGTCAATCATAAGTGCATATAATATATTGTGTGATACTCAAGATGGTATTTATTATTAGCTGTTTCTCTGTGAAGCATGCCACCTCCTAGTCATCCCAGTAGGGTGGCATACATCATGCAGTAGTCTTTCAAATTAGATTAAAAGTTTTTTAACACTAAAATCATTTCACTTTCTTGAGTTGCAGAGTGAACTCTAGATAGGTTTGGTTTCCTTTTAATGAAGGAAGCATTGGAAACCTACAGCATTTGTGTGTTGTCTTCTTTATCCCCAGATACACAAGTTGAGTGTACATTGGGCAAAGAACCCGCTGGCAAGGAAGCAGACCCACTATGTAGCATGGTGTATTGGGTACATTGTCAGAAAAGGTCTGGGGAGATCCTGGTTCAAAGGCCCACTCAGCCATAAGCTTCACTTGGGTGTTGTCAAGCTTTCTCAGCTTAACTTACCTCACAGGGCTGTTTGTGATGATAAACTTGCTGTGTTAATAAGAACATAAATAAAGTTTATGTTCTTAGTAACATAAGACAAAAGCCCCAACTAGTAGTCCAGCATTCTGTTCTCACGTTAGCTAGTCAAATATCTAGGGAAGCCTACAAGCAGAATCTGAGCTCACAGCACTCTCTTGACCTGTGATTCCCAGCCAGTAACTGGTATTCAGAGACATATTGCCTCTGAACGTGGAGGTAGAACATAGCCATTGTAGCCATATCCTACATAAATTTGCCTAATCTACTTTTAAGCCATCCTATCCTATGGCTTCTTATTAGGAACAAACTACATAGTTTAACTATGCACTGTGTGAAAAATTATTTTTGTTTGTATGTCTTGAACCTTCTAACTTTCAGCTTCATTCAATGATCTCAACTTGTAATATTATGAGAGAGGGAGAAAATCTGTCCTCTGAATGTTATAATCCAAGTCAGGAACATGAGAGTCTGCTCCAAATCACCTTGATTCACCTTTTTATTTGGAGTACACAAAGCCAATGCAAACCACAAATACATTTGCACATACTTACATACTCTGCATTAGATCCTTGGAGAAAGCACCTGTATGCACTCACAGTTCTTTTTCTATCAATTTCAAATTATCTGCCAACTACTGTGTCCTCACAAACTAATCTTACTTTAGCTGGAAGGGTTTTTATTTTACCCAAGCTCAGGTATATTAGTCACTCATGTAGATCCTCCACATATCAGGAAGTCATTTTGTAACCCACTGATGAACTATCCCCAATTCCAGAGTATTAGCTAGTAAACTTCCTGATGGAAGGAATGGTCAGGCCACAATCCCAACCTATGATTGAAATATTTTATTGAATGCCACTGTGCACAAAGAGATTATTGCAATCTGTTTCTTTTCTTTTTTTTTAAATATATTTTTATTAAGATTTTCAAAGGTAGTACAATGTCTCTCGCGAATTTTTCCATATAACATTTTTATAAGTCTGTGTTCGTGAGACATTAGAAAAGGAAGGTGGGAGGGGGAAGAGGTGGGTGGGACGGGGAGGTAGGTGGGGTGGGGTGACTGTGTTTCTTTTTTACTTGCTATGAGTAGGGTTTGGTGTCAGCATTGTTTATGTAGGTTCTCTGTTGTTTGCTTGTGCTCGTTTGGCGGTGGGAGAGGTTGGAGTTAGCTTGGGGTATGGTTGTTCATCACCACAGCCAACCACAAATGCAATCTGTTTCTTTATAGAAATAATGATGGGGCTGCATCCTTCCATTCTTCTTTGCTAAAGGGCAAAGGTATCAAGATGCCAATACATTTACCAATATGTCAATTAATAAACACACACACACACTCCTTGAGCAGAACACAACAAACATTTCTATGCAAATGAAATGTTTATGTGTTTTCAAGTCCTTGCCTCACAAGTGCTCTCCTGGGCAATCAATGCTCAGTTGATGCTTAAAGCAGTAAACTGTCATTGGAACAAGACAGAACAGTAGAGAGTACAGCTGAAAACATGATATTACACACACCTTTTGTTTTCTTCCCATCAGTAACACTCTGACTTTCTGCCAGAAGCAATAGCAGCAATACTACTGATTTAGCAGCTTTAAAACAGAGCTACCTCTTTGTGATAAGAATTAAATAGATTGCTGCAACAGAGACAAATATGTTTGATATGAAAGAGAGCTGGAATATAAGATTAATCACATTTTGGTACATGAGGATATTTTCAGATAGAGAGATTATTCACTGTACATATTCAGGTGTTAGTTCCAGCATTTCATTAGATTATGAAAAATATATAAGAACATAGGAAGAGCCTGCTGGATCAGGCCAGTGGCCCAATTAATACAGCCCCCAGTTCTCAGTTTCCAACCAGGTGCCTATGAGACACCTAAAAGCAGGACCTGAGCACTATAGCACTCACTCCGCTTGTTATTTCCAGCAACTGGCATTCAGGGGCATACTGTCTCCAACAGTGAAGAACATAATCATGTTCTCAATAGCCACCAATATCCTTATCCTTATAATTGTACAGAGAGCCAGTGTGGTGTAGTGGTTAAGAGCAGTAGACTCGTAATCTGGTGAACCGGGTTCGCGTCTCCGCTCCTCCACATGCAGCTGCTGGGTGACCTTGGGCTAGTCACACTTCTCTGAAGTGTCTCAGCCCCACTCACCTCACAGAGTGTTTGTTGTGGGGGAGGAAGGGAAAGGAGAATGTTAGCCGCTTTGAGACTCTTTCGGGTAGTGATAAAGCGGGTTATCAAATCCAAACTCTTCTTCTTTATCATCCTGTGACCATATGGTTAAGGGTGGTATAGAACTACCTAAATAATATGTAAGTTAATACATAGATAACCTGCCCACCATTAGTACTGATTTCAGAAGAGGGTACTGTGGCGGAATAATGCCTGCTGATGATTCAGGTTCATCATGGGCTAACCTATCACTCCCATTTTTAGGGAAGTTTTTAATGTTTGATATTGTTGTATTTGGTTTCTGTTGGAAGCCGCCCAGAGTGGCTGGGGAAATCCAGCCAGATGGGCGGGGTACAAATAATAAATATTATTATTATTATTATTATTTTAGGTAGGTGTTCCCTGGGAGGCAGAGCTAGTTGGCATTCTAAAAGGAGGGGGAACAACTGTTAAAATGCAGCTGGGGGTTTGGCAGTTGGGCGGTGGAGGATTAGAGAGAGAAAATGCGAGGTTAGGCTTTGGGGAATGGGAGAAAAGGTCATTACCATTGCTAACTATGGCAAGTTCTTAAAGAAATGGGAGTGCCGGATCACCTCATTTGCCTCCTGAGAAATCTCTATGTGGGACAAGAAGCTACAGTTAGAACTGGATATGGAACAACTGATTGGTTCAAAATTGGGAAAGGAGTACGACAAGGCTGTATATTGTCTCCCTGCTTATTTAACTTATATGCAGAATACATCATGCGAAAGGCTGGACTGGATGAATCCCCAACCGGAATTAAGATTGCCGGAAAAAATATCAACAACCTCAGATATGCTGATGATACTACCTTGATGGCAGAAAGTGAGGAAGAATTGAAAAACCTTTTAATGAGGGTGAAAGAAGAGAGCGCAAAATATGGTCTGAAGCTCAACATCAAAAAAACTAAGATCATGGCCACTGGTCCCATCACCTCCTGGCAAATAGAAGGGGAAGAAATGGAGGCAGTGAGAGATTTCACTTTCTTGGGTTCCATGATCACTGCAGATGGTGACAGCAGTCACGAAATTAGAAGACGCCTGCTTCTTGGGAGAAAAGCAATGACAAACCTAGACAGCATCTTAAAAAGCAAAGACATCACCTTGCCGACAAAGGTCCGTATAGTTAAAGCTATGGTTTTCCCAGTAGTAATGTACGGAAGTGAGAGCTGGACCATAAAGAAGGCTGATCGCCGTAGAATTGATGCTTTTGAATTATGGTGCTGGAGGAGACTCTTGAGAGTCCCATGGACTGCAAGAAGATCAAACCTATCCATTCTCAAAGAAATCAGCCCTAAGTACTCACTAGAAGGACAGATCCTGAAGTTGAGGCTCCAGTACTTTGGCCACCTCATGAGAAGAGAAGAATCCCTAGAAAAGACCCTGATGTTGGGAAAGATGGAGGGCACAAGGAGAAGGGGACGACAGAGGATGAGATGGTTGGACAGTGTTCTTGAAGCTACTAACATGAGTTTGGCCAAACTGCGAGAGGCAGTGAAGGATAGGCGTGCCTGGCGTGCTCTGGTCCATGGGGTCACAAAGAGTCGGACACGACTGAACGATTGAACAACAACAACAACAACACCATTGCTAAAGGGATGCAGGAAATATTATAACAAAGCTGAATTACATGAGAAGAAGATTTGTACCAGTAATAACCCGAGACATCCATGTTTTCAAGTTACCTAATAAAGTTAAATGTGCTTAAACGTTCGTTGACTCTGGCAGTGTATCAGTACCTTAAGAGGTGTGACTAAGAGGAGAGAACAAAGCTTTCCTGTGGAAGAGGAAACTGTTTGCTTATTCTCCTGTCATACAGAGGGCTGGACAGTGAAGCCCAGTGTGCCACTTATTTGCCTAAAGGGGAGGCAAACTGCAGTAGTTGGGAACCCTGGTAGGGAGATCCCATTGGTGGCAAGAGGTATTCAAACGTAGAGCCCTGAGGTACCCCAGAGACAACTCCCATATGAACACTGAAGGATTCATCCTAGTTGTCAGTGAAACTTAGGGAGAGTCACTGTTGGGGAACTATTGAAGGGGAGGGAATAGGAACTCTCACAGGTACAACAAAAGTTAAAACAGCCAATTAAACACATAAGCAGCACCAAAACAAATTCATCATAATAAATACAAATAAAAGCAACACAGGCTACACAGTTGCTCATTTTAACCCTCTTAAAAAGCCTGAAGAGTATGCTTTAACTTGGAACCAAAACTGTATCAACATTTATGCCTATCATATTTATAAGGGAGAAATATTCCACAAAACAGGGTGTCACCACTCTGCATGGTGATGGTGTGGTTTATATAGAGTCAGTGGTAACATTCCTTTAAAAACCACCAAGAATTCTACTGGTGAATTCTACTGGTGAATGCTCTGTATGAATATCTAAGGAGAATATGGAAGGAGAAAGGCAGAGGAAGATGTCTTAGGAGGAAGTCAAAAGATTTGGAAAGTGACTCAATTCTAATCAGCTCTGGTTATTGCTATATGATTTGAACTACTTGCAGTTATCCCCCCCCCTCTCTCTTAAAGATAGTATATGCAACTGACTGTGGCAGAAATAGGAGAGTATTATTTCACTTGAGCAATCACTTGAGCTGTATCATGTTTGTTATTAGCAAGTTGTTTGCATTCCATTTACAATACACTTGCATTAAGCATTTAACTGAAACTTCAGGGTGGCTATAATGACTTCCCCTCCTCTGTCACCAATGCAATCTGAATGGTGTGTTTGACAGTGATGTGTTCCCCAAGATTTGAGGATTTGCAGGTGACTTCTGATAACCTTATTACTAACAATGAACAATAAAACTAATGATGATCCAGGGTTATTTAACTGGGCCATGCATGCGTGATCTAGAATCGGGGATTGATAGCAAAGTAGCCACGTTTTCAGTAATTCAAATGATACAATCCCATACCCAAAAACTATTGTGATTGTGAAGAGCTCCTAAAGAATGTATCCAAAATGATGACTGTCCAAGAGAATGGAAGTGGATTTGAATGCAAACCTATATTATTATTTCTTTTTTATATAATAGTTCCCCACCCCACATTTTTAACATCCTCACAATATTCATTTTTCATCTCTACTTATTAGGCCTCTTCTGCTGCAGGCCTATATATACTGATCTGGGAATAAATTCCCATTAAGCTCAGTGGATCTTATTTCTGATATTCCATAGTGTGTTATTAATGCTACCATTAAATGCAGAAAGGTGCTTTCTCTTCCTTAATTTGGGCAGCTGTGCTTGCTGTTTACTTGGAATAAGATGGGAACCAATTGGCAGTGATTGGTAGTTTACTCTTGGCACAGCATGATTATAGAGAGAGCTAAAGGACAGCTTAACGGGCAGACCAAAGAAAGTAAGAGGTAGGAGGAAAGCAAAAGAAGGAACAGTTAGATCAGGGCATTTCCTATCAGATAGCAGTGACGTATGATGGCGGCTGGATCCATGCATAGGCTCTTCAAACAGTAAGAATTCGAAACAGTGCAGTGTAAGGACTTGGGGCTTCTCCATTCTCTCATCTTAATTAATCCTTAGCAGATTGAGTGAAAAGGATGTCATGGAGTACAACCTGAGAGCTTTTCACTTGAGCGGAGGCACTCAAATGATCTGGCATCCGCTTAACAGCCAGTACAGAGGTGATACTCTGTGTTTAATTGCCACAGTAGTTTTATATGAAATAGGTCATGTTCTGTGGAAAGCTGCCAACTTCCCTGAATGATTCATTCACTTCTGCACTGTATACTGTATTGTCATGGACACAAAAGCAGAAGTCAATACACATGCAACTAGGAGTAAAAGATATCAATGGCATCAGAATCTTTCAACTCAAGGGCCACATTCTATCACAGGAACCTTCCTGGGGCCACATTATAGTGGTGGATGCAAAAGTAGGCAGGAAAACTTGTGAAACTTTATTTTGGGCAGGAGGCTATATTATAGCTGGACAAAAACCAAAAAGTTTTCTTTCTATACCACCCTCCATCTTTCAACCAAGAGGCATTATCACTGTTTGACACATTTCCGCCAGGCAGAAGAACTTGAGAAGGGCATGGAGCATTGCAAGTGAGAGCTGCACATGCTGTTCCCAAAACTCAGTCTTATACATAGGTCCAGAGCCTCTTTAACTTAGTGCCCCTGACATACGTTCCATGGAGTTGGTCCACAGGGATATAATGGCATCAAAAGCCTCAGAGAGCTTGGGGAGAAGAAGCAAGGTTGCACTCCATTTGTCCTGATCTTGAAAAAGTACATCCTTCAGGATGACCAAGACTGATTTGGTCGCATAATGAGGCCTGAACCCATATTGGAATGGAGTCAGATAATCCCTTTTAATCCAATAATGCCTGAAGTCACCCCAATACAACCCTCTCCACCACTTTCCCTAAAAAGGGAGTGCTTGCAACTGCCCAATGGGTCCAGAGCTGACTTCTCTACCATACTACTGCCTCTTTCAAAGCAATGGGAATCACCCTTGCATGGAATGAAGCATTAGCCATACTCTGAACCCAACGAGTCAAACCTCTTGTATTAGAGTTAATAAGTCAAGGGGGACAGGGAACAAGGGGGCTTATTGTCGGATATAGCGCATCAAATTTCTGAAGAAACGGCTAACATTCTCCATTCCCTTCCTCCCCCACAACAAATACTCTGTGAGGTGAGTGAGGCTGAGACACTTCAGAGAAGTGCGACTAGCCCAAGGTCACCCAGCAGCTGCATGTGGAGGAGCGGAGACGCGAACCCGGTTCACCAGATTACGAGTCTACTGCTCTTAACCACTACACCACACTGGCTCACCACACTGATCAACACCATCAAGCTACATGTCAGTATCATCAGCCAACAGCTGGTTACAGCAGATCTTTAAGGGCTTCAGGTTGTCCTTCCCCCTACAATGGGAACCAGAAGCCTCTGAACCACCTGAAAGAGCTCAGTTGTCTGGTTGCATGAGAATGCAAGGCAAGCGGTGATGTGTACCTTCTCTGCTTGCACTGCCACATGGTGGACACAATTAGATGCACTGAACAGTGTTAGGTTGACCTCAGAGTGATATTTGTGCCACTTGCTTGCTAGTATTCCTCCAGCATGCTTCATTACCTCTAGTTCCCTAGAATACAGGGAGCCAATTGGTTTCTGTAGCAATGGAAAGCATGCTAAGGAACAGTTGTGTCAACTGCCCTTCCTCATACCATGCCCAGGGGGTGGGAAATTAATCTAAATATCTAAATCCATGGTAGGACAATCCTTTTGTTAGGTATGATCAGCCAAAAAGTCGCAAAAAGGTGGTCAACCTTTCAAGTGCTCCATTTTCATCTTAAAAAGAAAAGAAAATAAGCATATATTCCATAGTTGATGAAACTATAAACATACCAAATTGAAGAGATTGCTAGTTTTGCCATGTTGGTGATGCTGGAGATGGTGGATCCCCCCTCCAACCCATGAGCAGAATCCATTACAATACTTTCACAAACTTGTGCTGCAGTTGATCATGCTGACAATGTAGGAAACTGCTGGGAATGAGTCTATGTTGGCATCAAACAGGGAACAAGTACAGAATTGTTTGGGAGATATTAGTTCTGAAGCTCTGCAGTGTTAAATAGCATTCTCTATGTGCAATGACCTGTGAATTGGTTTATAGCTGCTGAGACTTAATTTCATCATTACAGATGTATCCTAGCTTCCAATTTACAAAATGTATTTTATTCAGTCATTGTGGGGTGTTCTTTTTTCTTTTTTTAAAAAAGTGAAAACTATTAAACAATTCAAGCTAGCAGCATTTCACTGGTGTAGACCTATGCGAAATGGTTCTTCACCTGGGAAATTATCCTGCACCTTTAATCACTTTAGTTAAATGTCTCCACTTCTGCTGATTATTTTTAAACGTCCTTTTCAATAAATGTGTGTGGTTAGATTGCTATCATCAATACAGCATAACATTGCATTTGCTGTATTCAGGAAGAACACCTCCCCCCAGCATATTTAAACAAGCAAGATGCATGCTTTTAAAATGTGGCGTAGATGTTTCAATGGGGTGGGGGCATGCAATAGATTAATACAGGGGTGGCCAACTTCCAAGAGACTGTGATCTACTCACAGAGTTAAAAACTGGCAGTGATCTACCCCCTTTTGGGGGGTTCAGGTCAAAGTTGTTGAGCTTATTTAGGGAGGAGGAAAGCGACATTGAGCTTGTGTTAGGAAGGAAAGCCCTGCTTTTGGTGGGTTGGGTCATTTTAGGGGTGGAGGGCAAAGATGTTGAGTTGTCTTAGGGGAGCCAAAGTTTTTTGGCTTCTTTGGGGGGAGCCACTGATCTACCAGTGATCTACCACAGACGTCCAGTGATCTACCAGTAGATCATGATTTACCTGTTGGACATGCCTGGATTAATAGTATGGTTCTAATACTGTTGTTTGGTTGTATGCTTTTGGATGCTAGTATTTGAAAATTGTCTTGTCTTTCGAGATTTGTATGAAATAGAAAATACTAGCATTACTAACCCTTCTGCAGCACTACACACACACACACACACACATTTGCCTAATTGCTTTCAACACATAATACAATATCCCAAAGGAAAGTCTTAATAAAAATAGCATGGAAATTGTAAAACTTGGGTCTCCAGCTGTTTTTGGACTACAGCTCCCATCATCCATAGCTAGCAGAACCAAGTGGTCAGGGATGATGGGAACTGTAGTCCAAAAACAGCTGGAGACCCAAGTTTGGGAAATCCTGTTATAGAACATGGAGTTGTGAATATGATGGGAGAAAATGCATCCCCATCATCATGACTGTTCTGGGAAGCAGCCGGCCAAGATCTGAGCACTTAGGTTGTTTACACTGAGATTTTATCATTAATTACAATTTCAAGGCCCCATCTTCTCATAACACCCAGGTTCTGCTGGGTGTTAGCAGTCTTGGTGTTCAGGGATCACTAGTTCAAATGGACTGCTGGAGGTTGTTGTGAATGTAGAAGAGATTGTGGATATGGAACAGGACACGTATACATCAGGTGAGGAAGTTGTGATCCTTCAGATCCTCCAGTGTGGTGTAGTGGTTAAGAGCAGTAGACTCATAATCTGGTGAACCGGGTTCGTGTCTCCGCTCCTCCACATGCAGCTGCTGGGTGACCTTGGGCTAGTCACACTTCTCTGAAGTGTCTCAGCCTCACTCACCTCACAGAATATTTGTTGTGGGGGAGGAAGGGAATGGAGAATGTTAGCCGTTTTGAGTCTCCTTAGGGTAGTGATAAAGCGGGATATCAAATCCAAACTCCTCCTCCTCCTCCTCCTCCTCCTCCTCCTCTTCTTCTTCTTCTTCTTCTTCTTCTTCTTCTTCTTCTTCGACTCCAAACACCCAGTAGCATGCTAATGAACAAGGAGGATAGGAGTTGTAGTGGAACGATATGGGGAGGGGCTACAGATTCCCCACATTGTAATCTAATCCTTGGTAATCTGTAGTATCACTGCCCAAGAAAGTCAGTATACCTTAACATACTATCGTTCACAGGTTCCAGGAAAGGCAGACATACTTAGATTAGTAAAGAAGTTTGTAGGATGAAAATTGCCTTATAAATAATTAAGAATGCAGGAAAAAAGTTGTAGAAAAATATTAAATGGGATTGCACCTGATTTCCATGCCTGCAAATTAATGTCACCATTAGTCAACATTCACTAGATCCTGATATTTTCACTAACATAAACAGATATTTGATTTGGGCTTGGTTTACAATGCAGGATGGGGGGAGAGGACGCTGCAATAATTGAACAAGCTCCCAAGATTTTTCTATTGGCTTTCATTTTGTTCGGGAAGATGAGTTACATGGATTTAGCTGCAATGAAAAACCTCTGATGCTAGCTGCTAAGTCTGGTGGGTTGGACTGGGCACATGGTCATCTCTGTGCTGGTCTTCACTGGTACTGTAGAGTGGATTGTGGGGGGCTCTGTTGTGGTTGAGATTGCAGCTATGGCCAGGTAAGTGAGAACCTTCCACTAGAAGTCCTCCCTGGACTGAGGATGGAGCAAAGGACACCAAGCCCTGAGGATCTCCTATGGGACCTAATCCTAAGGTCCCTCTACTGCAGCAAAAGTAATAATAATAACAAATATCCCCATTTCTGCCCTAGTTTATAAGATATAGTAGGATGTTGATATGGAATTGAATCCATGCATGCCTGGTCTCTGTTAAGATTGCTCTGGTATATGTCAATGATTGATTAATATCATCGCCTCCTCTTGAAGACAATGAATTTTTTTTTTTTTACATTTTGTTAAACTATTTTACATTTTGATTTTATAAAACCTATGAAGTGGGCAAGACTTATCTGAATAGTTTATTATTTGAATGCTTCCTGGATGATAGCTGGGCAATTAGGCAAACACAGTTCTATATAAAGAGAAAATCACTAATATGCAGAGTGCCACACAAACCTTTCTCCCCAATTCCCACCTCTTTCATTTCATTTTGTTTTTAATTGGTGTGTGTGCATGTGTGGGTGTGTTTGCTAACTATGCTTTGAGTGGAAGTTAAGAGTTACATGTACTGCTACACGATACTTTCTGGATTCCTTAGAGAACCTGAGATTAATTAGAAACTCGGAGGTCTCACTTGTAATTTATAATCTGGCAAGAGAGTCAAATGAATTAAAAGAGGTAACAAGAAGCAGACTTTTTCACTCAAGTCAAGGCATCACTTCCTTGCATAAAGGTTAGTAACATGAAGAGGTGAGGATATTAGTGGCTTTTTACTAAACTTCAAAATCAAGGATCCATAGTAGTAATGAGCTTCTTAAGTCTGCACTCAGGAGAGATGGAGGTTTTACCCCCTATCACTGGCAAGCATGACCTCAATCACAGCAATTAATTAACAGACATGGAAAGAACAAAGAACATTTCTTAGAGGACATTTATAGGAACAATATAAGAACACATTTCATGTCATGTTTGTTCTTAGCAGTTGTCTAGAGTGAAATGCCACTAGAGAAATTCTGTAGCAAAATCTTATTAAAAACAAGGCACAACATGGTGTCTGTGACTGAAAACCACAGGGCAGGGATAGGGAACCCAATCGGATGGTCACTTTCCCTCCCGACAACCTTATGAGGACTCCATGGCAGACATGAGTGGGGCCAGAGACACAAGAGGGCAGAACAATGAATATAAATTATATCTCTGTACAGTAGGGGAGTGCAGCTATCGTATACCCTTGACCGAAGAATGGTACATTGGTACACTCCTTCTATCTGGGATGGTCGTCCTCTTCCACCGAGCATGCAGCTTCGGGAGGAAGGCACGTGGAGCGTTGAGGGAGGAAGGGAACACCCGGCTAGCCAGCCAAATCAACCCTGGCGATCAATGGGGTGATAGATGTCACAGCCAGATTGCCCTGATCTGTGGCCCTTTTATTGGACCAATCCATCATGCGGTGCTCTGGTGGCCACCTGCCCTGACACCAAAGCAATTTGGGGGTAGGATTAAGAGTTTTTTAAGACCACATTTTAACATATAGTTGAAATAGTTTATAAATATGGTTGGGAGGGGCTGCACTAGTACGCTGTGAGGATCTGATCCTGCATGTTGCTGTGCCTTTCAGTGGTGTAGCATGGATCACCAACAGCCAGGGTCATGCAGAGGGGCTGGGTGCGAGAGAAACAGAGTACACATGCATTCAACTGCCTAACAGTGTCTGCATCACTCAAGAGATCGCAACAGCAGAGATAAGAAGAGTCACTTCCTGATTCACATGGAGAAGCTGTTTTCAATTGAGCCCAACTGCAGAAGTGCACAGCTGTACTGAAGTAGCACTGGGTGTTGAAAGTTTATACCCCTAACAATTTTGCGCCTGGGCCAACCAACCCGTATGCCCCCCCCCCCCAATTATGCCACAGGTTCCTTTGCTTTCAGAGAAGCTTTTTGTGAAGGAGCAGTGAACAGTATTACGCAGGATTGAATTATCCTGCTGAACAGTTGGCATTTGGGAGGACCTGATCCTTTGCAGTGCTGCTCCTTCATAAGCAGCTACCCTGTGTGCAAGGGGAGCTGCTCTCAAAGAAGCCATTCACAGGCCTGGCAGAAAAGGCCAGAAAAGGCAGAAAAGGCCACCTTCTCCCATGAAGATGCAGCTGTGATTTTTCCTTCTTCTTGCTCATGCCTGCCTCTTCTTCCTGTCTGACACCCCACCCACTGACAGCCTCTTGGCCACACAACCCATAGCAATCCAGGACTATATCAACTCAATGTAAATAAGACCTGGACACTCCCCAGTAGTCCTGGTTTGGCTCAGGAGTCAGGCCTCATTCAGATCCAGTGCACAGCCATAGTTTTCACACACTCCTTTTTATCCTCTGTCTAGGCAAGCAAGATACATTATCAGAGTTGCAGCCAGGCAAAAGGCACCTGAGGTGCAAAACAGAACTGACACAGGAGCTGAAACATAGGCAGCATGCCTAGAGGCCATTGATAACACAATCTTCTGTGCATTTGCCTAATCCTGTTTTAAAGCTATTCAAGCCGCCTTGCAGGAGTGAATTCCATGGTTTAACCATGCGTTCTGTGAAGAAGTATTTTCTTTTGCAAAGTTCTGAAAAGTTAGCAGTTTTGGCATCAAGACACATCCCAGAAGGGAGAATATTCTATGACAGTGGTACCACCACAAAGGAGACCATAGAGTAGAGGTTTCTGTTTTAAGTGTTTTAACAGCCGGAGCTGTTAGAAGACACTCCATGCCACTAAGGCCACCTGAACCTCAAGCAAAGGATCCAGAAGTAGCCCAAGTTATGTACACATTCTTTTAGAGGGAGTGTAACTCCATCAAGAGTAGGCAACTTCCCAGCCATCTGGTCTAAGGAACTGCCCACTAACAGTGCCTAAGTCTTATCTGGATTGAGCTTCAGTTTATTGGTTGTCATCCAGTCCATTACTGAGGCAACACAATGGTCCAGCACATCCACTCCCACACCTGCAGATGTAAAGGAGAAGTAGACCATTGTGTCATCAGCAAATTTCTAACAACGTACTCCCAAACTCCAGATCACACCACTCAGTGGTTTCATATAGACTTCAAACAGCATTTCTCTTCTGGAAATGCTCCATTTTCTAAATGTCCTACTTAAAAGGTAGCATCCAGATCTGGAATTCAGAGGTGGCCAGACCACCACACAATATTGTGGGAATATAGCCTTCTTCAGTCATTGAAATAAGGGCATGAGGGATAGTATGTGAATGAGGGAAAGAATGGGAGAAGTTGTATAAACAATAGTGTAAAGCAGTCCATGGATCAGACAAGTCCCTGCTATGAGAAGGAAGGACTGATTGTCGTAAAGGACTTTTGCATGCCCTATTAAGATGTAAGCCTAAATTATTAGTAGAAGATAGTTTTACAGTCAGTTTTATCACAAGTAATGCTTTTCACAACTAAAGCCAGTTTCTCAGTCATCATGTTAATCTGATAACCTTACTTAGTTATGTAATATGTGTGATCATGAGGACCTAAGTATAGTTGGGTTTTTGCCCCAGAGCACATGAAACAGTGTGAGAATGGCAACTTAATTTCTTTTTACAAATGTGTTAATAATCCCTTATGAAAATGCATGTAACACTTTCTTTGACTATATAATGCAAAAAAGTTTTGGTGATACTTTGATACAACCTTATACACACACACACACACACACACACACACACACGTGGAAATGAGATAAAAGGACAGAAAAGAAGCCCAGACGCCTTGCTTCTAAGGTGAGTTGTCCCCTAAAATTTTCTCCCTGCTTCACTTCTCATGGTATATAATGAGTCAGGAGATGATTTTAAAAGTACTGTTCGCACAGTGCTTTCACCATGCTGCATTCCAAAATGATTTTTAATGTTTATGCTTGCAGGTGAAAGACCACCATCCTTGGAGTCTGGATGCAACAAAATGGTGTTGAGTCCTGGGTCAAGATTCTCCCCAGTGTCTTGAGGAAGTTGTTCTACTGACACTCAGCAGAACTTGCTTTTGGAATAAAGGTAATCTGATGTTTCCATTCTTGTTTATTCACTGGAATCCCTGGTGGTTGTCAAGAAGACTGTTATTCCAACCAAATGAAGTGCTGATCTTTGACACATCGAGATTGCTATAAATTGGACTGAGACCACCAAACTCATTTAATGGAGGAAAGCCATCTGACTGAATTTCCTTTGATTTGTGACTGTCAAATAAACCCGTTTACAGCCCACAACAAACTTGGCCAGGTCAAATAATGTCATGCCACACATTTGCTGACAACAAATTTATCAAGGACATCAAAAGCACCAGTGCTTCATCACATTATTTAAAATACAGATTCAAACATTTTATTTTATTAACAATAATTTCAACATTTCAACTTAAACTTTATATATATTTTCAAGTGAGTAAGGGACCGATGCAATGCAGCCATAGTTCTCTTTGATGTCTTCCTCAAAGCACTTTTTATAAATAGTGGGTAGCCTTTTTGGCAGAAGGAGCTGCTGTAGAGGAAGATGTGATCCCTCATTTGCTTGTAAATTACTTTTTTATCATTATCCATATAACTGTTGCAAAATTTAAACAGCAATCAATCATTAATTGTAGCATTTCATTCAGATGTCAAGATTTATGTTTTAACAGCAGCAATCCTATAGACCAGTGGTTCCCAATTAGCTAAGTACTACAGACCCCCTGTTTTTCAAAAGCCAAGCCATGGACCAACTACTTTGGAAATTTCAATATCTCTATGGTAGTCTTTTTTAACTGGGACGCAGGTGGCGCTGTGGTCTAAACCACAGAGCCTAGGGCTTGCCGATCAGAAGGCTGGTGGTTCGAATCCCCATGAAGGGGTGAGCTATCATTGCTCAGTCCCTGCTCCTGCCAACCTAGTAGTTCGAAAGCACGTCAAAGTGCAAGTAGATAAATAGGTACCGCTCCGGCGGGAAGGTAAACGGCATTTCCATGCGCTGCTCTGGTTCACCAGAAGCAGCTTAGTCATGCTGGCCACATGACCTGGAAGCTGTACGCCGGCTCCCTCGGCCAATAAAGCAAGATGAGCGCCACAACCCCAGAGTTGTCCGCAACTAGACCTAATGGTCAGGGGTCCCTTTACCTTTACCTTTATGGTAGTTTTTGCTATGTGAATGAGTTAATTACACAGACCCCCGGAGTCCAAGGACTACCAATTCGGAGCCACTGCTATACATACCCTAAACATTTTTTTCTAACTTTTTAACATTTCCCCCCAGATAAAAATAATGTGAAATTCACAATCTAAATTTCCATTGTTAACTTTTATAAAAACTGCTTTCTTTATTAGTGAGTCTTTTTATCTCTACCCCACCTGGCTCTCTCACACATATAGACCTACCTTTTCTCTTTATAAGATATACCCAATTGTAAATACACAAAGAAATGTTTCTGCCTTTTATTTGTGTCCAAGAATATTGCCTTTGACATCAATAACAATTGACATGTTTTCAGATGTATATAATTAATAGAAGCAGGTCCCAAATGACAGGTTCTTTTATACTTTGCTGATCAATCATCTTATCACTAACTTGCAGTCATAGAATGGATTCCTCATTTGAGGCAGTGTCCAAAATCTATTTAAGCCAGGGGGCATTCTGTTACCTATTTAGAGCTCTCTGCCCAATATCCTTTTTGTATACAGTAGATTATAATAGAATATAATTCTATTCTTAAAATAGAATTAAAGACTATTACTGTATCCCACCCACCCCAAATAGTGAAGTTTCATTCCTTAATCCCTCACTATAACTGAAATCATGCGGCATACATTTTGAGAGTCCAAATGTGTTATTTACAAATATTGACATTGCACCTTTCAGAAAATCCATGTGGAATTGGGGTGGACAGAATTTCTGGTTTTTCAACACCTTTAAATCTTATTTATTTTCTGAATTCAATGAATTCAGAAGATAAATAACAGTCTTGCTGCATTAGACCAAAGGGTAAATCTGTGCAAAATTCTGAATTCAACAAGCTAATGCAGAATGGTAGAGCAGAGCAGACCTGCCAAATATACCTCTTTAAGCAACAAAGTGTTCAGGCGGTTTGCTTTGTTTGTTTGTTGATCCAGGTCATAAACACCTGCAGATTAAATAGGTGAAGGGAAAGTACAGAATATACTGCAAATTGCACAAATCAGGACTTTGAAGGGCATCCAATGCTAATACGTTTTGCCAATTTGCACCAGTGCAGACATGAGCTTAAAGAGTGACGTCTGGACTAAAACTTTTCAGTTTTTAGAAATATGCACTGACTCTTAAATGTACAACTTTAAGGAACACAGCATTTCATTACAGTGGTACCTCCGGTTAAGAACTTAATTTGTTCTGAAGGTCTGTTCTTAACCTGAAACTGTTCTTAACCTGAGGTACCACTTTAGCTAATGGGGTCTCCCACTGCTGCCGTGTGATTTCTGTTCTCATCCTGAAGCAAAGTTCTTAACCCGAGGTATTATTTCTGGGTTAGCGGAGTCTGTAACCTGAAGCGTCTATAACCCCAGGTACCACTGTATTCCAACATTATTGAGCTTAAATATTGTCAGGCTTTACTGAAATAGATTTTGTAAGCAGCTGCAATCAAATGATATTTTATAAATAATGTACAGAATATCTGCTAATTTCAATGAAACAAACAAGAAGAGATTTTTGTGGGTGTCTATTGCATCTTTTTATTGTAGAGAAGACTCCCTAGAAAAGACCCTGATGTTGGGAAAGATGGAGGGCACAAGGAGAAGGGGACGACAGAGGATGAGATGGTTGGACAGTGTTCTCGAAGCTACTAACATGAGTTTGGCCAAACTGCGAGAGGCAGTGAAGGATAGGCGTGCCTGGCGTACTCTGGTCCATGGGGTCACAAAGAGTCGGACACGACTGAACAACTGAACAACAACAACAAATCCTATATGGAATGAAAATGATTGTAGGACAAAATCAGGGGTCATATTTTAGGAGCGGACTCTTGGGCCCCTTCCAACTCTGTGATTCTATGACTCCTCTTACTCTTGTATATATAGAGAAGAGAAATTTGCCTCATAAAATTTCCAGAGTAGGGCTAAATACCATATATACTTGAGTATAAGCCTAGTTTTTCAGCACATTTTTTGTGCTGAAAAAGCTGCCCTCGGCTTATACTTGAGTGAGGCGGGTGGTGGGGGTGGCGAGAAAGAAGTCCTTTCTCTCCGCTCGTGCCACCACCCGCTCTCCCCAGTCAACCATTCCTTAAGAAGTGTACAAGAACGGCGGTTCTTTACTCTCACTAGGCAGCTTGTTCCATTCCTGAACTGCTCGCATAAATGCAAACTTGGCAAAGGAGGAAGAGGAAGGAGCAGCCCAAAGAGCTGCTTTCGGGCTGCTCGTTCCTCCTCCTCCTCCACAGCGGCAAAGGTGAACCGGCTTATACTCAAGTCAATAAGCTTTCCCAGGTTTTTGTAGGAAAATTAGGTGCCTCGGTTTATATTCAGGTCGGCTTATACTCGGGTATATACGGTAGGTTGAAAGGAAGTCAACACATTTAATGTAGCATCTCTTTCTAATTAAATAACATTTGCAATAAAAATCCTCTGTGATTGTTATATGCTGTGAATGTACTAGGTTTGCTAAGGTCTTTCTAAAGGATATATGGGTGCTACCAATCTACAATTTATTTGTCATTGTCATGTATTAACTTCAAGTACAGGAGGAATGCAAATCATGATGAAAATGTATTCAGCTCTTGATTGCTCCTGTCTGTCCTTCACTTCAGTATATTGTCATTTAATTGTGGCTTCAAATGAAGGATAGGGCTTGAAATCCCATGTGACCTGATGGCAAGTGTTCCTGCATATTGTTGTTTGCCACTCACCCCTTGCTTCCAGTGCTTGAAAAGAAGTGCTTAAGTGTTGATCTTCTGTTGATCTTATGACTTTATTGATAATCCATGATAGGAAATACATAAACTTTTAAACTTGTTTTGAAGTGAAAGCAAAAACAAGGGCAGAGCATATCTACTTTGTCAGATTAAATGGCCTGAGCTGATTACAAATGTTTGATCACGTTTTTTTTTTCAAATGAGAAGGAAGTCCTATATGTAAAAAGTCAGGATAATCTTTAACTGTATATTCCAAAAGATGGAGATGATTATGTGTCGTTGTAACAAAAACATGAGATTTCCCCCCATGAACAATATTTAAATGCCTACGTAAAATTATTCTTTAGAGAATCAAGAACCCAGCTTCAAAGCACAAAAAATGTAGCTTTCCCAGATCTAATCAAATACTTGCCAGCTTGTTCTTTCTGTCTGCTTCAGAGGCTATATAAAACTAATTTCCTTAAGTTTTCATCAAAAACAAAGCTGAGGAGGAACTTGCCTGAACCTAAATGGTAAACTGAAACTTGTCCCAAGCGAGAATTCTGCTGAGACCAAATCTAGAGGGGGGGGGTAAATTTGGTGTCAGAGAATTGCCTGTCAGTTCCAGATTAACAATCCAGTTAAATGGCTGTTGGTTCCAGCCAAGCTGGAGCTTCACTGAATTTTCACTGAACTAGCTATACCAGTGGAAATAATCGTAGGAAGAAAAGAAGATCACTGCTGGATCATATCAAAAAACAATATAATGAAATTAGGATTTTGTTTGTCACAATGTGCTTTAGTTTACACTCACCTACATTGAACTGCATTTGTTGATTTGTCTGCTTTGTCAGTTTAGAGAGATCCTGTTTGAAGTTGCCTTGAGTTTTAACCCCCTCCCCCAAATAATTTGGTGTCATCTGCAAACCTTACCTCACACTCACCCATAACTGCAGATAAATCCGGCATGTTAAAAAGCACTAATACCAATACAGATTCTTAGAAGACACCACTGCATCTCCCTTGGTAATAAAAATACTAACCTAATGATTGCACGCTGGTTAGTAGTAGAGAGTTCTATATGAGCATTATGGACAGACTCATATGCATTTAAGAAATTGTCTGCTTTTTTTCCTGACTTCTGTACCAATGTGGGTGATATCTCTTTCACTATAATATGTCCGAAGTCATTGCATTTGACTTATGAGTCATGTTTAAGCTGTCTTCAGAATCCAACCTTTCACTTTGATTATTTGCAGAGGCTTGTCACTCAGCACTACAGATAACTTGTCAACCCACTGTCAGACCAATTCAATCAATAGACATTGCATGTGGCAGGTATACTTTCTGACAAATGCATGGCCTAGTGTATTATAGCTTGCAAAATGTATGCAAATATAGATTTGGGCATGGTTCTGTTCCAATGACTGAATAGTGTGTGGACTCAGCTATACATCTGCAAACAAATCGTTTTAAGTGTGTTGTAAAGTGCAATATAGAAATGTGACACTAGTTGGCGATGGTGAGCTATGGGAAATTCAATATATTTTTCAAAACTTTTTTTTTAAAGCATGTTCACAGATTCCACCTGTATGTATATTCAGTAGACCTCCTGGCAGGTGGGTTGCTGCTGCGCCTGTTTACAGGATGGGGGAGGTGGTAGAGAGGTCAGCACTATGCAAATGCACTGGTGGGACAAGTACAGTGCTCCTACTCATTTGTTTGCACTGTGCAACCTTGCTGACTTACCCCTTCCACTTGCCCTCCCAGTAAGCAATAGCAACTCTTCTGCCAGGAGGTTAGGCAGAAATCACCCTTTAGCAACTATTCACTGGCTTTGCAATCTATTTTCAATTATTCTATGCACTCTGGAAACCAGGAAACTAACACATTTCTCCTGATAGGTTCTGGGACCTGTAAATCCTATCAGTAGCAGTGACCCTCACTGTTGCTGGGATCTCAATGTCTTCCCCTCTCTCCCTTGGCAGATCCTGTGAACTGTGCCTATGCATACGTCTGCCTGGGAACTACATGTCTGCTACTTTAGATTACATGATGGAAGAGAAGCAGAATGTAAATGTAAACAAATAGGTTAAAACAAAAGTAGGCATTTGTTTAGCAATGCTTGACTGACATTTTATGTAAACTACATTCCAGAGATTCTCCACTCCAATTCTATATTGGTGGCTGCAGCAAGCCATGGTAAATAATCACAAACAATATGTTTCTGTTAACAAACATAGATTAAACTCTATTGATAACAAATGCAGGAAAGTATGAACACTATCATTTCAAAAGAAAATTGTTTCTTCTTAAGCCCCCCCCCCCTTTTAAGACATTTGCTGTGTTCCTTCAATATTTTCCTTTTTGAATGAATAGGTTTGGGTATGATTTCAGGCAATTTATACACTTGAATAGAATACATTCAGGCACAGTGATTAAATTTCTGTGCCGTTACCAAGGAAGGCCTTTCTGATATCTCAGGAGTGTATCTCAATTGTGCCTGGTGCTGTGGTTTTACACAGGAAATGCATGCATTGAAATGACAAAAGCCTGTTTCAATAATACCAAGCTGCAAATCTATCCACGTATCTCCATTTATGGAATGTTTCTGGACCTCTAATTAAGACAGATGATAGAATAAGATTAAGCAGCTCTCTCTAGTTATCTTCTGGGTAATTCCTCTGAAGTTTAATTTCTCTGTCTGATCAGAAAGGACAGTAATGAAGAGAAGGGGTCACGAGCAGGGGGAAATGTTGTAGTTAGTCTTAATAAGAGAATGCAGGTTGAAAAGTGTGGTATCCCTACAAAGGGGAAAAGCAATTTCATTTTGGTCTGTTTATAAATATTTCAATATAACTGCAGATTAATTGTTAAAACTATCCCAAAGCTCTGTCATTTCATAGGCTAGGATCTGTTTAGCTTCAAACATGCAGTATATCAAAACAGATGAAACACTTTTAGTTATGTGTGATTGTTTGATATAACCCTCCATGGAACTAGATTGAGATTCTTTCAAACTTTAAAAAGAGGACATTTCCACACCTTCACCTTTTGGGTGGGATTCAAGCACATACTGGCAAGTTCAGGTCACACAACTGAAGTCAATTTGGAGCTCTTGAGGAAACCTCATTTCTCCACAAAACTTATTATTATTATTTTTTATTTTTTGCAATAAGGAGAGTGATGGGGAAATGCAGTAGGAAGTGTGGGTTTAAAAGCTGTTTGATACAAAGCCATCTGACTTCCACACAAAGCATGTACAATATATTTAACAGCAACAACAGGACTCAGGAATTGACCGGAGTTGATATAGAAGGCAGAGAGACGGATGTAGGAATTCTCCCCTAAAGCTTCATCTGCTGTTTTCTGAATAGAGGACTTTTTAAAGAATGGAAGACCTGGCAAGCTATATGCTGGAGATGGTAAATGCTATTGTCTTGATCATCTGTTTAGACAGGTAGTTGCTCTTTACATAAGAAAATGGTAATAACTGTCCTTTGCTCTGAAATGTTTCTTGTGGATGTCTCCCAAACATGCTTAGTACTAGCTCTCCATGATTTTTATTTTTATTTTGGTACCAGAAGCAAGTTGGGCAGCCCATGATGCATTCAGCAGCTAATTAACCAATGTCTCTCACTGTGGAGGGAAGATACTTAACCCTTTCCTCTCTAGTCTCTTTCAACTCAAAATCATCCCAAGCTGCATTTTCAGTTGCAGCAGAAAAACGTTCAGACTTTCTCCAGCTGATGCTATATTGAACTGAAAGCAACCAGAGGCAAAATAGCATGGGCTTAGCCAAGGGGAGGGGGGCAGGGGGAAGCTGTCCCCTTAAATCAATAAAAATCCATACAAATAAATACAAATATGAGGTTCTGTCCCTCCTAACAAAAGCCTATCCCCTTAACAAAAATCCTGTCTGTCTACTCTTCTTTCACTTTCCAGGCTGCTTTGGGTTAAATGTGGGAAAAGAATTCTGGAACTCTGTGCAATAAGCAGTTTGATCTTCAGCCACTTAGTTTATAGTGTCTACTTCATTTGCTTAGATCAGTGGTTTCCAATTAGTAGACCCCCAGTTTTTCAAAAAGCCAAGCCATGGACCCCGTACTTCTGCAAATTTTGATATCTCTATGATAGGTTTTTTTATGTGAATGGTGCCACAGACCCTCTGGGTGGGCTATGTGGACCACCTGAGGTCCATGGGCCACCAACTGGAAATAATTGCTTCAGATCATTGTTTCAGTCAGGTTTCTTGCCCCTCACTGATAGGAGTCCTGCTTGCTGAAAAGGGGCCCCCGAATTTGGAGCACAGTTGACCCACTCACTACTCTTTCCTTTTTGGAGAAGGTCCATGTTGAGGAATTGGCTCTTCCACAGAGCTCAGAGTTCCAAAAGAACGCCTAGCTTCCTTAACCAAGTTCAGGGTGCCATTTTCACCTCACACCAGTCCTGTTTGGGTGCAAGGGGAGAGCAAAAGAGAGCAAGAGAAATTGGCCCAAGTTCATCCAGTGAATTTCATAAGCAAGAAAGGATTTAAATGTAGACTCTCATGGTTCAAAATTCAACTCAAATTCAATTCAAATGAATTTAGGTGATTTTTTTACTATGGTCTCAGTGGTGTTATAGGATTCCTCTTTAGATGCACCCTGTCCACTACACCATTCTTGCTGAGCTCTTTCTCTAAAATCCATAGCCCTTCTTTGTCATGACTGCCTTCCTTTCTTCCCTTGCTTAGAGTCCTGGCATAGATTACTCTGCTTGGCAGCATTCCAGAGGCAATTAGTCACAGCCACCTGTTCATGCCGTTTTGAATTCCCCACCTTTTTTGCTGGGCCTTGTAGTCATTTCTATAGCTATATGATGTCTTCAGAACACATACCTCTAAGCTCACTCTTCCTGGTGGCCAAGACGGTTTACCATAGTGCCATAACACTGGAGAGGGGACAGTAGGCATTAGCATTGGGGCATGGGGCAGGGTGAATGGATAACTTTATTGTGGTGACTGATTTCATCCAGAAAGCTACTCAGATTTCAGTTTGACTTAGATGGAAGGGTGTAAATGGGTTGTTTTAAAATTGGTTTCGTACTGTATTGTTTAAATTTGTTAAATTGTTTTTACCCTGTGTGTATTACGATGAATGTGTTTTGTGATGTGATATGGGCCACATGGCTGAAATAAACCTACCTACCTACCTACCTTTTAGTTCTTCCCACCCCAAAATCAATGCCAGAGGTGTCTGCAAGTTGACAACTTTATTTCCCATGGAGCAGCTCTCTCATACCTGCAATTTTCAGATGAATTGTTCTCAGAAAGCATGGGGAAATTAAGTGACTCCTTTATAACCTACCTTAAAACTACTGCCCTTTCAGCTATCCTCCTAAAATTTGGCAGGGTGCATGCCCTAAGAAGCAGTTGCCTTGTTGGCAAATTTATTTCAATTCCTCCTCAAACTTACAATGCTATAAAATGTTATTCAAAATAAAAATAAGAATCTATAGTCAATTCAGCACAAATGTTCCTGGACCTATTTACTTACACTTTGGCAGACTTTATTCACTCTAGAAGGGCGCAGAACTCAGTATATTTGGTCTAGAATCTTCATTTTCTGTATAATCTATTCAGTGAAACTGCCTTCTATTGCATCTGGAAGCTGAATAGAGATAACACACATTATGTGTGAAATGCACTGCTTATTATTTATTTAAGCTATTTATATGCCACTTTCCAAGTGATCCTCACAAAGCAGTTTACATGAAAATATTAAAACAATAAGTATAAATTAAAATTATACAGGTATAAGAAAAGATAAACTGCAATGGGGAAAACCTTCTTGAAAACTAATCTCCCTTCCCCTCAGGGTAAGATAGTTCTGGATTGACTGTCTCTGATGGTACTTTGGGTCATAGTAGTGAGAAGTCAACTCAGCTGTAACACCAGGAGCTAGAGAGTGGGCATCTGTCCTGGCTTCTGGCTTCTCTGGCCCTCAAGGTAGCCCTGTGATGGTGGTTCAGGAAGGAAGATGCCACCTCCTGTGGGGAACCTATGGACCTCCAGGTGTTGCTGAAATGCAACTGCCATCAGCTCCAGCAAGCATAGACAATGTCCAGGGATGGTACTTGCTTGCTTGCTTATTTATTTAGTATATTGCCCTTCATCTGAAGATCACAGGGTGGTTTCACAACATAAAAATGATGGGAGTCATAGTTTAGCAGCATTTGGAGGGCCAAAGGTACCCTACACTTGAGATATATAGTGGTCACCTTAGCATTTCTTATCAACAACTAATCACATGCTTGCTGCATAAGGCACGTGTGTGTGTAGGTGTGAGGTGCGTTTTGAGTTTGGATTCTAGGCAGTCATTTGAACACAGTCGTAGTGCTTAGTGTTTTCTTTTCTTTATAAATGAAGCTCTCCCAGGACATAAGCACCAACAAATCAACCCTGGAATTCAGGTCCGATTTCCAACACACTGATGGATGAGCCAGGTGAGAAGCTGTTTTACTCGTTCCTCGGGGTGCTGGTAACAAGAATGCAGCAGCAGCATATAAAACATGTGTAGGGGTCAACAGTGACATTACCTCTAGTTCAGCTGCTAAGCCTTGGACTTTATCATGCTGCAGAGATAAGTGGTAGTACTTTGGTCTGCTAAGCTGTTAAGGTGTAGGACATCCATTCCCATAACTGAGACAGAATTTCAAAGTTAGATGTATCCCCTTTGGACTCATACCTTGTAACCTTCCTCAGCAGTTTTGTCAACTTTCATCTGGCAGAGGAGTATGAGCTTTCAAGGCCGACTGGGACGGCCAAGGCATTGTGAATTCACAAACTGTTGCCTGAGTTTGGAAAAGTGTAGCAATTGTAGACTCATACCCTACAGCTGACATCTTTAAACAAAGACTGAAGACGTTCCTTTTTCTGACCAGGAATATAAATTGTGCTACTTTGGGGCTGTGATTTTTATACTTTTATTGTCAGAACTGCCCCTGTCCACTGCCCCATATACTAGGATGTTGTTTTTCCTCACTCCTAACCTTGGGATGGACTGCCTCAGAAAGAAGCAAGGCAGTGAGATGGTGTTATTATTCTGACATGGAAATTCAGGCCTGTACTTCATAAGTAGCAAATCAGCTCATAAAGGTAGCCCTGGACTTTAGAAAGGCAGACACATGCCTGAATGTTCCACCTTAAAAGTTTCTACACATATTAGAAAAAATACCAGAGCAGAACCCCCCCACACCCTTCACACTGCAACTAAAGCAAATGATCAGTTGCCATTCAGCCTTTGCTTAGAAAACTAACAAAGCAAAGTCCATCAGCTTCCAAAGCAGTCTGTTCTGCTGTAAAAAATCAGAAAGTTCTTTCTCTCTCTAAAATAGACTACCCCTTTGGCAATTGTGTTTGAAAAAGGAGATAGCATTGAGAAACCCATGCTGGCTCTTATTGATATCCTGCTTTCCTCTTTATTCTTATAGGTTGGCTGCTTAGTGGTCTGTTATAGAGACTTTATTGGTATCACTGTCAATCTGATTGGTTGAGAGTTGCCTGGATCTCCTTTTCCCAGCTTTGGAAGGTCAACTCAATTTCCCCCCACCTTCAGTGTTGTGGCATTTTACCTCCAAGAGTACCAGTAGGTCACATCTGCATGTTTGGTTAACACCATAGTATACAGAGAATAGACCTTTGGCCAGATCTAGCAGGGATCTTCTTATGCTTGTATGAATTCATTTAGAGTATGTACATGATCCCAATACTTTGGCAACCTCATGAGAAGAGAAGACTCCCTGGAAAAAACCCTGATGTTGGGAAAGATTGAGGGCACAAGGGGAAGGGGACAACAGAGGATGAGATGGTTGGACAGTGTTCTTGAAGCTACTAACATGAGTTTGACCAAACTGCGGGAGGCAGTGGAAGACAGGAGTGCCTGGCGTGCTCTGGTCTATGGGGTCATGAAGAGTCAGATACGACTAAACGACTAAACAACAACAACAACATGGTCCCATACCACATGTTTACCACTCTTGGGCTGCAACTACTTCTCTTTATCATTTGATCTATTTTTGCCAACAAGTTAGGATGTGAAAGTATTTGGGAGCTGCACCTTGATAGTTTCACATGTTCTGTGGGGATCTTTTCCACCACACAAAGCCCAGAACAGCTTTCCATCTGCAGCTTGAGATAATGGGTCCCACCATCAGGTGTTCTCCTAGGGATGGGGGATAAATCTGAATCAGTCTCATTTATAAGTGAACCCATCTAATCCACAATACAGGAAAGTGTGTTCTCCTTCATGGAGAGCACGTGTTGCGGTGGGGGCCAGCAAACCACCCCTCCAGAGTTGAGTGGATCGTATAAATCGCCATGGCTATGATTGGGTCATTGGTGTTGTTGGGGAGAAACTCATGTTGCAATCTGTTGATGGACAGCCCGAGGGTTTAAAAGGTTGGGCACGCCCTGCATTTATTCCTCTTTGCCGCATGCAACAGATCACCCCCCCCCCTGTTTATTAGGCCTCTGCATTGACCTTGCTATGCCTGTCATGGGGTTGTCTGCTTTTGCAGCAGGGCCTGGTAGGAATTTTTCCAGTTGGCTGATTGGCTGGTGCCTTCTGCTTTTCACCAGCTGCATAGCAATTAGTCACAACTTGTAATGTTGGCGGTTAGGCATTGGTTTTTGTATTTGTCGCTGGAGGGGTAAAGATTGGCTGTGTCTGCCCCTCCAATGCTGCTGCTGCTGCGTGGGGAATTCTGTTAAAGGAATCCAGGGGCTCGCCATGCTTTTGTGTGTATCCCCCGGTCGGGGGCCAGGGCCACGAAAGAGCCCCTGGAAGCATTTGGGGAGAGTTGTTGGGTGTGACCCCCGGTTCCTATTCTCTCCCCAAAATGTTTTCCCTTTACTGATGGTTGTCAGTTCTGTCCCCATTGGGACAGATAGTCTAAACCAATGCCTATGCAACCACTGACATATTATGTATTTTAATAAAGTTGTGGCCAAAATTAATGTCTGTGGTGTTAGTTATTGCTCAGGGGGTGGTTGGGGACCTTGACACGCAACCAAAACACAGTCATTCTTCGAATTTTTCACTTCTTTGAATTTTGCAGTAGTTTTCCAGTCAATGACTGCAAAGTTGTTTTAGTTGTAATTATGTGTGTGTGTGTGTATTTGTTGTAAGCTGCCTTGAGCATGGTTTTAACTATAAAAAGGCAGTATACAAATAAAATGTATGTATGTACATATGTAAGTATTGAAGCAGTTTGTACACAGGAATTCAAATATTAGTGGAAACATGTTGTTGTTGTTGTTGTTCAGTCGTTCAGTCATGTCTGACTCTTCGTGACCCCATGGACCATACAATGCACTATATTGAGAGAAATTGTTTATTAGTAAAAAAAAAATGCAACATGTATATTAGGAAAATGCTGGTGAATTTTATGAAATGTAAATTGATGTAGAAATGTAGAGAAATGAACTTAAGAATGGAAAAAGATAAGCTGAAGTTGATGAATTTGTCTGTTCCTACTCTCCGTGAAGCTATCACTTGTAGCAGAAGATGATGGCTCCACAGTTCCCAACTGCAAATTACAGTTCCATTGAGAGGTTCTGTTGGCAGGTGTGTAGGAAGTTAGAGGGTCAAAGATCATATTGGACCAGAAATAAATTGTGCTATTTCCTAGCTTTACTGGAAGTAAAATAATTTCTAAACCAGTGCAAGACAAGCAGTCCAAGACAAGCCATGGAACTGTTACATCATGATTTTGAACTTGAACAGCAAAAGATACTTATTAATGTTTTTTAAGAAATAAGATTTAGAGTGAAAAATATATGGCTGCGCTTTAGTGAATTGTTCAAAACCATTTTTATGCCTTCGCTTATCTTCATTAGGTGCATGTGTTTCTGTCTTGTAGATATATTTCTTTCTTTTTTGCTGGAGCAAAATTTACAAAGTGACAATGACAGTGTCATCTTCAAAATGCCTGCTTCACTTTTCTTCCTTTGCACAGATAGCAATATTTAAAGTAAGTTAAAAAGACAGAGCTCTGGCATGGCTATATTAGGCATGTAAAGCTATTATTTGGCAATTACGTGAGATTCAAAAACATATGCGTGTTGAGTGGTACAAACAACATTCTTTAAAGCCATCTGCCTGACTTGGGTTAGGTTGATGTCTAGAGAATGACAGGCATTTGACAGGAATTGCAAATTCCACCTCTTACATTTCAATGTGTATTTTAAAGCAGATTCAATGTAATGCAAAACAACGATAGGCACTCGGAGGAGGGCAGGTTTGTGAGACCTGTCTTGGAAAGCAGTCACAAATGAGGGTAGCTTTGCAGTTGAGGGTTGATTTTTTAAAAAGTTAATTCCCCAACTGGCCACAACCACATATGTGCTAAGTAATTAGCTTTAACATTACGCTGGAATACTGGGAAATTCAAGAGCACTGGACAGATAGACCAGGTGTCACAACAAGGAAGCATGGGCTACAACCTCCAGGGAAAGATCTCATATGCCTTTGCAGGTATTAATAGCAGTGCAGCAGTCGCTGTGAGTGGAAGAGAGGACTTCCTTAGAAAATACCTTTCTTCAGGAAAGGTGCATGGAAGGAAAAAAAATAAAGTAAAATATTCCTATCTCCTGGGAAGGGAGAATCAGTGGCTTTCCTTCAGTTCAGGGCATGTCTGTCTGGAAAATACACATTTTGGGGGAAGGTGGCGGAGAGAGTGGTGGCAGAGCAAATTCAAATAGTCCTGGATACCACTGATCATATGGATCCATTTCAGTCTGGATTTAAGCCTAGATCTGGGACTAAATCAGCCTTGGTCACCAAGATGGATGACCTACACTGGGAGGGGAACAGGGGGAGTACAACACTGTAACTCTTATTCCATCTCCCAGCCACCTTAGATACTATTGACCATGGCATCTTCCTGGATCATCTGACTGGGGTGGTTATTGGAAGCACTGTACTACAATGGTTCCATTTCTACCTGCATGGTTAAAGCCAGAGCGTAACAGTGGAGTGGGAGTGGTGAACAACTGCAGTAATCACTTATACCTCTCCAAATAATAAAAACAACAACAACCATGGGAGCCAACTCCTAGGGACCAAGGTCCCTTCAGCCTCCCCCGAATAAAATAGTTGAGGGGGCAGGGCCCCTCCAAAGTTGATGAGCATTGCCATTCAAATGGTGTGTGCATGCCACATCTTGTGATCAATTATGTGGGGAGGGCTTACCAGGCCGCCACCCCCCCAATGTTTTATTAAAGTTAGTACCCCTGGCAGGGATGGGTAAACAATGGTGTTTCTGATGTTGGACTCCAACACTCATCAGGCCCAGCCCTATGGCCAAAGGTAGTGGATGATAGGAGTTGTAGTCCAACAACATCTGGAGAGCCACTGATTCTCAATTCCTGCATTGAAGGATTTAAAGAGTTTTTATTGTAAACAGAAATAAATGAAGCCTCATTGGACAATGCTCAGCACTGCTACAACCAAAGAAAAGGGTGGCAGGCTGTATATAGTTCAAGATGTCTTAGGTTTGTCATGTTGGTACCTATGGAGCTACTTTGGTTCCAGTAGCTGCAGTGAGCAGCTATACACAAAAAATATCTGAGGAATAGCCATTTTTAGATATAAAGTGTCACCATAATCCAATGTAATAGAGGGGGGGATGCTCCCTGATGCCTATGAAGAACAAGATAAAATTCTGTCTCCATTAAGTCTCATGCTTGAACCACAGCTTCCATTAGTGGTGGAAGCATTTCGGGAGCATTCTAAGAATGACTTGCATTGATGGTGATCCCAGGTCCACTCTAAAAACATAAAGAACTTACCTGATCAAAGAGGGAAAAGGTTTCTCATATATATATATATATATATATATATATATATATATATATATAATATTTGAACAATCCCATGGTCTTCATCCTGGTAGGATACCTAGATCTCTGTTTTGAAAGAAAACTGTACAACAGAATTGTGCTGTATTGTTCCATGGATTTCTACTTTGCACATCTTCTTAAAATAAGGACATGTATGTGGATCTGTATGGTGAAATAGCTATAAATGAATTCTCTTTGACGGCATTAGCAATTATAAAAGGCAGAAAATATTTATTCAGGATTTGTTCAGGGGAGATAGCTAATTGTGAGGCCATTTCTATAGGTTGTTTTGTTTTAATTTTCTAGGGAATTCAAAGACTAAAACTTTTATTTAGAACTTTGATATTTTTAGAAGGTTTGGGGTGACAGATGGGGCTACTGATGAGGATCTTATTTCTAATAAACTAAAATGCACAAAGCGTGTCCTATTAATACAAACTTCATCTGCTGCATTGCTTAAGCCAAAGTTTTGCCATTCAACTCTGTGACAAAACTAGTATTTAATGCTTTGAAAGTTCATAGATTGATATTATTTGCTAGCATAGAATGATTTTACAAAGATAGACCTTCAGAAAGTCTGTGCTGGAGGGAGGCACCATATTGTTTAATTTGGATAGTATTTACAGTATTTCTCAAATCAGCTATTCATAAGATACAGAAGTATATAAAAGATACGCTTTTGTAACCACAGCACCAGTGAACTCAGAAAAACTTCAGAGAAAACATGTTTTGGATAGTATATTTTCTAAACTGATCTCTTAACAGTTTGACTTTACCCCTGAAGGCACTCTTCCATTGTCTCATAAGACAGATGCATGTCAACAAACAAGAACATTATTTCCATTTAAGCATTGCATTTTTTAAATTAAAAACATATACTCAATTTTGAATAATTAAAAAAACACCAATGTTTTTAAAAATCATATTTTCAAAGTGATTTGAGCTGGTATCTTTCAAATTGGTACATTTGCTGTTGAAGCTGAAACATTTATTTTCTCAATTTCAATAAAAATAACCAGGATTGCACTTCAATCCCTGCACAAAACACTTTGGGAGTGCATTTAAACATAAATGTCATTTTAACCCTCTTTTTTAAAAATAAAAAAGGTTATGTCAGTAAATTCATTTTCTGTTGAACTTCCATATACCGTAACTCAGGAATGTAATGTAATATTACACACATCTTAATAATATATTACTATTAAGAGACAGTGTTAAAGAGGAAAAAGTATGATCCTGAATGAATATTCACACACACACACACACACACACACACACACCAGATCCTGATATTAGAGAGAGAAGCTTAGAAACAAACCTTTGTTCATGAGGAAGATACTTTTTGTAAATAATTGGCTGGAATTTTGATGTTGAGATGTTTCTGAACTCAGATAATGAATAGGCACTAAATGGTGCAGATGTGGAGGGAAAGTGAAGAGAACTACACAAAGGGAGAGCTTCTTGTAAGCTGTTAAAGGGGAGGAAAGGGAGAGATGTAATGATTGATGCCTGACACTTTGTAAACAAGGCTTTCACTAGACTTAGGGAGATTGTTGTAAGGTGTGTGGCAGTTGAAATAAATAGAAGGTGCCTGGCGAGGCAGCTATGCTGAGAAAACTATTACCCTTTGTATTGAATTGTTCTTATAGAGCATTCTGGGACCTGTCTGAAAAATCCAGTGGGAAATGTTGAGAGGTATTCCCTGAAATCTTTATCCAGTCTTTTCCAAACATTTCCAAACATCCATCCTGTTGTTTGGGGAGAGGGTTTTGCATGTCAAATTAGTAATAGACCTTTAGAAAGGGAAGGCTTGGGATTTTGCAACATGTGAGCAGTGACCACACTGGGAGGAGTGTATATAATATTTGTTTCTGCAAACTTTATAAGTAGTGCAACATTTTATGGATTTTTAAAGTGTACCCCTCACTCACTCCTTCATCAAAAAGTCTGTGAGCAGCTCACTGTGTGTGTGTGGGGGGGGGGGACTCTTGTCTTGAGAGCACATACTGTAAGCAGGCAAGGGAGTTCAAGACCTCAGTCCTTCCGCAGCACAGCAGCAATGAAAAAGTATTCCGCCCTGCCTGGGACTTGGGTTGGGGAAGGACAAACGTTCTCCTACCCACACCTGTATTTTTGTGAAGCCAGCCTCGCAGTCTGTTCTCCTCTCCACAGCTACATTGTCTAGAAGGCTATGCTTCGGCATGGCCAGTGCCCCCTCCTCCTGTCAGCAGCCATGTGAACTACTGTATTTCAGCACACTAATATCTTTATTATAGATTTAGTTACCAAGGCTACAGACACAACTTCCCCCAACTCCATAATTTCCCATAACTTTGAGCGTTGCAACATGAAATTGGATGGAAAAATGTCATAAAAGCATATTACATTTAACTTTTGCTAGGGTAGCAGATTTCACAATGTAATTAATTTGCTGAGAGAAGTTAACAGATAATTAAGGCTCTGAGACCAAGTTAGCACGTGTCATTTATGACAATTTCAAGATTAGGGCTGAGCAACAATTTATGACAATTTCAAGATTGAGTCCTGAGCAACAGGCATCAAAATGATCTGCTTTAATATATTAAACCTAAAAAAAATTTCAGCCATAGAAAGTTAAAGGCCACAGTTTTACCAATTAACCACTTCCCTTTTTAATTACCACTCTTCAAAAGTCCCCCCCCCCCATAAATGCATGTGCTAATCAGGTTAACTACATGATGGCTGGTGTTTTCTAATTATGAAGATGAACTTTTGGACTTTGTGGCTTGGAGCGAATACTTAATTGTTAATCACAATTCCTTGAACACTATTAGTTATGCTAATTTCATTTTAGTTTCATTCTGCACATTCTTTCCCCAAAATTTGCTTAATTCTCAAGCAGTTACATCAGTTCACATTAGTAGGGTGGGAAGTCACTTTCAAATATTGAAGACGTGAAGAAATATCCAAAGACATTTCCCTGAGAAAATTGTGGTAGGCTACTTCTCTCCCCGACCCTCATCAACCTAAAAAGATTTGGCAGAATTCTCTCCAATTATTCACCAACCCTTTTTTGGGGGTGTGGCTGCCATTCACCCACCCACTACAACTCACCCACCCACTGCAAATAGTTACACTGTGAATGTATCTATACCGTATATCAGGTGTAAGAAATATGTAGCCTTCCAGATGTTGCCGGACTACAGCTCCCATCATTCATGCACCAAGCTGGCTGGGGCTGATAGGCAATTAGCATTTTAAACTTCACACTCTGTTCTAAAAGGTTAATAGCAGGGTTGTGTGTGTGTGTGTGTGTGTGTGTGTGTGTGTGTTTAAAAAAACCATCCATTGTTTTGTTGGGTTTCTGCTTCAGTGCCACTTTTATCCCCTGGTCTCTCCTTTCTGGCCATGCTAGAATGAGGGAAACACTTCCTGACCCAATCAAAATGATGACACTAGCTATTCAAGAACACATTGCCTTTTTTCTAAGCAACCAGAGTCTTTTGCAAAAGGAGGGGGAAGAACTGCACTTAGCACCTCACATATAATGTCTCCTTTTATTAATTAAATCTGCGAGAACTTGGTCAGTTTAAAGGAGGCCATCTCTCCTCCTCTGTAGCCACTGTACGAGTGTTTGGGTATTTTTTGGGGGGGGGAGGGGATCACACTGTCCAACCTGCTGTGTATTGTGTCATATTAACTGACTAAGCACATGGAAATTGACGAGGGAGTAGATACCATGCTGCAAACACCATCACAGTCATACCCTATGTTCATGAAGTTTGCCTCCCCATTTTGTCTTAAATCTGGTTAATAGCAGTAGCCTACTCGATGTGCACGTTTGGGGAGTCATCTTTATTCCCCCTCATGTAAGTGGGACTTTAGACAGCAGTAGTATTTTGGCCACCTCATGAGAAGAGAGGACTCCCTAGAAAAGACCCTGGTGTTGGGAAAGATGGAGGGCAAAAGGAGAAGGGGACGACAGAGGATGAGATGGTTGGGCAGTGTTCTCGAAGCGACTGGCATGAGTTTGGCCAAACTGCGGGAGGCAGTGGAGGATAGGGGTGCCTGGCATGCTCTGGTCCATGGGGTCACGAAGAGTCGGACACGACTGAATGACTGAACAACAACAGAGCCACATCCCTGCCATGCTGAACAATTGGGGAAGAATGTGAGGGGCAGACAGATTGCTGAACAGCCTGATCACATGACAGAACTTGATGATAGTGGGTGGCAGGGGGCAGAATGTCTGAGGTTAAGCCCTGCTCCACAAAATCCCTGTTTTGGGTCTTTCTGCAGGCTCAGGGAGTGAAAGGAGGACCTCCATGCATGTGGAGTGATGATGATATCATTCCACAAGTGGTAGGTAGCCAGTGGAAAGCCAAAGAAGATCAACTGGGGGGGGCACTTCTGCCCAACACACACACACACCCTAGTCTGGTGCAAAGGGGGGGGGGTTGGAATGCTCTGCCAGTTATTTGTTTAGTCTTTTTTTACATGACAGCACATTAATATTTCAGGTGCCTTTTTTTGAAAAGGCATCAACAGCACATACTAATATATTATATACTGTACATATTTTAAAATGCATTTCTCTCAAATTGAGAATTCAGCAATGCATTTTATCTCAACATACGTAGCATAAAATGAATTGACACACCCTTTGAGCTGAGAACTGTGTCATAATATCTAGAAAGGATGAAAGTTCAAATTCACAGGAGTTGTGGGTCAGCTCAGCTTATATGGAAACTCACAAAGATCAAATTCCTTTAGCACCCCTTTTGATCACGCATCAGGCACAGGTTTCCGATTTTTACGTTTCTGTTAGAATTAAGCCAATTTAGTCATGCTCATTCCAAACTGAAGCAAAGGAATTTCATCTATCAGCACTTGAGGGCAGAACCAAGAATTTCTGGTACTTTTTGTTGCATTGCCAGAGGGACTTCTGCAGTGAATTCTCCAATAACTACTAGAAATGAACCAGTAGGCCACCCTTTATTTTATTCCCTATGATACAATTCCCAGGGACAAAAACAAAACAAAACTTGAAATACTATAATTATTAATGAATAAAATCTTCAAAGAACAAGTTCAGACGAACTAATTAAAAATGAATATTCCAGAAACAGTGCTACATTTTCTTAGTGAGTCACAAATAATCTTTACTACAGCTTTAGGAGTGTGCGTTTCTGTATAATACATAATTGCTAACAAACTATGCAACTTATTTATCAGACTTCTTACAAGCATATATAATTGGTATGTATGTTTGTTGCCTAGTTATTAAACTTCACCAAATATTTTGAATTAACTACTGATACTGGAGGTTAAATGAAACGTAAATGCAGTGTCCTATTAACATGTCTAGGATTAATTAAACCTATTATCATGCAAAAAGTAATTTATACAGTTTGTGGAGTTGTGAGCTGAACCAGTGCTAAGCATGAGAATATGAAATTTCCATTCTGCTGTGTAAAGAAAGGTGAGTGGGGGGGGGGGGACAGAGGGAGAATAGCTTCTTCAGCCAGTTCTTTGGAGGTAGAGATGGACTTCCAGTCTCTCCAATGAAAGAAGATTTTCTGATTGGACACGTGAGTCTTGGCTGCACCTTTTAAGGGTTGGCTTGTGCACATAGTCCAAGGCATGCATTGAATGGAGCCTCCTAACATCTTGGCAGGAGCAATTTGAGAGCAAGGAAGGAAGGAGGAATGTATGAATGCCATCTATCTCTTCTAGAAAAAATGCCTTCTGCCCTTGCTTGTCAGGACATTGCCCTAAATAGAATTCCGAGGGCCAGGTCTTGTGCTGTATACATTACATGCAGGTTAGCTATTTATTAGCTAGAGAAGTAATGTAATATTTATACAGGTAAGGAGTCATATTTGTTAGCAAAGAAAGAGGGATTTGTTTAATTACCTAAAACAAACCCATCTTTCCAGGGTCCTTTGGAACTCCCTTCTCTGAAAACTTGTTTAATTGCTCAGACTTTTGTTGAGTTTTAGTCCAGTTCATCATTGTCACCCTTACATAGAAAATATTTTTGCTCATTCTTGTCATGCAAGTTGATACTTCTAAAAAAATAAAAAGAGGTATTTTATGTTAGCTCTGATGTAGCTCTTTCTGAGATGACTAGGAGGAAGGGCAGACTAAAATCAGACTAAAAAACCCCAACCCCAAATCATTAAATATATTAAAACATTATACCACCAAATCTAGGTCTCTTTGCAGTTTACAAACTCCTTAAATGTACAAAAACAGAATTTAAACTGTAAAAAGAATACAATAAATTATAAACAATACATGGGGGAGGATCTAAAAGCCAACATAAGCACAGCAGCTAAAACAATTTAAAAGCTGTATAAAAGCAGCAGTGGAATTATTTGGTGCAAGAATCTAAAAATACCAGATGACTGAACACATTATAATTCAAAGACCCAGGAGACCAAAAAGTCCATAGCATTATCACCAGGTTTGTTGTTGTTGTTTAGTCGTTCAGTTGTGTCTGACTCTTCTTGACCCCATAGACCCGAACATGCCAGGTACTCCTATCTTCCACTGCCTCCCACAGTTTGGTCAGACTCATGTTGGTAGCTTCGAGAACACTGTCCAACCATCTCATCCTCTGTCGTCCCCTTCTCCTTGTGCCCTCAATCTTTCCCAACATCAGGGTCTTTTCCAGGGAGTCTTCTCTTCTCATGAGGTGGCCAAAGTATTGGAGCCTCAGCTTCAGGATCTGTCCTTCCAGTGAGCACTCAGGGCTGATTTCCTTAAGAATGGATAGGTTTGATCTTCTTGCAGTCCATGGGACTCTAAAAAGACTACTCCAGCACCATAATTCAAAAGCATCAATTCTTCAGTGATCAGCCTTCTTTACAAACAGTAAAATTCCTGACACCAGAAAAGTTGTTGAGCTTCCCCCCCCCCAAACTCAGCAAAAATCACCCCAGATGTTATTTTTATGCCCCAAAACCAGGACATGTCAGAAATTTTCCTGATGTATGGCAAGCCTACACCAGGTGAGCTTCTTTTAGCACATCTATTTCTGGAGTGGCCATATGGTTTTGCCCCTGACATCAGAAGAAAGGGAATTTATATGATTATTGGCAGGCAATGGCATTGGGTTCACTCAAATGTTGGTCTCTCAAAGGAAAACATCAATCATGAATTGGTTATTTATTAATTTATTTCTATTTATTGCATAAAATTTATACAATGCTTGATTTTTTTAATAAAATCAAGCATTGTATAAATCAGGTCACTTTACATAAGATAAAAACAATAAAAACAGAGAAATTCACTACCATATTTGAAAACACGTTTTCAGCAAATAACCTTTTTACTGTTGAGTTTGGTTTTAGACAGTTTCCTAAACCATTCTGGGGAGTGGGTAAGCTTCTCCTATTCACCTGAACCAAATATTACAATGCAGTCAAAAGTGATGATCCAAACAATTCTATAGTCAGGTGTAATTTCATCACACAAATATTATCAGATTTTCTGCCAGTGGATTTCTTCATTTACTGAATCCTCTCTTAGTGCTCAGCAACAAATGCTGATAGGTATCAAACATAGTCCATTTAAATTTTCAGCAAAGAACCTTTTTACTGTTGAGTTTGGTTTTAGACAGTTTCCGAAATCATTCATTTTGGACAGTGAAATTCTTTTCTCTTAAAAGTTTCAACTTTTCTGTACATTTAGTTCCAGTGCTCTTCCTTCCTCCCAAAAATAAATTAATCTTATCACTTACTTTGCGAAGACCATTTGTCTATGCTAGAGTAAAAAAAAAAAATGTAAATGAGTTATTGGGGAGAAAAACCTCTTGCATTCTGTAATTCTACCTTTGTGGGAAATGAAAGGTCAGTGATACATAGGAATTTTTAGCAACCCACTTTGTATCATAAGGTGCCAATGAAGGAACTGGAGAATGGGTAGAATCAGAAAATGAAAAATTGCCACTCTTAACCACAATTTGTCACCCACTGACAGTTGTGCCTGGTGGCAAAAAAGTTCATTATGAAAGATAAGTTGAGAGCTCAAAGCAAAAAATAGATATATAAGCCTTTAAAGGCTGATCATGCACATTGTAAGGCCTTCATGTGCCACTATGTTGTAGCAGATTTTTTTTTCTCTTTTGGAACAGATGACCAGACCCAAGGAATTACAATGCTTGCAAATGCTGGTGCTAAGAAGCATACATATGTTAGATGGTGGCAGAATAAAACTGAATATAGTTCAGAATGGTGAAAATCAAGGTAAATTGGTTGTCTGTCAGTCTTATTGGTTGTCTGGGGCCCTTATATTTGTCCTTGGGAAATGTCAACAATAGTTGGCTGGGTGAGGAGTGTGAGTGGGTTTGAATTGTGTGAAGGAGGATGTGTTGGGATGTATGGTGCTTGTTTGCTTGCAACAGGATGTGCCTTGGTAATATACTAGCTGTCAATTAAAGCAATGCTGCACTTATTACTGAGGTTATGGGCAGTGGGATGAATGGCCAGGTAAGGAGGGCAGATCACCATAGGAAGTGTAGGCATGGGTCCTTGCATCTCACTCCCCTTATTAGATCACAGGCAGGGCTGGATTTAGGTTTGATGAGGCCCTAAGCTACTAAAGGCAATGGGGCCCTTTTATGTCCAGTTGTCCTTTGTCAACAACAAAACTGTTTCTTTTGTGTTGAATATATGCAAAATGGTCATTTATGGACCTAATAGGTATCTAAAGCCATTTGCACATAACAAAACATGTATTTTATCAAAGTAATTGTTGAACTGAAATACAATTAAGAAGAAGTATATTATTATTATTATTAGTGAAATAAAATTAAGAAGAAGTTTATTATTATTAGTGAAATACAATTAAGAAGTATATTGGGGGGGCAAGAGAGTGGGGCCCTAAGCTATAGCTTGTTTAGCTTATACGTAAATCCAGCACTGATCACAGGCACCTGGTTGCTCTTCCAGTCACTCTGGTCTATTAGTGGTGCTGTTGAATGCCAGTTCACTTTGAAATAAGAGTTTGTTTATCTATGACTGGATGAGGACCAATAAAATGAGTTTAAATGCTGGCAAGATAGAGGCCTTGTAGGTGAAATGTTCCTGTGTCTGGAACACAGATCAGTTACTGAGACTGGATTACAGCAGCACATTCCATGTGCAGTTGCCCTGAGCTTATCCAGCAGCTCCAGCTGGTGCAAAATGCAGAAGCTAGACTGCTGATGGGGCAGAAAGCCAACATCTGCAAAAACATATGCTACTAGGCCAGGTTGGAGGTTTGGACATTAATATGAAAAAGCCCTGAAAAACCTGGGTCCAATATACCGTAAGGACTGCCTGGGCCCATACATACCAGATTGATTGCTGAGATCACCCATATGAGCTCTCTTTCGCCATGTTTCTGAAGTCTAACTGGCTTCAACAAGAAGACAGGCATTCCATATCATTGGTCCATGATATGGAATACTCTCCCAGCATAGATTTTGCAGGCCTTCTCGTTAACATTTAGTTGTCCCTTGATTACTTTTGTTTATCCCAGCAGGTTTAACTTTTTTTCAAGATGAGTTAGTCATTTATATTATTTTGTATAGTTTATAGGTTTATGGTATTTATATATTGCTGTACATCACCTTGGTATTTTATATGAGTGTGTATACACAATGATATGCAATAACTATTTTTATCCAGTTATGTCCATTGCTCAGGCTTATCTTGTTCATGTTCCTATGGCAGACTCAAACATTAATACCTAAAGCCAAATGAGCATCATTCAATCCAAATCTTTATTATGGTCATAGACCAGCATAAGATAAAAGCACCTCCATACACAAATAAAACAAAATAGATAGGCAGTAAGGCAACTGCAGAGGTAGAAGGTACACATACTTGTAATATCATCATTAACATGAATGGAAGTAGAGAATGGTCTTGTATAATGCAGATGCAGTATATCTCTGTTCAGTCTGCTGCATTTGTCTGCTATTCCAAGCATGATGGGAAAGTGTATTCATGTTTATTCTGAAAGATGGATTGGCATATGTATCCTATTCACACAGTGTAGTGCAGATGTTCACATTTGAGGATGTGCATCCAAATGAGTATATTAAGCTGGATGCACATCTAGAGCTGATCTGCATGCAGAGAACCTGATCCTCTGGTTAGATTTGTTTGTGCAAGCAAAGGATACAGACTTGCAGTGTATATCCTCAGGGTAACTCTACTGTTCCCTGTAAGATTTGCCATGATTTGCTTCACGGCCCATCTCTAATATTTGAGATTGCTGTCTTGAATTATTGGTCATTGCCTTAGTTTATACAATTCTTATGCTATCCAATGTTTGGCTTACATATGCTTGGATGATTAATTTTCCTACATGCAGCCTGCATCTACCTCCCAGTTTCTGATGTCAGTATTTTATGTCGTGCCCATGAGTAATAAATCTAAAATGATGGTCTCTTCTCTGTTTTTTAACAGAACTATTGCAAGCTACTAAAAGTCATAAAATAGGGTTGCCAAGTGAATGGAACACAGTAGGAAAAGAACATGGACTTGCTTGTTGGGTACCGTAAATTATGGACAAGGTAAGAAAAAGCATGTTCTGGTGCCTCATCTAATTTTCTAATCATTATTATTTATTAATATTAATTTCTTTAAAGGTTTGGTTTTAAACATGTTTTAGTTGCACACACAAACAAATGAGGCACTCTGAACAGGCTGTGCATACACTACTACAGTTACCATAAGGATGTAGTAGCAAGGAGGAGGTGCTTATGTGACTCTGCTTGCTTGCTTGCTTGCTTGCTTGGGGTGTCATTTGGCCAGATGCTCAGCCATGTGTGGTGAAGTGTTAGGAGGAGGATCATTCCTCTGAATAACAATTTCTAGGAATTGCAGGTGGGCAGAGTACTGCCATGCTCATGTTTGGTTTAAGGCTTCCCACAGGCACCTGCTTGGCCACTGTGAGATCAGGATGTTGGACTAGATGGGCCATTGGCCTGATCCAGCAGGCTCGTTCTTAATAGCTTCAGAGACTTTCTGTCAGTGGCCCCTACTTCCTTGCTGAATGGACAAAATTTAAAAAGGAAAAAATAATAACTGTCGTAATATTACTTGTAAAGCTTATTATGCACATAAATATGTTGTTGTTACTGTTACTGTTATTGTTTATTAAATTTGTATACTACCCTATACCAGTAATCTTGGGACAGTTCACAACACAAAATTACAATATAAAAAACACACAAAATACATAAGCTCTTTTACAGGTCTATATTGTCCACTTGTGGTGACAGTGCCTATGTCAAGTGGTCCTTGGAAATAGCAGATATATAAGCTTTCTCTTTCATGGAAAAATCTGGCTTGAATTTTGGTTAACATTGTTAAAACTGGAAAGTGAGCATTCTCTCCAGTTCCTGGCAGCTTCGTGATTCATGTTCACACTATATTTGTGGCTTAAGAATGATAACGTGGACAGATGACAAAGGGATAACATTTTCTATGTGTTTGACTAATATCAGAAAAAATATCAGAAAAAAACTGATGTCGCAGCTGATGTCTCACCAAATCCAGCAATACCTTGGAAACATCCTGCTAACAGACTGACAGTAAGCTCATGCTAAGCCTGAAATACAAAGTCATGCCAATGCCAACAAGATGACATCACTGTATTTTAGAAGGCTGAAAGGAAACACAAACTGGGAATGCAGAGGAGAAAAGTGTGAGCTTTGGGGCTAAGCTATTAAAAGTTCTCACAATTTTGTGGGCTTGCGTGAGGGTGCCTGCCCTCAATATAGGTGAACTTTTACAATGAAAAATCAAGCTAATCTTGGTTATTAGAGATGCGCTTCTAGCTTGTGCATTCGTTATACTTGCCACTTTTGTTAACAGACCAACAGGTTGCCATGTCTACTTCTACTGAAGCTTTCCTCTAAACCAGGGGTAGGGAACTATGGGCCTAAGGGCCAAATGCATCCCCCCAGACCACTCTGTCCAGCCTACAAGACTTTCCCCAGCCACACCTACTTCCCAGAGCATTCCTCTCACTGACTCTGCTCCTCAAGTGGTTTTGCTTGGGTTGAGTATGCAATCGAATTATGATAAATAGCTCAGGTATGCAATACCTCTAGGACCGTCTCCACCCCCACCCCCCAATATGAACTGATCTTATCTAAAGCCCTTCTTCATGAGACCCCCTCCATGAGCGGTCCAGAGGGTGGCAACACGAGAATGGGCATTTTTTGTGGTGACTTCCGATTTGTGGAATGCCGTGGAGGTTCCCCGACATCTTCATTGCATAGCTTTAGGAGCCAGATAAAAATGTTCCTCTATAACCAGGCCTTTGGCTGATTAAACATTCCTTTACCTATTAAATGTGTTTATGGGAGGGGGGGTTATTTGTTCTTTTTTAATGTATTTTGTATTCTCTTATTTTGGTTTTAAAAAATATTTTAATTGATTTTAATTTCAGTTAATAAACACACCACAAAGAGAATACAGAGCTTAAAAGTTGCTCAGGAAAGAAAGAAAAATATCTGGGCCTGTTCCAGAAGACAGGGCTAGATCCAATGGGTAGATCTCAGTTGAATATTAGGATCTAGTTCCTAATAGTCAGAACAGTTCGATCAGCACTGGATAGCATGGTGCAGGCTCAGCCACTCACCTAACCGCTGTCTGGCTGAGTCACTGCAACATACTGGGAAGTAGAAAGATGCAATGGCAGCAAGGTAGCTGTGGTGCAAACATGACAGCAGGAGCACCAGCTCTACTGGTGCATTTGCAACATGCCAATCTGGCTACTGCTGTGCCTCACATTGACTCAACCGAGAGGTCAGATGAGGAGCACAGCTCCATCATGCTGTCCACTGCTGAGTTCAGCAACGGAACCATTTGTCCATGCATGGCACGTTGTCTTCCTATGGCTATTCTCAAGCAGTGATTGAGGGTTTGGGGTTTGTTTGTGGTTTTTTTTTTTTCACCAAACGGGGGTGGCCTAGATGATTTGTAAGGGAGGCTTACAAATCTATGATTATTTGGTCTCAGTTTGGAAGTTAGATGTGTTCTGAGTCCTATCTAAAGTTGTTTGTATGGCTGCAATGTGGATTGACCCTTACTCTTCATACTTGGTGTCTGGCCCTACAGACTTTGCTGAACTACAACCCCCAACCTCCCCAGCAAGCATGGTTAATAGCCAAGGTATGATCATCATCATTCTTTATTCAACCGTCAGTCAGAAAAGATACATTTATCCATACAGAATTAAAACATCTAAAGCATCTAAAGGAACTTTAGAATAAAACATAGCCAGAACTAACATGAAGCTATACAGATAAACCCATGTCAATGCAATCAATCTTAGTCTTACAACGCTTAAGAGCTAGAAAAGGAAATTTGGCCACCAAGGAAGCTGTTTTTCCCATAACATTATTCAACAAATATAAAACCTGTCTTTCTCTGGACAGAGAGTTAAGTTGAGATAAGAGTCGGGCTATAAGATTTTGCCTGAAATCTGTATAGAAAGGGCAGCTCAAGAGAATATGTTCAGTGGACTCTACCTCTCCCAGGGCACAATGACAAGTTCTCTGGGCATATGGGACTCCCCTGTACCTTCCCCACAATACCACAGATTCGAGGACATTTAATCAAGCCGCTGTGAGGAGTCTACGGTATTCCACATAGTGGATTTCCATGAGATACGGAGCTGGTGTAACCTGATAGATCTGCTCCCCCAGGAACATCCCTGGTGCCAAGGTGTGATAGGAATTTTAGTTCAGTAACATTGGAGGTCCAGACCTGCTTTAAATAGCTAAACAAATGTAATAACAGTACAATATATATTTAGGCGTAGGAGGTAAAAAGGAGCTATGTTCTAGAAGACCTGAGAAAATAATGCTTTTGGCTACCTCACTGTATTAATGACGAATTATACCAGGTTTGCCATGTAATCTTGCTACCTACTAACGAAGCTATGCTGGATAATTCTGTCACACTCACCCTAATTAAATTCACGTTGTATTTAAGGCATGCCATTCCCACATCCCTTAACACACATCTTTACTGTGGTATAGAACTTCTCCAACTGGAGTGTCCATTTAGTTCTAATCTTTTTTTAATTGGAAGTATGTGGACGATAAATTAGTAAACATAAAGCCATTTTCATGAAAGAGCTCTTATCTCTTCCTGTGTAAGAAAAAGAAAAAGGAGAGGAAGCAGAAGATGACTATGGATGTCCTTACTAATTACTTTTTGTGGCTATCTCTTTAATAGCTATAGGGACACATGCAAACCATTTTAATTAGAAAAAGTGGAGTTAAGACACTAAGGATAATGCATCAATAACTAAGCTTATTAATACGCAGAACTCATTAATTGATAATTATGCTTAGGCGTAAGTGTAATTGCATTGATTTACTGCAAGCAAGAGATGCCTCCAGGTGTTTCCTGAGAAATGGCCTGGCAGAGCCCATCTGTACACCACTTAGAATGAGTGGCTTTTATCTTGTTTTTGTATGTCACCCTCCAACAGGACTTTTGTTGTGTTTTTATTGTGGTTTGTTCTTCCAATTTCGATTTTATTTTTTTGCCTAATTGGAAAATATTCACATATGGATGGAATGTACTAAACAGCTTTTTTTTTCCTTTTTTTTTAAAAAAAAAATAGATAAAATGTCATTGGTGGTGAGCCATTGCAAATGCATCACATGCTGTATCCCAGATAAAAGCAGCATTGAAAAGTTCACTGGTCAGCAACCTAAGGCCCTTGGGCCGGAAGCGGCCCACGGAGGAAGTTTGACTGGCCCACGAGCTGCCCCCAAACCGAGTTGCCTGCTCGTGCACTGTGGGGACTCGCTTCCGTGGTGCTGAAAATTGTATCTGCACATGCGCAGATGCCGAAAATCATGGGGAGGGGGGCGCAATCCAGCCCATGGAGGGATCTCTGCGGGACCGATCCAGCCCAGGCAAGATAAACCTTGCTGACCCCTGGAAAAGATCATAGACTTACAAGATCAGGACATCCATGCTTCACACCATCGACTAACTCACACTGGGTACTGCTGATACCCTCTCCTTTAAAGGAGGGATGTTGTTCAGTAGTAGAGCACTCGCCCTGGTCCTAGGATCAGTCTCAGGCCTATCCAGATAGGACCCCTGCCTGAAACTCCACTGCCCATCAGTATAGAAAATACTGTACTAAGCTAGGTGGGCAAATGATCTGATTTGGTATTCATCTTCCATATCAGACAAAATTATTTCTCCCCCCCCTATGTGATCCTGAACCATTTAAGATCTAGTTAGGAATATGTTAGTAATATCTCTATAGTTTTGATAATTTATTTGCCAGATCCATGTGTGTTCTCAGTAATGTTCATTCATGGCCATTCTCAAAACTGATCTGTTTTGTAAAATAGGCACAACCTCTTTCACACACTTTATTGTCCCCAGTAAATACTTACCACCTAGATGTTAGAGTACTAACCCGATTTCCTCTTACTGCAAATGATCCCTCCATTTATCTTAGACACTATCAAAATAATTGTTTCCCACCATCTCATTCTGCATTTTCATATCCTGAACAGATGGTTCTTAACTTTATGTAGGTGATTAATTAAACAGAACATAACAGAAGTATTTTGTGCATGAACAAATTTCCTTTAACAAGATTTTAAATTCTTTTAGCAACCAGTTTCCTCTAGGGAACCGAGGCAATTTTTTTTTATTTTTTTTTACTATTCCACTACTTTTTAAATATGTGCAGTATATGCTTTCGGGCTTATATGCCAGAAACTTGAAGACTTAAATAAGGACTTATGAGTACTGAATAATGATGAATAAGCAGATACTGATTATCCAACAAGCCACTGAGAATTCAGGATTACATTTGCATGCATAGCAAAAGTGGCACTTGTGACTGGAAGCAGCTCATGTGCCTTTAAGAAATGGGAAGTGATTTGCTAGCTATAGCTACTTAAATCATGATTTTATGCAGGGGCAGGAAAAAAATCACTTATGTTAAAGTCTCTCATGACTGACCTTATAAGATATGGCAGCTACATGGAAGTAATTGGAAACATTTCTCAATATGATCTCTCAAATGTGAACTCCTCCAACTGTATGAAGTTTCTCTAGCCATCAATAAGTAGGAAAGGGTGAGAAATTTGTTCAGTCTGGAAACTCCTATAGCTTCTGTTTAGATTTTGTTTTATGCAGTCACTTGCTTGGATGTAAATAATGTGCATTGTTTTAATAAAAATGTCCCACTTTCCTATGCATGTTTGTTGTTACAAACTTTCTGCAGACTTGCCTATTATTCTATTTTGTTGCATTCACAGTTTGTCTATGAACTGTGTCACTCCACTATGAAGCAAGGAGGCAGACATACCGTACTGAAATAAAGCTCTCTGAAATGTTCCTCTGTATTAACCTTCACAATATAATAAAGATACATGAAAGACAACCTATTTTCAGATGTCAGAAAGTTAACCCAAAGTGGTGCCTGATTGCCCTCTCTGATCAGGAATTGCTGCCTCTTAAATCTTCTCACTTTCCTTTTGGTTCCACTGCATGAGCATTCAGTAGACATCTTAGAAGATCCAACATTTAGCACCCATGTGCTGAACTGAATCTAAACCCTATTGGGTTAATCTCTTAAATCCTGTAGCTAAAACAGTTGCCAGCTTTTCTTCAATAGTTTCTGAAACCACAGGAGATTCTCATGCCTCATTTCTTCCTTTACTGATAAATCTTAGCAAAGCTGAGAAGCTTTGTGGAGAAAAACCCTTTGGGGTGATCATTCTCTTTTATTCCATGTTCTAGATAGATAACAGATATCTCTGAAAGTTCTTGTCACTGGTATAAGATGATGGCAGAAGTTTTATGAAAAATAATGCTACAATATATTCAGACTATATGAGAAATTCCCATATGCTGGGTTTTTAAAAAAACAAAAAACAACCACAACCATAAATATTTATATGTTCATTATCATTTAAAGAATTCACCTCAAAGCTTTTAACTGGCAGAGAGAAAGAGATACTATGAAGAATCCACCCAGCACAGATAGAAAGGTCTGCTTTAGCTTTATATCTTATCTTAGCAATCACATTCTGATGATTTGGAAGCCATGGTGGTGATGCCTATTTGGGTACTACAGAGAATAAAACTTGCAAAAAGTTAAAGTAAAATTATTTATGTAAACAGAACAATACAGCAATTTCCCACAAAGGGTTAAATGATTTAGTAATCTGCAGAACAATGCAACTACTCTTTCTTTTTTCCATATAACTTTTGCATGCAAATTTTGTAATTAGCCTGTCCAAACCTTCGTGTTATCCACCCAAGTGCTGGACCCTTCTTTCCTTACAAATAGTTATAGAGTAACAGCACAATCTCAGCAATGGCAAAACATATAAACTGCAGTTTGTAGGACATATCCTGTGTTAATGCAAATATAAAACCAAACACAAAAACATTCCCCATGCTCTTGCTAATTAAGCATACCTCAGTTTAAATTTACCTTATAAAAGGTAATAAAAGTCCAGAACAAACTATCTTTCCTTCTAGCTCACCAATGGGTGATGTATCCTCTAGGATTGTGTCAACCATTTCTTAGATGGTACAAATACACAGGTGATTAGGTCAAGGAACACAGGTTTATATCTTAAGATTGCAGACCAGGAATGTTGTGCTCTAAAGCAGAGTGTTCCCATAGTAAGCTACACAAAACTGCCCAGTGTGAAGATGCCAATGGGACCTGCAGAAGAATTTGAGGGATTGTCTGTGTGCATAAGTGTGTGTATGTGAAGAGAAACAAATCCTACTGAATTTCAGGTTGGGTCAGAAATAATTTCATTGCCATTCAAAACTGCCTTCCCCCCAAAACTGACCTTCTAGCAGTAGGGATAAGGGTGGCAGAGGGAGGGATGCCTTTTCAACAGGTACAACCTTGAACAAGGATTAATTGAAACTGTACTTTGTTGTTGTTGTTGTTTTGTCGTTTAGTCATGTCCAACTCTTCGTGACCCCATGGACCAGAGCACATCAGGCACTCCTGTCTCCCACTGCCTCCCGCAGTTTGGTCAAACTCATGTTGGTAGGAACCAAAATCCCTGGCAAACTCCTATTCACAGGGATATTTGTGCAAGCACATTTGAAAGACTTGAAGAGCAGGTTTTTCCTTTGTGCCTTTCCTCATGTCCTCCTTGTATATAGAATATATATTTTGGGGTTGTACAGCATGCAAGAGTTGTATTCAAGATGGCACTAAGGAGATGGTTCTTCTAGCACAACCATTTCTGCTTGCCTGCCAGAATAATCTCCTTTCTCCTCCTCCCTGCTCACTCTTCTATGTGTGTGTGTGGGGGGGGGTGTCTTCCAACCTTCTGCAGTAGATCTGGGTTGGGTGTGGGGGCACCCAGGGATGGGATGGGGAATACCCAGTGCACTAGCAGGAATAATTGTTCTGGCTTCCACTAACTCCACAATTGACTTAGGGCTTAGGGAGACTTGAGTCTTCTCATTTTCCATATGACATGATCAGAAACATGAAAATTCAGAGCAGAGCAACCTTCATGTATATGTGTCCTTTAGAATGAAGGGCTTAACCGGAACTAGAATTGGGTTAGTGTGCACTCACTGATACACGGGAGGCAAAATCAGTAATGGTCATGAACGCTACAACTGAGCCATCCCCAACTTGCTGCACTCTTCATGAGTGGAATTTTCTGAAATTTATTTATGCTGAGTTTATCTGTATTGATTTTTTTTCTAATTCTCATATTCATATTGATGAGAAGCATTATTTTTTTTAAAAAAAAGTTCCCCTAAAAAATATTAACAATGTACACATATAACAGCTTTGAAAACAGTTCTCAAAATACTAGCCCAATGAGGACTAAGCATACCCAGGGTCATGGAATACTTGTTGACTGCTGGTAAGTGAGATAAAACCTGGGGAAGGAAAAGTACTGAGTTCAGCAACTTTTTGTTGCAGAATTCCACTTGAATTTCCCTATTTGTACATTCCCAGAGAAGAAACTGGGGGATGATGAGTAACAGAAGCCTAGTATTGTCACCATATATATTCCAACATAGCTAAACACTAATTTAGTTATACTTTGCAACCTCTTCACAGAATGGTTAATTTGGCTGTGAGATTTCATTTTCACCTTTTGGGAGTGCTAAATTTACGAGGTGCAAAACAGCATTTTATTTTCAGATGTACTTCTACAAATCCCCCTTTTTTGTCCTTTTTTATTTTTAAAGTCGAGCAGTGGAGTTCAGCTGTTCTCCAATGGTAAGTGTGCCATTTTGATTGTAAGGTACCTGATAATATGAGGCAACAGTTGAGAAACATAGCATATTGCTGGTTTTGAGGAGAAGCACTTAAGTGGTTAATAGACAGTCACTTGCATTATAATAGAAACCAGCTGAAAGCTACTCAAATTCTAATTGTGCCAAGCTCCTGTTTCAAGTTGCAGTGGTCACAGTGGCCTTCCTACTTGACAGGTACTGGTATGTTAAAATGACCTACTTTGACTGGAACACTGGTGTCCTTTTATCTTAAGGTAGAACAATCCATTTGTCTCAATCTCCTTCAAGCTAGAGTTCTTAAGTAATTCTTCTCAGAATTGGACATTTAGTGTTCTTTTTTATCATGCTAATGCCACCTGTTCTTCGGTGTATACAGCATCTTGTCTTGAGATGGCTAGTAATAATGCCCTTGCAAATCTGAGCTGTTTGGTGTGGAACTCATTACCAAACTCATTTAGCAAACCCAAAGAATGTGTATTTAGCTTGCGAGTTGCTTAATTCAGATTTTAAGTGCCTAATTTTTTGAGCTCCACTATATATATTAGACTATGTGAGCCTGGCCGCTTCACTTTAGGACCCACTTCCGTGCTTCACATCACACCCCTGTTTGTTTCAGATCACTTTGGGGCATCCTCACTTCACCTCAGATCCTGAATCAGATGCAATATTTGGAAAACTGAAGCATCTGTTGTCCCATCCACTTGCATTGAAAAGCCAAAATAGCCACAACCTCCTGGTCCCGTGTCCCCCCACAAAGCTGCATGGAACTTGCCCATAGGATGTTAATCCTGCCACATTTCTGTCAGGTGGAAGGAGTGTTTTTTTCATTTTTCAAAAATACGTATTTCACCTCCAAAACAACCATAACTAGTAAAACACTACACCACTGTCTCTTTTCATGCCATCACTACACCTCATTCCCTAATTCCAGTGTACTTTATAGAGGTAAAATATTCCATGTCATCTCACACTCTCACGGAGAATAAAACTACCAGTGGCTACTAGGCACAACAGCTATACCAGGCATAGGCAAACTCTGGCCCTCCAGATGTTTGGGACTACAATTCCCATCATTCCTAGCTAACAGGACCAGTGGTCAGGCATGATGGGAATTGTAGTCCCAAACATCTGGAGGGCCATAGTTTGCCTATGCCTGACCTATACTCTACCTCCACTGTCTGAGACAGTGCACATACCAGCTAAGTACCAGTTACTGGGAATGACAAGTGGGCAGAGTGTTGGCACACTCACTTCCTGCCTGTGGGCTTCCAATAGGTAGCAGGGTGGGAACCGTAGAACTAGGTGTTATGCCTTTGGCCTGATGCAGAAAGTCTCTTATGTTTTCTAAGATCCTGAGCCCTCGATGTATATTCCATTGAAGTCAATTGCAAATATCCCAAAGCTTAGGATCTGCCTTACTTTTACCTTTCAGAAGTTTAAGTGCAAGATAAATATTAGATAACATGGGATAGAAGGACGAGAAGTAATAAACATAATGTTCAAGGGAAATAAGCTTATTAGCAACTTATAAAATGCTACCAGCAATTTGGCTGCGCTAGCTGAGGGTTTCATCAGTTTACAGGTTCCAGGTTAAAAAGGCATGAGTTATTTCTGCATTGTATCTGCAATTATCAATAGCTTGTGTCTTGCACTATGGATATGTACCCTTCATACTGTTGTTCATCACAAATGAGACTACCTGCCAAAAATAATATAAATTACTAGGCTCATAGGAACTAAAATTTCCTTGTTTACTCAGTTACAGCAATAAGCTGCTTATTGTTATCAGGAGATTTATGGCTGAAAGGTAGAACTGCAGAGGCAAATGGCTTTTTAAAATAATGTAAATATGATTGCAGCAAAGCAATAATTTTGAATAAAAATGCTGTGATTGGGTTTGTGCATCACAGTTCTGGCTATTTAAAGTTATCTTTGTATATCATTCTGAGTATGTGGAATGCAGCCAGGAATGATGCAAATATGAGGGAGGAGGAGAACAGAAATTTAGCATTTTGTACCTCCTAAAGGAAACTGTGTCAAATATTAAATATGTCATCTATGCCATCAACTGTCTAATGTGAAAAAAGATTGCTATCAGTGATCAAATGGTAGCAAATATTATTGAATATAAAATGTTGGAATCAGATACAGATATCTGGATAATATCTAGCCAATATGAAGTGCCCAGGGAATATTCAGAATTCTTGGATAGGGACAGCCAAAATTTTGGTGTGGCTTAGCTCCTCAGCAAGTTGGTGAATTAGATTGGGTGCAAGTATCAACTGATTGAGCCCATTGTGGAAGCAATTAGACAGTGGCATGGTGGCCCTCTGCTGCATTTTCCCACCTGTCCACCATGGCAGTGGTTTGTCTTCAGAGAGACAGAACTGTGGATGGTGTCTGAAATGAAGAATAACCCAGGCCTTTCTTGTCTTTGTAGGCCAAACTGCAGCATTCACTCTATAGGCAAGTAAGCAAAGTTTCACAGCAGCAGGGATGTGTACAGCAAAGCAGTTTTGTTTCCTCCCACTGCAAAATTGCATCAGACACTTTATTCATGAGAATTTCAATTGTGTTCTGTTTTCTGTTTTGATCTGTTTAAAGCTCCTGGGTCTGCACTGTCATTATTTTGTGAAGGTAGTGATTCTAATTGTGAGATTTCACTACTTTGCATTTCCATTTTCACTTGTCAGAATCTCAGTCCTTCTACTCTTGTACATTTGTAAAATGCCATTACAAGGATAAAGTAATGGCTCAAATTGTCAGTTCTCATTGTAATTCATGAGTATGCTCTATTGTCACTTGGGCTAGCAGTTTAAAAAACAATCTTCTTCTTCTTTTACAGAAATAATTTATATTCTTAAGGTTCCAAAGCAATTAAGCATCTGATTTCAATTTCAGTTGGGATTCACCCCCTTCCCAATGATGTTATAAGACAGGATTGCTAATAGCCTTGATAAAGAATTTAATGACACATACTTTTTTTAAAAAAAAAAATGCTTCCAACAAGCAAAACAACAACAACAACAAATAAAAATTGGGGTTGATTTTTTTTTTAACCACCTGCCCAGTTGGTCCTTGGGTCTATTGCCTGGACCCCATAAAGAATGAAGCTAAATTAAAAATGTGACAGTGCCATATGAATTACACATGTATGCCGTAAGGACTAATAGATCTGTAAAGCAGTAAGGATAGAATGTTGTGCACAGAGGACACTAAAGATGGGACATTTGTGTCTCACTACTGCCTAAGAAGCAAGTAATGCTAAACACTTTATTTTTGGTTTATAATATGGTAGCAGAATCCCACCAATACTTTTTAAAATAAAAAATGATATAATAAAGACAAATATAGAACAATGCAAAGCTTCCATCATTCAATGTATTAGTTTGAATGCATTTTGACTCCTCCCCTCTAAGTCTACTTTTCCATTATTGCTGCTTTACAGTATTTTATTTTATTTTATTGTATTTGTGTTACTCTTATTAGCCATCCTGAGCACCATTTGGTGGAAAGGAGGGATACTAATTCAATAAATAAATCTACTTTTTTACAGTTTATTTGACAGTATATAGCTTTAATACTTTAAGCCAAAATACAATGTATCAGAGGAAACACTCTTGAGTTTCCTTATTTTGGTTTATTTGCTAATTTAGGAATAAAAAAATTCAAGTCCTTATCACTGTTGGCCATCAGAAACTCATGCATATTAATCTATACTGATACATTTCATAGTTGTTGCTACATGAACACTTTTATCTCTCCATCTATCTTGTTCTGTCTCTCATACTCCTGCAGAATTACTACATGACCTTTGAGTATATTAGGAAAAATGAGTACTCTCCCTTAGCCAATATGAATTGCCGCAGTTGAAACACTGTGCTCTCAGCTGTGAAAATATTATCATAGGCTTGGGACTTTTTTGAATGTTGATGTGACATACTCTATATCCCTAACACTACTTCAGAGACACAAAAGATCATTTGTAAGCTATTCATATTCAATTGTGGGGTGTATGTGTGTGTACGTACACGTGTGCGCACACACTTCTAGGAGTTTGAGAGAACTGGTGAAGAACATTTGATTCTGTGCACTATTGAAATAAGTTGCCTCTAATTTTAAGTAGCTAGGTGCTTCTTTAAGCCTTGTTCTATGCCCAATAAGCACTGAACACATTTGCCCGGTGGCACTGTAGCCCATATTTTACAGCAAAATACTGGGCAAGGTTTTGCCCAGTAACCTCTATATGTGATGGGCTCATGGGGAAAAGCTGTCCCATGAGCCCTTGCTGAAAAGGTGAGGCGAAAGCCTATATAAGGATTCTTCCCTTTGAGCTCACAGCCATTTTGTTTTGAGAGTTTCCCGCCTGCCCACCCTCGTGTTAGAGCCTCCACTGAGCAATTTTGGGTTGCTGGTTGACAGGGCTGGAAATGAATTTTCTCTCTCAACTTCATTGGCACTTGGTTGGGTTTTTTTCCACCTTTCTCTCAGTAAAATTGTGGCTTTCCTTTGTTAGGCAGAAGGACATTGTTTGTATGAGGCAGAAATGGCATTGGTCAAGACCAACACAGTATTTGTTGACATATAAGGAGCCTGAGGGGAGGACTGACCACAACAAACCCAAGCGTGGGTTTGGTATCTGCCTGGTTGGAATCAATTCCATCAACATGGAGCTTGTGGAATGATGAACTGATCCTGGGACCCAATGCCAACCCTTGCCCTGCCTGCTTGCCTGCTGCTGTCAATAAAGATTTGGTCTGATTTTATCCCACCACCATTGTACAATTTGAGATGATGTCACAATCTCCCAGTCTTTCCCATTTGGATCCACTCAGTGTGGAACCAGCACCCCTTGAATTCCCAGAAAAAAAGTTTAAAACTCCACTGCCTAGAAAAGCCAATAACTGGTTAGATGCCACACTCAAGGGGCAGGGTTCCCATCTTAATTATCAGGCCAAAACAATGAAGTTCTGCTAGTTGCTTACAACCCTATGAAGACTACAGTACTTGTAATTTCTGCCTCAGCTGCTAGCCATGGTCCTGAAACAGAACTTTCATCTTTTTCCAAAGACCTGACCTGCATTGTGATATCCATTTTGCTTCTGCTTTCACTTTCCTATGATGGTGCACAACTCCATAGATCAGGACACCACATGTATATTGACTAGCTGTGGATAGTAATGAACATTTGAATGCACATAAGACTTGCCATCCCACTGAAAGTAATGCAGTGTTTATAGACTTTCACATTCAAATTCACATTCTGATGTGTGCTCAGCATCTGATTTACCCTGTGTGTATAGCTTGAGCAACTCCTTGCTTGTTCAGCTTCCTCTCCATAGAATGTGCACCAGGATACTTGTCTCAGATGAACAATAATACCCACATCTGAAATCGAAGCTCAACAGATTATCATAGCATCAAAACTACAGCCATAGTTGCAGAGTTCAAGTTTTATATGCATGCTGGCTCTCATTTATCAGTTCAAGTGTACAGAGAGATTGTAGTCTTAATAGAAACTGGGAATGGTTTTAGAGTTCTACCTGATTAAATAGTTTCCCATTGTTATTTCTTAAAATAGAATTTCATAGGAACCCCTTAGTTTTCCTTTCAGAACTAATATGGTTCATTTTCACATTACCAACTTCTAGCAGTGCAAGGAAACAATGGAATAACCGAAAGTCCTGTTTTTACAATGTGCTTAGTTGTTGCTGTTCATATCCTGTTTGCCCTGATTGGTGAGGTAGATACTAAATAATGATCAAATTTATTCTTCCAAAAGTGTTGCAGTCTTGCTAAAGTATCTTGGCATAATGAATTTTTAGCTCACTTTCCAGTTTAACTCATTTTTTTTTTCAAAGAGAGTAGGAAGGGGAGAGAGAGAATTAATTTGATGGCAAAATACTTAAATATGTATTTGGAAGATATTTTAGTTCTTCTTAAATGGGGTCTAATAGTTTCACCTCCAATCTGTGTTTACACACATCTGATGTTGTGTTTGTGTAACCATTTTTTTACCCAAAATGTTTCCTAGCAAGTTTAGCATAAAAGGCAGTGCAGCCCTGGATCTTCAAGGGCTGAAGACTACTACTTGTCCCCAGAGGCAATAAAAATAGGTGCTAAGTAATTTTGTCCCAACTGAGAAGTCCAAGTCACAGATTCTGGGAATTACTGTTGTACACATGAGAGAGAGAGAAAAATACTTCCTCTCTTGTTTCAGTACAATTCTGTCCCCTTTCACTTTTGTTGGTTCTCAGCTATAGGTCTGTCCCATCCCACTTTGAAAGTCCACAAGAAAATTAAATTGTAAATATTTTGTTGACACTTTTTAAACATAAAACACACACATTGTGCATTTTATTGCTACATGTGCTTTCATGTTGTTTGTTTGTTTGTTTTTAAAAGTGCACGCAAACTGCATTATAAAATCCAGATAATTGAATAAGCCAGCTACAAGTCCCATTCTGATATGCAGACAAGTTCAGAAAAGTCAGATTGGGTGAAAAGTGGGACAAACAATTTTTTCCTTCATTCCTATTCCAGAAGCAGATTATCTAGCTTGTTGTTTGTCCCCCCCCCAAAAAAAAATGAAATTTCAACACAAGGAATATTCTTCCATTTATTCTACTTGTTGTATGACAACTTAAAATGATCTTTATCAACTTTGTTTTGCTCCTTTTGAAAACAAAGCTCTATTTCACTCTGAATCAAAACCTAAATTAAATCTTCTGTCTGTATTTCAAGGACAGTGCTGGGCATGCTAGGTCTTGTGCCTTGATTGGTATGCGCATATTATATCACCATGGCAGAACAGCGGTAAATTAGTTTTATCCTGAGCCAACGACATTCTGACCCAGTGTTATGCTGGTGATCGGCTATAGTTAGCATTTTGGTAAAGATTATTGCTTTGATCCTATGATAACTTAAGGAAGATCATGGTAGGAGAGTTTTCCATCTCCTACTACAGTCACCTGTACCATCTTATTGTGGGAAGGGTATCAGGGTGCCCTCCTGATCAATGTGAAATGGACTGGTAGAGGTGGGCACCTCCGGAAGGTGGAGTTTTTTAAGTTCTCAGAAGGGATACCTCCCATCCCATCCATGTTCAACATCCCATTTTCCATTGTTTAGGAGTGCCCTGCCCTCTGACCTTCAGGATGTGCATTTTGTGTCACACAGGTGGTTACAGGGAGAGTGGGAGATGGGCTCATTTGAGAGGAAGGGTGGGATGGAAATTTAAATAAAGAAATTTATCTTAGGATCCTGGTCAATATCCATATCAAGAAGTACTATATTCAATTTTTAAGTAACAGATGCCAGAGAAGTTATTTGGGCTCAGGTCTAGATACAAGCTCATAACAGGAGCTCTTAATGATTGCCCCAATTGAGAGGTGGGCATTATGCCACTGAATTAAATTTGGAGCTGGACCAAAAAAAAACCCCAACATCACCTAATCTATCCCCAACATCACCTAATCTATCCTACCTTCCCTCCTACTCAGCTATCACCTTGATGTCCGGATCCCTCTTCCCTCTTCCCTTTAAATTCTATAAAAGAGGCTGGGCCAGTAGTGGCAGTGGCAGCAGTAGGGATTTTTCAATCCCATCCCTGAGAGGCAGAATATCTCTATGCCCTCTGCTCCCACCCCAGTAAACAAGCACTGTATATGGCAGTGTGCCACTAAGGGAGTTCCCCATGAGCCATGGGAAATAATATAGTTTTTTTTATAAAAAAAAAAATCCACATTGCAGATCTGCTTTTAAGACCAAACTATGAAATATGTCGGCTCCCAAAGAGCTTAGATTTTCAAGGCACCTTCACAATACAGCCTCCTGTTCTTTGAATATGTCCAGATGAAATGGTGTTTTTTTAATACTATTTTTATAGCATCAGATATTTTACAGATTTGTTGTGCTGTTTTGATGAAGGAATATCATATAACATAGACATCAAAATGTGTGATTTCTTATACCCATCTACCTATTACAAGGGTACTCAAATCAATGTGCAGTAGCACTGGCAGTAAGAATGAGGCTGTTATGGAAATCTTTGTGCTTCTTTTCCCTTTAACTAAATTAGCCATTTCAGTTTATTTTTTCCCTGTATATGTAAGTGCAAGTAATAAAATTCTGTGCCGAATTGCAATGTAAATGTAACCAGAACTACCATTCCCTTGAAATAACATTCAAGCCTCCAGCACTTCTGATTCAATTTTCAAAGCTAACATTATAGCTGGCTAAAGATAATTATCCAAGCAGATATAATTTTGTTGTTTCTGTTTGAATGATTAATTATGAACTTCTGTTAGCCTGCTTGGATTTTGTTTGGTTTTGCTAATGTTTTTAAGAATTCAGACTCAGTCAGATAACTGTTTTCACCACAGTGTCACGTCAAAATACTTTTCACGTTATGCTAAAAGAGAACACCATTCTTCTTACAGCATCTCTGTCCTCTGTTTTCTTTTGGATGTACAAAGCTACCCATCTCAAATATTATTATCGTCTTCTATTTTATCATTGTTTCAGGATGAGATCATCTTTTCAAATGGAGCGGTTCAGAAATAGTCTTCTTTAATAAATACTTTTTATAGGCAGCTTGAGATTTAGACTTTTTCAGCACAGTCGTTCAAAGAGTCACAACCACATTTTACTCTTTGTGAAATAGTCCCTCAAGAATGTCCGTTCCTGTGAACAGGATAGGTGGTGACAAACCAACACGGTTTTCCTACTGGTGATATGGTAAGTGCGCGCGCGCGCACGCGCACACACACACACACACATCAATCATTTCTCCATCCAACCACATTGACAGTAATACTTGTCAGTTTTATCCTTGTCTTGCTGCCCTGGATCTTTTTAAAGCTTGATGGATGTGTGCTCTTGCAATTGAGATATTGTCAAGGGTTGCCCTCTTCAATACCCTTCCAGGTTGAATTTGTCTTTGAGATCATAATAGAGCTACCTACAAATAAGCCTATTCCTATCTCCACTGCCTTGCCCTGGACTCTTTTTCTTGGTTTCTTTAGAGCAGCCTTGCTCCACCATTGGGTCTCTGGATGTTCCTAAATTACAGCCTTAATAACCGCTGACCACTGGCTATGTAGCTGGGGGTGTGGGGGGTGGTAATCTGTTAGCATCAGGGCACTTAAGGTTGGGGAAATCTGCTTTTGGGAATAACAAAGTCTTAGGAACTGTTTACATTTTGATGACCTTCCTACCCTGATCCCCTTTTTTTAAAGGAGCCAGAACAAATATTCATTTAAATGATGAAAAAGGCAACAATTGGCCTCCTGATCTTATTGATTATGTAGTAAACCTTTCTTTATTAATGTAGTGAGGACATCTCAGATCAGTTTCTCAATTTGTTTCACAAGTAAAATGTTGTTTTCCCTATTGCCTTTCTTCTTCATTTTTTTGAGAAAATTGTTAACACTGTCCACTCTTTTGTGTACAACTGCAATTACACACTTTTACACCAAGAACTGTAATAATTATTCTTATTATTCTTTTTATTATGGTTTATTATGGTTTGTTGTTGTTGTTGTTGTTGTTAACATTATTATTAGAAGCTGAAATGGCAAGGTCCATTTTATAAGGGGGGAAATGTCTGCAAAACATTTTCTCTTTCTTTAGGAAATACTCTTGTCACTTGCACTGTAGATGTTAATTGGTTGGCTGGTGTAGCAGTTATGCCAGCATGATGAAATGATGGAATATAATACCAGTACAACAGTAGTCCTATGCCAGCAGATTGACAAATCCAGCAGCAGGTGTGAGATTACAATAGAAAATGTGAATTTGAAATTAACCTTGCCATTGTGACATATAATCCATGTGGATATTCATGAGATATCCATAAACTGGTTCCAGAATGATCACATGGAGCAACATTGTTGGCACATGAGTGCCCCCTTGCTATATATAGATGACCCTCATCCCTAAGTGTACTAATTTAGAATTGAACATGACTTGGGGTCTAAATGCAGTTTGCAAGTAATTACCAGAACTTTGATACAGAAGTCACTAGATATATGTGAGCTGGCAAACAAGTTTCAAAGCATTGTCCCCTTATGTAAAGAGAGGCTAATGAGTCTGACAGAGTTGCAACAGGGTCATCTCTCCCTGAGCAAGTATAAAATACTGTCGATGGAGCACTGTTCAGACTACAATATGTGTGCCAAGATGTTGCCTTCACTCTGTTGAATATGCTTTCCTGTTATGTGGATACTGAACAGATGACATTTATCAGTGGAGAGATGAGAGGAATGTGATCCTCTTCAATCTCCTTGGCTTTTGATACTGTCATCTGTGACATTCTTCTGGAGTGTCTCAGGGAAGGTTCTGTGCTTCAGCCATTCCATTCCTTTCTGGGCACTATTCAGAAAGCAGTTACATGAGGCTGCTCTCTGGCACTAAGGCAGTAGTCCTGTGGTGTCCCACAGGGTTCCATCATTTCCGCCATGCTGCCATCAGGAGATCTGTAATGATGTGCCACCAATATGCAGATGACATCCAGCTCTAACTCTCTGTTGCATCAGAATTGGAAGAGGCAATTGAAGTGTTAGACTGGTGCCTGGGGGCAGTCATGGACTGAATGTGGGCCAACAAACTGAAGAATAATCTTGAAAATACATAGGTTTGATGTGTCCTGGGTTCTCGAGTCTAGGGAATGGGAAGATGGGCCATCCAGGATGGGGACTGCACTCCCATGGAAGAGGTATGTAGTTTGGAGGTGCTCTTGGATTCAACTTTGTCACTGGAGCTTCAGGTGACCTTAGTGGCTAGGAGTGTCTTTTTCAATCTCTGGTTAGCTGACTAGTTAAATCCCTTTTTGGACAGAGATGCCTTGGCCATGGTACTCAATGCTCTGGCACCTTCCAGATTGGATTATTGCCATGTGCAAAAATCTTTATATGGAAAAGTATATTACTAACTTCAAAATGTGGTAAGCCAGCCCTGGTGCACTTGGGGGCCTTACTATCCCCCCTCCCCCCACTGAGCAGGACCCTGGACTTGTACACCCAAGTCATGCAAACAGCAGACCAAAAAAAACCCTCTTCCTTTCCTAATGCACAATCCTCTGACAGTACTCATGTCCATATTGCTTCAGCCTTCTGTTAAGTAATAGAAATAGGTGTGTGTGTGAGAGAGAGAGAGAGAGAGAGAGAGAGAGATTTGTGTGGTCTGAGACCAAGTTAAGGCCTAGCACAGCCCAAGGGATTGATTCAGACTTAATTTGAAGTTCATAATAACTTTTTGGCAACTGGGAAATCAGTCCATTTATTCCAAATTAATTACATATAAGATTATGGGCAGTTTGCCCATCTCTAATATTAAGGTGTTATAACCTGAAGCTGTGATGTGTGTGCTATCAAATGTAACAGTTGTTGCTGCATCTAAAAAAAGGAAAGCATCAAATGCAGCTTAAAAATACATTTTAGAACTGGAAACCTCTCCTGTTGCGTAATTGAGATTAAATGGTCAGAGGAACAAAAGAAAATAGTGGTTTTCAATTGACATTGCAAAGAGCGAAATCATATCCTTTGTAATGATAGTGAATGGGCACTTCTATACCATATTAATGCAAGATAGTTTCCTGTGTTGGAAGCTTTCTGTTTAAGTGGGCTATTTCATTAAGTGGGATGGAACATACATTGAAAGTGCAGTTTAATTAATTCCTTCTTGATTATATTACAAACTATGCTATCATCCCAATTCAGTTGAATTTCACTAACCACTTGCTGACCCATTGGGGATTAGTAAATTTTGCAAATTAACAAGCAATCACACTGGCTCATATGTCTTTCTGTTTCTTCGTTTTAAATAGCACACAAATTAATTTAACTTTCGTATTATACCCCTTTTAGAACAGGTGTGTGTGCCAAAACAGAGGGCAACATAAGTCTCTGCTTCTTGGAAGGTGGATAGACAGTGGGTTACATCCAAAGACTTGCGGAAGATTGTTTTTGGAGTACAGGAGAGTCAGGGAGTTGAACCTGGAACTATTCATTTTTCTTGCATGTACCAAAATACAGTAAGCAGAATCTTTGAGCTGTAGAGTGACAGAGGTAATTCGATATCTGCTTTGACTTCATTTCCTCCCCACTTTTTATTTTCTTCCAGCGCTTATAACAGCTCAACTCTAAAAGCCTTTCAAAGCTGCACATGCTCTCAACTTAGTTCTCTTCTAGCCGAACTTGCTTTCCTTCAGTGTGACGGGAGGAGCAAACTAGTGTGACTTGGGGGAATGACTGTAGCTCATTGGCGGAACATCTAACTTGTGTGCAGAAGGTCCCAGGTTTGATTCCTGGGATCTCCAGGTAAAAATGGGGCTTTCCCTCATCTGAAACCCCAGAAAGCCATCGCCAGTCATAGTAGATGATACGGAGCTAGACAGACCAAATAGCCTGACTCAACATAAGGCAGCTTCCTGTATTCTCAACTAAACAAACAGAATACAGGTGTCTGCTTATCCAGGTGGGCTACTTTGTGTGAGGTATAATTATGAAGACAACGAGCTGTGTCATGAAGTGCCATCAAGACCTTTTATTACATTTCACGCACCAGAGTTTACTTCAGTTGTAACAGAAACTGCTTCCATTTTTTTATTTTTTTTTATTTTTTGGTCCTTTTACGGTCCAGTTAACTGCAAGAAAGGGAAAGCTGAATAACATTTAAACAATTCTTGGTAGACTTAGATATCGTCAGATTAATAATAATACTGTTTACTGAGGTATCCAAGGTGTTTTATAACCCTCCCGCCTCATAATGTGCCCTTTCTTGATTTTCTCTGTGAGGTTAGGTTGTATTTGGATGTTCAGATTATGCCTTCTGTCAAGTTTTAAAAAAATCAGGAGAGAGGAAAAACACCTTTCACCGGGATGGATACTGGGAATGTGCAATCATTTCCTTGGTGTGTGATTATCAGTGCTGTGCTAGTGCTAGTAACCTGCAGATTGAGACTAATTGGGCTTAACATTATAAAACTCACTTCTACTGCTCTGAAGCGGTATCATATTTGAAAATAGCTAAAGCTGTAAAGACAAAAAAGAGATTGCAAAGACCTGAGTGAATGTGCATTAAAATGGATTTTTAATTATTTGTTTATTATAGTTATTTGGCATTTATTATAGAAAAGTTGTCAAAGCAGCTTACATTTTTTTTAAACAAACAAACCAACCAACCAGACAATACCAAATCTAAAATACAGCATGAAATGAGTGCACCCTACAGCTGTGGAGAATGAAGTCCAATGTGAATAAGTGTAAAATAATGCATATTTGGGCAAAATACTAATCTAACACTAATCACTGATTACTAATCACTAATGGAGTGGTGCCTGATGAGGAAATGGTTCTTGGGGTCAGAGCAGATAGCTCCATGAAAATGTAAACCCAGGGTGTTGCAGCAGTAAAACAGGTAAATTCCTTGTTAGAAAACAATAGGAAAATATTTGAAAATAAAACTGCCAATACAGTGGTACCACTGAATTGAAATGTCAGCCTTCATGACACAGGAAAACAGCCAAGTAAACAGCTATTTTCGTGGAGGTCAAGGTATTAACTGATATGCATGAAATTTCATATATAGCTTAGCTATATAATCCCTAGTGTAGTAAGACAAGACCTTCGGAGCAGGCATTTTTTTAAAAAAGCTTTTTTATTAACTGCCCTGGTAGGGCAGTAATTGTTCCTTGATAATTTGTCACACCCCCTCCATGATGGCACCTGGGGTGACCCGCCCCCTTTCCTATGCCCTGGGTAAAGGTATATTCAAACACACATGGTACAGAGAAAGGGGATAGAGGGATATTTTTCTACCTCTCTCAAAATACTAGAGCCCTGGATCATCCAAGAAAACTGAATGGTGAGATTCAGGACAGACAAAATGAGACACTGTCACTGACGATAAGGCTGCCAATGGATGTAAGGCAAGATGGCTATAACATCTTCAGGATAAGAAGTAGCATGTATTAGTGTTCGGTTATGTCCTTAAATTGTATGTGCAATTTTTTTGGTATATATATACTGGTGTGTGTGTGTATGTATATGTGTGTGTGTGTGTGTGTGTGTGTGTGTTAGTTTTGTAATTTCCCAAAAGCTTCTTTTAAGAAGAGGTCATATTTGAAACTTCCTGGGAATTGGAGATTTGTTTCAAACAAGATATTTATACTACAAGAAATTTCAATATTTTATCATGCTATTTTTGGGCTTTGCCTTCTATTTTCAAGATAAATGCCACCCGTTAAGCCCTCAATAGGGCCAACACTCCTGTCTGGGAACAATAAAGCTGTTTTTGATTTTAATTAAACAGCCTTCAGTTCCTGGCAGTTGCTGCCTCTCTGGGCTCAGTATCAATATGTTCACAAACAAAATATCATCTTAGCCAGAAGGTTATGAACACCATAAAACCAGCTCTAAATTTATCCCCCTATATGCTTAGGGGGGAAAGGAAGCTAATAACATACAAAATTAAATAAAATAACAAAATAAAATAAAATAAAATAATACTTGTAGCACCAATCATCACCAGTTCCAATAAACTGTATATGCGGCTAAGACTATATATATATTGTCCCAATTGGCATCATTTTACATTTGCTTATAATGAATCATGTTTGCCATTTTAATATCTATTCACCAAGTCTGGAGAGATCCTTTTGGAGCTCCTCACAATCTATCCTCCGACCTTATGAACCTGAACAATTTGGTGTTAGTAAATGTGGCCACATTGCCACTCACCCTAACTCTCGGTAGTTTTTTAAAAGTTTAAAGCATGTTTAAAAGCATAGGTCCCAATACTGATCCTTGGAGAACCCTTTACATCCTTCCATTATGATAACTGTCATTTTACGCCTTCTCTCTGTTTCCTGTTCCTTACCAGATATCACTCCATAAGATGACAAGTCCTCTTACATTTATAATTAAAACAAAATAAAAAATAAAAAAATCCTTCCAGTAGCACCTTAGAGACCAACTAAGTTTGTTCTTGGTATGAGCTTTCGTGTGCATGCACACTTCATCAGAAGCCATGGCTTTCCCCCAAAAAATCTTCAGAAGTGTAGTTTCAAAAGAGCAATGATAATTGTTAGGACGCTAAGAAACTACATTTCCCATTAAGCTTTGGGTGAAGTCATGGCTCTTAAAGTGGTATAAGAATGCATTAAATGTATGGTGAAGATTATCCCACAGAGTTAAAAGTGGAGATGGGAAAAGATGACACAAAATAAATTATTGGAAAGAAGAACTCAAACAGCGGAAGTAATGTCAGTGTCACAGTTGGAATGCTGTTGGAGAAACAAGAAAAAAAGCCAGAAGGCCGCAAAGTATTCAGTTTTCTGAATCCACTAAAGATCAGAGCACTGACAGGGCTGGGAATTGCTTTATTGCAGGGTTTTGGCCTGAGTACAGAAACAGCCTGAGATTTTAGTTTTGTTATTTTCATTTGTTCTTATGGTTCAAACTGTTGAAATTTTCTTTTAAAGAATAACAACAGCCATTTAAATTTCTGCTATCCAAAAACTTTTATATAAAATAAAAAAATAAAAAAATCCTTCTAGTAGCACCTTAGAGACCAACTAAGTTTGTTCTTGGTATGAGCTTTCGTGTGCGTGCACACTTCTTCAGATACACTGAAACAGAAGTCACCAGACCCTTATATATAGTGAGAGAGTGAGGAGGGGTATTACTCAGAAGGGTGGTGGGAATGGGGGATTGGCTGATGGGTGTGGAAAACCTGAAAGTTGTTAACAGTCGTCAACAGGGGAGTAATACCCCTCCCCACTCTCTCACTATATATATAAGGGTCTGGTGACTTCTGTTTCAGTGTATCTGAAGAAGTGTGCATGCACACGAAAGCTCATACCAAGAACAAACTTAGTTGGTCTCTAAGGTGCTACTGGAAGGATTTTTTGATTTTATATTTTGTTTTGACTATGGCAGACCAACACGGCTACCTACCTGTAACAAAAACTTTTAGAAAGAGCTAAATTTCTTTTGTTTTCGCTTTGTGACCTTACTATTTACCGCATGTCTAATTCGTTCACCAAACAGCCTAGTACAGAAAGGGAGTGTAGATTAAAGAGGTTAAAGAGCTGTTTTGTTGAGGAAGCCAGGGATTAAATATATCCACTTGGTGGTAGCAGTGAGGACTGAAGAATAATAGCTTGGATTTTGTTGGTTTGCTTGCCTCCCATCTCTCTTACACCACACAAAATGTGAATTTGTTGTAGAAAATGCAGAAAATAAAATAAAATGGTAAAGCTGTTTCATATTTATTTCACTACTGCAAGGATAGGAGTGAAAAGAAATCTATTTGCTGCTCCTCAGTGCTGCTCTGCTGCCTCCCTATAAAGTCCCTATGACCTCACTGCAAGTATGGGCTGATGAAAGCATTGCAATGTATATAAAAATTTCAATTAGCTTGCTATCAGGCATTCAGTGGGCAGCCTTGGGGGTGCCCCATCCCTTCAAAAATTTTAAGCTCCTGAGAGCTGCTGAGGAAGCTGAATTCTAAAGAATGAAAATTCCAGCAGTGCACCATAATGGCATTTTCAAAAGATGTTCCCCAAAGGGCAAAATAGAAACAAAATATGGACAGCGATTCATGAGAGAGAGAGAAATATCAGGATACTGGGACTGTACCTAGTGAATAGGAACACCTGGAAAACATGCTTATAAAAGGGTTGGGAAAGATTCGGGAGGGGGCACATAGGAGTCAAAAAATATTTATTAAGAATGCAATTAGAAGGATCAGCTTCAAATTCTAGCAAGTAAACAACGGGGCTGCATTTCGGCACAAACTATTTCTGTTATAATTAAACCCTTCTGCCCAGTGTGTACATTTAATTTTAGATGTGTGTAAGAGATCTGTGTTAATATGCCCTTTGCTAACTATCTGAATAAACCGGCAAGGAGAGGGTTTTTTTTTTTAAAAAAAAACCTTTTTGCAGTGAGAGTGCTAATAGTTTACAGATATTTACATATTGTACAGAGCCTAATGAGTGTGACTTTATGAGTGTGAAAGTCCTATGAAATCTTCTTATTAAAAGTCAACTATTAATTTGACTTGCTTTAGCGGGAGCAGTACCGATCCTCTAATATGATTAATTTGACTCTGGGGCACCATGCTTTATGTTCAACGTATTACTTGAATTACTGAGGCACGCCATGCAGATTCCCCCAGGCCCTGACATTGCTCTTAAATTTATAGCTAGCTGTCCAGCAATCCTAGTTCTGAGCAACATTCCAGGTCTGGTCACCATTTTGTACTGAATATGCCACGTAGCACATACTGAGAGTTCTTGTAACAGCAGAAACACAACCAGGCAAGAGTCAATATTAAAGAGGCAATATTAAAGATACAATAAAATCAGTAGATTCTCACAAAAATTACAGTAAGTTAGGGGATCTGAACTTTCCACCCAGGTGGTACATTTGAGAGAGCTAAAAATTGCAGAGGTCACAAAATAGCAATGCAATGGAGGAAACGATAAACAGCTTGAAGCAGAGACTGGAACCATCAGATGATGGTGGTTATTATTATTTTCCTATATTATAATTAAAGATTTCATTGTTTACAAAAATACATGCATTGTCTCTTTTTCAAATTATTTTTTCTACAGATCAGTTTAATTTGTTGTGAGACATTAGTGTTGCATATAGTATAGTGGTACCTCTAGTTACATATTTAATTCGTTTCGGGGTGCCATGTGCACCCCAAAATTCCGCAACTAGAGGTGGCGCTTCTGTGCACGGACACGGCACAATAGAGCGCTTCTGTGCACATGCGTGGCGCGCAGAGCGCATCTGCACATGCGCGAGCAGCGAAACCCGGAGGTTTGCTGCGGCCATAACCCGAAGATTCCGTAACCTGGAGGTTACACAACACAAGGTACCACTGTATTTGGTTAGGAAGAAAAGAGGGAAAGAGGGGGAGGGGTAATGGTGAGTGGGTGATGGCATGGTTTTCTATTGATACCCAATCCATTTTTGAAATTGCTAAATCCTTGAGGCTAGGAGTATCATAGTGCAGCTTTCTCCAGTGCTAATTACAGTCCTTGCCATTGGAGATTTTATGACTCAGTCTACTTTTTCAGTTTAGGCAGAATTTGCTGATCCAGAGGTTGTAAGTAGAAAAAGCTTTCCCATTTTGTGTTTTCTCTCTTCTGCCCAACATGGCTCTCACAGTATTTTCACTCACCTGCCATTTCTTCTTCTTTCACACCCTCAGATTGCCAGTTTCTTCCATCCCTTGTTCCTGCTCAACTTTCATTCACTGCTTCTTCCTATAATAGCTTTCAACTCTTATCCCCTTTGTCTCTGTTCCAATTTTATTATTATTATTGCAGCTGCAGCTGCTAGTATCTGTGTAACCAAAAGGCTCCTGTATGACCTGAGGATGGGCTGCAGGGCTGAGACCCATGGTGGGCACTTGCCCACAGTTCAAGAAATGCTTCAGTAAGGCAAGTCTGAAAAAGTATTGACAAAGCCAGAGGAAAATGAAGAGATGGGAGAAGAAAGCATATTAAGCTGCCCATACTCTATGCAAGCAATAGTTAAGGCAGTCTTTATGTGTGTAGAAATGAATAGGTAACATGGCTGATAAAAACTCAAAACCTAGGCTTAAATTCCTCTGGAGACTGCTTAAGAATGAATTGAGTCTGTAAACCTTCTATATTCACAGAGACATTAAAGAAGACTTTTCTTATTTTACCATATTCTCTTGAGGAGATGACTCACCCACTCATATCTGTACCCGCTATTTATCCTGCCAACAATTTCTTTAAGATTTTAAGTGGAGAAAGTGTGATGTTATCTTTCAAGTAATCATCTCTTTCTTTGGTACAATTAAATGTCAGCTCTAGTGAGGGTAAACAACAGAAGTTACAAGGAACATCTTTCCCCCCTACTTGAATATGTAAAACAGACTATCTAGAGGTATCTAAATTAACTAATGCTGTATTTGGCCCTTACTTATATGTGGTAAGTCTCTAGAAAGGCACTTAAACCTATTACTACCATTATGCACAATATTAGTTTAATAAGGATTTTGAAAGGAAGGGAATTCTTTTCCCATTCTGTTATTTCACCCTCAGTTATAGATGAAGCAGAAATACGCAGAAAGGCACAAAATCTGAATTGTAACAAACAGCTTATAGAGATGGGCAAAACCTAGCCATCCCAATCTGGATTGGCCCAGGACTTTGTGGAAAATTCCTAGTCCTGTTAGTGATGGGTCCCCTTTTCTTGAACCTCTTTGTTTGGTAGATGGAAAAGGAATGAAAACAATAGCAAAAGCTCTTCCAAAGTTTTTAGCTCTCTGGAATGAAGGTTTCTGAACATGGATGATGTTAGGCTGTACTATTATTATTATCCATTCTGGTCATTGAGAAGAATTAAAAAAAAAAAAAAAGCTTTTAAGGATGTCAAAACAGACTCTCAGATTTCCACAGTTAAGTGAGAAAGGGGTTATCCTAACCCTAAGTTTAAATCAGAAAATTCTAGAGCCTGTGACCCTTTCAGATCCAGTCGACCTTGCCAATGGTTGGGGGATGAAAGGAGTTGTCTAGGCACATTTGGAACGCCTGCTCTATTTCTTTATTTATACTGGTCAATGAGAAATGAAAAGTACGTCCCATAATGCACTGCACAAGCAGCTCAGAAAACCCCTCAGCTGTAACCCCATGTCCGCTATTTCACATGCCCACAAGCAATCTGAGAAATATTGCCTTATTGTCTTTTTTTTAAAATGAAAAATGGTCTCCAAATATTACTTTAAATAAATAATAAAAAGAGAAGGTAAGTATCGAATGAGATTTCTGTCACCAAATAATTATGAGCCAAGATAAAATGTTAAGGGGGAGGGAGTTGGGCCCAATTCATGATGGCCCAGGGATTCCCAAACTGAGAAGTTCGTTTATATTTTATGCATCGTAATATATGTAAAGATCAAAGCCTTATTTGATCTGGTCAAAAAGAAGTATAGAAGATCACAAGGCGAGCCACACCTTCAATTGTTTGCAGGGCACAGGATTTCTTCATTTTCTGCACACTTCAACAGTCCCTGGATTTAGAAAAGAAATGTTTGCTATGGCAGCTGGGATCAGAATGCACAATCTTACAATCCCCTGAGAGAAAGGGATTTTCTATTGGCACCCAAGAACACATCTATGCTTGCACAATATAAAGTTGTGTCTAGTAGAGTGTAACAGTTGGCACATTATGGAATAGAAGGAAAAGGCAAGTCCTGAATATGATGAAATTGCATATAAATATAATTTGAATATAATGACATTTCAAAACATAAGCAATAATTTGAGAGTAAAAACAGGAACTGCTACCCAGCTCTGCAGCCAGCCTCCTTTGCTAGGTGGGCCAGCCATGTTTCTAGGTGGAAAATTGGGGGGGGGGCACATAGCATCAGCTAATACCTCTAATTTGTTTTGCCTTGTTTGGTTGGAAATTTTGACAAGCATTGCAGAAAGTTGCATCAACTGTACATCAAGGCAATTTTCTTACAAGATATATTTTTTCTTAATACTAATGCATTTTGACCTATATTTAGTTCTCCAGAAAATGAACAATATTTTTCTTAAAAAGTGAGAACAATATTTTATTTATAATATTGCTAAACAGATAATAATCTCAAAAATAACTGTACAAAGTCTATATATTCTCACTATGTCCTGAAAAATGCCGTAAACTAATAGGATTAAAAATAGATATGCAATACTTAAAAATAAGTATGCAATAACATACTTTTTTACAATGAGGAAAAAATGAATGTAATCATCTAAAATAAACAGATTGGATTTCACTGCAGTCTACAATTTTATATAAGAAAAATATATAAATATTTTTGATCACTTTAGTTTAAAATATTCAGCAATAACAACTAAAATTTAATATAGAAGCACTGTCACTGTGAAATATTGCAAAGACTGTGCAAGTGGATCTTGTGAGTTTGAAAAATTCCTCACAGAAGGTTGTAGGTTCAGTTCCTGGTATCACCAGTAAAAAGATTCTGGAGATTCTAAGTACCAGGTGCTAAGATCGAGCTGTTTCTATTCAGAGCACACAATACTCAACTAGATAAGTCAATGACCTGGCTAAGTAGCATTATAAGTACCAGTTTCTTTGTGGCATTGTGGTAGTTTTTTTCAACTGCCAGACAAAACATACTTTTCCTAGCACCTTCTCCTATTGAATTAGTGCTTTTTTTCTTGGGGTAGGCAGGGGTACACATACCCCTAAACATTTTGTGAATTGTAGGTTTGGCCTCATTGAGGGGCAGTATTTCAATATTCCAACGAGATGGTTGGACAGTGTTCTCGAGGCTACCAATATGAGTCTGACCAAACTGCGGGAGGCAGTGAAAGACAGGTGTGCCTGGCATGCTCTGGTCCATGGAGTCACGAAGAGTCGGACATGACTGAACGACTGAACAACAACATTTCAATATGAGTAGGAAAATGAGAGTACCCCTCAACATATTTTTTTTTGTTTAGAGAAAAAGTAATGGTGCCCATCCTAGTTATGCCCTCTGCTAGCCCCATTTCGCCATCATCCATGTGTTGTTGGCATGTATGCAAGATGAAGTCTCTGGGTTCCAAATGATGGGGAGGGCCAAAGGCATGGTGTGTACAGGTGCAGGACTAGGTGTGGCCCCACTTTGCCAGTCACAGGATTGTCAGTTATGTCCTTGGGAAATCACCAAATAAGATTCATGTTGTGTGGTAAACTGCTTTTGAAGGAGTTTCCAAGAGCAAAAGATTGTGTTTTAAAAGAAAAAGTTAAGGACTTCCGGCGGCAGCGCCATAGCGGGTGGTCGGGGCTGCTTCGGCTGCGAGGCGCCCGGTACACCCCGGGGGTTAGGAGCCCCGCAACCGCATAGCGGGGCTCCGGTTGGGGTGCGGGAAGAGCGTCCCGCACCCTGGGCTCCCCGGCTGAGCCCGTTGTGGCTCCGAACCCTTCCCCCGCACCCCCTGTAAAGGGGGAGTGGGGGTGAAGGGACCACGGAGCCGGGCTATAGGGGATATGCCCCAACCGGGGTGACGTTGCGGCGACAAATCCCGAGATGAGCGTCGAGTTCTACCTGCGATGTATAGCTCCGAAGAACCCGGTGGTCGTAAGTACCAGATGGGACTAAACAATATGCGTTTTGAGCGATCCGGGGGGAAGAAGAAAGGCAGCCTGCCTCTTTCCCTTTGGTTAGAAGAAGCTAACCAGTTTGAGTGACTGTTGCTAATGAATGGATTATAAAGTATCTAAATTTTGAAGAGTGACACTGTTACAATCTCCCTTTGGGGAGTAAAGGAGCGAAAGATATCTCCGTTTTAAAGTTTCGATATTTGCATCCTGGTTTCAAAAAATGGCGACGAAAAGTTCCAACCGAGGTGGAAAACAACCTTCACAAAAGGAAGGACATGGAGAAAGGAACTGTAACATGACACTCACTCCTATCCCCCCTTCTACTATGCTGGGCTTTGTCTGTAAACTTGTTTTGAACTCCACTCTGACGGATGAACAAAGGCTACTTGAGTTGAGGCTGGAGATTCTTTGTCGGAAGGTGAAAGCCTTGTGTGGGGGCTTGAAAAGAGATGAATTTCCCACAGAGGAGGCTTTTGAGTATTTTGACACTTTGGAAGAAAACCTCTGCAATGAGCTGAGAGGGTTGACAGGAAGATGGAGAGAAATGACAGGGCTACTCTGGAGAAAAGATTTCGTTTTTGGGGGTGGCAGCCCCAAGACGGCGACAAGTTTTGTTATATCCAGCCCCCGAGGTGTGAGCTCGAGGGCATGGGACAAAGAATTAAGAAATTCTCAAGAAGAAATGGCACGGTTTGGAGTAACAGAGCAGCCGGGAAAAGGGGAGCTGGACACCCTGAAGTTCGTTGCAAGGAGCGTTTGGAGCTGTGCTTGGTTCTGTGGCTATTCGGGGAAAGAAGGCAACTGGAAATTAGACTCTGGCACCATCAGGAGAAAGACAATGGATAGACGGGGAGTGGGGTGATGCATTTAAGTTAAATATAAAACGGTTGGATACGGTAATTCGAAACAGGAGTGAAGACCGGTGGTGTATTTAGACTGTTTGTTTTTAAATAAGTAAAGGAGATGTCAGAGGTTCCATGTTACTAGCAGCAGACTATAGGATAGAAGAATAAGTAAGGAATAAGATAAGAATTATTCATGAGGATTTACGATGTTGTATGATAATAATGGGGTATTAGTAAGGAAACTAATATAAGATGAATTATAGATAACGTGGAGTAAAACGACTACTATATGTTATATATAAAATCATGTTTAAATTTTGTTTGTTTTTTTAAAAAAAGAAGTGGTTAAAATAAATAGATTAAGGGGATAAAACCAAAGGTGAAAAGGCAGGGGAAGTCTGGTCAAGACTTGGAACAAGAAATATTTTTTTTTCTGAAGAGAAGTTTAATGAAGAAGAAGAAGAAACTTGGCAGTGTTTGTATTTGTTTTGGGTGTGTATAGGATTTGTATGTGTATAAATGTAGGTGTGGGTATGGGTTTGTGTTGTAATAAGAAAAATGTTAATAAATTCTTATAAAAAAATAAAATAAAATAAAAAGTTTTAAAAAAAATCCAGTGGGTGAGAGTCCCTTGTGTGAGCAGGATTGTTCTGTCTGTTCAGAGATACTATTTTATAGGCCTTATCAAGTCCTTTTAGAGTTGTCTCCCAGTTCTCTTGTCTGTCTTTGCTTGGAAGCATCGTTTTGTGTTTACACACACTGAACCCAGCAGCGTCTGATCTTATAAGCTCTACACAAAATAGAAAGTGAACTAAGCATAATTGTAATACGTTATTAAAAGATCTCTTGTGGACATCTCTGTACACTTTTAATTAATTCTTGCATTTGTTATGCTTTTGCAGTGCAAAATTTGTTAGGTTAGGTTACAGAGACAAAAGAGAAGGAAGTGTAAGAATTATCTCAGTTCAATCTATATGGTCTCAGTTTTATAATACTGGAAGATTTACAGCTTTGGAAATAAAACGAGTGAGATTTATCCCCAGGGTGTTAGGATTCAAAAACAAAAATGAGGAATGAAAAGCCTAGCAACCTAATTCCTGCAGTAGCAATACTTTCCTGAAGCTCTGCTGAATGGCAGAAGATCATGAAGGTTCATTTTGGGTTTTATTTTCCCATAGAAAGGAAATTTGTTCCCCACATTCAGGATAGCTCCTCAAGCCTATTTCAAATTGCTGGAATTATTAGTAAGACCATAAGGAAGAGCCCTGCTGGGGACGAAAGGCCAATCTAGTCCAACATCCTGTTCCCAACGTGGCCAGACAGATGCTTCTGGGAAGCCCACAAGCAGGATATGAGGCCAATAGTGTTCTCCCTCTGTTGTAGCCCCACAGCTGATATTCAGACAAATACTCCCTGTGAACATGGAGGACAGATTGCTGGGGTTTGTTTCTCATGAGGAACAACAATAGCAGCATGACAATGCTGTTGTGAGCACCTCACTTCCCTGAGTGAAAAGTTCCAGTGGCATTGCTAACTGGGGTTGGTTTCCTTTAATAATAATACTAATACTACTACTACTACTACTACTACTACTACTAATAATAATAATAATAATAATAATAATAATAATTTTTATTTATACCCCACTTGGCTGGGTTTCCCAGCCACTCTGGGAAGCTTCCAACAAAATATTAAAAATACAATAAAACATCAGACATTAAAAAACTTTCCTAAACAGGGCTGCCTTCAGATGTCTTCTAGAAGTCAGTTTATTTCTGTTTATTTCCTTGACATCTGATGGGAGGGTGTTCCACAGAGAGAGAACTTCAGTCTTAAGGTATTTTTGTAATATTTTTTTGTTACAAATATATGTATACAGCAGCCTCCCTCCACGTGGTGCCATCTATGGTCAATGACAAGGCATGATGGGAGCTACAGTACAAGTTATGGAGGCTACAAGATTAGGGTAGGCTGATGTAGCTGCTACCCACCCACCCACCCACCCACCAAAATGTCCTAAATCTACTCTTCTTCCTCTTCCTCTTCCTCTCACACACCATTCCTATAACCCATCCCATCCCATTCTGGTCCATTAACCATCATTCTGCCTCTAAGTAAGGAAATTACAGTCCATGCAAACTTTAGCCCTTTTTTGAACTCCATCTTACCACACATTTCTTTTTATTTTCTTTTAAACCCTTCACTTCCTTGTTAAAGTTAGAAGTTTAATGTGCATAAAATGTAATGTTTGCATGCATTGTAGCTAAATAATATCTAAAGCATTGAATTCGCTTTATACAATGAGTTGGTCTTTTTCTTGGTCTTCCTTAATGACTGAAAAGGAGTTGTTACTGCCACAGATGTTAGCACATTTTCAATGCAAGCAGAAAGGGAAGGAGAAAAAGACTCAGTCCTAAATGCTCTACAGGTGGAATCACAAGTCAAAAATGCCTTCCAGTGTTAAAAATGAATGCTGGTTATTAATCTTAGTTTTTACAGATATTTAAAAATGACATTGTGAAGCATTCAATAAAGATTTGGAATGAAAGTTCTACCCTTTAATTAAGAGTCATTTCTTAATACAAAAAGTGTTTTCATGCCCCAGAAAATTTGTGATTTATTAAATACTTGCGGCAGATGTAGGTAGAAATCCATATTTTATTGCTTCAATGGCAGTGAAGCCTCTGACACAGTGTGAGCAGTCATGATGGCTCACAATGTTCAGGTACTCAAGGAACAAAGCAGCGTGGCTTCTGGGATGGAAGGAAAATATATCCGTTGCCATATGTCTGACAATTTTGCAAAAAAAAGAGGGGGGGAAGAAAAAAACTTTACTTCTTGAAATATGGCAACCCTAGATTACCCATTTTACACAAAGGTAGGCTGAGGTCTGGAAAACGGTCTGGTGTCTGGTGTCTGAGGACAGATGTACAGTACAGTCAGCCCAGGGAACAACTTCTTCTTCTTCTTCTTCTTCTTCTTCTTCTTCTTCTTCTTCTTCTTCGGCACTCACTCATAGCTGAGTAAGATTGTCTTCCATGAACACAGTTTTAACAATGAGTCTGTAAGTGACTGTGGAGGCCAATTCTGGATCCACACGTCCTTCCACAGTGGGGACATTGGTTTCCGGGTGGGAGTTGATCATCTCCCTTGCGTCCTGAGTTTGAGTGTCTTCAAAGCCCATGACACCTTTGGTAAAGGCTGTTCTCCAATTGGAGCAATTGCAGGCAAGTAATTCCCAATTGTTGATGTTTATACTGCATTTTTAAAGATTTGCCTTGAGACGGTCTTTAAACCTCTTTTGTTGACCACCAGCATTACACTTTCCATTTTTAAGTTCAGAATAGAGTAGTTGCTTTGGAAGATGATCATCAGGCATCTGCTCAACATGACCAGTCCAACAAAGTTGATGTTGAAGAGTCATTGCTTCAACAGTGGTGATCTTTGCTTCTTCCAGGACACTGACATTAGTTTGCCTGTCTTCCCAAGTGATGTGTAAAAATTTTTGGAGACACCATTGATGGAATCTTTCGAGGAGTTGGAGATGGCGTTTATAAGTGGTCCATGTTTCACAAGCATATAGTAAGGTTGAAAGTACAAAAGCTTTGTAAACAAGCATTTTGGTTTCCCTGTGAATGTCTCGGTCCTCAAACACTCTGCACTTCAATTGGGAGAAAGCTGCACTTCAATTGGGAGAAAGTCTTAATACATAGTATGCAGTGGACTAAGCGAATAACCTGAAGGGGGGCAATGAGGTATAAGATGAAAGCCAATGGTGCCTGTCCACACATGGAGCAGAATTCACTTGTGTAGAGGAACTTTCTCCTCCCTCCTCCCTTTTCATGCAACCTCCACAAAGCAGCTCCAGTGATTTGGGAGATACTCCAGAGCAGATTTGGGTATGTGTGAGGTCTGTGAGAATTCTGCTTCTGCAGCTTTGACTATCATCAAAAGAACAGAGGGCATGTAAAACTGAGGAATGAAGGCACTAATCAGACAGCAAGCTCTGAAGAAACCTCACCATTTAAATCCAAGAGGAGCTGCATGCCATGGAGGAGTCAAAGAGAAATGCTGGGGAGACCAGCTGACTGAAGTGGGACAAAATAGGCAGCGGCCTGAAAAGCAAGAATCTGAGAGAAAAATGAGTTGTGAAGGCATGGAGCTCAAGAAAGAAGGTGCCAAGAGAAAATATGGCACAGGGTTTCAACAGAGGGAGGCTATGGCTGCAGCTCTGCCCCACTGGACAAGCCACAACTGTTCTCTGGACATTCTAGTCCTAATACACAGGGAGGAATTCAGTGTAGTGCAATGGCAATTGTTCCATAAGTGTAAGCTTTTGTGTAAGCACCTGCACACTGTTCTGGGCATTCTCCTGACCACACTACAAAAGCCAATTTAGGAGCATTCAAGTGGAGAAGGAAACCCTATTGAACTAGCAGAAGTCCTTGCATAGACTCACTATTCCAATTTTGCCCATTGTGTGTATGAAAAATATAGGTTATAATTAGTATTCAATAATCCAAAATTACAGTGGTACCTCGGGTTACATACGCTTCAGGTTACATGCTCTGGAAATAACCCAGAAATAACGCTTCAGGTTAAGAACTTTGCTTCAGGATAAGAACAGAAATTGTGGCGCAGTGGCAGCAGGAGGTCCCATTAGCTAAAGTGGTGCTTCAGGTTAAGAACAGTTTCAGGTTAAGAACGGACCTCCGGAACGAATTAAGTACGTAACCAGAGGTAACACTGTACTGAAAACATGTATGTTACACTGGAAGGCGCTAAGTGCTTCTGCGTATTAAAAAGGTAAAGGGAACCCTGACCATTAGGTCCAGTCGCGGACGACTCTGGGGTTGCGGTGCTCATCTCGCTTTACTGGCTGAGGGAGCTGGTGTACAGCTTCCGGATCATGTGGCCAGCATGACTAAGCCACTTCTGGCGAACCAGAGCAGTGCACGGAAATGCCGTTTACCTTCCCGCTGGAGTGGTACATATTTATCTACTTGCACTTTGATGTGCTTTCAAGCTGCTAGGTTGGCAGGAGCAGGGACAGAGCAACGGGAGCTCACCCCATTGCGGGGATTCGAACTGCCGACCTTCTGATCAGCAAGTCCTAGGCTCTGTGGTTTAACCCACAGCGCCACCCGCGTCCCTTCTGTGTATTAGGCATGGCCTAATTGAATCAAGAGACATTCATTTGTCTTGATACACATCAGGAAAAAATAAAATGTAGAGGTTACATAAACGAATATGACAGAATAATTATTTAGAGATTTCTGAACATGCAAAATGTTAAGGCATGCTTCAATTTTATTTTTCTGTAGTCTAAATAGATTACACACTTTACTCCTCAACAAAATTTGCAGTGGGATAAAAAGTAAAAGTTTTACAAGACTAATTTGGTTTGGAATATTATGAGGGCACACTCCATTACTTCTTCAAAAATGATAAAAATGTGAACCACCATATTATTGGCTTTTTTCAGTTTATCTCTTCAGTTTATCTTTCCTTCATCGTTATCACCTATCATACCTTGAAGATTCATCATGCTAGAGCAAAACCTTTGGATCACAGACCTCACATCTATAATTGATTTGCCGGTAGCCCATCTGTGACTCCTCTCCTGATGAGATAACTGCAAATTCAGATTTTGACTTTCATTTATATTTGTGCTGCCTTGCAAAGGGGTTTGGCTCATTGATCCCTCTATTACTAGTATTTATTTTGCAGATATCAAAAGAGTTTATTTAAACTTCAAAGGGAACTAGCTAATGGAATAATTTCCACTTTGGCTTCATATCTGGAAGGGTGGCCCTAACTTAGTTTAAATGTCACTGCAGATATTCTGTGTTCCATTAACCCCCCAGAGAATTTACGATTTACATCTATAACACCAATTTTCTATCTTCTTAAAATCAAGAATTTATCTCCAGTTTACCTTTCCTTCAGGACTTTCCCTTAAGGACTTGTCTAAAATTCGCTTCCGAAAGATTTGGTGTTGGCTACCAACTTAGATGGGTTTAACAAGGGTCTAGCCAAGTTCACGGAGGATAACACTTTCAGTCACTACTAGCCATGTTGACTATCTACTTCCTCTAGTGTTACAAACAGCATGCCTCTACCACTTGCTGGGTATCACCAGTGGGAAGAGTGATTCAGAACTCAGGTTCTGCTTGTGAGCTTCCAGTGGCATCAGGTTGGCTACTACATGAACTGGATGCTAGACTAGATGGGTCTTTGATCTAATCCTGTAGGGCCCTTCTTACATTCTTGTCTTCTTACATGTTTGGGTATTGGGTATTCCAAGAAATCTCATTGGGACCACGGATTCTTCCTTCCACACTATTTTCAATAAGATATGTGTGGAGGCAATAAGCAAGCACATCCTTCTGTCACCAGGATTGTAATTTCTTCTCACATTGCATATAAATTATATAACATAGAGGACAATATGCTGTCAGCAGTTGGGTGTGGGGAGCAGCAGAGTATGTCCTGGTTTGATGGAGGGTAGGTGACATGTGAGAACATGCAAATCACTGTATACGCAATATAGCCTTGAGGCTGCGATCTGTGTTGCCACACAGACTAGATCCATTTGGGAGTGATTGGGTCACTCCCAACGGAATTCAATTACAATCAAAATCAGTGCAGGGGGTTCTACAGTGGAAGGTGTATGTGCTGACACACACAAACACACTGCTTTTACTTTCAAAGCTGTTGCTGAGAGTGAGGAAGAGATGGAGATTGGGCTGAGCCAGGCAGCTGACATCAGAGAGATGCATCAGGTTGCAGCATGCACTGTAACTTTGGGATCTGCCAGTTGTTCTCATTAGACATTGTCTCTTGGCTCAATGGCTTTGAACCAGGAGAGGGAGAAACTCTGTTGCCAAGTGATGTCTCATTGCTCTGCATGGGTGAGGATGGCTGTTTATTGTCATTCTCCCCCCTCTTCAGTTTTCCAAAGGGAAGACAAGGAGGAGGAGGAGGAGGAGGAGGAGGAGGAGGAGGAGGAGGAGGAGGGGGAGGGTTATTAAGCTGGCTTTCATGTCACTCCTGACATCTTATCTTTGCAGGGATGTCTTAGGAAAAGGCCTTGCTTTTTAAATGTGGCACTTTACAACCAATCATCACAGAGACTGTGCTTTATGGTCTGGAAAAGTCCCAGGAGAGGCATTGCCTTAGGGGTTTCCCCATGGGCTTTAATTGAAACACAGGCAACTGGAGGCTGCAGAGTGCAGACGACTAGACGAGATGATTTGTAGAATGAAAAATAAAGGGCACTTAAAAAGTAAGGTAAACGGGAGGGGAAAAACCCCTGTATCATTCCCTTTGATAATTTTTAATGTGTCCCCCAACCCTCATCAGGGAGAAGTGTTAAGCAAAGAACAAGTCTGGAGGATTGGAAGCCTCTTGAATAGTGTACACTGGTTGAAGGAAGATGTAGCGGGAAGAGGGAGCCACCCTAAATCAGGTAGAGGCGCTGTCCATGAGTGGAGCAGAGCTTACATAAGGTCGCCCCCCCCCCCCGGAAGAAAAAGATTGGAAATTTGCCTCACATTACATGTTCCATTCACGGTAAAAATTCAAGCCATTTAATTCAACCCATCAAGATAAAGTAGGATTTCTTGCCCCCAATAAAACTTATCCAAGAAGATTTGACAACTTACAGCTTATTCTTATGGAAGTTTTTCCTGATACTTAATCTAAATCTCTGCTTCTCTATAGAGCTAAAAAGAAATGCCATATGAAATCTGATGTTGTCGTGCTAATTTTAAACCTATTAATTCTTATTCTCAACTCAATAGACATTCTCTCTGATAAAGAATGTGTTAGGAGGACTGCATTGTGTGAGTATCAAAATGCCAGAACATACATATATATAATTTCAGTGGCATCAAAGAAAGTACTCGGAGTCAATGGGATAAGGCTCACAAGTTAAAATATGAGTGGTAAATTATATGGTATGAAATTTAAACAATAACTATAAAGTATAACCTCTTCCTTTTGCATTTGTATCAGTCTGCTAAAACTACTCAAACTAGATGTAAGTTAATTTTGCCCATGCCACTGTATTAATGAAGAGTTTATCCATCCACATATCTAATCATAAAGAAGTGGGCATCCTCAAATTACTTTGCAATCTATGGAACAGGTCAGCTTTTATTGGAATTTGCAAAGACCTTTGTTTTCATGCATGCATGCCTAAATCCCTCTGCCATCTTTTGGAAAGTCTTCAAAAACCAACTGTCTCCAGGTGCTTAGGATCACAAGTAGTGAGCAAATTAAAACATTTCTGTTGATCAAACCTTTTTTCTTTTATAGCATTAAACCTGCGGTGTGAACCATCACAAGCAATGAACTGAGTACATTTTATTTCTTTAGAATATTTGCACCCTAACTTTGAATAGTGAGGCCCTCAGAACTTTACAAATCAAAACTTTTAATAAATATGGCATTCTATTTTAAATAAGAAAGATCCACAATCATGAGAAAACTATGAAAAAAGAATCCGGGTAGATATGGTAAGATTCATCAAGGCAAAGGAAAATAAAAATAAAAATCTGGAGTCACATGGTCTCAACTGCTGACATTCTTGGGGTCAGTGGTGGTAGCTAGTACTAAAGGAGAAGGATGTTATCAACTGGACCTCATACAAATCATGATCTGTTGGCTGTCTGCTTTACCTCATTGACGCAGATAGCAAGGCCAGTAAAAAAAATAATAGCACAATTTTATACAATTGTCTCATATCCATTAGATAATAAAGCAGGGCTTCCTCTCATTTGGCTGCTTATGTCAGACAGCCCCAGCTGCTGACTCCCATGGAGGTACAATCTAAGCTTTGATCGAGCATGGAGTTATCCAGTTTCAAGAAAATGAGGATTGATAGCCATGTACTGACTGCCTCATAGCTAATCAATATCTGAACCCATACAAACAGTGCTTTTTTCTGGGGGTGCGCAGGGGTATGCATATCCCTAAACATTTTGTGAATCTAAATTTGGCCTCATTGAGGGGCAGTATTTCAATATGAGTAGGAAAATGAGAGTACCCCTCAACATTTTTTTAAAAAGCACTGCTTACAACTACAGTCCAAATCCCAACACCAGTATCTGATCAATCTTCTAATCAATTTCTTTTCAATCCATTGCTAGCTTACAACCTTCTGCTGGGAATTTCTGGCACAGCTTTCCTCCACCCAATCTCTAACATAACACACCTGTTCAGTAATATGCATATTTACTTTACTTTATATGCTGCAATGGGTTATTTTGACAACAATTTCATTACCCTATAATTACATGCATATTTTCTTTTTGTTTCTACTGCTCATTTCAGTACCAACCATGAAGGAGCAATATATGAGCCAGCTATGGCTGAAATGCCTGAGAACATTCTTTTTAGACAATCTCATGAATTTTGCAACTTGAAGTATGCAAAAAAAAAAAAAAAGTGCATCCATGGGCCAAATAGGACCTTGCATTTGTTTTTATTTTTTCCTTTACTAAATATCAACTGGATGAGGGCAGGCACATCAGGGCTATTCAGGGAACAGATGCTTTAACCAGTTGTCTCTGCTACAGTAACAATTGTAATCAAGTCCCCACAGATGTTTTCTGCCCTGGGAGGGAGGGAAGCTATTACTAGAGCTAACCCAATGAGGTAGTTCATGCTGAGAGATAGTGACTGCTCCAGGGTCATGTAATGAACTTCATGGCTGGGGGAGTATTTGGGCCCATCTCTGTGTGATGCTGTAAACACTACACCACCCAACCTATAAGTAATGTATTCATTTACTAAATCAGTTCACTGTGCTGAACATTCAAGATGCGTTCCCCAGATATCAAAGGGAGCAGCCAAGTCTCACTTAAATCTGTGCGTCAGAACTGAGAAACGGTTCAACTTAACGTTAGAAATTTGTCAACAAAGTAAAACACAATTCTAAAATTTAGGAAGTTTTTTTAATTAAAAAAAACCTTCACAACCATCAACTTTACTTTGTAGTGTACTCTTTTAATTATTTCACAAACCAAATTGAACATAATATAAAGGGGGGGGAGGATAATTACTCAAAGGCAATTAAGTATTCTGAAGGCTATACAGTAATTATGATTATTTTCTTTTGAAAGTGAGCAAATGCTGTTTATCTCCACAATGTATGCTATGTAATTAAGGCCCTATGTAATTATCCTTCTCTTATCATCCTGTTTCAATGGGAATTTATTTAAAAATATCAGGCATGAGGCAGTGTGCAATTGTGTGTGGTGGGACTCTTCTGCTGTTAAATACTTCTTTTGTTCGAAATAACTTCAGTGTGATGAAGTGGTTTCCAATCTTTTTTTTTATCCCCCCCCCCACCAGAATCCCTTTGGAGACCGACTAGCAGATTGGTGCTGTTGTCGTATCCTTTTGTATAAGGCGGTCAGTTGCCAGCAAGACTCTCTGCCTCCCAATGTCTCTTTTGCCCCATCTGAATTCTTGGCACTAATTTAGCAATACATCACAGGCACACATGGAGCAGCAGTGACTAACATGACCTAGGAGCTGGGAAATTCTTGCTCTTAACTTCAGATCCCCATGAATTCACCAGGTGCTTAAAAAAAATTATGGTGAAGCACTCATTGGATTAGATTCTTAAACCATATGTCCTGTGAACTGCATTTAATTGGAAAATAAGCAATAGAAAGGTGGGTTTCAAACAAAACCAAAATGTTTTGTGCAGAAAGTACATGCTTTACTTGGAGATAAAATGTGGAATAAACTTGACAGAACTGATTTTAGATAGATCTGGGTTGCCCCTGGAGGTTAGCAAAGAATCTTTTACTTCTTTCAGGATGGTCAGAGGATAAGACATTTTGACCCATAGGCATCAACATCCCCCATCAGTTGCTGAGTGGTTTTGACATTCAATGTCAAGTGTCTTAGTCATTGTGGAAGGAAAGGATGTGAAGAGTGTTACATAAATGTAAACCTGATATTTCTTAAGTAGTATTAAGGACTTGAAAACTCAGAGCATTGGGGAATGTGCTAATTAACAGATCTGATGAACAATCACATCTCCTTTACCAATCTTTCTACAGTATCAAGAGATTCTATATATTGCTTGAAATGTGTCAAGGTTAGAGTTTAAAATAATAATAACAATAACAAAGATGATTGCATAGCCTACAAAGACAGACAAATACTTCTGAAGTTTGTGAATATATTAACAGGATTAGCTAGCTCTGAAATACAAATAATATTGGTTCTGCATTCAATTAATGAAAGAATAATTTCCCAAGAGATAATTCTTAACCTGAGTTTACTGGTATTCATAGAACGGGCATGTACATAGTTAAAGTTACTTTTAGGACTAAATTGACTTGTTGTAATTCATATTCACAGGTTAAGGATCTACGCCACAAATATTTGAGATACATCAGATTTCCCTTGGCTATCCCAAACTATTGGATGAGACACAAACCCCTGTAATGTGGGAATCCTGCCCACAGCCATCCCTAGGTGGGCTCAAGCCACCAACCTTCTGGTTAACAGTCAAATACACTGAACCATTGAACCACAGGATGTGCACATTCCAATTAAAATACAAATCTTTAGAATGTGAACCTACGGATTAAAAACCAAAACATACCTTCAAAATCAATTTGGGAATGGAATATTTCTAGGTCTTCCCTAGCAAAATTTCATTTATTGACTACAACTAAAGCTATTGTTTCATCACAATCTATGGTTTAACAAGACACGAGGAATAATAGATAAATTAAATGTACCAAAAAGCTGGCTGTGATGTGATAACATGTTAGCATTAATGAAGTGTGAAAAGGCAGCTTCTACAGTATAACAAAATGTGGCAATCATGCCCAGAATATGATGGCCACCTGTCACATTCAGAGTTGTTTTATACAATTATTCTCCTATAAATATGATTTGCGAGCAAAGCCTTTCAGAAAGAATGCCTTCAAAAAGACAATCTTCATTTTATTTGCAAGTTAAAGTAGTTAAGTGCCAAAGGATGCTATTTCAGCTTCAAAAATGCCTTGCATAAATATTCAGCGTGAATTCGTTGTCTTGCCTCTTCTGTGTCTATCCTTGTATTTCTAAACTCTGTTCATCTTCAGGAGATTACATATATCAAATTAATTTTTTAATGGCACTCAGGTGTATATTTTTTTAATTGGCATGTTTACAGAACAGGGATGCTGAGCTGAAATCAGTCTTTCACCTTTTTATTGACTCGAGAGTTTCACATCACTGCATTAATTCTATGGTGATTAAATGAGTTGTAAGGTATATCTTAACTAAGGTATAGTCATACCTTGGTTGTTGAACACCTTGGTACTCATCCATTTTGGCTCCCAAATGCCACAAACCCAGAAGTGAGTGTTCCAGTTTGCAAATGTTCTTTGGAAGTCAGACGTCCAATGCAGCTTCTGCAGCTTCCAATTGGCTGCAGAAACTTCCTGCAGCATGTTGGAAGGCGCACCTTGGTTTCCGAACATTTTGGAAGTTGAACGGACTTCCAGAACGGATTCCTTTTGACTTCGAAGGTACCACTGTATACTCAAACCCATTGAAACTGAAATGTATGGACCTACGTTAGTTATGTCCATTAATTTCAATGGGCATACTCTGAATAAGACTAGTGTTGGATACAACCCAATTATTGCAGCCTTAACTCAGATTTTTTTAACCCCTTCTCTGTTAAGACCCTCTAATTTTTCTCTCTCTGCATCCCATAGCAGTCTCTTTTCTCTTTGCAGCTGCACTTGTCTTTCCAAACACCTTGCTCTGTTCACTCTTCCTTCCTCATCTTTCTTCACCACAACATATCTGCTTTTCCATCTTGGTTATTCCTCCCCCCCCCAATTTCTCTTTCAATTTCTCCACTTTTTTCAGCCTGAATCCCCCCCTTTTTTTTGTTTATGTGGATGTGTGCCTCTCCTCACTGTGTCTGGCAGAACAGTGCACAATGCTTTCACTCTACAAGCAATGTACCCACTGAGAGAGGGTAGTGTCTGGCTGGCTGCAGCTGGCTGGAAACCATGATGACACCCACCACATGCCTCTGGGTATGTAGTTGTATAGAAATTGTATGATTGTTCTCCATTCAAACAGCTGCCATTAGCTCCTGACATTTGTCACATGAATTCCCTAGTCACAGCTGAAATCTAAGCAATCACTCATAGAACATCTGTAACTAGTATACATTCATATTAGATTATCGGTCTAATTTTCTCATGCAGCTGGTGTATCAGAATGTTTTGCCTCTTATATTGCATGCACAGTGACATGCATGTGTAACTACGCTGGGTGTGGCTGAAATATCATCTATCTGTCTATCATCCATCTATCTATCTATCTATCTATCTATCTATCTATCTATCTATTCTCCTCTAAAGCATGGCCTACCAAAGTGACATGCATTCTTGATTGGTTTAAGTCTAATATTCTGGATGTACCAGATTATTTTGCTGCATATCAGTCAACACCAGCATTAATTTGATTCCACTTATTTTCGCCTGCTCATTGGTCACAATGGCAGTGGCAGTGGGCATGTTGCACTGAGTCCAGGTTGGTGGTATCACAGGCTTCACATGTAGAATCATAGAATCATATAATTATAGAGTTGAAATTGCAATGCAGGAATCTCAACTAAAGCATCCATGACAGATGGCTGTCCAACCTCTGCTTAAAAGCCTCTAAGGAAGGAGAGTCCACCACCTTCTGAGGGAGTCTGTTCTGCTGTCAAACAGCTCCTACCACCAGAAAGTTATTCCTGATGTTTACTCAAAATCTCCTTTCCTGTAACTTGATGCCATTGGTTCAGTGTCCTACCCTCTGGAGCAGGAGAAAACATGCTTGCTCCTTCTTCAGTGTGACAACCCATTAGATATCTGAAGATGGCTATCATATTTCCTCTAACTCTCTTCTTTTCCAGGCTAGATATGCCCAACTCCCTCAACCTTTCCTCTTAAGGCTCCAAGGGAGTCCATGTTGGAGTTCATAGTCTACATGCAGCTTGGCAAATGAGTAGTTAGTGTTCTGACTACAGGTTAGGGAGACAGAGCATGGGAGAAATTTGCCTGGAGATGAGGACCTAGTAACAGCTCGGTGATTCGCTGAGGTCTCTCATATAAGCAGCATGACCTATGACATTGTTTGGCTAGTTAGTATTCTGGAGTGCTTGGAGAGTGATGAAGTTTGTGTCTGTATATAGTAACTTGTTTATAGCTTGAGAGTTTACTGCCATATATAATAAACTACAAAATATAGTTACTAGTCATCAGCTTTCTTCCTGATGGTTATCCAAACTGAACAGTCTCAATCATTGCCTAGGAAAAGCTGCACTACTCTCCTAAGTTGTGCATCATTGAAGAAGTTCAGAGGTGAAGAGACTGGTCCTAGTAACATGCAAAAGGACTTCAGAAAGTGTTCACAAGCTTCAGAGTTTTAACAGTCCATTCCACTGGCAAAAAGCTCTTACCACCAGAAAGTTCTTCCTGGCCAGTCAGTAGTTTCCTAGGTTTTCTCCCCCCACTCTTCAAGCATGGGGACAACATTTGTCCACGTCCAGTCTGCCCTAGAGAGCTGCTGCCAGCAATGTAGGCAGTACAGCTAGACAGACATAACACACAACTATCTGTGTTTCCAAGAATTCACCAGTGAATTGCCCCTCCTTGTTTTCTTTCAGGTTTCAATGGCAATTTGTCCTTCTAACAGCAGCCTGTCCCTCCTTTGCTTGTTATACTGGGCTGCAAGTAGAGATGGGAGAAGGACATTTTTAACTCACACCTCGCTGGCTTAAACATGGATCAGAACTTAATTATGTTTCAGGTTTCATGCTTCTCCAAATTTTGCAACTTAGTTCACAGCTCCAAAAATTAACAAGCTGACTTAAAAATGTTTATTTTATGATAAAATGTGTTTAGAAATGCATAGTTGTATTTTATGCATGTATAAAAAGTTGTACTTGGTGATAGAATACAACTTTAAATATGAAGCTTTTGTACAGATGCTTGTTTTAATTAACAAATGGAATTGGGTGCAACAGACTTTTGAATGGACACATGTAAAATAGGCACAGACCAGATATAGACTCATCTGTCCAGTCCTAGGTTCAAAACAAAACTGAATTCACGTATGAGAATGCACTTTTTCTAAATTTTGAAACTGGGTTGAAAATTAATCCTGTGGCTATTCCTTTCCTATAACAATATATGACTGCTTTGAATTATGACCCACTAAGAATATGGTCATAAGTTGCATAATGTAGCAGATCAGTGGAATGTCCTAAAATGCACTGAAACTGCTACCATTGCAAAAGCCATAAAACTGTTAGAGGACAAAAAGGATCTCAGGTTAGATGGATACAATATATACAGTGAAGTCATGGAATTTTTAAATGAGGTCTCATGAGTATAATCGTCTTCTCTGTATTGCAGCAAATCCCACTAACGTAAACAGCCCCCTTGTGCCCTGATTGTGACAAAAGGGGAGCTTCATTTTCTTACTTCCTCGTCTGAATTAATTAGTGCTTTTAAAATATAGTCCCAGTCATCCTAAAAGCACTAGGATGGGAGAAAGTCATATGCTTGGTATAAAATTTTTAGTTACATTTTTTATTGTCGTTTGTGATGCAAGTAGCATCAAATTTGCCCAATTCAGCACCTGCATCTACTGAAGGAGTGATGGAGTTAGCAAAAGTTGATCAGGTTGAGGCCCTACATGTCTTAGTGACAGAATTAAGCCGTAGTGCCTGGTGTGGTGTTGTAGAATCATGGAGTTCCCTTCTCAAAGCTAGTAATGCTGCAGTTTGCTTAGTCAGTGCAGAGGGCAGCAAAGTCGGGGTTGTGTGGATTTACTTCTGTCCCATTCAGGAAAGTTGCAGTGACCCAGTGTTGAGAAAGTAATTCAATATCACCATTGTATTCCTGGTGCACAGTGAGACCTGGAGCTCAGAATGAGCAGAAACTTAAACAAGTTAATTCAGCTCCAATCTGAATCCCAAATTGTCACATTTTAGGTAAGACAGATAGAGCTTGGAGAAACTCATCCATTCAATATCACCAGTGTTTGTTAAGATGACACATTACAACAGCATCTGAAGCATGGAGCACAGAGCAATATTGTAAACCAATCCTTTATTTAAAAAAAAAAAACTGAACCAGCATGGGCAAAAATGTTACCTTAATAAATATGGAGCTGAGGTGCAGGGTTGAGCAATTCATCTAAGGCTGCACCAGAAAGCTGCAACACAGCTAGTTATTAGATCCAGCAGACGTTGTTCACTGATGGAGGATGTTCGAATGCCATCCTTCTTTGGCCAATGACCATATACATCACCCAAATCCAGCTGACATCTGCAATGTCAGTTCCATGATGGAACACTGATATACAAGCCTACAGATGCTCTTTGTTTAGTTTTCCATGGGGATTTGTATGATAAATTGCACAAGCTGACATCCCAGCCCGTGGTTACATCTCCTTCCTCTTTCTTTGGCAGGAACAGAGGCAGGGAGAGAGAGAGAGAGGAACTGTGACAGTCCTTCTCTGCAGGGAAGCTAAGACTTTAAAGAGGACACGTTTAAACCAAGAAAGACAGTCTTGTCTCCACTAGGTCAAATATTGCTTCTCCTTACTTTTTTCAGGATACAAGCAGATGGCCCGGAGCTTCCAGCCATGAGACTATGTCCAACATGACTGTCACTTTCTTGCTACTTGAAAGTATGTGGATGCCAATGTTGAGTGGTTACAGTTTAAGGTTCATTACTGTTCCACAGAAATGTGTATCTCTTTAAAAGAAAGAAGGAAATGAACTGACCCAGTTATGCAGCTGTGGGGCAGTACAGCATGTGATGTTAAGTTTGTATTGATTTAAGGCGTATCAGCAATCGGATACAGCATATAAGGAGGTCTGCGTACCTCTCTCAGTACCCTGGGTGGTGGGTCACTGGATGGGTCATGTTTCTGTAACGTTCTTGTAGTTAATGTAACTTCTGTTATTTTTCTTTAATTACAACAACTCCTAATTATACTTTGCAGTCTCCTCAGAATGCCTTTTGTTGCGCAGTTACTCAGTTTAAATACGCCAACAGCCAACAGTGCTATATATCCAGAAAAAAGAGGTGCCAAAACTCACTATGAATACCTCCCTTGTTCTTTTATAATGGCAATGGTGCCTGCCTGAGAGATGCCAGAACTGAGTTCCAGCAAGTTCCAGCTGAAAAAAAGCCCTGGATGCCAACCACATCTGGAAAGCCACATGCTCCATAAAGGATGAGAGACGTTTTGATAGACAACTATCATAGTGACAGCAAGCAACGTGATAAAGGAGCTGCACTTTAGTTCTGATTAACTAGATTTTCTGCTCTGTTCAATAAACTTAATTAAATTCATTTGCATTTTGAAAAGGTGTTGCTAATTTTTTCGAATGCAATTTTAGAGTAATTGCCCTTGACATTCTTCCATGGGAGTACCATTGGGCATGCACTATCTGATCCAGAATACAAAAGCTAAAATGTTTCAGTTTAAACACTGTTAACCCTACTGAAGTAAATGGAACTGAAAGAAGAAACTGCAATCATACTTGAATATTTATTTATGACATCTATGTTCCAGGTTTCACCCATGGAGTTTAAGGCAGAATGCATGGTTAGCCTTTCCATTCCATTGTCACAACAACATGTGTGCATGTGTGATTATCCGGGGTGGGGGAAGAGAGATGAATGGAGTGGGTGACTTCACTGGCAGTGGGGAAATTACTGGATTGAGAGTTTATTAGGACAAAGGTCCTGATTTTGATCCGGTCCACAGGATGGGGCAAAGGGTTTAAAACCAAGGACAAATATGGGTGCATGGAGTTTCATTTGTAAGGAAGCATAGTTTGTGACATGAGATAGTCTTTACATTGATCTTAAAAATGTTTTTGTTTCAATCACTTTATATTGACAGTGGCTTGGCTATAATTGTTCAGCCATTGGTGACCTCATGCATATACTAATTTTAGTGTGCAGTGCTTGGTGCTACCCTTGAGGTTGGTTCCAAAGCTGCAGCAAGTTATATTCACCCAAATGATTACTTGCCTAAAGCCTCTCCCTATTACATAATTCTGAAGTCTCTATTCCATGTGAAGTGTGGCATATCCATTTAGCCTACAAAATGCAGCCTTGCACTCTTTTAAAAGTCCTAAATATCTTTCTTCTTCAGGCAAGAGACACACTTGGGGGGGATAGTGACAGTTCTATAATTGATTATCAACAGTTCAAAATAGTGCATGAAATGGCATCAAAGGCTTTCATGTGCATTCATGTGCATTTACTCACATGGGCACCATATTTGGGATGGATAGATCAATTATCTCTGATCCATGTCAATTATTCATGCATTCATTCAAAGGTCTTTCCCCTCTCATTTCTGCAAAAATATGTGGTGTTTCTTTTCTTAAAAAATCTGTACAAAAATTGTGTTTAAATGCGTATTTTATCTCAATGTGCTCATTTCTATATACTATCCTGAACATTAAATGCATTCTAGTACATTTTTTTGAGCTAAGAACTGTATCACAAAATTTGGAGAGAAGCTTGAAATTTGAAGGATAATTACATTCAGATCTGTGTATTTGTCTGGGAATACAAATTAGGTCATTTCACTTAAAAATATGGACTGAAAGAAATCCTCTTCTATCCCTACACTAGATATGGAAAGCAACCCACCCGCTTACTCAGAGATTTAGGCAGCAGTTCTAAAAATAATTACTGGGGAATAAGTGTCTTCAAACACTGGAGCTTACTACTGAGTAGTCATGCACTCTTAACTTCTAGAAACTATGGAGAGGGAGCTGAATCGAGGTGTGGGGAGGATGACTCTAGCAACTCACAATAACAAAAGTTTTAACAAGCAGGCAGAAATGAAGGCAGTGGTTTATGAAGGACAGGAACCAGAAATAGGACCTGTCCCCGGTGAAGAGAGATGCAGTGGAGTGTATGGAGCAACACAGCAGAAAGATATGTCAGGAGATTTTTTGAATGGCAACATTACTTATGTCTGCTGCCTGTTTTTCCCCATCCTTAAAAAAAAAAAAAAACACAGCAACATAATTGTTGTTTCTGAAAACCTTCATTTTTTGTTTGCTTTTAACTCCCCCCAAAGTCTCTCCTTTCAGAGAGCCTGAACTTCAAAAGGCAGCTTTGAAACTCTTGCTACTTAGAGAGGAGGGGGCACGGGCACAACCCATCTTTTACACAAGCCTGTAAGTTTGTCTTAGGCAGTTATCTGGAACTGGGGAGAAAGAGAGACGGAGACTCTGGTCTGCTTTTTGTTTTAAAGGAGGTTTTTTTGTTTGGTTTTTAACCGTGCTGTCACCGCAGATTTGTAGCAGTCTGTCTAGCCACAACAAAGTTCTTTCTCTAGCGTTCTGACTCCTAGGCTACTGATCTACCATCAGAGAAGCATCATGTAGACCTTTCCCATGATGAACAGAATACAAAAATCCAGTGATATCCCCCCTTTCTTCCTATGTTCTCCACTGAACGTGACACTCAGTAGCCCAGGAATGGCAAGTTCCTTCCAGAGTTATTGTCCTTTACTTAAGAAACATTACTATTTTAAATCATTTTAGAGGTTTTGGGGTGTTTTCCATGTTGTTAAGTGTTTTTTAAATGTGTTTATTTTATTTTTGTGTTGATTTACAGCTTCGTTGTTGGCTGCCATGGGATCTTTTGAGAGGAAGGATGAGAGAAACCTTTAAATACTGCCAATGCTGCTACACAGTAGAAGTTGGCAGGATGGGGCAGAGTGACATCTTGCCACTGCCATGTCTGTGACTTACTAGCAGGGAGAAGGGGAGAGGCAGTGGTGAGGTCAGTGCAGCATTGGTAGCAGCAATGCGGTCATATTGCCTCCACCAGTGCATTTGCACCATGCTGATCCATCTTACCCCATCTCACCTGCAGCGATGGCGGTGTGGGAGGTCAAGTAAGCACCACTGCTCCAACAAGTGTTACTGCTGTCACTCCTACTAATAAACATATTGTTTTTTTTTAATAATAACAATATGCTTTTGTCACTGTCACTGCAGCGACAGCCAGCAGCAGAACCCCCTGCTATCATCGTGATAAAGAACGAGACGCAACGTGATTTGCTTATCCTTTCTTTGAGATGGGGATAGTGTGGGGATGCCCTCACCCCATCCATTTTTTAAAGATAACTCAGGAAATTATGTTGCTCCTGAAGGGAAGGGATGAGGATGGTCATGTGTGGCAGAACAGCCAACAGAGAAGCAGGGGGATTTATAAACTGGCTCCTCCCGCAACTATTCCTCTTTGCTGGTTTGAAGCATATTCCCTCCCTGTATGCAGTGTGGGCTTTGGCCAACCACCCGTTGAAGGAGCTGAGTAGGATTTTTTTGGGGGGGGGAGTGGGGACTCCTTTATTGTTCCTGGAATCACCCTGTTTTTCACTTTCTTTACACTGCTGTGACTAATTTGTTCAAAACTCTGAGAATGGTTTTGTAGTCTGTGGGCACATTGAGTTATGGGCAAGAAAATAGTTGGAAAATGGAGGCATTCTTGGGTTGAGGGTAGCATTCAGAAATCTGCCAGTGCTTAATACTGAGGGGGATGGGACTTGGGGTGACCTTTAGATCTGCCATGAGCATTTTACTTGAATACACAACAGCAGGGCCCGTGTGTTGGATGTATACCCAAGGCTCTCCTACAAGGAGACAGTTAATGCCTCCCCATCCTTTGCTAGGGAACCACAGCCTGTGGCTGCAACACATGCCCATAGGGTTCAAGGGGTGTTTCCCTGGTAGAATTAGATAAATCATCACCTTCATGTACTTCTTGAATTTGGTAAATTGGGTTTTAAATGTTGGGTTTTGAATGTTGGTTTGCGGTTCCTCCGACTTACTATATTTTAATAAATATAACATTATTCGAGTTCTGTCTTATAAGTCAGTTTATTTAAAAAATGTGAAAACAACAAATATTAAACAGCCAACTGGTTGCTTTCCTTTCATTGTGCTCTCCCCCCATCAGCTGCCTGGGGTTGTTTCCTAACTGTGCCTAATGGTTGCTCTTGCCTGAGGTAGAAATGGAAAGGAGCTGCCACAGGCAGGATGCTTTGACTCTCTCTGTTCCAGAGAATCTCCTCCACAAAAGCAAGAACAGTTCTGGAGATGTATAACTTAATTTGCCTGTTGCTTAAATTTCCAGGGAAATTCTGTTATTACTTGTTTGTAACCTTCCAAACGGTTCTCTTTGCATCTAATTTGCCCATGTAGCTAGCTATACAAAGCTGTTTGAAGAAAAATTGCTCTGAGATAATGAAATAAAAACTAATAAGGACATTTGGAGTTAGGAGGGAAAAACCTGTCCCCTATTTAATGGTGTGAGTTGATAGCAAACTGAAAGTGGAAGATTTGTTTGAACCAGATGTTTGTTCTAAAACCATTCAACCAGCATGTAATGGATGCCTTTTGCATACTTAGCCAATATCAAAGCAGTAATATTCTCATAAAATCATTCTTTCATGCTGGTCCTTTTCCACACATCTAAATTTTGTTGTTTCCATAATGACTTTCTACCAAGTTTCCTTCTGTGTTGATACTCTACACCAGCTTTTATCTTTGGGGCACAACCAAATTTCAAAATTTGCATCCCCAGTTGCTGCATCAGTCTTCTGAAACAAAAGCATAAGCCAAAAGCAGTTTTGACATACACATTGGGTTATCTGAAGATATTTTTCTTGCTTCTATAAGAAGTATCCAGTTTCCAGCTAGTAGCCTTTTGTAGTGGAATAGCAGTGATTTTTTTTTTTTAGACAAGTTGTGCTGATTTTATTATTATGGGTAGATTATCTACATTTATGTGTATTATTGAATTGAATCTGGGGGAGAGATAATTTGTTTGGTCCATTTTTTGCAGCAGACTGTCTCAATACAATGTCATGAACATGTTTGCAGATCGGAACACAGGTCTGAGTCAGATTATGGATTTATACGTATTTTGCAATGCATTTTCCGTAAGCAAAATGGAGAAGATTATTGGGTGCATAAAGGGGGCTGCAAAGAGGAAGAGAAGGAGAGGAAGTCCTGTTGCCCAGGCAGGAACATTATGTGACCCATGAAAACAGCAAAATAACCAGACTGTACAAAGGCGATGGGATAAAATCAGGCCAAAACTTTATTGACAGCAGCAGGCAAGTCAAGGGTTGGCATGACATTGAGTCCCCGGATCAGTTCATCATTCCACAAGCCCCATGTTGATGTGATATATATGCTGGGGGACCAGGGTGCAGAGTCCAACCAAGCAGGTACCGAACTCACGGTTGGGTTTGTTGCGGTCAATCCTCCCCTCAGGCCCCTTATGGGGGCCCCTCTATACTATGTTGATCTTGCCCAAGGCAATTTCTACCCTCAAACAATGTTTTTCTGCCTAACAAAGGAAAGCCATGATTTCACTGAGGGAAAGGGGGGGGGGAAACACACCAACCAAGCACTAGTGCTTCTGGCCTTGTCAACCAGCAACCCAAAATTGCTCAATGAAGGCTCTAACCCGAGGGCGGGTGGGCAGAAAGCCTCAAAGCAAAATGGCTGTGAGCTCCGGGGGGAAGCAGCCTTATATAGGCTTTCACTCCCCTTTTCAGCAAGGGCTCATGAGCTTTTCCCCATGAGCCCATCACAGAGAAGATACTGGGCATATCCTTGCCCAGTATTTTGCTGCAATTATTGGGCACTATCGGGCAAAGGTGTTCCGTGCTTATTGGGCATGAAATGGGGCTTGTGTGAGCAGAATTCTGCCTGTACAGTGTTGGGCTGCATTCAGATGGCACTGTACTTCATCTTCACGACAAAATGGACATTCACTTAAAATATCGGATAATTAAAAACAATTCATTGGAAAATGGTAGTTGCAGAAAGTTCATATCTATCGACGATAATAAAATATTTGTCTTTTTTTTTTAAAAAAAATAACAGGTATTTGCATGCTGGTGGAAAGTAATCATGCATGTCTCATGATATATTTTTCTGGACTGAGTATTCTACTAAATAAAGATCCTGCCGTATGCATACTTCAGTTCTGCTTCCATACCAGAAGAAACACAGAGCAGGGAATTCTCACCTCTTCTCAGAGTACAGAGGAAGAGATGGAGTGAATGCCTCTGAAAAAAGATGTGTGGTGCAGTTGTCATATAATTGCTATACAATGATACCCGTAAGGAAATAATCAAGTTCTGTAAGGCTGATGGAATGCAAGAAAATAACTGCTTATATGTGCTAAATCATTCAGGAGGGACGCTGTGTTAGGCTAAGTGTGTCACAAGCTTTCCTGTTGCTGGGGGGAAAGAGAGGTTCTATAAATGTGAACATGCTGAGTTAGGTTTGTGCTGCTCTGTGTTAATTATTAAGGTGCTTTTCAAAAGGCTTTTTGCAATGGCTTCGGATGACTCTTCCCACCTTGACTACCTTGAAAGATAAGAGGCAGCATCTCCCACAGAACACAATTCTCTTATGCAGACCCATGCATATTAGACTCTCAAGTGCATAAGGTTCTTAGCTTAGTGTAATCGAAATAGATTTTATTTTGAATGCAAGTGCATGTTCCATTATGCGAGTAAACAGAAGGAGTAATCTTAAAATGGTGCCTTGGGTACACATTTGAAAGTCAAAAACATTGCTTGTTGTTGTCACCGTGTTAATTTGCTGCTGTGCCAGTCTTCCATTGCTTGTGCATTTTATTTTATTTTTACATTGTGTTTACTGGCATACCAAAGAAAATGGAAAGTGCCCTACCAACTCAAATTAAATCAGATTTTATATTATAGCTACCATGAAGGGTCACAGATTGTCACAATTATCTAATGATATCCGAATTTTGTTGTATTTTATGTGAACATTTTGTCAGCAGACTCATAACCTTTAACCCCAAGACACTTGTAGCCTGATTTGGATAATATTTTCTTGGCAGTCACTCCCACAGACTCCTGGAATCACAATTGTAAGCCAACTTTACCCAAGGCTGTTACATTACAACTGTTATCACAAGGTTGTCAATCATTCCTTACTTGAATGCATCCTGCTAAATATATTCCCCACCACCATCACACACAGAAAAACAGTAGATCAGTGAGAAAGGAGATGACCTCTCTATCGGAGCTCACTTAAAATTCTGGGACATCCCTTGAATATGCAAACCAATGAAAGCAGTAGTGCATTTAGGAACTGATAGCCTAGGATAAAACAAGGATTAAGGTTGCAATTCATGTGTCCCTCTTCAACGAGGAGTTTGGCTTGATTAACATCTGATACCCTTTTAAATGTGTTGCAGGAGGTTATTGATTGTGTTTTTTATCTTGTATTTTCGTTTGTTTTTGTTATTTTTTATCGCATTTTTACGTTGTGAACCACCCTGAGATTAAGGGTGGTATTCAAATTCAATTAATTTGAATTAATACTAGAAGAGTAGTAGTACCACACACACATCTAAACAAAGTTACAAAAATATCATTGTCACCTTAGGCTACCATTCTATACCCAAGTACCTGGGAGTAAGTCATATTGAATTCTTCTGGTATTCACTTCTGAATAGAGAGAGAGAGAGAGCTGTCCCTGTGTGTTTAGGATCAGGGTGCATTATGGAGTTCAAGTGCACCTGCAAGCAAATTGACCACTTTCTGAGGTGGCAAAAAAACAATTACTTGGCATGTAACAATAGTTCCTAGCAAATTACTAGATTTTAAGTGAGCAGAATTTCTCCATATGGTTCTGTAAGCACTGCTCAGTGTGAGCAAAGATAGAGGCAGGAGGGGAATAAGTCTTACGCATCCCAAAATTCAGCAAAGTGCAAACATAAAAGCTGTACTCAGTTGGAATCACAGCCACAATTAATGAGCCAGATAGTGCTAAGTGCTGGAAAACAGTTTCCTATTTATGGTGTGATGCTTGAAAGGGAAGTAGTAGGATCCTATTTTCCTGTAGCTGACATAATAGAAGATGAATCTTTGCACTTAATTTATGCATAATCTGCAGGCACCAGTTTATGCTCTAGGATTATGTGTTTCCCAGCAGGATATGTGAAAGAACAATGAAGAAGGAAGAATTGCTTTTTATAGTAATTTGGGACATATTATACAGGCAAACCCCATTCTTCCAATGTTTCAGCCTAATATAATGTGTGAATTACAGCTTTTGAGGTTTTTAATGTGACTGCTCTTTTACTCTTCTCTATTTAGCTGCTTTCAGCTACCTTGTGATAGGGTGTCATTCAACTAAGCCATACCTAGAGTAACCCCACTGAAATCTATGGACTAAGGTCCCAACTTCACTATACTATAAAGGAGTATTATACCACTTGCAGCACTCATGGATACCCCAAAGTAGTTTGTTAAGGGTGCTGAGATTTGTTATGAGGCCCCATTCTGTTCACAGAACTACAATTCTCAGAATTCCCTTTGAAGAGAAATTGAATGAAATCATTCTGAGATCTGTTGTAGTAAATGTGCAGTGCATATGTGGTGTGGGTGTGGGTGTTAGGCACATCTTGCTTACTGCATCCTGCTAGCTTTCCAGGCCATCACAGAGTTCCAGGGGGATGGAAAGCATATTTTTTAAATGTTTGGTCATATATTTGAACATCTTCCAGGCAAGGATCTATTATTTATTTTTGATATTTGTAGACCTTTTTACTTTTATTTTCTTTTAAACAGAGAGGTAGAAAAACATAGCTTAATTTCAGGAATACAAAACAACAACAACAACAACAACAACAACAACAACAACCCACCAATAAATTAACATTCTAACAGCTGTTGCTTTGTTGCCATTTAAACAGAAAGCCCAAGTAAGAATGCCTCTCTTCAAGGTTAAATAAGTTGTTGATATCTCTTCTTCTACCCTATATACCCAGCTACTGTCTAAATGGGCAATGGTTTCTAATTGGAGAAGAGACCCTTGAGAGATAAGGAGTATAAAACATTTCTTCTTTCATCCTAACAGCCTTAGTTTGACTTTGAACCCCCTGGCAGAAAGCTTTGGCCAGAGTCACCTGCCTTCTAATCCTGCATACACAATACTAGGAAAGATTTGTCCTTGACTACTGGACTGCCTGTCACAGTGATATCTACCCACCTAACTGCCAGTTGAGAAGGATGGTGCCTTGCTTTCAAAGAAGAATGGTCCTCTATGTGGTCTATTTAAGGCTAATAGCCCATAATAGCTGTCTGGCATGATGAATGCTAGTTTGCATAGTGCAGGAATAACTCAGTACAGTATAAAAATCTTGTCTTACTTTATAGATGATGCTGTGTACACATTATGATAGTTTATTACATTTTTATGTATGTTATGCATTCCCCAGTATTCCCCTTGATAAAATGTCTAGGCTATTTTGAATGATTTGTGTTGACTCTATATGCATTAATGCATGCTATATATGGTTGTAGTACTGCCTCTGGGAATAAGGGTGAAAACGGTTGGTTATATTCTTAAGATATCATTTTTTATCCTTCCTTGGTGGTATACAACTGCTATGCTTTCCCCTCTGTTTTCCCATTGTTTTGAAATCTTAGAATATGCCTAAAGGGAGAACCTGAAAGAAAGTGTCATTTGTTTTAATCCTAGGTTTCTAAATGGCTGCAAAATGCTATAGCGTATATGCTCAAACTGTTTCACAGCGGCTCCAACATACCGTAATTAAGCAACACCAGGTACATTTTGACAGTCATACAGAACGACTCCCAGATTTTCACATTTTCCTGCCCTTCACTTCACATGAGGGTTGTTCCTACTATTAGTTAAGGTAATTGTCTCCTAAAGACCAATGGGACGAGGGGAGGACTTTTCTAATGGCCCACCCTGCTGCATGGCAGCACACTGAGGGCTGCTGCCCACGTGTTGAATTTTCAGTCCTGAAGAAAATTGTTGGGTGGTACCAAAGAACAAGATCAAAAGGATCTCTGCAGCTACTAGGAAACACTTCACTGGCAGGCAGGCTTAGTTAAGCCAAAGATGTATTAAGAAAAACTCCTCCACCACCAAACCACGCATCTTACTTAAAAAGCAAGCACACCCTTCCTCAGAGACAATGAACCTTGATCCATTTTTGATAAACAGGTTGTGTCTCCTGGAGCAAGGAGATCACTGTGATCCAACTGTACAGTAGGCCACTCATCACCAGAGAATTCCTCACTGCTGCAAGATGCTGATAATGCACCTGAACTCCCATTGCCATCATTGTATAGTCATGAGGCAAATTTATAAATACATGGTGCTGATGCAGCATGTGTATTACAGTCACATAGAGATTTACACCATCAATAGCAGACCATCAAAACTCAGTATGCATTCCTGGTTGGCCAATGGACCATGATTAATAACCTGACTGCTAGAAGAAGAAGAAGAAGAAGAAGAAGAAGAAGAAGAAGAAGTAGAAGAGGAGGAGGAGGAGGAGGCGTCGTCGTTTGGACTTGATATCCCACCTTTCACTCCCCTTAAGAAGTCTCAAAGCGGCTAACAATTTCCTTTCCCTTCCTCTGCAACAACAAACACTCTTTGAGGTGAGTGAGGCTGAGAGATTTCAGAGAAGTGTGATTAGCCCAAGGTCACCCAGCAGCTGCATGTGGAGGAGTGGGGAAGCGAAACCGGTTCACCAGATTACAAGTCCACCACTCTTAACCACTACACCACACTGGCTCTTATTTAAGAGTAATTATTCTCACTTTTGACCCATCCCTCCTTATCCGCTCTCATTATAACCCTTCATAGCATAGCTACCAAGGTTGGACTTCAAGGCTGTGTTATGACGAATTGATGACTCCCCCCACTCTTCTCCCCACATGCATTGTTTAGGGGATTCTCTCCATCCTCTCTGAGCCAATTTTGGTGCTGTGTGGGAGAGAAGGGGGGAAGCCCTGTAGCCAAAGTGGAAGTCCTTGCGCCGACAAAACTCAATAGATAAATGTGCCCCAAGTGCTGTATTCCAAAAAGTTATAGGCAGAACAAATCTGGCTGAGTAGCATCATGGTGGCATCTCATTTGCTCATGTGACTAATGCAAAAAGGTAGAAGGAAGCGGTGGATATAAATGGCATTGCTGAGGAACATAAAACGACAAGGATTTACATAGTCTAAGCACTGGGAGGGGGGATACATTTCCATCCCATTGAAAAGTATAATTTCAACCCCAAAATTAAAAGTGAAGAATATTTAGTGCTTATCATCTTTCCTGTGTTTAGCACTTATAGTTGTGATTGCAACAGTTTAGCATAATTTTTGGAGCTGTGGGTATAACTTGCAGGGTAGAAAATGCTTGGCAAAATGAAACATTGAGAAATAATAGCCCTCAGCTATGAAACATCCAAGAAGGAAAACTCTTCCATATAAATAAAAAAAGAATAAAGCAGCAACTCAAAGAGAGGCTGATATATCCGATTAAGATCTCATGAAAACCAACATAGACAGTGAGACAAATAATAAAATATTCAGAGGCAAGGAGCTTAAGCAAATGATTTCTATTTATTGCAACAGGGATGTATTATGCTATACAAAGTCAGAAGAACTCCAGCATACACAATGAAGCAATTAGATGCTGACAAATTTATTCTTGCCGTTTGCAAATATAATGGGAATGGTTTTTCTAAATCCAATCTTCCGTGTTCCATTTTAGTCCTTTCTGAAAAGGTGATCATATACATATCAGTTGTATTTTAGGGTACTTGTCAATATATAGCAATGCCCTTAAACCCTGAGCTGGAAAACTGAGGAACCAATGGAATCTAAATCAGGCCTACTTTTGCTATGTAAGAACAGGAATTATATTTATTTGTTTACTTGAGCAGCTCACTCTGACCTAAGGGTGGAATTCAATATAATACGAAGGAGACTGTTCCATCAGTGCAAGCATTTCCACTTGCCCAACAGAATGTTCTCCCTCTCCTCCCACCATGTGCTGTTCTGGAGATTCTCCTATTGTGAATTGTGGGGCAGGCGGAGAGGAGGAATATTCTGGGAAAGTAGCATGTAGGGCTGTCTCCAAGAACAAAATCTGGCTCATTTCAATTCAGGGTGGGATGGGATAGGCCTATCCACTCTCCATGCCCATGCCAGATGGGTAGGTTATAAATAATAAAATTATGATGATGATGATGCCCCTGTATGCCAGCAATTGGCGGCCATGCAGGTGTGTCCCTGGTAGTTGGCATGGCAAGAGGAAGCAGAAATACCTCCTTCTGCTGTGCAAAGCTAGGGAGGGAAGCCCTGCAACAGCTGCTTGTGGTGCAGCAGGAATGGCCCAGGTGCAGTGAAGCCAGTGTGTGGGGTGAGAACGCATACAATCGTACAACAAAAGAGACAGGACAACAGTACTGGAATGAAATAAGACCACAGTTTTTATTGATTACAGATGTCAGGCGGTTTGACATAGACATTTGGTAGGTCTCCCGTCAACATGGCCAACAGTTAGCGGTGATGGGCATTTTAGTTCTAAACATTTGTTAGGCACCAGGTTGAGAAAGCCTGATTTAGGTAATAGAGATAATTGTTTTTCTGTTCCAGGTCATATGGAAACCAAAGCAAAAGAAGAACTTTGGGGTGGGGTGGTGAGAGTCTCAACACAACAGGGAAGGTTAGGTGAATCCTTGTCTAGCTAACCCAAATTGCAACGGTCATCCTTGCAGGAAAACTACTTCATTCTCCACCCCCCTGAAATTTGGTGGAACTCATCCCTTCAAACAAAGTGTCATGTCTGCAATTTTCATTCAATTCTATAAAAAAGAAAATGTTACAGTTTGTCCCTTTACTGGATTTTTAAGTGTCTAAAACAACATGGTCCTAAGTGTCTGTAGGTTGGTAGATATCATTCATTTAGGAGGGTCCAGCAGGCCTGCAATTTCATTCAGTTCTGTCCAAATAGAAAATACTGTTATGGCTACTTTTTATTTTCCCCCTACCTGATAGTGAGTGGCAGAGACATAAAGCTTAATTTTTTTCAAACTGGGATTTGGATTTGACCCGAGCCAAAATGCACAGCATCCAAAGAATTTTGGATGAAATCTTGTTTCTTGCCAAAGCAAGGTCTAAACTGAATACTGTGGTCAGTACACACCCCTAATAAAAACTTCACAATTTTGAAGTTAAGAATTGGTGATCAGGTAAAAGTTTCCAATATGTGAACGGAAGCTCATTAAAGAAATGTGTGGGTTTCCAATATCAAAAATGTTTCCTGGTGCATTGTTATAAGCTCTGCATTTTACAACTTGCTAACTGCTAATGTATGTAAATGAATTCTTTGTTTAAAAGGAAATTTTCAAATCCAATAACAATGGCTTCAGTGAAATGAAAGAATGGTTTGCCTTCCTCAACCTCTGGGGGGATTTGACCAAATTAATTTCTTAAGCAGCAGCATAAATCCAAAGAAAGGAAAGAAGGAAGGAAGGGGAGAACCCACAATTTAAATAAATAGAAAGCTGTCAGAGGCCACAGTGCTAGTGGTGTTGAATTGGACAATTAATTATGCATTTTGTGCATATCATAAATAGTGAGCAGCTCAAAGGATGATGACTCAATAAAACAGTGCAAAAAAGGGAATGAGACAGAATGAATCTTTTATCAGTATTTTCCCCATGTGGCCAATGCTTCACCCAATACCATTGTAATGATATGATGAAAGAGCTACAGATCTGGGGTTTTGGAAAACCTACTGCCTCCTTAAACCCTGCTGCCTCCCACTAGTGTGTGAATGAAACAAACTGCATTCTAAACTAATGGAGAAGTACAGAGATGGCTCGTTTAGCCTATTAAGTCTCATTATGTATAAAAAACGTATGCACCAAGAAGCCAGCTCTCCCATAACATCAATATGACAGAAACCCATGTCCCTGAAAGCCACTTTGATGTCCTTTTATCAAAGGGAGAACATTCACACTGTTCCTGTCAACAGTATTTATGCATGCAAGACTGAAAACTCACTTTATAAATGAAACAGGAAAGAGGGGGCTGTTTAAAGCAATAAAAAGAGGAAAACTCCAACTGGAAAACAAAAAAATGAACAAGGCAGATGTGTTACTGAAACAATGGATTACTCCACTGAAAGCATAAAATGTGACAAAGTAACACAAACCCTCATGTGATTATGGTTGCAATCCCATAGTATCCAAGTACTGTAAATCACACTCAGAATACACTCATATAAGGTATACTCTGCATATAATTTAGGTGGATGCAATCCAATTGGAATAACAGCATAATCCCAGTCATGTCTACTGTATTCAATGTGGTTTCCTTCCAGGTAGGTGGGATTACAATTGCAGCCTTAGTGTCACTCAGTTTGCTTCTGAGTAGACATGCATAGGATTGTACTGTTAGTGGTGTAGTGGATAGTTTCGGATGAGGACCAGGCTGTTCCAGGTTCAAATCAGCCAGAAATGAAGTTCACTGGGTGACTTTGGGTCTGCTACTCTCCTTCAGTGTAGCTGTGAGGATAAACTAGAAGAAGCTAATATCTGAGCCCATTTGATGAAGGACAGGATTAAAATTTAATAATGAAGAAGAAAGGCCAAGAGCTCCCTGAGAGTCCTATTTCTAAACACTGGCTACAATCCAAAAGAGACAACAGCCTGGGAGTAACTGGAGCTTTCTTCAAAAATTTATCTGCAGCAGCTACCTGTGGGAATGTTTAGGAGTGTGGATGAGTATATATTATTTATATATCTCAATCCCAGCTTGTGTGAGCAAGCTCCAAACTTAGCAGAGTTTACATTCCCTTTTAAAACACAGCAAAAAAACGTTTGCATAGGCTTGCTTAAGCCAGCTATATTCCTGGTATATTCCCCTTGTTCCCTCTTAAAAGCAAAAAGACACAATACAGTACTGATTATTAGATATAATAGAGTTTACTCACGGACATCCAAGAGTCACAGTACAGGCTACAAGGAGGCAGACAAACTTAGATAAATGTATTTACATGTGGTGAAGCTGATTCCATGAGGAAAGAAGCTTCACTTCTGCTTCTCTCAGCTGCAGGCTGAGAGAGCATCCTGCTTCTTCAAGAGATGAGGCAAAATGGAGAGTCTTCTTTGGGATCTTCCTCCCAGGTAAGACCACACCTACTTCTGGTTCCTGTAACTCAGTCCAGGTAAACAGGAAGTTAAGCCTGGAGGACTGAGTTACCTTCATGTCCTCTCTAGGAGTGTTGTGTTTGGCTGCTCTGTGTTTACATCCCACACTACCGCAGCCAAACTGGGAAGCCATTTTTCAGATTAAAGAGAAGTTGCCTTCACAGCTGCTGGAACTCCTGCAGCAAAACAAATGGAAATAAAGGAGGATCTGTCTGCTGTGATTCTCCACAGTCTCAGGTACACAGAGTTTCTTTGGATCACTGCCTTTATGTTGATATTGGCAATGGGCAAATAAACCCACATTGAACTTGCAGCCACTTTGGTTTTGATGAGCATACCTTACCAGGACTCAAGCAACCTTTGGGTTTTAAGTCCTCATAGGGAATACTTACGAAACCCAGGATGTATTTTTAAAGAAACACACACCCTGAAGGCAAAAAGTAAAGAAAGCTTGGAATGATAAAGAAAGGATGGTGGTAGAGTAATAAAAAAATAAAGGCAAACAGGTAAGGCCACTGCCAAAACTTGAAAAGAAATAATCATGTAGCTATGTTCATTCTACAGGAAGGTCACCTTTGGACTATCAGTATTTTGCAGGAAGGATTCAATCACTTTCTGGAAATTTAGATTTGCTCATTGTCCTACAACCTTCCCTCTAGTCTGCAAACTTGCACATTGCTATATTATTAAGTAGGGATGTTTTCAAATGTCTCCACCTTTAAATTACCTACAGTGCAAGTTCAGTGTAGCTTACTTCATGGGTATTTGGGAAGACTTTTGGACACTTTATTATTATGATTTATCACTACCCTAAGGTCCCACAGTTGCTTACATTGTAAAACACAACATTATTTTTTGAATTTTTATAAAGAATTCAATCAGAAAAATAGGTCAGATCCTAAAAATATACATCTCATGTGTCAAAGGCCAGAGTAAAGTGGTGCATCTTCAGCATTCTCTGAAAAAATATTGAATGAAGTTTCCAGATGCACATCTTCTGCAACTTATGGGGAAGAGTGGATAAGAAATCTAATGTGATGGTGATGGCGGCGACAACAACAACAACAACAACAACAACAACAACAACAACAACATAGCAGCAGTGGAGAACTGCTGGCCCACTGGTATCATTAGGTTCCAAAGGCCTCACAATGTGGCTCACATCAAAATTGGTTTTTGGGGGCAGCATTTTATCAATGTGTCCATGCTCCTTAGTAAGCCAGAGGAGGGGAAGATGCGAATGAACTTAAGGAACTGAAGGCTGAAGCAATGTCTGTATGTTCTGGTTCTGGAATTAATTGTTAGGAATTATCCTGTTAATTCAAAAGGTCCAGATTTGTGGAGTGCTGGGTTGAGTGACCCAACATAAAAAAACCAAAAACTTGGAATGGCACAATATCTGCTTATGCCTAAGTACTAAGTAATATTCACCATATCTGAAATTGGCATCTTGCTGGGGGATTTAGAATCACAGATGAAATTAATCACTTGGCACATTGTCCTGTGCTGCACTCTGCTGCCGGGTAAATCCCAATAGCAATATCATATTTCATACAAATTTGTAGATTTTTGGGTCTACCTGAAGGTGACAAGAAAGTCAAAGAAAGCTCTAATGATCCAATTTCTTTAACAATCCTGATCGTGCTGTTATTTTTAGAACAATAAGCTTCAAGAGCTCCCAGCATTTTTATTTGTTACGCAGTCATTTTGAGCTTGCAGAGTTCAAAGCACTAGATTTGCAACCAGCTTAAATCCTCTCCTTAAGCTCAAAATGGCGCAAGCCAGCTCAGTGGAGCTTCCCCGCATTGATATCAAAAAGGAATCTTCCCAGGATGCCAAAAAATATTCCTTTGATTTAAAGGTGCATTGGGGGTCAACCATTTCCCCATGCCCATTAAAGAAATTGCCCATTTTTGGCAGGGTTGCCTGACCTTAAATTGCTAATTACCAGAAAATACTGTAACTGCTTGAAACAGAGCCATTTATTGACATCAGAATTCAGTGCTGGTGAGAAAATTGGCTTCATGCCATTTACATCAAGTTCAAAACAAGAAGACAAAAGAAGAAGAAGAAGAAGAAGAAGAAGAAGTGTGTGTGTGTGTGTGTTTGTGTGTGTGTGTGTGTGTGTTATTTCCCTAAAACAGCAACAACTCTTTTACACTTATATTTTCAAGCAGACAGTACCCTTTCACTTTGCAGGATTCCAGCAGTAGGCAATGCCATTGCTTATGTTAAATGTTTAGTTCATCCTAGCAGTAGTGGCTGGTAGGGTGGCATTGTTTACATGACCTCCCATCACCATTGTTGCTGTACTGGGACAGGGAAGCACAAGGTAGTGGCGAGGTCAGTGCCACCTCACCAACCACTACTGCTTTTCATACATGATCCACATGTACATCATGTGTATACCAATCCTATGTGCATACCAATCCTATTCAGAAGTGGGGCTTACTCCATAGTAATTGCAACAGCATAGTAAAGTCAGTAGTGTAAATCCCACTGTGCTCCATGGGGTTCACTCTAGGGCCCCACCTGCACCATGATACCACTTTATGCAGTCATGGCTTCCCCCAAAGAATTCTGTGGACTTTGTGAAGGGTGCTGAGAGTTGGTAGGAGACCCCTAGTCCTCTCCCAGAGCTACAATTGTCAGAGTAGTTTAGCAATCAATCTCTCTTCCCAGGGAACATGGGCATTCCAAGGCATTTTTCACCCCCAAATTGTCAGGCTATATTTCTGTCTTTAATGTGTATCCCACCTGTCCTCTTATAGGAGCCCAGGGTGGGGAAAGGACAGCTTGGAAAAGATATTAGTGCTGACAATGTATCCCCCTCTGCTGTCATCTATCTATCTACCTACCCACCCACGCACCCACCCGCTCTCTCATCCATCTATCTATCTATCTATCTATCTATCTATCTATCTATCTATCTATCTATCTGTGGCAACTATGTTGCATTCATAGGTCAGGGTGTCACAGCAATGAGCTCAGTGTGGATTGATGATGTCAGTGCTCCACCCGACCCCCTCATTCCCCATCGGTAGAAGAGACTCAGAAAATGTTCGACATATGGGCCCTTTTTAGTATCAGGATTCATTGAAATTTTAGATGGCACACTTTACGTGGCCTGCCCACAAAACCTCTCCACAGGGAAGTGGAGTGGCCTTCTTCGACTGCACATTAATACATGAGAGATCCAAGACAGGCAAATGGATGGGGTGTGTGCTAAATTTGGGCTTCCATTTTTTGTCACATTGGTCTCTTTCTCTCTCTCTCTCTTTTCTCTCTCTCCTACCCTTAAAAAGGCAAAAATACATCCCCCTCATGTAAAGGAATTGTAACAGCTGAAAAAAAAACCCAAAAGCCCTGTTACTGACCACAAGGAATTTAAATAATTTATCGATGGGGGATGTTAATGAAATAATGGGAGCAAGTTAAACATTAACATTTGATATAATATAGCTGTAAATTGGCTGTAGTGGAGAACTCTCCTTCTGGGGAAGATAACTTTGTGGTGTTAACTCAGAATTCACAGCAACAGGGTAACATACAATGAATAATGCAGGTGGCAGGATAATGTTCGCTTAAACAATTGGCAAGTTTTGAAATTCAGCCACTGTGTCTCATACAAAGGCAAAACTGGATTGCTTAAGTGGAAAGCCCATTATGGAATAATCCCAGTCTCAGCATTCATGATGTACTTGAATATGAGAGTTGTTTTAGAAATACACAGAAGGAATGACAATACAGGTAGACTTTGGCTACACAGCCTGTAGCCAGTTGTCACCCATGTGCCCCCAAACAATTACTAATTAGCAGAACAGTTTCAATTAGATTTCTTAAATCAACTTTGTAATTTGTCACTCTGCTAAGAGCAAGTAGGAATTGCCCCTAGGTTAGCAGCAGCAGAGTAGGAAAAAATGTCAAATGCTGCATGTGCAGGATTTACTCCCTCGCTATGAGCAGTATGAGTGGAAAAAGCAGAACTAGGTAATCTGCTCTCAGGTTGCTGGAAACCACTAGGTAGAGTGCTCTTGTGCTCAGGCAATAGAGTATGAAACTCTCAATTTCAAGGTCCTGGATTCAAGCACCACGTTGGGTGAAATATTCCTGCATTGCAGGGGATTGGACTAGATGACTCTCGTGGTCCCTTCCAACTCTACAATTCTATGATTTTATGTGCTCAGGTCTTGCTGGTAGGTTTCCCAGAGGCATCTAGCTGGCCACTGTGAAAACAGCATCCTGGACTAGATGGGCCATTGGCCTGATCCAGTACACTTTTCTTATGTTCTTAAGTTGCTTGCAGACCCAACCCTAAGCAAGGATTATGGGAAATAAGGCGCACTGACTTCAACAGGACTTACGTCCATGTAAAAGTGAAAGATTTAATTTGAAATCAGTACTAAAAGTTTGAAGAAGTTGAGCACAGGCAACATGCAAAATGATAACATGGATTTATGAAGTGTATTACTTTGTTGAGCTAGGGAGAGACATAGAAAGAGAATATTTTCAGACATTACAAAACTGTGAGTCATGTTTCTTACCTTTTATTACCAGCGATATCCTTCTTCTGCTACCCTGCAGAGTGTTATGGGCCCTTTAGATTGCCTTCTTCAACTCACCAGGGCACAGTAAGCCATCAGTTGATGGCCAGCAGGCTACACACAGAGTCATTTTTGGAATCCTTCCCATAGGAGGCATTACGAATCCAGGGAATCGGGTGCATTAGTGGAGCTGAAGGGCATGTGGTTTGGCTTCGGGGAAAGCATGATGACTTTGCAAAAGATCTGGCACCCTTTGTGGAATGGAGAGATTAGCAACTCAGGCATCTCTCTAGGCTGCAGTTGTGGCTTCCTGTTGGGATCCTTTTGAAAATGGATGTCTGATGTCAACTGCCTTTTATGCAATGAGTATATTTCATATCTTTATATAGATGTGACTCTATAACTCTGCTGTGCATATCTCCTAAATGTCAAAAGGTTACTTCAGATGTCTCAGAGTTGGCTGAAGTGCATTGATTTATTCTGTAAACAAGCTAATTCCATGCTCAAGTCGTTACAAGATAAATGTAAAATGGCATAATTGTTATTTATTATTATTTATTAAATGATTAAATACAATCAAGTATGGAAAAGCCAATTAAGTGTCCCGCCACTATGGCTATGAAATTATAGAAGTACTGTTAGGCAAGGCAATAACTTACTGTGTGCTTCTTGGCTAAGTCTAGAGAAAAGTCCAAAAGAATTTAAAATCACCCACAGCATCATGTTAGGCATGTCTGCCAGGAAGTAAGTTGTTTGGCACTTACTATTGGGTAAATATGCATTGGGTTGTAGCCTACCGGTAACTCTGATTGTCTTCGTTTTCTACAACAAGACATTAGCAAGATACAAACTATTCTTCCACGTGAATAGGCATTCACAGGAATGCACAGTGAGAATATGTCACAGTCCCTGCTCTGGACTGCCAGGTTTCTGCATATGTTAAAGCTACTCTGTTGCATTATTTCATGTTCCAGTAATTCTTTTGAATTTTCTCCTTGTGGCTCTATCCCCTCGGTTTTGTGAGAGCTAGACAGGCTTTCCTATATTAGATTTTCATCTGCAAGATTATCTGGGATGGGGTGGGAGAGTGAACTTTATCCATTTTCCATCTTATTGTGTTTCTCTTTAGGCTACAATATAACATTTCCTAGTTTCTCATAGACATAAAAGCCGCAAACAGACATAATAAGTTTTGTTTATAATGGTTGGGAAGATCTGACTTGTTTTGAACATATATCGCTGAACACTATACGCTATTACCATGCAATTTGCTCCAGGTCAAGGCAGATTTAGTGGAAACAAGAAAGAGCTTTGAATTTTCAGGACACTATTTCTCATGTGCTTGTATATTTCCATGCCAAGTCCTAGTTCTAGATTAAGTGTACACTGCAGCCAGTGGAGGCTGGTCCATTTGGATAGATGGGGAACTGTCCCACTCTTCCCTTGTACCATTGCCTGCTAATTTCTTCCTCCTTCATCTCACCATTCCCTTTCATAGAGCTCAATAGGGAGAAGGATGGGAGCTAAACTCTAATTACTTCTGCCTATTGCTGGGTCTTCTCCACCTGTTGTTGGTCTCCCTGCTTTTTGCCCTACCAACCCCAACGAATACCAACCACCACTCTGTGTAGTCAGAAATGGATGGATGGAAACATGAGTAGATGGCACAAAGCGTGTAAGCTAGGTCTGTGTCCAACATCCCTCCACTTGCTTCTTCATTCTTAATCTCCAACCGTCCCACATTGACCAGGAAGATCTGGCATGGCTTTAGTGCCTAGAAGCTTTTATGCATGCATAGATGCATGAAGGTTACCTGAGCATATCCATGCAAAGATGCTTAGAAACCCCCCTCAGACCTTTTAACTCAGTGCGCAAAGGCAAGGGATGGAGTGTGTGGTGTCTGGTGCACAGGGGAATTTTGAAAGAGGGAGCAGTGTGGACATTTCCAAACCCCTACTTGTGTTTTCATTCCCTGTTCCCTGAAGGTTGAGGGGGATCCCATTCTCAGTATATGCTGTTACTTTGGTAGAAGATAAAATCAGCTGTGAAATCTTAGCAGAAAAATGTCCAGTGTTGAGCTTGCACTTCACTTCATGAATATCTGGCAGGCAGAATGGAAAACTGTGTGATATTTAAAATGAAGAAAAGTTCAAAGCTTTGTGATTCATCATGAGGGTCTTTCTAGAAATATATAGATATCTTTTTTTTCCCCACGTCAGACACCATAGATTAGTGATCTTCCTAAGTGATACATAGTGCTAATTATTTTGGGGTCGTTGAGCTGTAACCAAAAAATCATTAATAAGGCATCACAGTTCTGAGAATCATAATGACTATTTTTCACCGCATTGCATTCCTCAGTTTGATTTCCTTTTTCTTTTTCAAAGAGAAAAGGTGAATCTGTTCGTTCAGTAACAGTTACAGAGATGTGCAACCATGATGTTTGTAACTCAGGAGTTGTTTTTCAATTGCACTTATGTAATGTGCCACCTACTCATCTGCAGAGTTTGCCAGAAAGAGCACTTATCTCAGTTCTTTTTAATACAGGAAAGTATTCTGTGAAATAAATCCCTGTATGTGAGCAGTCAAATACGCAGTGTTTAAAATTAAATATATAGGAGCCACCCAGGTTCCTGGCAGGCACCAGCAAGGCTTAATGGGGCTGTGAAGAAGCTGCTGCATCTGGAGCTCAGCCACTCACACTAGCCAGGGAAGAAGAAGGAGCAGAAAAACCCTAGGTATCACTGCACCAGCTCCAGGCTAGCTCAGCAGGACCCCCCAGGTTGGACTGTTTGCTAACAGCTGGACCATATTAAAGTCCAGTGGATCAAGTTGGGATACTGCTGAAGATGGCAATCTTCTACCTGCCCATGGTATAGGTTGGTGCAGTCAGGAGCTCCACAGCAACAGAGCCCCCATCCTAGCAGGGCCCAGCAGAGTTTGTAAACCCCCTCAAAGCCAGAAGATCAGTAAGATTAGAGTAGCCCAGCTACTTCAAATGAAGGTATCTCGCCTAGAAGTGCCTCCCTGTGCAGGATGTAAAGTGAAATGATGATGATGATGGTGATGATGATGATGATGCTGTTGATGAAGGCTTCTATGAGATGGTAATATCCAGGCCATATGCAATGCTGCAGCTTCACTGGAACAAGGGACTTCCATGTATGCAGTGGGACATCCTCTTCTCCAGTCTCCATCAGCCCCCTGTGTGTTCTGAAAATCAGCTCTGGGGACTGGGCAATGCTCTGGAGCTTTTTTGGTGGGCAAAAAGAGACAATGGGGTGGCATTGTATACAACACACTGTGTTAGAAATGGAAGAGAATTTCATCCAGTCCATATTTCAAAGTGAACCAACCTATTTTGCAGCCAACAAATGACTGTGCAAATTTCATGATGCAATTTTGCTACAAAATTAGTTAGGAAAATGCGTATATCACAAGAAGAAATGTGTATTTTAAGGATAAAGGCAAAGAAAAACATACAAAATGTGTACTTCAAGGGTAAAAATATACAACATAGCTATATAGATAAAATACTGTTTTCATATATTTTCATGGTACAGAAGATAATTTTTGAGAAAACAATTGTTACAAGAGTAAACAACAAATAACTTATCCTGATAAAATTACAGACTTTTATCATGCCATGTGTTAAAGTTTCATTTGATTACTCGAAGACATCTATATGGGGGGAATGAATAAAAATGTACAATTTAGAATTAATGATTTTATGTGGCTTAAAGGAAAAAATACAGAAAACCAGAAATACTGAATTTAAAATTGAACATGTACAAAACTGTGGTTGAATCGAAATAAACTGATCTGTTTAGCCCTAAATGCCTGGCAGCAGTTGCCTAATCCACTGCTCAGTCAAACAGTCATAATCCTGATCTAATACTGAAGATACATGCATTTATATGATGATTTACACCTAGCCATAACACAGATTGAAATCATAGTAAGAAACATTGTTTCTTTTGTGTTTAAAAGGCCACTTTAATGCAGTGTGAGGAGTATACCATATGTACAATGTGGCATGCTGGTGACTTGTAAAATAACAGGTTTCACAATTATCACGAATGCTGAGTGACTGTAACATTGAAAAAGAAATATCACCTAATCCTATTCCTCAACTAGTTGTGTGGATGGGAGAGTAGGGTACACATCCCCCACCAGATGAAGCACAGAAGGTTGGGCTGTTTTGTTGAGGATACTGTCAAACGTTTCTCCCTGCTGTGTTAATAGGTCCTTTTCCAACCCAGAAGCATTTAACCAAACAGATAAGGAAATAACCATAGTCTTGCAAGCTTAGACCGAGGTAAACATGTGATTACATTGTGTGAATGTGTCAACAGAAGATTTAATTTGTACAACTCTACAATCAACAAGAAATATTTCCTTGGCTTGAACCTGACATCTTTATTATTGTTATTAGAAACTATTTTCTAATGAGCATTGAGCATACTAGCTGCTAATTCTGGGCAATTTATTTGTGCATTTACTTCTATGCATTTCCTTGGGGTTTAAATCAGTATATTTGTATCAAGTGCAGCATAAAAAGATACAAACCACAGGTAGGGTATTGATAATACAGGAACTTACTCATAGGGCGCAATGAATGAGCCAGAGAGCCTTGGCATAACCATACTAGCTCACCTCTGTTGTGTCCTCAAACTTTTATTTTGCTTCTCAGGATGCTTCCTCACAATGCATTATGGTATTGTCATGCTTCATTCACTCAGTTTTTATGAGGCATCCACATGTCACCGTCATCCAAACATTATTATCCTGTCTTATCTGTTTAATTCTTCAGTCTTTTCTCAGACCACAAAAAGTGGATTTATTTTAAAGAAAAACAGAACAGTAATGCATTCTCCAAATGCATAGACTTCCATATGGAAATATATGCTTTTGTTTTTTGCTTTGGTGCTGTTGTAATGCGGAATTAAAAGTCAATGTTTGATTAAACAAGTGCTACACTAGGGAAAGCTGGAGGGCACAAGGAAAAGGGGACGACAGAGGATGAGATGGTTGGACAGTGTTCTCGAAGTGACTAGCATTAGTTTGGCCAAATTGTGGGAGGCAATGAAAGATAGGCGTGCCTGGCGTGCTCTGGTCCATGGGGTCACGAAGAGTCGGACACGACTGAACGATTGAACAACAACAACAACAACGCTAGTTTTGAACTTCTCAGTTATAGCACAACTGTTTTGTTTGTTTAACAACTTTTGGTATCCCCTTGTTCACTGTATCCTTAACACCCTTTTTATGAAATGAAAAATACGCCAGTCATTTAATTCCTGGTGGTCATACTAAATTTTCAGTTAACTTGACCTGTACACACAGCAGCCCATAATATAAGTAAACTGTGTGGAGGAGCAAGGGGAAAGATCACTGCCTTTCCCTTCCCCTGGCCTGGCTCTCAGACCATCCCAACCAGTAAGTGGTAGTGGTGGTGGTGAATTGGTTGGTGCTATGCACCTACGCCCACCCAAAAACTCCACCTAGAAATGTGATCACCCACCTAAGGAGGAAGGCTAGCTACAGGGCTGTCCAGAAGGCTTTTAATATGCTATTCTTAAAAATGAAAGCTAATTCACTATTACGTGGCTCCAGCAGACTTAAAAAAACAACCGCTAAAGGGTTTGTCTGTCTAGGGGGCATTGGCAGTTCCTGTCCTGATAGTCAGTAGCTAAGCTGTTTCTGATGCCACAGAAGAGACCACTTCTAGGGGGGTTCTGGACTAAGTACTGACTCATCATTTGGTGTTCTGCATCAGCCCAACCAGATGCCTTCATCTGCTCCAGCTGCAACAAAACATGTCTCTCTCATATCGGTCTCTACAGCCACAGCAGGTGCTGTAACCTTTCAGAAGCTTGACGTCACCCACAAAGGCACACTCCTCCATTGTCTCCTGAGACAGCCAGATGCCAGCCAAATATTTATCACAGAGATATATGGCTTTAAAAAATGCCTTTCTTAAGATAATGTGATGTAAACTAGCACTGTAAGAGTAAAAGGAAAAAAGAGCCAAAGGAATTGGGAGGGTGCGGGGAGAACCAAAATCACATTGTACATATTCATTAATTTTAGCTAATAGCATGAATTTTTGTGGTTATTTTTAGGAAATTAGTTCTTCAAGGAACGTACTTGAAAGTGAAAGCTGTTCTTTGCTTTTTGCATCCATTTAACTGAGCCTTTCATTTTAATGTAAGTCTGTGTGTTTTAAAAGATAATTTTTATATGAGAGTGAGAACCAATTACATAAGGTATTATGCTCTCTCTTTAATGATACAACTTTTCTGGAATTTAAGTTAATCGCCATAATTGGCTGATGTGCACTTTATTAACATTACTGTATGCTGCATTAAATTACTATAATTTTATTAGACAGTTTAGTTCATGCTCCTTGTATCGGGAGTGCAAATGCAGGCCCCAGCAGTAAGATGGCATTTGAAAATCTCAGGTTTAGTCTGTTTCTTTTGATCCAATATAAAATTGGAAGCTTTTCAACAGCCTTGATATGAAATGCATAGATGTGCATCTGCTCAGATCCTTTGATGCATGCATGCACTGAGAATGCTCCCTTTCCCTCCGGCCACTCTATCTCTTTATGCTACACTGCCCTGACTCTAAAAGTTCCCTACCATCACTTTTGATGAGCATGCAGAGGCTTCAATCCTGGCTTCCGTTTGCCTTCCGGAATGCCCTGTGTTTTGGTATGCTACTCCAGCATGAGTCCTCATGCCAGAGCGCCAGACCACAAGACGTTCACCTTGGTGCAAGTCAGCAAGGTGCCTACTGACATCCCATCATCATGGTGTCAACCAAACGCTACAAGCAGAACCTTACTGCAACAGCACTCTTCTCACTTGTGATTCACAGTGACGTGTATTCAGAAGCATACTGTCTCCAACAGTGGAAGGAAAGCCACGTTCAGTCTTATCCTCCATGAATTTGTCTAACCCTCTTTGAAAGTCATCCAAGTGGCTCTTCTCAGATGCACAGTGCATGTTCACCTTCGTTGCAGTTGGCAATCCAAAGGTGTGTGTCCTTCCTGCATGGCTCCTTCTGCACGTATGCATCTTATCAATTTTCACTCTGATCTGTTTCCCCATAGATTTTGACATTCTGTTTCCTCTTCTTTTCCTGTCAGTCAACATTTGCCTGGGGGCTGTTGCTACTCCCTGTCTGTCCACATATCCTGACATCTCTTAAGGCTATTTATATCTGTACTGCCCTGCTCAGTAATAATGACAGCCGTGTCATCCACTACTGTGATTCTGCAGCAGTCTTGATGTCTTGTGACTGCCTTAATGCTTGCATCATATTAATTGTTTATTTAATAAAGTATATTTCAGCTGCCCTGCTTCAGGGACTGATGAAACTATGTCTCATGCTGCTATAAGGAATGACATGTGTGGCTGGATGTGCACATTCTTGCATGGATAGGAATAGCGGAATGTGCAACATCTTGTTTAAACTCTGAAAGCTGTCTGCAAAAGTTTAGAGACCAGTGTGGGGAAACTGACAAGGCACTCCTTTTACCTCTATAGACAGATGGCACTCTGCTGCAGAACTGGAATTGATAGCCTCTTACCAACTTCCACAATGCATGCAATCACTTTTTAAAACAAACAAACAAACATTTTCCCCAATATTCTGTAGCAATTAAATGCAGGAGGCAGCTATTTCATAGTTTTAACACAGTCTCCTAACGACTCTCAGCACCTTTAACAAACTTCACCTTCCAGAATTCTTTGGGGAAATCATGACTGTTTAGCACAGTATCACAGTGCTTTAAATGCATGGTGTGACTATGGTCTATGAATTTCTCTCTGTGGAGGGATGGCAATGGGGCAAACCAGCTTTAGCAAACCAGCTATAGCAGAGATGGCCAATGTTGGACTACAATTTCCATCATTCCTGCTGGACTACAACTTCCATCATTCCTGATAGTGACCATATTGGCTGGGATTGATGGGAAATGGAGTACTACCAAATCTGGAGGGCACCATGTGGGCTACCCTGAAATATAGGGCCCAAAAGAATGGAGGCTGTGGTGTGTTATTTGATGGGGTCATTATTGCTATGGGAAGTCTAGTAAGCAGCTTTTCTTTGCTGCTGACTAGGCTACAGCATTATGATCTAGTAACTCCCTTAATTCAACACATTTGCCAGAAGATGGGCCAGCATTGCCTTATCTGTCACAGGTGAAATCACATTAACATGAATATCCATTCATAAAGGCTATAAAGACACCTTTATAGTCACATTTGATTTATATTCCATGAAAGAGTCTCTTCAGCTCTCCCATGATAGCTAGTCTATATAAACTTGCTATTTTAGTCAATGAGAGTTTTTATGGTTTCAGCAAATCAGAGCTTAGGAGAATGTTACAAGCTAGTGAGCTGTGAGGCAAGATGAAATCTTCCCCGAGGCCTCTGGATGGGAAGCAGAACCTGCAGAGCTCTCACGTTTGATTGATAAAGTCCTATTTGAAATGAAATGCTAAGATAGGCAAAATGAATGGGCATCTTATTTTATAAGAATGGATATGATATATGTCAACAAATTCAGTTTCTTTTGCAGTGGCAGGATGTAAAATGCAATGTTGGCAAAATCTGTTTTCAGAATGAGACATAATACATACATAATTTTATTTGTATGCTGCCTTTCCAGAGTTCAAACCATGTTCAAAGTGGCTTACAACATGAAAAATATGTGACTACAACATAACAGAAGTAATCATAAACAATAAATAAAACATTAAAGAATACACAGCCAGCCTCAATAATCACCACATAAATCACAATATCTAATACAAAGATACAACCCCCCCATCCCTACCAACACCCCTTCTCTAGTGTCTGTTCAGCCGCCTCAGCTTTGAATCAGGGTCCTGTCCTCTCAAGCAAGGCAGGGAGGACATCTTCCAGGACTCACAGCCAAAACGGTCTTAGAAATGTGAAGATCATTGTACCATGCATTCCATCACTGTCCCATGATTTTTCTTTCCAGCTACCAGTTAATTAGTAAGCTCAAGAGGTTTGTTGTTTTGTGATATTAGCCACATAAACAGAAGCCGAACTACACAGCTACCAACTGCTGACTGGGCTTCCTACTCAGGTGCATTCAGCATTTATGCTGGTTTTGGCTCTGCCCTCCAAAGGCCATGATTGGCCAGCTTGAATAAAATTTTGAGCAGGGCATCCCGTGAGACCCCGCAGCCAGCCAAGGCCACAGATGATGTCCGCTGGCCATGTGGGCGACGGGCCCCCTCTTTCCCCAACTCCCCGAAGCTGCACTGAGCCACAATTGCTGCTGTCCACACAAAGGGAAGTGCTCTTTTTACTCACAGTAGACCCATTACAATTAATTAACACGGCTAATTTAGTCCATTAATTACAATCAGTGTATTCTGAGTAAAGCTTATTTGAATACCCTTAGAAATTACATTATCTAATCCTTACTATTCTAGATGTTTCATCCACAGAAGATGGCAAAGTGCTGAAAGTGAGCAGAGGGTTCAGGGGGTATACCTGCTTAAAAACATAACCACTGACTCACAGGAATCAGACCAAAGCATTATGTTGTAAAATCCTGCCATTTAGTTTTGTGCAAAATGTTTCACATTTCAGTTACACCTTCTCCTTCAGCACAGTGATCTCTCATACCCTGTATAACTTGTATGAGCCATTAAATGACAGCATAAATTTGTTTAACAATCCTTAACTGCACTGTGTGCCCCTAGCTATGTCTGACATATGAAAGTATACAGTCAGATGCATCTGTATTAATAAAGGCCCATTAGGAAATGTTGAGTAAATGCTTATTAGAAGTATTATGCACGGAGACGTGACTCACCGTATCTCGTAATGAACCATGATCACTGATGATCAGACCATGGCATCTGATTTGTTTTCCGTGAAATGCTCCTGATTTGCTTGAAAATGCTTCTGAGTTTCCGAAGGAACGTTGGTGGCAGTCATGCAGCCTGATCTGATACTTGTTCCCACAGAGTTGTGATTTCTCCAAAATATGCATATGATGGCAGCTTTAAGGTAATTCACAGGAATGGCTGATTTACAGTATGTATTTATGATTTAAAAAATTACACCCAACTTTTCAATTGAAAATATCCAGCGTAGCGATGGGCAAATGTTAGCACAGTCAGTGAAGCACGAGACTCTTAATCTCAGGGCAGTAGGTTTGAGCCTCACATTGGACAAAATATTATTGCAATGTAGAGTGTTGAACTAGAGGACCCTTGTGGCTTTCTCTAACTCTACAATTCTATGAATTATGTCAATTTTTGATTCACCCAGTTTCTCATTTTTCTAATATTAAATTCATTTCACATTTCTGCAGCAATTTGTGGTCATTATTCTTATTGTTATTAAAAATCATTATGAAATTCCTCAGCATTTTAGTCCAGATTTCTCCTAATTAACACATTTTTAAATGCAGTTTTGACTTGGCTTGGGAACTGCACTGGAAAATTCAGATAAGTACAAAGTTCGAAAGATGGCTGTGTTTCAGTTCTCATATTGTTTCGAAAGTGCAAATTTGTTAAATTTGCCTTTAAATGTGAACCAAATCCTAATCTAGACCATTCCTAATCTAGAGAAATTTACTCCTGAACTGACACAATAAAACCAATAATGCAATAAGGGTACCATTCAAATGTGGAGGAGAGCATTGAGGCAGCCAACCCTCTTCCACAGTGCAAGTGATGTGCTTTTTCTGCTGCTATGAAAATCTGGTTTTATTCTATTACATATTTGCCTGGAATTCTATGTCCTGCCTCACATGTTTAAAACACATAAATCATCACAGGACTCTACTGTAAAACCAGCCTTCGGTTCTAACAAAATGGAGTCCTTAAAGGAAGAAAGGAAGACATTTTATGTGACACAAGGATAAAGTATGTTTGGTAGAATTATACTTTTGAAATTGCTCTACTCCCCTAAGCAATGAGAAGTTCATGTGCTGGTTGTGTTTGGTGTCCTTTGTTCGAGGAGAGAGCACTAAAGACAAATGCTATGTTTCATATTAGATATTATAGTACATCTATAAAAGGCATAAGATAGGCAAAATAAAAAGACACATTCTACTGATGTAAAAACAAGCTGATTCCCGGACCGTCCGCAGGCCAGATTGAGAAGGTGATTGGGCTGCATCTGGCCCATGGGCCTTAGGTTGCCTACCCCTAGTATAGTATATAGCTCAGTCAATAGAGTATGTGATTTGTAATCTCAGGGTTGTGGGTTCAAGCTCCATGTTGGGCAAAAGATTCTTGCATTGCAGAAGGTTGGACTAGATGGCCCTCATGTTGTTCAGTCGTTTAGTCATGTCCGACTCTTCATGACCCCATGGACCACAGCAAGCCAGGCACTCCTGTCTTCCACTGCCTCCTGCAATTTGGTCAGACTCATGTTGGTAGCTTCAAGAACACTGTCCAACTAGCTCGTCCTCTGTCATCCCCTTCTTCTTCCAACTCTACAGTTCTATGATTCTATGTACAATTACACATTCACATACGCATGACCTACTCCACATCAGATACTTACACCATAAAGTTTATTCCTACTCATCACTCCTGTCTTTCACACACCAACACATATTTCACATGCTCCTTTCCATAAAGCTTAGCCAGAGAGGAGTGTCATCTAAAAATTCTGATGGCTGTTTTGTTCAAACACGCCGAGAGATTTCTGACATTCTTTCAAACACTGAAAGAAAGCAACAACCAACCATTATGGACAGTTTATCAGCAAGGAAATATTTAACAACACCACTTAGAGGTCTGTAGCTATTTACTTCTGTTCACCTTTAGACTGTATTTTTGCACAAAGAAACCCATATAAAACGAGCCAGTGCAGAGGCAGTTTTAGGGGAGCATGACCGGTTCGATTGCACTGGACACAGTGCCTTGGAGATACCACAATTGTGATGTAGAATGGAAGGTGAGAGGCAGGGAGCGCCAAATTTTGGTGTCACACTGGCCAGTGTTATTGTCCTTAGGAACAGACCAGGGTTTTGGTTGTGGATTCCTACTAGCAGTGGCTCTTCAGGATCTCAGGCACCTGTCGCCAGCTACTGGAGATCATTTGAATGGGAGGGTGCCAGGAGGACAGACTTCAGACCTGCATGCAAAGCTTGTGCTCTACCACTGTAAAAAATGACATTGTTCATCAATTGCAAAATTATTTTGGGAATTCCACATTCATTCCCCCCCCAAAAAAAAAAACTGCACTCAGAATGCAATCAGAATTGAGATTAGAGGACTGTATATTAAACTCAGGCAGACTTAGACACACATAGATCTAATTTTGGCTATGCTCCTCTGGAGGAAAAACCTTGGATGGACATATTCGGCTCTTCCGTGACTGCAGCAAGAAATGTCATTGGATGCTAATTCAGAGTGACAGTTGCAATATATATATATATATATATATATATATATATATATATATATATATGTATATATATATTTGCCAGCAATCAAATCCAAATTAAAAATCCAGCCTTCTGCATTGCCAAATACACGATGCCCACTAAATATTTCATGCTCTAAAGCAGCTGTTGAAAAGAGCAAAAATTAGTTTCCAAGCCTATATGTATTTAGGTGTTATGTTACGTTTGAAAAGAAGGGGGTTGGGTGCAGTTACCCTTAAAAGGATTAGGAATTTCCTGTGACACAGTTCCCAAGAGCACTAACAAGGCTTAAAAGCATTCTTCTGTTTTGTGGAAGCATGTGTGCATGTTTGATTGAGTGGAAGGAGTGCAAGGGGGAAAATGAGATCACAAATGTATGTTTTGGCTGCCATGAAGTCAATACAGTAATAGGTCGGCAGAAACATCAAAACACAATCATGAGCTGTCTTCAGGGCTGAGAGTGAGCACAACTGGAAGACAATCAGCCAATGGCAAGGAAAAGGTGTTCTCTCTCCATCTTCTAGCTCATTTGTGATACTGGAGGAACTGGATAGTATACTAAATATCAGCTGATACATTTGGCAGATACCAAGAACAGTGGTGTTCCCACATCTCTTGAATTATCTCCAAAGTGAAGTTCTTATGGCCTCTTTACTGTACCTTCAAGCTGACCTTAAAATCCTTTCTGTTATGCTCAGCATTTTTTTGATTTGTTATTTGTACTGGTGGTGTTGGCTGCTGCTGCTGCTGTTGTTATCCTGCCCAATCTGTTTACTGCATCTAATACATTTTATTATTAAATATATTTATTTAATGTATTTAAAACAATCATGAGTTGTTTTCAGGGCTGAGAGTGAGCACCGCATTAAGGTATTTAATTATTTAAATATATTTATTTAATATATTGGTTTTTTAATTTTTTGCAAGACATAATGGACAGAAAGGACATAGATCAATTAAACCATTATATGATGCAAATCTTCCTTCTAAATAACCATACTATCAGAGTTTTAATACTGGACTAAGAAATTTCTGTTGACTTCAAACAATTTCTCAGCATTGGACCTGACTGGTTTTGAGCAAGCTACTATGTTCAGTATCAGGGTTCCAGCTGTAAAATGGGTACAACCATGAACCACCCTTATTCCTCTGACAGACCTAAAATTTCTAGAGTAGTTTAACAATTGATCCCTCTTCAGAGGGAACACTGAATACTGTGACGCTGTGATGGAGATGGAGGTTTTCTAGCAACTCTCAGCATCCTTAACAAACAACAGCCCCCAGATATTCTAAGGCTTTAACTGTACGGTGTGAATGTGGCCCTTATCTGTCTGTGTCTTTATATTTATACACTCATACACAGCCAATATCTATTCTATGCACATCTCAAAATCTTTAGCTAATGCACACCTTGCATTTACAGCTGGAGCAATTTCTTCTCTCTACCTCTCTTACTGTTGCCAGACATGACACGAGATGCTGAATCTCTCTCATGGGTCTTGTTTTGAATACACAATCCCACACCTACGAAAGAGGAGGGAACATTATCTCCCTGCATTTTAAGTCATACTAAATCATATTTAGCACCTCACCTCGCTACTTTGTATCTGCCAGGCCCCCTGCAGTACAGGAGCCAAGGGACTAAAGAGATGGAAAGCGTTGTCGGTGGAGGGTGAACGTATATTATAGCTATTAATCCTGTCGAAAAATATCCTTTATTTAATATTTATATATGTGGGAACTCTTGTACTAATGGTCTTGAAGTAAGCCGATTAGGATATTTTAGATGGGGTTCTGTTTGCTGGAAGGACCATTGCAAAACAGGTGCTGGCAGCAATATGGAATTATAGCAAAGGCTTCAGGCTACTTCTGCATTTTCTTCTTGTCACATACGAATGAATGACTCCACTGTGGCCAGGTTCCAACCCGTTACATTCCAGTCTGTCAGGCTCAGCAAGGCTCTCCTGCCACGCACACTCTAAGCTTGCTTGGGGTTTCATTTCACCTTTTTCAGGTCACCTGGAAATGATTGGGACTTGTAAGGATGCAACTGGCAGCGAGGGCGTTTAAGGGCACAACTTCCCTGATAAAGATTTTGTCAAAAACAAAAAACAACAACAGTGCTGCCTTAGGCTACAGTCCAAAACATGCTTACAGCAAAATCCTGTGCAGTGGAGTGAAGTCAAACCCACTGTGTTCAATAGTAAATACAGGTAGGATTGTAGCTTCATTGGAGAGCAAGTCTCATTGAACATAGTAAGATTTCTAAAGTATCAAGGGCAGAATTGCACTGTTCAGGTCCCTGTTGAATATCACGTGAATTCTGTGGCAGGCAACTTAAAGCCAGGAGTTGTTTTTATTTTTGTTTAATACATTTATAGCCTGCTTTCGCTATGTGTCCTTAGCAGGGCCGGTTCACCCATGAGGTGGACTGGGGCAGCTGCCTAAGGTTGTGGAATCCCACGGGGTGATGTCCCACCCAACTCTGCTGCTGCCACTGGATAAGTAAGATCTCACCGGAAGCCACTACTGCCACGTGACCCCAGTAAGGAAGGCTTCGGTGGAGCGGGGCAGTGGAGGTGGTGAAACGGGATGGGCTGCCTGTGCTCCCAATCGAAGCAGAACCAGGAAGACTTCTGCAAGGGAACCTACTAGAGTTCTTTGAGCATGTCAACAAGCGTAAACTTAGAGAGGTTTCTTTTTCATTTTTCTTTTTAAAATAATTTTTATTGATTTTCTTTCTTGCAACAAATATCCATCACCGTTACTAAACATTCATTTTCCAGTTTCCCCCCTCCCTGTTGACTTCCCTCAACCTCCATTTCTGGTTTGTTACATCAGATGGTACAATCTACTGTTTATATATGATACCATGTTTTCCCATTGTTATATTTCTTGTTCTCTGCAAATAAAATTGTAAATGTTTATTTAAATCCTGCCAATGAGTCCATTATTTTGTTATTTCTGCAAATATGTTGTAAAGGGTTCCCATTCTTTTTCAAAGTCACTATTGTCCTTTTCACGCAACTTGTCAGTTAATTTTGCTAACTCTGCATAGTTCATCAACTTTTCTTGCCATTGTTCTTTGGATGGTACTTCTCCGGTCTTCCAGTTTTGTGCTATTAACATTCTTGCTGCTGTTGTAGCATACATAAATAATGTCTGTTTTTCTTTCAGAAGCTCTTGTCCCAAAATACCCAACAAAAAAAGCTTCTGGTTTTTAAACAAATGTTATTTTAAACATTTTGTTTCAATTCATTGTATATCATTTCCCTTTTTAATAATAATAATAATAATCTTGCAATCCCACCACATGGTAAAATGTACCTTCTCCTTCTTTACATCTCCAACAGTTCTTTAGTTCTGTTTTATAAATTTTTTCCAGTTTTACTGGTGTGGTATACCACCTATACATCAAAAGAAAAAGAAAAAAGAAAAGAGAGAGAGATAACTTAGAGAGGTTTCAGTCCAGTAACATCTAGAGGGGACTGAGCTTCCCTTCCATTACAAGCATGACACATTCCAGCCACAATTTGACAAGAGGAGCTGTGGCATCGAGTGTCATGTGATATCTATATAAATTTATATGTCTGGGTAAATGAAATACGATCGATTGCTCCTGATGAAGCCAACCATAAGGCAGCTAAAATAGTTTTGGCTAAAAAGAGTTCCATCGCTGTTACCCATGCATTGGTAGCAGGCAGGGCTGGATTACTTCAATGTGCTTTATGTGGGACTGCCCTTGAAGTTGGTTTGAAAGAAGCAGCTAGTGCAGAAGGCAGCACCTAGTTTGCTTCTGAGGGAAACTACTGTCGGGCTACACTCACAAAACACCATGCATTTAAAGCATATGGTCCCCCCCCAAAAAAAAATAATCATGTGAAATGTAGTTTTTTAAGGGTGCTGTTAAGTGTAGTTCTGTGAGGTGGAAACTACAGTTCCCAGGATTCTCTGGGGGAAGGACATGTGCTTTACATGTACAGTGTTGCTGGGACCTCCAATACCTTGCTTGTGAGAGTCGCACGGTGTGCCAATCTACTTTTGGGCCAGGTTCAAGGTTTTGGTACCAACATTTAAGGCCCTTTACAGCTTAGGACCAGATTACTCAAGAGACCACCTTATCCCTTAATAACTCAGTAGGTAAGTGCATTCTGCAGGAGAGTTTCTGCTAAGTCCTTCTATCCCAGCCTTCGATCCCATTGGCTTGGCTTTTTTGTTCTATATTAGCTGAAGGATCTATAGCACAGGGTAGGGAACCCTTTTCCGCATAAGGGCCACATTCATTTCTGGGCAACCTTCCAGGGGCCACATGCCAGGGGTGAGCAGGCAAAAGTGGGTGGAGTCAGGACCAGTGCTAGGGCTTCTTGCGCCCTAGGTGAACCACCTTCTGGCGCCCCCCGCCCCCCCACCAAAGCCTGCTTTAGTGGGAGGTGGGGGGTGGAGAGGCAAGCAGCAGTTTCTCCGCTGTAGCGGAGAGCTGCTGCTCGCCTGCCCCTGCCAAAGCCTGCTTTAGCGGGAGGTGGGGGGTGGTGGAGAGGTAAGCAGCGGTTTCTCCGCTGTAGCGGAGAAGCTGCTGCTCTCCCGTCCCACCCTCCGCCAAAGCCTGCTTTCGCGGGAGTCGGGGGGCAGTGGTGGTGTAGGGGGCAAGCAGCACCTCTCCGCTACAGCGGAGAAGCTGCTGCTAGCCCGTCCCGCCCAAGCCTGGCCAGCATCCCCTCCATTTTGGCGCCCTAGGCAATTGCCTAGTTCACCTAAATGGACGCACCGACCCTGGGTGGAGTAGTGAATATTGCCTTTGTACAGTACGCCAGCCTCTACATATATTCATAGTCAAGCACCTAGTCAAGCAAGAGGCATTTATCAGAATTCAAAGAGGTTGCATCCAAGCTGGAGGAGGGACACCCAAGAAAGGACTGTAAGTGTGGTTGGAGAAGAGTGTGGCTTGGGCAGAATCTCAGTACGCTACTAGAAAGACCTGGAGAGACAGATTTCTCCATTGGGCCTTAGATTCCCCATGCCAAAGCTCTAGTACAGCCTCTCTGAGTTTTGTCAGCCTGACTATAGACTTGTGCACTTTGATCAGGACAGAAGCCTTTAGCAACCCTTAAGTAAATCTCTTTAAAACCCAGTGGTCCCAACAAAAGAGATTCTATTCCTCTTCCAAGCATGCTTCTATTATGGTTTCTTGGAAGCAGTATGTACATTACAGTGACTGCTTTCTGAAAGGAATAAAAGCAAATCACAACCTCTGCTTTTCCATCACCGACTACAGACATTTACAGCAAGGCTGGCTCCAGATAGTGACAGCCTCTCTGTGCTTATCTTGCTGACTAAACCAAAACCCCATGAATCTGGATGAAGAAGTAAGTGAACTAGGGTTTGGATTTTGAAATGCCATCGCTCCTATAGGCAATCTGTTGTATTAAATTTATCTGTATGCAAGAGAGAATACACACACAGAGAGAGGGGGGGGGGGGGTTAAGCAAGGCTTGCAAAACCCATACAAGAGATACATGCTAAAATGACATGATACTGATATTCATAATAGGTAACAAGCTGGAACGTGTCCAGAGGAGGGCAACCAAAATGGTCAAAGGCCTGGAAACGATGCCTTATGAGGAACGGCTTAGGGAGCTGGGTATGTTTAGCCTGGAGAAGAGAAGGTTAAGGGGTGATATGATAGCCATGTTCAAATATATAAAAGGATGTCATATAGAGGAGGGAGAAAGATTGTTTTCTGCTGCTCCAGAGAAGCGGACACAGGGCAATGGATTCAAACTACAAGAAAGAAGATTCCACCTAAACATTAGGAAGAACTTCCTGTCAGTAAGAGCTGTTCGACAGTGGAATTTGCCGCCAAGGAGTGTGGTGGAGACTCCTTCTTTGGAGGTCTTTAAGTGGAGGCTTGACAGCCAGCTTGGGTTGGACTGGATGGTCCTTGTGGTCACTTCCAACTCTATGATTCTATGATTCTAACCTGACAGTGGAAATGGAAGTGAGAATCAGAATTAGCTAGTAGGCTAAGCATCCTGGAATGCAGAGGTCGGACTAGACTAATTATGTGATATCACCATATCCAGAGTGGGCATGCAGAGGTAGCATCCTTGGGCAGCAGTGATGGGCCTGCCACCATTAGGGGAAGGGTTGTAGCTCAGTGGTGGAGCATCAGCCTTGCATGCAGAAGGTGCCAGGTTCAATCCTAGTGTGGACAAGTGTATGGACATACTGAGCAAGATGGACCAACACTCTGTCTTAGAGCCAGTTTCCAATGTCCTTATGCTCTACCTTGTGGCCACTGTCGTAACTGGTTACATTGTTCCAGGGCATTGTGATTGATGCCATGCAGGGGTGCCAACTTGAATAAAATATTGTGGGGGCCCAGGTAAGCCCTGCCCCACACAATCAATCACATGATGCAATGCACACACACCATTTGAATGGCAATGCCCATCAACTTTGCAGGAGCCCAGCTCTCTCCATTATTTTATTGCAGGAGCTGAAGCCCCCACAGCCCCTAGGAGTTGGCTTCTATGATGCTATGGGAAGTCTGGCTTTCATCAGAGGATGCTGCTGTTCTTCTTCATACACTTGATTTTTATGTTTTTATATTTTAAACTGTCCTGTGATCCTCAGATGAAGGGTGACATAGAAATTATATAATGATGATGATGATGATGATGTCTGGCAGACATAATGAGGAGGGGAAGGGCATCTCATTAACATGGAGGATACCCTCAGAGGGCTTCCTAAACCTGGTACTTCTCAATTCTTTTACAACTCCATCAGCCACAGACAGCATGGCCAATGGTTAGGTATTATGAGAAGACATTATGCCACACTGGCGTATAAGGATATAGGAATATGAGAGGAGCCCTACTGCATCCAACCAAAGGCTTACGTAATCCAGCTCTCTGTTCCCACAGTGGTGAACCAGGTGCCTACAAGTGCAATTATGGTTATGCTTATGGAGATCCCCCTTCTATCGCAGGGTGGGGAGAATATAAACCGCGCTTTCCACTGGTTCTATGCTCAGTGAGAAAGGTGATCTGACTCAACGCATGCTAACAGCTCTCCCACATATCTGCAAATAGGAGAACACAAGAAACATTGACATTACTTGCATACCAGACTGGTAGATTTCTCCTCCAGCAGCCGCTGCATCTAAATGTCCACACAATTTATCAAAGCCCAGAAAGCCTGAAAGTAAGCAATATTTTAAAAGAATAAGAAGCTGTGTTGACATGTTCCAAAGGAGCACGGATTGGGGGTTCTTTTTGCCCTGCTATATATATGTCTTATGAACAGCTACACCCTGACTTTCTCCACAGCCTTTAAATTGTTGCTCTCTGGAGAGAAGATTAGAGCAAAACACCAAGAGATTAATTTTGTTGCCTTGCCCTTCTGGCTCTCTCCCACAGGCACAGGAGCTCTCCAGGAGGCCACAGTTTGCCTCCCACTATGAGTATATTTAAGAGAAAAATGAAGCCTAGTTACCTAGCTATAGATGTCACTGTAGCTGCATGATTCCCAAAGGACAGAGATTTTATTTATCTATGCCGCTTCTCCAGGAAGGCAAAAGCCTAGAGGCGGAAAAAAAAAAGTCCTGACATTTAATGTTTCTATTACAGAATATTGCCTAGACTTGGAAATGAGGGAGCTCTCTTTTTCCACTCTGCTTTCTTGGTATGACTCTCAACATCACAGCAAAGCAGAGGGAACAAGAAGTGCAAGTGTCTTGCACTTCCCGGCTTTGTACATTCCTGACATGTCAAAAGTGAAACGCTGACATCTTACACTGGGTCGAGATGTGCACAGTCCACAAACCAGTTTAAAAGCAATTCCATTTCTGGGGTGGGGAGCCAGCAAACGTTCTACTGTCTAGGGCCACAATCATGCCATGCATGTAAAGCAGTATGATACCACTTTAGACAGACATGGCCTGCCCCAAAGAATTCTGGGAGCTATATTTTGTTATAGGAGAGCCAAAAGTTGTTAGGAGACCCCTATTCCCCTCACATAGCTACGAGTGATTAGCAATCAATCCCTTTTCCAGGGAACTCACGAGAACAGCAGCCCCCTTTTAGACATTTTCCCCCTCACTGAATTACAAATCTTTAAAAGGACTTAAGAACTGGTTCAAAATTTGGCAGTTTTTGCTTTTGGGGTATAAACAAGGTTTTCAAGGGGCAAAAACAGTTGAAATACTCAACAGTTGTGGAATACTGGAAGCCTACCTCAGTCTACTCAGTGACAAACACAGATCTAAAGCTGCAATTCTAATCCTGAATTTTGGTGGCATCTGTGTGTCTCAGGAGACAATGAAAGAATGCACCTTTGAGGATGAAATCCAACCATTGGAGAGTTACAGCGCCTGCTGTGGCTGAAGAGACCACGTGAGAGAGACATGTTTTGTTGCAGCTGGGGCAGATGAAGGCATCTGATTATGCTAATGCATGTGTAACATGACATTTCTTCTTTCTGCGTTCTTCCCAGCGGCCATTGCTCCTCTGATCATTGCTGTGAATACAGGGCCTGATTGTCTCCAGGCACTGCGGTTGTCTGCAGGGGATTCACATATGACACGGTTAATGTTGCCAGCCTTCATGTCACGTTGGCAGACATCTTTGTAATGCAGAACTGGTCTGCCAATGGGCCTGGAGACTGAAGCCAGCTTCAGTCATGTTCTTGGGGATCCTGCCATCTTCCGTTGTGTGGGCATGACCAAGCTAGTCTAGACGTCACTGAGACAGGAGTGCGAACATGCTGTGAATGTGGGCTTGGGAGAGCACATCTTTGTTTGAGACTCTGTCATGCCATGTGATGCCCAAGATCTTCCTGATGCAGCACATGGAGAAGGTATTGAGGCATCGCTCCTGGCAGGTGTAAGTTGCCCAAGACTCACTAACATAAAGCGTGCTGATCACATAAGCCTGGTAGACCTTTATCTTGTTATTGGTTGTTAGCACTGCATTCTCTCACACCCTTTTGGAAGGGCTCATTGAATTCAATGGGATTTAAGTCTGAGTAGACATGGTTAAGATTATGCTGAAAATCACTAGGCTACAGAAGCTTATCAGATGGGAGCCACATGACTATTTCCTTTTGCTCTCTTCAGGAGTCTTGGCTTGAATTTTAATTGTATTTATGGTGTTCAGGTGGACATTGGACATTTAATTGGTGCTTATGAATATTTTTAATTATTTGCGTATTTTTACTTTGCCTAACTGGAATTCCATCATGATGGCTTGAGGTGATTTTTTTTTAATAATAAAAATGAGCAAGCAACCTTAGGCATGCAAGCTCTAAACCATGGGTGGAAATAAAAGTGTGCCACATATGAACACCACGTTTCAAGCAGCAGTTAAGGTGTTGGAATGCCAGTCAACTTGACTTTCGCTTCTGCAGTGATGTAGCAACACTAGTGGTTGCCCTCTGATTGCTGATTACAGTGTATAGGTGTTGTCTCTGACCCACTGTGAAAATCAGCACTTACACATTTGCATTCATTTTTATTCTGCATCTTAACACTATGGGCAATCAGATTGCCCCATGCACTGTAGGGTCTTTGCTTTGTCAGCTTATTGATATCATGGGGTGAAATAACCATGGGGGCAAACTGATAACTTTAAATAAGAGGGGCTTATTTATTGCTGAGCCTTTTCTTACACCACAGTGCACTTTGCTCAAGTGCATCCTATTTTATTTCCATGAGGTGTAGCAGAACACTGCTCACAAGCTTGAAAAACAACTTTCTAAAACCGCCTTTAATTGGCAAAATACATCAACAGTGAAAAGTAGGCTAAACATAATAAACAATCCTTTCTTGAAACCATCCTCTAGAGAAAAGCTTCTTGGATTCTGCCCTGTCCAAATGGAAACAGAATTCTAACAAGAAACACTTCCTCTTAAACATTTCTATTAGATATCTTGGTACTCAAGAGTAGAAACCATAGGTTCACCTCTTACTTCTGCCAATGAAGTCCCCTTATCATGTTATTATCAAGCTGTAGGTGGAACTTATGTGGAGAACTACCAGGAAAGTGAGATGAGAGTTCAGGCACAAGGGAGGGACATTAAAAAGGGGGGGGGGGGCTTAGGAAGTACTTGTAGGGTCTGATTATATAAGTTGCTATAAATTCACACAATGTTGAGGATAAAGTGTAACCAGTGTTAGAAACTGAGATATGAAAGCTAGGAGCTAAATGGCACCTTAAACCTAGGTTATGGGTGCAACAATAGAATGTTGAGGCGTGCTTTTTTATAACAAGAATACGAAGCTGAAAATGAATGAACTGCAGCTAAAATATTATGTTCATTTTTCACATGGTCCAGTCCTTCCCCTGCCCACCCCCTAATATTCTTCAGAGAGTCTCTTCTCCAGTCTTCAGAGAGTAGCTGGAAGCGGGGAGGCAGAAAAAAGGTCCTCCTTTTCTTCCACTCTGCAGTTTTAATCTGAAATCTCAGGCGCAGTACTGCACCCAGAGCTCAGAAACTGCTTGTGCTAATGAAATTCCCTGTCACAAAATGTGCCTAGAACAAGGGAGTTTCGAACACTGGGTATAACAAAAGTTGTGCCAGTACAATGCCATTACCTTTAGTATTAGGCTGGTGACATGCATCACACCACCACAGCAGAGTGATGGTCAAACTGCACGTGACATTAAATGCCTCTTTGCATATTTTATGCAGCAACCACAGGCAGGGTAGGTGGGGGAGATTGACAATGAATGAAATTGCAGCTGGTAGGGGAAGGTTTAACTCTTCCTCATGTTAAGGTCCTAATGTAAGTAGCTTCTCAGAAGATGTTATTTGTAATTAATGAACAATTCCACTGGAAGATTCTTTCCACTGTCAAATACCTCCCATTGAAAAATATACGAGAAACAACAACAACCATCTGTCACTGTGTTTGCCTGGTTGGAATGTGTGTTGAACACTGATAATGCCTCTTGCTTCCCTGGATGGAGGAAAGGGAGAGGTGTGTGAGCCCATGTACAAAGGTAAAATTTGCATTTATTCCTCTGCCCCTTTTTTTGCCTCTGCCTCCACCCCAACTGCTGGCAGAAGGTTGCCCATAAATGAATGCAGCCCAAGGCTGAAATGACTTTCTCACCTTTGCTTTTCATGGTCTATCTATGAGCTACTAGTGCTTTAAAGTACCTGTAAAATAATAGTTTGCAATATGGCAAAGAGCTGCAAATTCCCAAGGCACTCAAAAGCAAAGATTGTCAACACATTCTCCTAGATACATAAGTTTCCAAATGAGCAGCCCTCTGTAACCATTTCTGGGATGGTAGGGAGACCTAAAGGCTGTTGTACTACATTTTGCCTTGTCGCTGATGTTGTTGTTGTGTGTGTTTTTTAATTGGCTCTGATCTAGTTATGCTCTTCCTCACATACTCTCTTTCACTCTGTTTCTGCTTCAAAGTAACATTTTATCACTTTCCAAAATCACATTGTGCGTTGTCAGCAACATATTCCACTATTCAATGAATTCTTTAGAAGAGCTGTTAAGACACCATTTTGGCCTCTGATGGGATGACAAATAATGCCTGCAAGTTGAAAGAGCCTTTGAATTCTTAGACTTGTTTAAATTGAATTACATTTGTCGGCAGCCATATCTTGCCCCATTGTATGAACAATTAAGTAACGGAGACTCATTTTTCCATTTTTTTAAATTCATACCATTAAGTGTGCCCTCTGAATCAGCCCAGATGACAGAAGCAAGATACATTCCTTTATCAGATTTCAGATACAATTCACAGACATATTCATGAATGTAATAAGAAGAACTTATTTGATCCAGGCACTAAAAATATCCGGCTACTTCCATCTTTAACATACTTGATAGAAACCCCATTACCACCACTGCCACCAGCCTCTTGACTTAGAGTTGGGGTCAACAAGCTGTCTTCAAAAGTAAAAGAATTCGATTTATTCCGAGACAAAATTTAGTGGTGATATGATGATCTCCTTGGATTATTCCCAGGCTTCCTACCTGGTGTTTGCTGAAACTCCAATATGGCAGCACCAGAGTTATCAGGGACTCTGATAAATGCAATTTTGCCCAGGTGCCTCTTCTTTCAGGCACCCTGGAAATTATATGTCCCAGGGACCATGGCATCAGGACCAGCACAGTGGCAGGACAAAAGCCAGACCCTACTCCCCACATAAGATTAAGGATGTGAGGAGGCATAATTTCCCATTCTGTGCTATATTTGGCCCACACAGCACTGTTTTCATTCTACTGCACTTCGTCTTCCACCAAAGACTATGTTATTCATCTCACTGTCTGCAGCAGCAAAATAATGGAATTTACATAATTAACTACATATATTATGTAAGTTACATTGTCCTTATATTATTCCACACTATACATTACAATACAAATGGTGGTGGTGGTGGGGAGCCCACAACCAATTATGTATCCTCTGTGGACTGGAGAAACAATAGTGACTAGCGATTGTATTTGCTGGGTCATTTTCCATTCTGGGCATGGGACAAAGAAACAAACATCAGGAATTTCTGTTCCGGTTCCTGTTTTCATCTGAATTCTCTGACATTTCTAGCTAGGATGCCATTGTTGCGGTAAAATTTCTGCCCTTTCTGACTCAGTGTACCAGAAGCTGCCCTCCAGAAATATTGTCAGTATTGCTGCCAAATTGGCTACAGAATGAAGTAGCCAATGCAAAGGAATATTAGACTACAATTTTCCACCTTTACTGATGGAGTTCTTATAGGCATGTTATGTCTGGATGCAATGCTATTATTCACTTTAGCAATAAATGAATCTGCCCTTTAGACATCTTTATAGAAATGTATCTTCATCATGCATAATATATATTATATCTCAAGGTTGCTCAATTAAATCCACAGTTCCATTGAATATTATTCAAGAGGGAACAGTAACAGTACAATCTTTGCTGACACTGAGAATATACAATAAATATTTTTGCAGAACTTGTCAATTGCAGTCAGCTTTGTATGTAACACCAAACCTTTATGAGGTGTTTCATTATTAAGGATTAACTACAACATTACCCTTTAATAGTATCATAAATCTTTAATTACAATTCAATGCAATGCGGACTAAAATTGCTTTTGGAGTGAAACAATTCTATTCCTGGTTATGAATAAGCAATTTCTTTTATAGGTAAAGAAATCATAACTTTTCAAAATGATGACAGAGCCCAGTCTTTCAGTATATAAACATGTGATCAGCTGTAATGAGAGCTACACGTGAAAAATACAAGGCATCGGACTTTGTTGATTACTACTGGTAGAACACTACTGTACAAATTCTGCATAAAGTTGGTTCAAGCAACAGCTAATATATGGCACAATGTACAGTCCTGTAGTATGGAATCACAATTCCTCCTTTGTTCAGATTGATGAGATCTAGGAAACTGCAGGTGTAACTGGTGTAATGCAATGGCATGTAAAATTTGGATTAATCTCTGTTTGTTTATAGACATTTACCCTGCTCTATAGCTGAAAATGTTCCCCGCAATCAGTAAGAAGATGGCTCCTGCCCATAAGTATGATATCTAAAAGACATGACACAAAAGGAAAAGGGATTGGAAGGGAAGAGGTGCAAAAGCAAGCCCAGACTCCAATTCCCATCAGCCCCAGTCAGCAGGGCGAATGGTCAGGGAAGATGAAAGGCCAACAATATTTGGAGGGCCACAGATTCCCCTATCCCTACTTTGGAAACTGATGGTCCTCCTGCTGTGAAATTTAGCACAAGACAATGTGCTTTCCCACCCAAGCTTTCTACCTATAATTATTTTAAAAATTGGCAAATTTGGCACACATGCCTCACTTGAAAAGGCTATGGTCCCGTGGCCTGCAGAAAAACTACCCTCAATCTGCTATGTATGCAAGTGGGGCGTGCTTTGATATATTGCCTAGATAAGGCCTAATGGAGAGGGCAGAAACAAGTCTATTTGCTTCAAGGGTTTCTGTTGACTCCCCTAATAAAAAAATGTGTGTCTCAAGCACAGAATGGCATGCACATCAATGAGCTGGAATTTGAGCTGAGCTTGAAGGCATTTCGAGGGACTATGGAAGGATAAAAGGTCTTCTTGGAGCTCTTGATAAAAATGGATGAGAAAAATCTGTCAAGTGCATGTCATTCTTCACAAAAGCCACTCACTTTGAGGCAGCAATTGCTTGCACTGAAAAAAAGGAAAGCAGCCTTGCAGTCAGAAGCAAAGCTGACGTGTATAATATGATTTTAAACCTATGTGTAAACTATGGTCTAGTAATCTGAAAAAGAATTGCGATTAAAAGTAAGGAAAGAATATAACGCAAAAGACTACACACACACACACACACACACACACACCCTCTCTATTTCTATCTATGACTAAGAATCACTGAGTTACAGCACTGTCTAGGAATAAATCTTTAACTCCTTCTTTTAAGCAATGCTAGCAGTGAAAAATGAGAAGAATAATTCCGACTTTATCTGCACAGCCTTTTGCCTGGCCTCGGATGCAACCCAACCAGGCTTCAGTACCTATGCAGCAAATGTGATGAGCCCTACATTGATCCCTTCTGATCCAACTGGAAAATTGCAGGATCAGTACAGGTGGCCCAATCCCACATGAGGTGTATTGTACAAAGCTGTGTGCGGCATGTGTCTTCCCTATCCCACTTTTGGAGCAGATTATTGCTTCCTTTCCACATTTCTAGTTAATTCTGTAACAAGATATCAGCGAAGTGGGAAATGGCTATGTGAGCAGGCCTATGAAGGTCAATCCTGGTTTTAAATTCCTCAGTTTTCGTCTGCTTTGGGGGATTCACATTTTGCTGAAATAGTGCCAGACGTATCAGTATATTTAATGGCATTTTACTACACACTATTATTTGTTGGAAATGACAAGTTCTCACAGCCTCTAGTCATGAAAGAAGCAGGTGCAAAAGCTGAATGCAGGTGCCAAACTATGGCATTTTGGTTCTGTGTGCTGTTCAGTATGTTGAAGAATTGTTTGTAACAAGTGTTGGGGAAATAAAAATCAGGGGATGGAATGGAATATGTCTCACTGGTTGGAATACTGAGCAGGTCCACTCCACATTTTGTTGTAGGTCTAACTTACATTTCGGAAGCTATACATAGTAGCAGGTGCCGATTTTGAGTTCATCACAACATGTAGGTAGGGATGGGCAAATCTCAGTTTCATTTTTTGCTCTTAAGTTCAATTCTTCATATTTCAAAATCAGTTTGTAGATTTTTTTGATTTTTTTGAAAACAGTCACCATGAAACTCGGTATTTGAGTGCAGCCCCCCCCCCCTATATATCAATTTCTGTATGGAATATTGTATCATCTAAACATTTTTGCAAAGCATTTTCTCACTTTTGCATGTAATTTTCATGCACATTTCCTCCAAGTACAGTCGTGCCTTGGTTTTTGAACAGAATCCGTCCTGGAGGTCCGTTCAACTTCTGAAAATGTTCAAAAACCAAAACACAGCTTCTGATTGGCTGCAGGAGCTTCCTGCACTCAATCAGAAGCCGCAGAATCCCTGTCGGACGTTCGGGTTCCAAAGAACATTCACAAACCGAAACACTCACTTCCAGGATTGCAGTATTCGGGAGCCAAAACGACCAAGTACCAAGGCATTTGGGATCCAAGGTATGACTGAATATGTATTCCTGTAAGGTAAAAGGTAAAGGTAAAGGACACCTGGACGGTTAAGTCCAGTCAAAGGCAAATATGGGGTGCAGCGCTCATTTTGCTTCTGGCTGAGGGAGCTGGCATTTGTCCACAGACAGATTTCTGGGTCATGCGGCCAGCATGACTAAACTGCTTTTGGTGCAATGGAACACCATGACAGAAGCCAGAGTGCACAGAAATGCCATTTACCTTCCCACCACAGCGATACCTGTTTATCTACTTGCAGTGGTGTGCTTTCTAACTGCTAGGTTGGCAGAAGCTGGGACAGAGGAACAAGAGCTCACCCCATCACGCAGATTCAAACTGCCGAACTTCCAATCAGCAAGCCCAAGAGGCTCGGTGGGTTAGACCACAGTGCCACCCATGTCCCTTTATTTCTGTACACATTACTTGGTAAGAGAACTACCCTGCAAAATCCAGAAAAACCTGAATTAAAAGGATGCATTGTTTGGGAGCTATGAATCAGGTAGGTTTGCCTTTAAATGTGAAGTAAATTGAATTTCTCTTCTCCCCCTCCCCCCACCAGCCCAAGCTGGAAGTCAACATGTGCAGGGTAGCCCTCAACCACTAGGTACCCAGATGATTGTGTAACTATGCCCTAGCACTTTCTTTATTTGGTGACCCAAGGAACAGTGCTATAGAAGTGACATGGGAGGGACGTCACTTTTCAGTAGGAACATTTTTTTATCCCGTTTTTATATCTAAAAGAGAAATATAAATCAGCCAGAGCAACATTCTGCTACGAAGTCATTTATTTTTCTTCAATAGCGGTTGAATTGTTTGCTCCTTAGGAGTCTGTTTGGTTTTATGCTCCCCATCCTACCATCAGATTGGGGATTGATTGTGGATGAATCATGCAGGTAATCAGTCATTTCATAGTGAGATGGCTCTGTAACATATGGCACGCCACATCTGCATTTATCTGATGTCGGGGCAGTGGATTGTGTTATCCAGTTGTCTCATTATTCTTACAATTCCATCTTGAGATGATTGTTTATTATTCTTTTCCTTCGGTATGATAAGTGATGTAGCTTTCTGTCCTAAATGCTTCCCTGAAATTGTTTTATAATGTCAAAGACAATAGAGAATGTATATCTCATTCTCACTTTTTCATCTAGCAATAATTTGCCACTGGTTTTCCTTGAACTGCAGCAAGCACTGGGTAGACGGCAGCTTGCGCTTACTCAATGTATTGATGCATTCTAATTTCATGTGACCTAAAATATTCATTAACTAAGATCTGCTCAGGAGTTATACTCGCACGTAAGGGAGAATCCAGGGTTTCAGACAAGGGTCTCTATCATCCCTAGCTGGAGATACCAGGAATTGAACCTGGGACCTTCTGCATGCAAAGCAGATGCTCTACCACTGAACAATGACTCTTCTTAATGGCAGTCATTGTATCACCATTTGTTTTCACCAAAACAGTTTGCTAGGAAGCTCATATGGAAGGCTGACATGTTCCAAGAAATGGTTGCAGTTGTTTAGCACTCATTACTTTAATGCCTCCATGAGGAAGTGTTAAAATATCCCAACACTTTTGCTATGGATTCTGTTGGTGTGGTGTAGCGATTGTAGATCTCTATAGAGGTTCCTGTATGAGTGGAGTATTAATCACTGATGCCTTGGTCCAATTCCAAGCTAGGTAATTAAGTTTTGCCTCTAGTCTCAATTACATTTTGCAGCCCTTATTGTTAGTCTCCTGCCTCACATTATCTTTCCGTTGAAATGAGGCACTCAAGTGACAATTTGGCCTTTGAAATTATACATCTAAATTCTAGCACAGTGGCTCTAGTCCAAACATAGCTGAAGAGAAATTATTCCTGCTCACATGCAGCATAACCCAATATCCAGGTAAGCTGAAGAATTTGGAATTAAGCTAATTCCCATGCAAGTTACTGGAACCAATTTGGATTAAATCCAAGTTCTTTGAAATAACTGGGTTGTGGATCAGGCTGCTCATTGGAAACTTTTGTCCTCCTGTGTCCTACATTCAAAGGCTCTACATAAAAGGAGGTTAATTATTATTGTTCTCGTTCTTCCCCTGTGTGGATGTAGCTTCATGATCTTCTCTGGTTTATATTTCCACTCGATTAAACACTCTTTTAAAATAGGCTGTGACTGTTCTACAATTCACAGACTGTGTCCCTAGAAAAGTGGAGGGTTGCTTGACATGACATGGCTACAATATAGAAGCTATTTGAACTCTCTGTCAGCTGCACTTTCCCCACACGGTGAAAACAGGGAGCCAAGCTACTCCTAAAGGGGCCATGGGCAAAATTGCAGCTACACTAGAACAGCAAGCTAGCTACAAGCCTATTGCCGCTTTAAGAGAAGCTTAGATTGAGACTCTCTGTGACAAAGTAATTATCTATGTTTCCTCAACAGTTTTTGTGATGGCTGTGGCATTTTGGGGACAGTTGGAGAGTGTGATATTTTGATTGGAATGTGTGTACAGTGTCCAGCACATACCTCAATATACGCAAGCTTTGAATTCATGACCTGCATCAGGTGAAAATGGAGACTATATATTTAGTGACTAGTACCTCCATGCATTTGGGGTATATTAGGATTGCCATAGTTCAAACAGTGAAAATCCGGACAGAAAAGTTATTGAGCTTTTTCCTTTCCTTTTCTTCCTTTTCTTTCTATTTCTAAATCAGCAAAAACGGCACTGCTGACATGGGCTGCCATACGTCCTGATTCCCCCCGACATTTTTACCAATTTTTGCCCGGACACTGCTAGAGACAGCAGTATTCTGGATACATCCAGGATATTCCGGACGTGTGGCAATCCTAGGTGTATGTACGGAAGAGTCTGTGCACAATGCATGAAAGGTATTGGTGTGTTTCCTCCTCATGCATTCCATTTCAGCACTGCTTGATCACCTGCACAGGGAATTAGTTAGGTCCTAATTGGTGATAGTGAAATGAAGTCTGGACACATATGTAGAATATTCAGAAGTTTGCCTATAAGTATTAGGAATAGGAGGCTTTCATAAATGCAGGGCCAGAAAAACACACCATCAGACATCACAGCAGAGAGATGAACTAGTGCTGTGAACTAGTGAACTAGGGCTGCTGTTTTGGTGACAGATCCATGATTTGGTGACAGTGAATGGTCAGTGCTCTTCAAGCTTCAACCACGGTCACCAGGCTTCATCTTCAACCAGGCCTTTGGCTGATTGACATCCTACACCCTTTAAAATGTGTTTGTAGGAAGGGAGAGGTTATTGGTTTGTTTTGTTCTTGTGTATATATACCTGCCTATATAGTATTGTGGTTTTATCTTGTATTTTTATGATACGAACCACCCTGAGATCTACTGATGAAGGTCAGTATACAAATTTAATAAATCATGATGATGATGCAGCCCAATAATAATTCAGCTTTTACTTTCTTATGCAGTCATCTAAAAGCATATTCTGCACTCTTTCCCCTCCCCACTATTTGCTTCAAAAGGTCTTTTTCTGACCTTTAATTTATTTCACACATTCTGCTTGATGTAATTCCATCTTGCTGAATAGTCTTTTCCTATGATTTGTACCAACTGTTCATTTGTTCCTTGCCTTCCTTGAGACTCCCCCCCCCTGAATCCATTAAAGCCCTTTGCCTCCAGCAGCCCATCCTAATGTGCCAATTACTTTCCAGTGTTTCTTTTTGGCTAGAAGACATCCCAGCTCTCTTAAGCAATTAACTTGACTGTTATCAAGTGTAAGGACAATACTAGTTTGGAATAATCTACTTTTGCATTCTATATCTTTTAGATAATTCACATTGCAAGTCACCACTACTACTTCTATTAGGTAATATACTGGAGAAGAAGTTATGCTATAGAGTTCCAAATTCTGAAACACAGAAGAAAAATGATATTGATTGGTTAAAAAGAAAGCCATTAATAGCCCCCAGAACACCTCAAGGAAAACGTTGCACAAATGAACTAATTGTTCAGATAAGTTTGAACATCCTATATGGTAAGTGAAGATTAGAAGTTATAGCAGAAAGCTCTGTAACTTCCGAAAAATGCCAGTCATCAGAAATCTCCTAATCAGAACAATATATCATTATGATTACTTCATGCATATAGATTTCAAAGAATCATAGGAGTTGGAAGGGATCCCAAGGGTCATCTAGTCCAACCCCCTTCAATGCAGGGATCTTAACTAAATCATGTATGACAGATGGCCGCCAACCTCCACCACATCTTGTGGGAGTTGTTTCCACAGTTGAGCAGCTCTTACTGTCAAAAAGTCCTTCCTGATGTTTAGTCAGAATGACCACTCCCCACATCAATTGGGGGGCAACTTTTGCATGGTCGCGCACAGCCCCCTGGATCCCAGTGCGCCTCCTGGTAGTTCGGGCTGGTTTCATCCTCCCCAGGCTGGATACCTGGGGTTTCTGCCTACCTCAGTCAACTGCTCAATCTCACCTGGGGAGGGTGTTGCCTGGGGAATTGGCCAGGTAAGGGGAGGGACCACCCTGCCTGCCCAATAGAAGGTGTAGCTTACCTGTAAGTGGCAGTTGGGCTCCAAAGCTTCTCCGGTAGTGGCTTGGGCCTCAGGTGGGCCTGGCGGCTGTGGGTGGCAGTAGGGGCCTTCTGGCCACTTTCCACACCTCCGGCAGCAGCCTCCAGACGGGCCTGGTGGCTCTGGGGGAGGCAGGCGGTGGGAGGAGGCCTTTCGGTTGCTTCTTGTGCCTCCAGCGGCCATCCGGGTCATAGGGGGTTCATAGGGGGTGTCGCGCCACGTTGTGCGACCTACCTCCGCTTCTGATGGGCCGTGCGGCACCTTGGGCCCTGCCTGTCGGCGCTGAACAACTTGTGGCACCCCAACTGAAGCGCAGGCTACGGCGGCCCCCGCGCCGCTTCACGTGGCCTCCCCCCTTCCCTGGATGGGCCTTGTGGCCCCGGGGCATAACGGGGGTGGCAGGAGGCCTTCCCGCCTCTTCCCGGGCATTGGGTGGGGGTGTAGGCCATGGGGGGCGCACAGCCTGGTCCTCACCCCCCGGCCTGGTTCTCGAAGGGCGGGCAGACAATGGTGGGGGGCCAGGGCATGTCCCCCCTGTTCCCTTCCCTGGCACCTCACGTTCGGGGATGGTTGCTTGTAGATGGCCGCATGGCTGCAGCTGCATAGTGGCAGCCATGTTGGTGGTGGCCGCATGGCAGCGGCCATCTTGGTGGAGGCTGCATGGCGGCGGCCATCTTAGGGGTGGCTTCAGGGCAGCGGCCAACCTGGGGGGTGGCCGCATTGTACGACCACCTGAGGAGTTCACGGGCACACCTTGCTTCTTTTGATGTAATCACTTAATCAATTTACCTTTGCAACTAACAAGTACAGCCGGCATTGCACAGGGCGCCTGTTCCACTCAGCCAGTGGTGTCAACCCAGTGATTCTGAGCGTCTCTACACAGAAAAAATTAACTGTTTGCTTGCCTTGTTTTGCAGCCTTCTGTAGCAATTCTTGCTGCGACTCAGTTCTTGCTTTTAAACCCCCCCTTCCATTTTTTTTTTTAAATTACACCTTTAGCTATTCCATAACAGCGTGTCCACAGCCCTACTGTTGTGCAGGTTGTACTGCATATACCATTCGGCTAGCCCCACACCATGCCACCAAAGCGCCAGGTTGTTTCCCCTTCCCGCACTAGAAGGGGCACTGTAAGGGGTGCGCCCACCAAGCCAGCTCAGAAGCAGGCTGCTAGGCAGCGGAAGGAGCGCACAAATAGGGATGAGCATCCTAAACCCACCCGAGCTGTGCCCTGAGGAAGGGCAGCGGCAGCTGGAGGGCATTCTAGGTCCCAAAGCCCACCAGCCTCAGCAAGCCAGCAGGGGGGCATCTGCCAAATCAAATCGCCGGGTGAAATGTGGTCTGCAGAGAAAAATGGCTGCGTTTTCCAGGTGGTATGGATCAATCAAATGCACACCTTTGGATAGTTAACAGGGAAAAAATATTAGGCAAGAGGGCAGGCCTGTCTGTGAATGCTTAGCAAAACCAATGGAAATAAATACTCTATTTTGTGATTTAGAATTCCTGTAATGTGATTTTTTTTTTCTTGTGGCTGAAAGTAATATAGATTTTTGATAACTTTATATTTTATTTATGATTTAATCAACAACAAGTGAATTAGGACGTGAGATATTATGACAATAATACCATACATTTATAGTCCCTTGTGACCAAAATGATGAAGCTCAGGTTGTTTATCTCTCTCGATACTGAGCCGAGAACATGATTAGCATTGAACAGTATTTTTCGTCTTCTCATTGATTTTATCTTGTGTGAGGATGCATGGAAGTATATTATATTCTTCCCTCTTCGGTAACATTGTGTCAGATAACTGATTCCCATACAGTGGGGCTTTTCACTGTACATTAGGGATATTGTCAAACATTTAAGGCGGTAGCTTTTCCATCCCAGTAAAATCTTTGAAGACAACTTCACTGTGTGATTCATTTATGTTAAATTAGCAATTCGTCCTCCATGTTACAATCTTTGTAGTGAAATTTCTAATATATTCTGAATGCAAATTCAACTCCAGGGAAATAAACCGTATAGGGAAACCAATGTATTCATATTCCATTTCCATTAATTCCTTCATTTGTTAAACGCAGATTTGTTTTGCTATACTTTGCTGGGTACAACAGATATAAATGGTCCTTTTTGAATTTCATTATCTAGCTCACAATTATCTTTTCTTTAGACAGAATGATGTTTTAATTGAACATGTCACGTGCTTGGAGAAATGAATAAAAAACTTTGGTTGTATCTCTTTAGATTTCTAACTTTAATGTACAAAAGTTATCAATAGATATGATGGCAAGATACAAAGTAAGAATGTATTCTTGGCTCCTTCAATAGTTCTTTAGAATAGATCATGGTAACTCTCGTCACTTGACAGGTAGGGTTGAGAAAAGCTACACCCACTGATATTCCCTCTTCCACACCGCAGTAAAGGTGCATGAACCTTGCCTCCTTTTAATTCACTTAGAATAGGTCTATCAATGATTCTGAAGCTTTTGGCATGAATAGCTTTTGAAGAAGAAATAGATGAGAAAGAGAAGTACCAGGGAATCTTGAGGAATTTGATATTATACATATTGCTTGGAAGTAAAATGTTTCTGTAGGTGATTTTATTTCTTCCTATACTTCTGGGTGGAGATGAGCTGGGTAAAAATAAATTTCTGCTTAGCATATCCTGGCCAATTTCTCATGGCAGCTTCCATAAATTTTCAAATTAAATTTGATTCCAAGCCCTCCTAAAGAATTAGGTCCAGGGTAGCCAATCTGGTGCCATCCGAATATTGTTACCCCTCAGCCAGCAATCAGTCATTCAGGATCATGAGAGCTGTAGTCCAGCAATATCTGAGAGTACCCTACATTACATGCTCATTCAACATGCTCTATTGAAAGTACACACTTCATTCAGAGTCCTAAGAAATGATGCTCTTCTTCAACTGAAGTAGTAGTTGATCTTTAAGTGGCCAAACAAGTGTAGCAGTATCCTATATCCATGTTGAAAGAAGAAAGTCTCTGGGGAAGCACAATCTGTACACACGTTTTGTTTGTTGATGGTTTTCTCATTAACCTCAAACGTAGTACTTCCTTTCCCAAAGTTTGTTGTTTATTGCTGAGTCCAGAAAAACAAGCTAATGCACTGTTTTTCATTAGCAGACTTATACATTTATTATGAGATTTGTTGTTCCTTTTAGGCATAGATCAGCCTTAGTGGCAATGTAAAGTTAGCTAAGAGATGCCGGCAGCAACAGTTCCTCCTGTAAGGGCATTCTGGTGTCTGCTACAGCGTCACCCAGGGCCAGTCTTGTAAAGAATGGGATCTGTCTTGGAGATAGAACATTAGGAAAGCTGATATATTATTAAAGAGAAATTTGAAATGCATTTGACATGCATTTTATTTAAAAATGAAAAAATATTAGTTTTTTTAAAAAGATATCATAGAGAATAGAAAGAATGCTTTAAGTAAGATCTAATTGCTGTGAGGAAGGGGAGGGGGGTAAATTATATGGGAAAGAGTACTGAAGGCACTAAGGCAGACAATTCCAACAAGAAAGAAAAGTGAGAGACACCTAAAGAAAGTGGTGTGGCTGCAAAAGGAGCTTACAGATGAGCTGAGATGTAAGAAGGAAATGTATAAGAAAGCAAAGAAAGGAGAAATCATGAAGGAAGAGTCTACACGAGTTACCAACAGTTGTGGTGAGAAGGTCAGGCGCACTAAAGCTCAGAATGCACCCAGGCTTGCAAGAGAGGTTAAAATAATAAGAAATATTTCTTCAGCTGTGTCTGAAGCAAGAGGAGGAACATGTTAGGAATCATTCTGCAAAGAAACAGAAAGGATGTGCGTAGCTTTAAGAATTGTTTTCTGTTAAGTTCCGTATTGCGCAGTTACCGCAGTTACCGTTTGTGCTGAAGGAGCAGTCAGAGTTTGAATTTACCTGCTAAGCGACAGCATCTATTTGCTCTAAGTTTGTTGTAATAAAACCCTGTTTAAGTCCAGTCTTGCTGCTTCGTGGGTTTATCTTCTGTTCTCTAACACCAGAAAACGCCGCTCCAACAGAACAAGCAATTTCTTCTGTATGGAGAAGGTGGAGAAATGCTTTTGGGCGACAGAGAGAAGGTGGAACTGTTCAACGCCTGCTTTACCTCTGTCTTCACCCAAATGGAAAGCAGTGCCCAACCTGGTGATAACAAAATAAATGATGCAAGAAGAGGAAGAAGCCCAAATAGGAAATGAGCTGGTAAGGGATCATATAGCTATTTGAAACGAATTCAAATCTCCAGGGCCTGATAAGATGCACCCAAGGGTACTAAAAGAGCTTGCGGATGTAATCTCAGAGCTTCTGTTTATAAATCTATGAGAATTCTTGGATAATTCTATGAGTCGATGCAAAAGTTTATTCACTAAGGTATGTGGCACACTTCCCCAGAATTCTCCACCCCAATATCTTATGTCACTTTGCAGTCCATTCCTCTGGCTTTGCCGTAATCCATCACAAGATAAGGAAGTTTTCTTGGCACAGCCTCTCTGAAAGTCTGACAGGGATCTCAAGCTTTCAGCAGCAAGCTGTGATGGGGCTGTAGAGTTTACCTGATGTCCATCTGGCTGAGTCACTGAATCATACTGGGATGCAGAAGGTAAGGGTTATGGCAGTGAGGTCAGCATGGCACAAACATCCCCACAAAAATTTGTGTTATTTTTAATGCATCTTTTTTTGCACAAAATAACATTTTAGTACACACTTAACGCTAAAATACTCATTTTCCCATATTTCTTGAGCTGAGAACTGTATTACAATATTTAGAGAAGTGCAACAACAGCATTTTGGTTCACAAATTAGTCTGAGAAGTAAGACTAGGTCCTTCAGCCAGCCTAGCTGGGGTGCAAATCAACCCACCCCAGCATCAGTAGCAAACAACAATTGACTTGAAATTAAAGGTAAACAAATGTCTATTGTTTTTTCCTAATTATTATTATTTACAAAGAGAACAATTCATTTATTTTGATTGCTTTAAACATTCATACTAACAGAAGTAATCCCTCTGAGCCAGATGGCTCATCTGAAGTACCTGATTGATTTACCCTTGGCTAATCTATAGCTCCATGGGACCAAAACCCTGACTTACAGCAAGGTTAACATTATATATTCTTTCCCATTTATAATAATATTCTTCGTGTGGGGGTGGGGATGCAGATTTTTGAAGCCTAAAGTCAAGGCTTCATCTTGTAAAAGCAATATCTTTTTTTCCTGTGAGCATGTCTCATTTATGATACATCAGGAAAATATGTGCATTTCTTATTTAAAAACAAACACAGCTCCATCACTTTCCCCCTTATACTGAATATATTAACATTTCACAGTAGCACAATAAAAATAACTGTGTGCAAGATGGATTTTGCCTAGACGTGAGAAATAGAATGGTTATATCTCAATCTATCTCTATTATGGAGAATATAGAATTTTGTACTGCCTTAGACTTACAGAACTGGAAGTGACCCCATGGACTATTTAGGCTTCATCCACATTTGTCTCATGTCTAGAAAACATGGGTCCAAGTGGTTTCCCACTTTTTAAATTGGAACAAATCGCGATCCACAAAACACCTGACTGCTGTTTATTATTCAGTATTAAACCATGCATTTTACCAGGGAAAAGTGGCAGGGCAAATGCAAGTGGATAACACCTTAGCCCCAACCCAAGACAAGAGCCTCCATATTGAAAACCACTGATGGTTGCCTGAATTTTCTCAAAATCCTCCCAAGAGGGAGATTTCAAAAAGTCTCTGAATATATTTCCCAAGCCCGCACATTACAATAGCCATGCGGATGAAGATCACTATAGCAGATGTTTTGCCCAGAAGGCATAATCTAGAGAAACTCTCATTGAGTGAATCAGGGTCATCCTACCATAGCTTTCCTAATACTTGATAGCAGCTGCTGATAGTAAGAAAACTCACTACTACGTTGAGCATGGTTATGGGTTACAGCTGGGGCAACTACCCAACTAGGAAACCATCCCCATGGCAAACATAAAGTGTGACTCCTGCCAAAACCTAAATTGCTGAGTTATTCTTATTAATAAGGTATTTTATAGCTATTTGCTTGTAACAGGAATCTAATGGATGACATCTGCAATTGTGTCACTGTACATGTGATATATTGTGAGCTTCTAAGGGCAATGTCTTGTGGTAATATGGCACTACTTGTCCCAATTTAACAAGTATATCCCAGTGTATGGGGCTCTTTGCTAGACATGGACATCCAGAGTGGTTTAACAATCAGTCCCTCTTCCTGGGGAACTCTGGGAATTGTAGCTCTGTGAGGGGAATAATAGTCTCCTAATAACTCAAAGCACAGGTGCTTTTTTCTGGGGGATGCGGAAGGATGCATACCCCTAAACATTTTGTGTTGCCCCAATTGACCAACCAATGGACCAACAAGCCAGCTGTCTCCGTAGTAGCAGCATGGACTGGAGCTCTGTTATGCTGCCCACTGGTGCCGGGGGGAAGGGAGTCTGGGGTGGCCGTGGTGGAGGTGACGGTGCTCCTCCTCCTCCTCCTCCTCTTGCTCGGCTAGAGCCAGCTGTCGAGCACTTGCCCCTCCTCGCACAAGCCAACCCCGCCATCGCTGTTGTCCTTCCCGTCCTCTCAGCGCCACCACCACCACTAGTCCTTTGTCTGAGGGGGGTGGAAGGGGGCGGGGGCGGAGGGGTAGCAGCCGAAATGAGAGTATCCCAAACATTTTTTTAAAGAAAAAAGCACTGCTCAGCACCCTTGACCAAGTACAGTTCCCAGGGTTCTTTGGGAGAAGCCATGACTGTTTAAAGCAGTATAACAGTGCTTTAAATGTATAGTGCAGATGGGGCCTCTATTTGGTGCAGTGATGTTCAAAACATGATCATATTAATGATCATTTCACTTAAGTGCGAGCTGGTTTTCTTAGCTAAGTATTAAGCAAGAGGATGACAGGCATACAGTACAAGAAATGCAACCAAGTTAAGGCAGAGCATTGCACACACACATAGACATGCGCACACACACACCTTTTAGATGAAAGTTCTGTCAGTGATTTTTATGTCAGGTCATCCCATTTGGCCTATCTTTCCTCAAATAGTTCAATACTAATTCATTTTATATAGTGTCCTTCACACTCATACTTTCATAAAATGCTTCCCAGAGAGCATTGATCATAAGCCACAGAGAAAAGGAAGCTTTTAAGATGAGATTTAAAGCAGAGGATTGACTTACTATAACTCAGAAGGAGAACAGAATTACTACAGCGAGAGAGAAAGAGAGAGAACCACCCTGAATAGGAAATATTTGTCATACAGAATCCCTAGAGATGGAATGCAAAAGTTGGACTTCTTTTTTATATGTTTAATACTTTTTTTTCCCAAAGAAGAAATGGGGAGGGGCCAGCCAGATCAGTTAAACCAGTGGTGGCCAGATTTGTTTGTTTACACACCAGTAGGTGTTGATGGGACAGTGACCTCTTTACCCTCTGCAAAGGTGTTCACACTTTGACTAGAAATGAATTAAGAATGGCTAAAGGGCTGGTTTGAGAAACAACAGATTGAACAGTAGTATTTCACAACAAAGTACAGGATACCTACCTGTATGCCTTTTGGATAGTGTCACGTGAACATGGATTAAAGACCCAGCGCTGAAAATGCAGCGAGTGTACAGGAAGCAGGAGTGTGAAGACTTCATTGGAACAAGTTGTTCATTTGGAGTTCTTCATGGCTCCACAACTGCAGGATCCCATTGTGCCAGTGGATGTCTTTCAGGGCTGGCAGTGCACACCTGGCCTACCAGCAAAGACATTCCTGCATCTTACTGGGAGGGAAGTATGGGTGAGGTGATGGGGAGTTGGTGCAGTGAGGTGGTGGGGTGCAAATGCATTGGCAGGAGTGGCAGATTGGCTCCAGCAGTGCATTCATAACGTGAAAATCTTCCCACTGCCTCACCTATCCCATTCTCCTTTCCAGAAAGTTGAAGTGAAGCCTATGCTGGGTGGCTGGAAAAGTGCCAACATCCCACCCTGACAGCTGTTCCAAACATTTTGTAAATGAACTTCAATATGTAACAGACATCAGCAGAAGCAGTAGCCTACGTAGGTGCTGAAGGCATCCTATGAGGGACTAGAGTGCCAGAATATCCATATGTTAGTCTTTCTTATAAGGGATTCTTCACCCAGATTACTGCTTCTGCTGATGTCTCTTACATATTATGGCTTCTTGTCTTGTGTTGATCTTCCTGGGCTAGGTTATTTTCTCTGAGACCAGCTATAGCCTAGAGATTTAGAAGCATAGTAGCAACTGGAACATCTGACGACCAGGCAGAAGCCTTCCCTGGTAAGTCTTCATTATGTTATTGTATTTACAATATACCACTATATTGTAAATATAATGCCTTAAAAACATTAGTAAAAACACAGGGTACGAATATTTCAGATCAATGCATCAATAGATAAACTGAAGGTTGAGCATCTCCCCTTAATCCTTTCTATCCTGTGTATAAGAGTCTGAGAGACCCAAAGGATCTATGAGTCTTGTCACTGTTTAGAGACCCCCCCCCCCTTTTTAAAGCCTCAGTGGAAAACTTCTGAAATCTCTCTCAGTATTTGAACAACTGGATTATACAGGTATCATGAATGAAAACACATCTTTCCCTTTTGATGACTCCTTCATATGATCTACCAGTTTTAAGGCAGCTTCACATTGTACATGAATTGAATATGAAGTAGGTTTGCATGCTGTGTCTCTGCTGCAGATACACCAGAATGGACACCAGTTTTCCACAGCAAAGAAAGGTTCAGTGCTTATCCACATTTACCATTCCTCCGCTCTTTCCAGGCATGGCCCTCAATTTAAAACTCTGTGTCTGAGTGTGTGCACACACACCCACACACTCCCCCCCCCGGACCCTCTTTCCCCACAAAACCCACTTTTTAAAGCTCAGTCAGAGCAATCCACAGAAAACCTGAACTGACATTTGCTCCAATTCAGCTTTAAAACGTGTGGTTTTCAGAGGCATTAAAGTGTGGGTCTCTGCCTGAAAGAGCAGGGCAAAAGGTAAGTGTGGTTAAGCCCTAAGTCTGGATAGTCACGAAAGGACCTTAAATACCCATAGCTCCCTGGAACATGACACAGATGTTTAAGCATGCAAAACTGTCACCTACCCTACATACAGACCTGCAGCAAGCCCAGTTGCTACATATACCATGTGAATCATATTTCATACCAATCCTTCTGTTTATCTTTTAATAATATGGTTCAGTATACGCTGCATGAGATGATTTTAATTGCAGAATGAAATACATCTGACAGATGGCTACAAATTATAGTTATTAGCAGAACCCTGATCTGATAGTCTCTACTCCCACTTATATCTACAGCTTAACACGAGAGTTGTTCCATTATTCAGAAGTCGGTAAGGTAGCCTTATAAAGGATTCCTCTCTGCTTCACATTCAGTTGGCGGAAGGAATAGGAACTTCTGCAATGTTTGCTCGAACTTTTCTCTGTTATCACTGCCCAGGAATATTTATCCATTCTGTATTGCTTCTTTTGTGTCTCTCATTCCACACAAATTTTAATATTTTGTTTGTTTTCCTCAGAGTAGATCCATCGAAATGAATGGATCTTACCCTAGTCATGTTCATTAATTTCAGTGGGTCTACTCTGAGCAAACTGTAGTTGACTAGCACGCTAGATGTATTGTAATGTTGCAAAGCATGAAGGAGTTACACAAAAGGGTGGGGGAAGTCAAGAAGAATGTTCCATCTGATGGCAAGAAACACCAAGGCTGCTTCTTAGGATCTCTCAGCTGCAAGAAATCTTTAAGCAGGTAAAAAGGGTGTCCATGTAGTGACCCCCAAATCTTGTTGGATTATATAATTTCCATCAGTCTCAAGCAGCATGGCCAATGGTCAGGGATGATGGGAGGTGTAGTCCAAAAACCGCTAGAGGACATCAATTTGGAAACCTCTGAAGGTTGCTTCATCCATTTATGAAATTTTCTGTGATGGAATTCAAGGGGATATACAGGTAGTCTCTGATCCAGACACTGACCAAATTACTAGCCATTATGGGTATGCTCTGCTTCCACAGTTGGAGGCAGTATGGACCTGAATACCAGTTGCCAGAAACCACTCAATGTGCCCTTGTACTTGGGTCCTGCTTGCAGGTTTCCCACAAGTACCTTGGTGGCCACTGTGAGAACAGGATTCTGGACTATATGGGCCTAATCCAGCAGGCTCCACATGTTCAGACCTATATTTGTCCTTCAGCTTTCTCTTTTAAGAACATAAAAAAGATGACTGATGGATCAGAGCACAGGCACACCTAGTCCACCATTCAGTTCTCATAGTGACTAACCAGATGACTACAGAAAGTCTATATGCAGGACTAGGCCTATCTCCTCATGATCTCCACCAAGTGGAATTCAGAGGCATGCTGCTTGTGATCCTGAATGGTAGTATATAATATGTTGGTATATCTGCTGGTATATCCTCTGTTGGCATCCGTCTGTCTCAGGAGACAATGGAGGAATGCGCCTTTGGGGATGAGAACAAGATGTAGCTACGGCTGTTGAGACCAATATGGGAGAGACAAGTTTTGTTGCAGCTGGGGCAGATGAAGGCATCCAGTTGTGCTGCTGCAGATGCACCATGATGTTTCTTCTCTCTGTTCCCCTCCCAGCGGTCATTTCTCCTCTGGTCACTGCTATGGATACATGACTTGCTTGCCTTGGCAGAGACCTATCTCTTTGCCATCTTTATTTTTTCAAATAATTATGCACAAACACATTTGGGAACTGCCCCACCCTTTGTGTGCTAGCATTTGGGGAATACTAGAATCGGTGACTAGCATAATAGCTTGGATACATAATTATCTCTGTGCTTGCATCTCCCTTGGACTACTAGTTTAGCAAAACTTTCCAATTGGCAGAGTAGGCAGGAATTGAGTTTCATGCAAAGAGTTTCCCTTTTATCTATAGATCACGCATTGCTTAGAGACACAATTTTCTCCTCAAAATGCTTAGACTAGAATATTTATCCCATAGTCTAATGAAAGCTTCTAGAATGAAACTACTAATCATCATGTGCCTCTTCTATAGAAAAGTTACAAAGTACAGATGAAAGCCATTATTTTAGTCTCCATTTAAACAATGCTCTTTGCTACAATTATGATCAAAGGTCCCTTTGGCAAATTCAACATTTATTTCATATTGACTTACTCTTATTATACGTTTCTGTTATCAGTAGAGATTATAATCTTAATGGAGTCAGGCATCATTTTATGGTGATTTGTCAAGAATTTAACCAAAGGAAAAGCAGTTGTGTTTGGATGCAGCTGCATTGTTATGCGGCAGCCACAGAAATGTGTAAAATGAGACCAAACTAAATGTGGTATGATGGGGGTCCTCCAGATGACCTATGGAGTACTAATTCTGATTTGCTTGCACAAAGCTAACACAGAGGTTATGTTATCCCTGGTTCATTCCAATTTGTTTGCAAGGATGTTGTTCAACAATGAGCCTTCATCCTGATTTGCTTGTGGGGTGTTGATACATCTTCCTGTTAATGATTCATTCATTCCACACATTTCAATGCATTTCCCTCTCATTTTCTTACCCACCTAAATTTCACTACATTTAAACTGTGGATTTTTCTGTGCTAGGGTTACAGAAGGTTTTGATCCACTCTAATTGCACAGGTCTAAATTTTCTGCTAGGTGCTTGAAACCCACAAAATACTAGCAATCTTAAGGTCTCCCCGGTGTCTTGTAAATATATATGTATGTTGTTGCATGTCACCCCAATCTCCTAGCGTTGAAAAATTCCAATGTTTAGTTTCTGTAGAGGTTTGGAGCTTTTAGAGTTAACAAGCTCAACCAGATTGTCCCACCCACAGGAGGAAGAGCGTCACCGGATGCTCTGTGTACTGTTGTACTGTGTAATGTGATACTTTCTGTTTCTGTTGTTCCGGAGAACGGAGAGAAGGGAGAAGCCACCAACATGGCTTGCGACTCTCCCGGAATGTAATGATTTATGCCTTGTAAAATAAAGCTTCTAGATTAGAAAGAAGCCGGACTCTGTTGTCTGTAATATGCTGGCATACACAACCCCGCTGCGTGAGAGAAGATAAAAGAAGATAACTCTGCTGAATAGCACAGGAGACGGCAGCAAGGAGAACGTACAGGAGAGGTACGTGCGCAGCGGAAGCGTGCCGGGCTCCAAGGTGTACTAAGGTTGGTTTGAAGTGTTTCCAACAATCAAAAACACTTCAGGTTATGGGTTCAAGCTTTTCCCCATTCTGGACTGATTCTGGAGCAGTTCCAAGGATCCAGAACGTGTGTGCCAAGCTGAGAAGTGCCTCCCTGGTTTGGACTGTGATGGAGCATCCAGGGAAGTTTGCTTTGCCAGCAGGAGCATTCAGCAGTCTGCTGAATGGCTCAGGAGCCTAAAACCTGCTGCCAGAGGTTGGAAGGCAGCAGGGAAGCCCAGATCGAGGGCTGCCCAAGCAGTGTACCCTCTCTGGTGAAACCCCCATCTGTGGAGCCGGGTGAGAAGCTACAGATTCGTGAGTACGCTACCCCTGGGCAAGATGGAGGGAGCCATAGCATTCCCAGCAAGGAGGAGGGAAGCTTTTGTTTGCAAGCACCTCCAGCCTCACAGCTTCAATGCAGAGGGCTGTTCCCTGAGAGCGTTGATGTTTTGGCCAACGCCTGTGAGGAGGAAGGTCTGGCCAGTGCTTGTGAAGCCTGGAAGAAGACCCTAGCCCAGTTTCACGGGGCTGAGGGACTGGCTGAAGTGGCTTTGGAAAGCTCGCCCCCAGCTCGGCTTATGGCTGTTGAGAAGCAACAGTGCCATGGAAAGCAGGAGGGGGGCCAGATCGCCGTGGGCTTTGCTCCCAGAAAGGGAGGGGCTGTTTCCAAGTCTGAAGCCAGCGTAAAGGCTGTGTTTTGGCACGTAGCCTGCACCTGGTCTTTTGTTGACGTGCATGGCTGAAGATAAGGCCAAGGACATGACGTGTGGTACTGGCCATGAGAATCGCAACAGCTCTACCACAGCCCAGGCGGAAGAAGATAAGCCCTACTGTTGTGCTGCAGTCGAGAGGCAGTTTGTGACTGTTGGAAGCAAGAAAAGGCTTGACTTTTTGCTAACAGTCAAGGGACAGATCCAAGGGACAGAACTGGCGTTTTCTGTGGTTGTTGACATAACTCTGTATTGTTTGTTTATGTCAAACCTTCTGTCCACTGTTTTTGCTGTTTGCTTTGTGCTTATCACCTGTTCTGCTTGCAGGGGTCAGAAGTTGCTTCTACGCGTGAAAGGCAGCCAGGACGGGCTGTTTGCTGTTAAGAAGTCTCAATCCAGAACAGGGGGAGGTGGCACTGATGGAATGTTTGCTCAGTGCACCAATGTGCCCGTGCACCACTTATGTTTGTGTCAGTGGTACCAAAGGCTGGCAAGTCGCCACTGGGACAGTGTGCTGAAGCAGCCTGAGTTCTCTGAAGGGTGCAAGTTAAGGGCATGTAACAGCTTTCTTGATTGCAGGGTTTGCAAGGTCGAGGAGTCGACATCCTGCTACCCCACGTCTGAAAGGGAAACCACGCGTCCCTTTTCCCTGGTTCATGTGGCTGTTTCTGAAGGGATGCCAGAAGCTAACCTGGGGGGAGCGTGTTGTTCTGAGTGTTTGGCTGATGTTTTCTCTCACCACATGTGGTCTGCATTGCTCAAGGAGGCAACTGAGGCAGCACCACTGGTTGCAGTGGAACAGCAGGTTTCTACTGGAGTAGGCTGTTCCCAGGTCCTCAGTGAGAGGGGGAGTAAGCACAGTGTGACTAACCTGTTTTCTTCACAGGTATGTGGTCTTGCAGAGAGGCAGCAAAGGATGCTGCATGCTGCCACTGAAGACATGCTCTTGGATGCAGAGCTTCCACAAGGGTTCCGGGTGGAACTGGGTGATACCAAGGTTCTGAAAGTGTTTTTCTGTGGGTACGAACCCAGCTTGCATAGCTGGAGGTTAGTTAACCCAGATAGTGACCAGACCCAGGTTCTAGTCAGCAGGAGTGCTGAATTTTTTGAGCAGAATGGATTGGAACACATCCCTAGAAGCCCTGATGTTCTGGATGGTCCTGTCAGTGATGGACAGGCAGATACGCCACCTGCTGGTGGCGGTGGTGGTCCAGGTGGATCAGCCCCAAGAGGGGGTATTGCTGTGGCTTTGGCACCTGCTAGTGGCTTGGGCCGAGTTCCCGGCCATCACCAGGGTGCAGCGCAGCTAGTGGTGACTCCAAGGCAGCAGCCTGGGAGTGCACCCGCAACTCCTATGTCACGGACTAGGAGGCAGGCCACGCTTGGTGACTCTTTGTGTGGCAACTCTTCTCCAGGAGAGCCTGGCGCAGGTCTCGTCCTGGAGCAAGAGCAGGGTTCTTTGGCAGTGAAGCAGGAGCCCAAAGGTGCGCCAACGTCATCCTTAGGTGGTTCAGTTAGGATGCACAGGCGCAGCAAGTCTGTAGGTGAGATGCCTGACGTCAAGGATGTGCAGGTGGAGTCCAGTGCAACTGGAGCAGAGGGAGAACCTGACGTGGTATCACAGCAGTCTGCACGATCCACTGAAGGGATTCTGCCCGAGAGGTTCACGGCCACTAGCGTGAGTGCTTGTTTGGTTCAGTGTGAACCGGAGAGCCTTGTGAAGGTTCAAAGGGTATCTCAAGGTGAGGCCCAGAAATGGCAGGATGCCATGGTAGAGCAGGTAAGCTCAATGAGGTCTTTGGGTGTGTGCACAACCACGACGCTGTCAGAAGGTCGTTGGGTGTGCAGACTCAAGACGGCAGCAACTGGCGAGTTGCAGTGCGAGGCTAGGTCAGTAGCCAGAGGTTTCACTCGGGAGGAGGGGGTCCATTGTTACGAGGTACTGGACGCGCTCTCTCTCAGAAGCGAAACCACGCGCATGCTGTTAGCGGTCGCGACTCAAAGCAGCTTTGAGGCAAGCCACTTTGGTTTGGATGCCTGTTTGGATTCCGACCTGGATGAGGAGAGGTACGAGGTACCTCCGCCAGGGTTCGAGGACAACGGGCCAAATCAGGTGTGGAGTTTGCACGAGGCAATCACTGGCTTGAAGGAGTCAGCCAGAGATTGGTCCTCAGGCGTGCAAGAAGCTTTGAGAAAGCTAGGTGTCAGCCAGAGTTGTGCTGATAGCTGCCTGTTTCTGGCAGGAGTAAGTCCAGAGCAGGAGCTAGTTCTGCAGTCCGGTGCGGACATGCTTTACCTGGTGGAGACCAGGGGACAGGTGCAACGGTTCACAGAGGAGCTTGGTCAGTCTTTCCAGCTCAGGAACCTAAGCCCTGTTGGTGTTTACCTAGGTGTGCAGGTAGACAGAGTCGAAGACGGTAGTGTCTTGCTCAAACAGACTGGCGAAGTAGTGCAGTCGTTGAAGAAGTTCAGAGTGTCTGAATGTGCTAATGTCAGAACACCCATGGAGACGTGTCTAGGTGAGGACAGTCAGACCGGGGAACGCTCTGAGTTCGAGAGCCCCGAGGTGTTTAGGTCAGCTCCTGGGAGGATGTTGTTTCCTTCACGGTTGAGCAAACCTGACATAGCAGTTGCTGTGGATCTGTTCAGCAAGGTGGCTGCAAATCCCAGCGTGCATGCCTGGAATGGCATGGTGAGAGTGCTCCAGAGTTTGCAGGAGACTAAGGAGTTTTGCCCGGAGTTGTCAGCTACCGGTGAGCCCCAGCTCACGCGCTGGTGCGACGGCGGTTGGGCAAATTCCGAGGACAGGAAATCTATGTCTGAAATGGTTGTACAGTGTGGAGGAGCTCTAGGCGGGCTGAAGTCCCGGTGCCAGAGCCTCATTGCTCGTTCTTGTGCAGAAGCCAGGTACAGTGCGTTGTCAGTGCTTTGCAGGGAACTGGAGTTCTATAGGTGTTTGGTCCAAGAGATCTGCGTTCAGAGTTGCCTGCCCGTGATGGTTTGGGAGGACAACCAACTCTGTTTGTTGGTGGCAGAGTCTGGACAAGTCAAGGCCAGACCCAAACACCTAGACGTTCTCTTTCGAGACGTGTGTGTTCAGACCGGCTTGGAGAAGCTGAAGTACTGTCCTGGTCAGGTGAACCAGAGAGTTGGGTTCACGAAGCCCCTGAGCTTCCAACATCATGGGGAGTTCTGTGAGGGTTTGTGTGAGGTAAGCTGCATGCTTACAACGCCCCTGTGTGCGGGACAAGAGGGGGTGTAGAGGTTTGGAGCTTTTAGAGTTAACAAGCTCAACCAGATTGTCCCACCCACAGGAGGAAGAGCGTCACCGGATGCTCTGTGTACTGTTGTACTGTGTAATGTGATACTTTCTGTTTCTGTTGTTCCGGAGAACGGAGAGAAGGGAGAAGCCACCAACATGGCTTGCGACTCTCCCGGAATGTAATGATTTATGCCTTGTAAAATAAAGCTTCTAGATTAGAAAGAAGCCGGACTCTGTTGTCTGTAATATGCTGGCATACACAACCCCGCTGCGTGAGAGAAGATAAAAGAAGATAACTCTGCTGAATAGCACAGGAGACGGCAGCAAGGAGAACGTACAGGAGAGGTACGTGCGCAGCGGAAGCGTGCCGGGCTCCAAGGTGTACTAAGGTTGGTTTGAAGTGTTTCCAACAATCAAAAACACTTCAGTTTCCTTGGTACAAAGGACAGCAGAGACTTAGGTGTCTTTATGATATATGGTTTATTTATACATATATACAATCTGAGATGGAGGGGCTCACAGTCTTAACACCCCAGAAGGTCTTGCTTCTCCCCTAGCCATATAGCCTTGGATTCCAGCAGAAATCAGGTATGACTTTCATTCTGGCTTCTGCCTACTTCTATCCCAGCTCTCTCACACAACTGAACTCTGGCTATTGTCTCTTCTCACTATTAGCCAGATGAGGGTACAGGCTCACCCATTTGCCTTCCAGCACAAAGCAACTTCATTTCGTATACTGTACTAACAACTCATACTTAGGAGACATGAACTCACCAAGAATCTTGCCTGGCTCCTTTTACAATGGAATCCCCCAAACTCACAACAATATTCTATGTATGTGCTGCTGCAAAATCTCCCAAGATTTATCTGATATCTATCTGGGGGTGTGACACAGGCAGCTGTCTTACAGATAGTCAGAGTGAGTCAGACCTTTGGTCTGTCTTGTTTAGTGATGTCTACACTGACTGGTAGCAGCTCTTGAGGGTTTCAGATGGGACCACCCTGCTGAGCACCTGAGGGCCCCAGTCCTGCCACTCACCACCTGGCCTAGGGAGGGGCCTGATGGGCCATATAACTTCTGCTGCTACCCAGGAGGACTCCCCTGCTGAGTGCCCCAGTCCTGCCATCAGGGACGTAGCAAGCTAAATTGGTACCCGGGGGCAAAAAATTTTTTGTCACACCCCCTCCCCCAGGCATGGGAAGGTCAGGTGGTACCTGGTGCAGAAAATTTCTTGTCAACCCCCCCCATTGACACCCCCCCCCGCAAAAATTGTTTTACGTTATTTCATATTTTCTTACAAAGGAATAATAACAAGTAATAATAATAAAAACTTTTATTTATATCCCACCCTCCCTGGCCAAAGTCGGGCTCAGGGTGGCTAACATCAGATACATAACATTGGTATAAAATCAAACAATAATTAAATTACCTCCGAAAAACATCTCAAAATCAAATTAAAGTCTAATTAGATAGCTTTCCACAGGGTTAGGGTTGGGAACAGTAAGTGTTCTCTGAACTGAAATTTCAGCCTTCATGACATAGGAAAACAGCCAAGTGAACAGCTATTTTGATGGAGGAGGGTCAAGATATTAACCGATATGCACGAAATTTCATATATAGCTATATAATCCCTAGTATAGTAAGATAAGACCTTCGGAGCAGGCATTTTCAAAAAAACAAAAAAAAAATTCGGGGAAAAAATTGTTCCTTGATAATTTGTCACCCCCTCCATTACGGAACCCGGGGAGGCCTGCCCCCCTTGCTACGCCCCTGCCTGCCACTCACCACCTGGTCTAGGGCAGGGCCTGATGGGCTCCATAAAAGACTGCTGCTGCTGCTGCTACTGCTGCTGGGCAGAGAGGGCTCCGGTACTTTGCTTTGGGGGGGGGGTAAATTGCTGTTGTTGTTTTTTACCTATGTCATTGTAAACTGAGATATTAATGCTGTATTCTTAGTTTTAGATTTAGATTTATGTGGAAATTGTTTTCCATTTGGTTGTGCATTGATGTGGTTTATTTATTGTTTATGACTTTTGTAATTATGTAAATCTTGTCATGTTGTAAGCTGCCTTGAGCATTGTTTTTAACTGTGGAAAGGCGGCATACAAATAAAATGATGATGATGATGACTTCTCCCCACCCTGAGCTGCAAATGCTGGCAACTGAATTTGAGACCTTCTACATGCTCAGAGCTGCACCCCTTCCCATAAAACAGCTTGAATAAGCCCCAAAAGAGCTCGGCTGCTACCAGTATTCATTTTGATTTGTATGTAATCTGCAGGGTTAATTTGTTAGCTTGCTGCTTTTTGCCTAGTCCTGAGGAATGTTCACACACATCGCCTAAAGTTTTCAGGTCTTGTGCCAGAAATCCAGTATAATGTAGTGTAAGCACATTATTTGTAAAGCCTTAAGCCTTTATTTATCCAGAGGAAACTTTAGCATGGATTCCTGCATATTTTGCTTTGTTTGCTTCTTCTGACTTGTTGAATTATTCCTCTAAGACTACGGGGTCCAAAAACACCCATTTACAAAACTGGTAGGGTATTTAAAGCAGTCTTGGGGGAAAAAAATTCCATTCATTCTGGTTCACTTTTCTAAACATGCCACCTAGAGAAAATTCAAATTTGTACAGAGAAAAGAATCAAGCAGTGGGAATATAAAACACTGCAGCAAAGATAGCTGACATCTCAGACTGATGTAGTGCTGGCAAGCTGCCTTGAGTTCTTCCCTTTATTTCTTTTTTTTTTAAAAGCTCTCCCTGGGATTTGTTTGAATTACATATTGTCTTCTGGGTGTGTGTGAATGGCAAGGCTTCCTAACTCGCCAATAACGAGAGCTCGTTTTAATACTACAGGGTCACAAGTGACATCTCAAAAGCTGTTTCTTGTAGTTATGGAAGGTAAATAGAGATTGTAAACAGTAATTGTAACTATACAAAAACTTTTGAAAATCCTATAATCTTCAAAGACTGCACTAAGAAGACACGGGATAATATGCATATGACAAGAACAGGTGGGGATGTGAACAAAATGAAGATGAAACTGCAATAATTGTCTATAGGGAGAGCAAGCAGAAATGTCAGCCTGGAATAGTGAAACAGAAACAACACCCTAACAATGTAGATCGATGGTGTTATTTGAGCAGCTATATTCCTAACTTTACAGACAGCAGTCCTTTATTTGAAGGACTGTCTAGTCCAACTGAATTTTAAAGACAAAGAACTCTCAGATGGGAAAGCAGCAACCTTGAAGTTATCGCCATCACTTGGACAGGAGCAGATTGAGCAGGTGCTCAGGTCACCCAATGACAGTCTTCTCTGCTATGATAATTATTATTATTATTTCCAAAGGTGCATCTATAATATAAATTAGCATATGCAAATTGTCACTCTTCTTGTCCACTCTTTGGATGGTATGTTTGCTCCCATTAGATGATGTGAAAATGGCCATCCTAGCCTGTGTTGATTATGTTAGATCTTGGGTTAGCAAAGCTCAGCTTGGGTCAGTGCTTCAACTTCTGTGAAGGAAGACAGAGGAGATCACAAGAAGTGCTTGCTTCGTCCATGTTGGTGATAGCTGCAATGATGGGATATCACTAGTCCTAGGTCCACACCTAGTGAGCATTAGTGAGAGCTCTTCCTTTCTTGTGTCCAGTAACCTCAAATCCATAAGGACAGGCCCAAAAATGCATCACTAGAATGTGCGTGTGTGTTGGGAGGGCCTTCTCATTCTGTTATGTGAGGCTATTGAGTTCTGCCCCAAATTCCAACCCTAACAGCAGTGCTGTTAACAAAACATCACTTTGGGAATATGCTCAATCTCCTTTTCCATCCACTTTTACTTCTGGTTGCCATAGCTCTCTGAACTAATTGCCCTTTGCTTATTGCTGACTTCCTCCCCAGGTTCTAGTATAAATAAATCTGCATTCATTTCCATACACCAGGCATCATTTATGTGGAAGTCAGTAAAGGAGGGATTGCTTTGACTATATTAAGCATGATTTGCTAGAATGCTTCAAACGTCTTTTGTTTTATTTATTAATTTATTTAAAAAGAGAGAACCCACTGCTTATTGCAGGAAAGCCAACAGAGGAGACGTGTTTTGCATCTTTGGGAAGGGTTTTTTATTATTATTATTTTTCCTTCTGGGCATGAGACAATGCAGATTCAGTAAACAGACCCAACCATGTGGAATAAGAAAGATTTCACTCTTTTAGGTTCATTAGTCTCACAGTATGAACTTTAATAAAAAATAAATTTGACTAGATTAGATACAATTACAGCAAGAAGAAACACAATTTTGTACACATGTATCTTTTGTGCCTAAAAAGAAGTCTGTGGATGCTTGTATGAGGCGGTGGAGATGGGTGGTGGGGAAGAAAACCATTCTGATTTTGCTACTCCTAGATTCCTAGAAAACTGCAGTCTGTCTCAGGCCCACCATTGCTATATACCATCTAGTCAAAGTTCAGCATTTTAAACTCCCATTGCTTCAAACAGGAGAGTTAATCACATGCTTAAATCTCTCCCATCAAAAGTAGTAGGGCTTAAAGTATTTTATGTTTTCTCACCTTATTTTTGGGGCTTGCAAAAGGTGAAATATGAGAGGCCCCATCTGTACTGGTATTCCAGTGACTTTAGAAGACACCACTTAGAAGCCTATTTTGGCATTCAGCAGCCTATAGTTTTATAATAATATTAATAGGTGAACATCTGCACAATGAAAGTAACATTACGTTATTACAATAGGATCTACAAGGAAACACACAGAGAAAGGTCTGCTGCATGATTGATTGATTGATTGATTGATTGATTGATTGATCTGTTTTAAAATCTACTATATATTGCAGAGAGCAGTTTGTCTGTCTGTTCTCTATAGGTTTGGACACCTCTCTAGATACCATCACCAAACTTTGCAGGAGTGTTCCTGAAGTGAGGGTGGTTGTTTTCATCAATGTTTGGATGTCAGGTGCCATTTTTATGCTAGATGGTGGACTGAGACATGATCTAGGCATGAGTTCACCCATTTTTGGCATAGGTTCAGCTGCCTCTTGAGATATCTTCGCCAAACTCAGCATGAGGGTTTTCAAAGTGGGGGTGGCTGTCTCCGTTAATGCTTGGATGCTCTGTGCCATTTTGAATCAAGCTTGATGCCCAAAACTCATGTTCACCATATTCTTGCTCTGACAGGTCCAAACTCACAAACTCTACTACCCATTTAAAAATCAGTAATATACTTTGGTCTCTACAAATTCATGGCCAGTGCCAGGCACTTCTCACTAACAGCATGCATTTTGAAACTTATTTCAAAAGTTATCAAAAAGGAACTTAGTGAATTTAGTTGTTGTTGTTGTTGTTTAGTTGTTTAGTCGTGTCCGACTCTTTGTGACCCCATGGGCCAGAGCACACCAGGCACTCCTGTCTTCCACTGCCTCCAGCAGTTTGGTCAGACTCATGTTGGTAGCTTCAAGAACACTGTCCAACCATCTCGTCCTCTGTCATCCCCTTCTCCTTGTGCCCTCCATCTTTCTCAACATCAGTGTCTTTTCTAGGGAGTCTTCTCTTCTCATGAGGTGGCCAAAGTATTGGAGCCTCAGCTTCAGGATCTGTCCTTCCAGTGAGTACTCAGGGCTGATTTCCTTCAGAATGGATATGTTTGATCTTCTTGCAGTCCATGGGACTCTCAAGAGTCTCCTCCAGCACCATAATTGAAAAGCATCAATTCTCCGGCGATCAGCCTTCTTTATGGTCCAGCTCTCACTTCCATACATTACTACTGGAAAAAACATAGCTTTAACTATACAGACCTTTGTTGGCAAGGTGATGTCTGCTTTTTAAGATGCTGTCTAGGTTTGTCATTGCTTTTCTCCCAAGAAGCAAGTGAATTTAGTTGGACTTGCTAATTAGTAAGTAGCCTTTGGAGTGCAGCTTTTGAGAACTTACCCTGCATGTGCATATACGATCTCAGTGAGCACCAAAGGGAAAGTAGGCGTGTTAATGTTCAAAACCCTTCAAAGTGGGGGGGGGAAACAATCCCAGACAGATGTGAATGAAGCAATCTCTTCTAAGTGTCCTTAAGCATCAATGAGCCAATTCAGAGGACACATAAAAAAAGAATTACCTGCTCTATGCCCAGAGAATGATGGTGGCAATATGTTGTACCGCTTGCTGCTGGTCAGCTTAATGAGGAACCTACTGAGAAAAAACAGCTTTTAAGAAATCACAATATCTACTTTGCCCTGGATAGCAAATCCTTCTCCCATGACCTTCCTTGCCTCCAAATAATTTTCTTTTAAACTTTGTTTTCTCTCATATTGATCTCTCTCACTTCAGGGAGCCAAGCTGCAGTTGTTTCAGCATCAACCATCTGAGGTTTGCCCATTGTCTGTGCCCGTTGAAGCCAGCTGGAATCCTTACTCACTCAAATTGATTTAAGAATCTTTACTCACTTAAATGGATTATACACGTGGCAGCTACAATCCTCACTATTCTTACCTTAGAGTAATTCCCACTGACCTCAGTAGGATTTACTTCTGATTAGACATGCACAGGTAAGGATTGCACAGGGGCAAGCACCATTGAACATAGTGAGACTTGCTTCTGGATAAACATGAGTGGTATTGCATTGTCAGCCTGCCCAAAGTTCTACTGTGTACAAATAAATGCACACATGTTATTGTTTCTATTTTGCCCCCTGGATAATCATTTTTAATACCCAACTTTGTCCAAGAGATTCATGTTAGCAACTTTCCTCCTTCATTTATTTATTGCTCAAAGCAATATACACGGCTCTCCCTTCTTCATTTAATCCCCACAACAACTCTGTAAGGTAGGTTGGGCTGAAAGGCGGTGACCCACATGGCGGAGAGAGGATTGAACACTAGTCTTCCTGTTCCTGGTTCAACACCCTAACCACTGTACCACACTGCCTCTTACCCACTGTTTCCTGTAACTGAGTAATAGGCTTACTGGTAATTTTTATCAGACCAACTCCACATTAAAGGTGTTAGGTAAGGTCCCTAATAAGCCAAACTTATCTCTGTGTACCTCAATGTGTTCCACAGCTTTCAGTAGGACTTAGGCAGAAATCCTATGCATTCTTTACTGGGGAGTAAGCCCTATTGAAGAAAGTGGGACTTACTTTTGTGTAGAGCTGCATACACTTGCACTGTTAATCGCAAGTAAATGTGCTTAGGACCATAACAGTGCAACCCAATACATGTCTACTCAGAAGTAAACTGTGTTGAATTCAGTGGAAATTACACACAGGTAAGCATGTATAGGATTGCGAAGACAGATTCTCAGTGTTAAATTAACAAGCCTCTTGATCAGTGGCATACAAGTTCAGGGTGAAGTTCAAGTAATCCTGCATTTCTTAGGTCTCTGATATGCCTTTAATCACTTTCTTAGACTCATATATCCAAGAGCTTTCACCTTCTCTCAGTTCATTTAAAATAAACCCGATTAAACACCATCATTTTTCAGCCACCTGGAAGGTTAGGTTATTATCACCAAGGTGGGTAGGAGATGCTGTAAAATGATTTAAGCGAGAATAGCATGTACTTTACACAGCTGCTCAAGGGAACAGAGGCCTGTGTGTTTCATGGCTGTGACCCTTGTGAGCTATAATCACAAATGACTGTCTTCAACATGGATAGAAGAACTAGGACAGCTTTCAGTGAATATTTTTCCTGCATTTTTGATCATTTTAATTGTAGCTAACTCATAAATAACATTAAACATCCTCAGAAGTTATGTAATACTGATAGATCAGGCCAAATGTCCATTGAGTCTGGCCACCTACTCTCCATAGTGGCCAACCAGATGCTTCTAGGAAGCCTATAAGAAAGGCAGAAAGCAAAATATCCCTATTTTATAGCTCCTTAGCACTGGGTTGCTAGTGACATACTGCCTCTGAAAGTGGAGTTTCAATAAAACCATCATTATTACTACAGTGGTACCTTGGTTCTCAAATGCCTTGGTACTCAAACGCCTTGGTTCCCAAATGCCAAAACCCCCAAAGTACCGGTAAGTGTTCCAGTTTTTGAACGTCTTTTGGAAGCCAAACATCCGATGCCACTGTTGACTATTGCTTCTGGGGCACCTGCACCAATCAGAAGCTGTGCCTTGGTTTTCGGACATTTTGGAAGTCAAATGAATTTCTGCAATCGATTAAGTTTGACTCTTTTGTTCTTGCTATTTATTTTGCGTTTTTATTCTTGAGGCTTTTTCGGTTAATTTGTTTTTGCGTCCGTGTGGAACCCAGTTCAACTACTGATTGATTGTGTGACTGCAGAAATGGATAAAAGTCCCCCATCCAAACAATGACTATCAGTGCAGGTAAGAAAAAATAATAATTTTAATTTTTATCATCTATAATACTGTCTTATTTATTGTATAGTACAGTACATTGATTATTGCTTTCATTTTATGGATCAGTTGTCTTGTTAGATAGTAAAATTCATGTTAAATTGCTGTTTTAGGGGTTGTTTTTTTAAAATCTGGAATGGATTAATCCTTTTTGCATTACTTTCTATGGGAAAGCGTGCTTGCTTTTGGAACGCCTTGGTTTTGGAACAGACTTCCAGAATGGATGAATGAGTGAATGAATGACTTCTGGAATGGATTAGGTTTGAGAACCAAGGCACCACTGTATTAGCTATTCATAGACTTGGGGCTTGTTGTTGTTCAGTCGTTCAGTCATGTCCGACTCTTCATGACCCCATGGACCAGAGCACGCCAGGCACGCCTATCCTTCACTGCCTCTCGCAGTTTGGCCAAACTCATGTTTGTAGCTTCAAGAACACTGTCCAACCATCTCATCCTCTGTCGTCCCCTTCTCCTTGTGCCCTCCATCTTTCCCAACATCAGGGTATTTTCTAGGGAGTCTAAAAAAAAAAAAAAAAAGAGTCTCCTCCAGCACCATAATTCAAAAGCATCAATTCTTCGGTGATCAGCCTTCTTGATGGTCCAGCTCTCACTTCCATACATTACTACTGGGAAAACCATAGCTTTAACTATATGGACCTTTGTCGGCAAGGTGATGTCTCTGCTTTTTAAGATGCTGTCTAGGTTTGTCATTGCTTTTCTCCCAAGAAGCAGGCGTCTTCTAATTTCGTGACTGCTGTCACCATCTGCAGTGATCATGGAACCCAAGAAAGTGAAATCTCTCACTGCCTCCATTTCTTCCCCTTCTATTTGCCAGGAGGTGATGGGACCAGTGGCCATGATCTTAGTTTTTTTGATGTTGAGCTTCAGACCATATTTTGCGCTCTCCTCTTTCACCCTCATTAAAAGGTTCTTTAATTCCTCCTCACTTTCTGCCATCAAGGTTGTATCATCAGCATATCTGAGGTTGTTGATATTTTTTCCGGCAATCTTAATTCCAGTTTGGGATTCATCCAGCGCAGCCTTTCGCATGATGAATTCTGCATATAAGTTAAATAAGCAGGGAGACAATATACAGCCTTGTCTTACTCCTTTCCCAATTTTGAACCAATCAGTTATTCCATATCCAGTTCTAACTGTAGCTTCTTGTCCCACATAGAGATTTCTCAGGAGACGGATGATCAGGCACTCCCATTTCTTTAAGAACTTGCTATAGTTTGCTGTGTGTAGACTTAGGGCTGGATGCAGCTAAATAGTTGCACATACAGGAGCCAGTGCAATGAGTCCCACTAGTGCAAGATGACTTTCCCCCCTCTCCTCCCCATGTATGCACCTGCACGCTCCCTTCTAAATGGCTAATAGGGGTTGGGAGAATCCCCGGGACTTATTGTTCCATCAGGCAAGTCAATGGAATCGCCTTAGCACTACTTTGAATTCCATCCTTATCCTCCAAGAAACTATTGAAATTGCTTGTCAAGCCATTCAAGATAGCTGCCACCACTATGTCTTAACTAACGCTTGTATGTGTTAGTCCTTCATGTGGAAGGCAAGAAGGGCTGTGCTTGTTGGACCCATCCTGATGTCACGTAATTCCCTAGCTCTGCCCCTAACCTCTGCATTTTAAGGTCTGAAGGTGGAGCTGTCTGTGTTTGCGTGGGCTTTTCCACACAGTCGGAAGCCCTAAATAATCTAGATTCCCAAGGATATAGAGAAACCTACATGAGTACACCTGAATCCCCTTTCAGATCTTCGTACAAGGTGTGCTCATTGGGTGTGTGTAACCAGGAGGACATGCGTGTTTGCAGGAGCAGGGTCAGTGTGCTCAGTGTGCTCAGTGTGCTCTCTTATGTTCATATGTTAACCCTTCAGGTGGCTGATGAGTGAATAGTATTTGGCAGCAAATTCTGAAGTTCAGTTATATACCTTGTGGAAAAAGTATTTTCTTTTGCTTGTCTAGAGTTGACTGTCCATCTGTTTTATGGGATAACCCTGAGTTGTAGTCAGCCTTATTATATTGGGGAATTAGGAGTCAACACTCCTAATGGCTGTAAATAATGGTACATACACTGTTTGGTAATATACTGCGACTAAACTTTGTGTATATTTGAAAAATAATTAAAAAAGAAAGAATACATACATGTTGTGCCCTCTATAGCATATATGGTCTGTGACATTTATTTATTTTTTAAAATAAAATAAAAGACTCTCCTGCCCCTTTATAGCTGGTAGACAAATCTCCTGCTATTTAGTGTTAATAGAGTCTATGTTAGAAAGCAGGGTAAGGAAATAAAATGAGTATGAATTTATATTTGTCAGTACTAGAGTAAAAATGAAGTCATTTATAAAATTAGCCTCAAATTTATTTGATTATAGTCAGACTGCAGCATGATGGAAGCTCCAGAAACCAAGTGATTTTTGTAACTATAATCTATGAAGTGCCAAGGCATTAGTGGACCCAAAGGAAATACTGTGGTTTTCATTATCAGTTTGTGATTAGTCAAATTTCTGCTGCTTTGCTAACACTCAGGGTGGTATGCTGCTGTTGGTAGGAATGCACTAAGCCTTTTTTTAAGTTTTGAATTATAAAGATCGGGGACTTAAGCAAAATGTATAATCTCTGAAATGAGAAGAAAAGTAAGCTGAGTGAAATGATTCATTTTCATTTTGACATTTATTTGCTTTGCTGTTATTATGGGAACTGAGAATTGTATTTTGCTGCTATAATCTTTCAGCATAGCTATTGAAATGACTCAAAGATGTGTAAATTCTCAGTCAATATCTAAGGCGCCCAAGAGGCAGTGCTAAGTCTCACAAACAATGGAAGTCAGAATTCTGCAAGGAAGTGTGATCTTGTGAATTGTACCCAAGCCCTAGAAAATATTTTTCATCATTGATTTCTATGGAAACCAACAGCAGTCAAATGCAAGTGTGTTTTGTTTACTTCTAACTGTCTGATTCTGGTTGTTTCTGTCCCTTTTTCATGTTCATAGTTGCAGAAGGAAAAATGGCCATCAGGAGGCCTAAAATGACTACACATCCGTTACTGTATGCATCCGAAGACCTCTGTCCACTGCTTACACTTTCTTTGTTCCTTTAAATACACAACATACTTGAGGTGCCCTAGGAAAACCAGTCTGCTTGTTAAAAGAGTAATCTTTTTCTGGACTTCCTTACTGCTTATTACTAAAGCTTCAAACTTGAATTGATTAGCTGTTGTGATTAATCCTGTTCATTTAATAGAGGTTTTTTAAAAAAAAGCATTTTCAATTAATCAGGAAAATCATTACGCAGTTTGATGAAACTGCTATGGAACCCAGACGTAGGAAACTGTAGCCACATCAACACCCTTTGACACAGAGTTCAAAACTGCCTTTCCCTGTTGCTGCCAGTTTTAACAAGCTAGCATGTTTCAAGTAAATGCCTGTAGCAGGAACACCGGGTGATTAGATGGCTAGAAATAGCACTTCAGTTATCTCAAATATCACCAGTGAAACTCAGAAATCTAAGAGGTCTGTAACATACTGTCTCCATATAACACTGGGGCCTCTCCTTTAAATAATGAGCAGTTGTTGGGTTTTTTTGAGCTCTCCCCTTAATATCTATTTATTTAAAAACATTTCCGGAATACTCTTCATAGAACCACACAGATACATGGGTGGTATACAACAGAAAGACCGCTGTTACAGGCCCAGAAGCACTCCTCTATTTCAGAATTTATATAGACTATGGACATGAACTTGTCTACCACATCACCACTTCCCCTTCCAGTAAATTGCAGCAGCAGCATTGTTGGAAGGTCAAGTGTATGGAAATACCCCTGCCAGGCAGCCGTTACTGGAAAAAAGGCACCATGCAAGCTCAGAAATCTATGACAAATCGTGAATCAAAACAAATTATATGTAAAAGTGCCAATCCAGTGTTCTTAAGACAATAAATGTGACTATATAGGAAAGAGAAAAATGAAGCAAGGTCTGGTGGGGATGTTTCGGAGACTGTCAGTTAAAGATCTTGGGAAAGTATTCTGCATTGCTTCCACTGGAAAGCGATTATTCCTTCATATAATCCAGCTTCATTTTGTGTAGCTGCCATTTGGCACTGTATAAAGGATTCCATCAATGTTCCAAAAAATAAACATGAAATGGTTAATGCATCCTAACAAAAGGGTTTGAAAAGAAATGGAGAAAAGCCTGGAACCATGGATAATGTGTTAAGCAGCCGGTCAACCATCTTTGAAGCTTTCCCTTTAATCCAGATGTCCCTAAAAGGCAATAAAAGGTACTTTAGTAAATACATGCCAAATAGACACACACACCCCCACACACACCTGTGTGTATTTGTTGGATCCAGAATTTATTTTTAGTGGTTTAATTTTTATGGAAAGACTGCCTACTGTTTGAGGACAGACATATTTAGTAAGTCACAACACACAGTCAACATCAGAAGCCCTAAAAATATGTATAGGTATATGATTTCAGTCAAACACATTATCAGAGCAACTGAGGAACAGAAGTGTAGCTACACATTAAAATTCTTTGTCTTTAATGGGTAGCTGCAGGGCAAATGTGGTCTATTATAAAAATGGATTATGTATTTCCTTCAATACTTTATATAAGAGAATTTAGTGAAAGCAGCAGGTGTTGTAAATCTTTCTTGAGGCTGGAGAATGAGTATTTCTGTATAAAGACAGAAGAAAAAATAGTTGCAAGGACATAGATTTTTCCGCATACCATACTCAGATTAGGATATTGATAGCAAATTAGGTAGGAACCAAGCAATTTAGTGAGTGTTGCATAGATTGAGGCATACTAATGGGACACCAATGTTTGAAGACATATGGAAATTAAGAAGAGCTCAGCTTCTTGTTTCACTAACTGCTATTTAAATAAGAACCAGTTATACAGGGTGAGTCCTTTAAAAGAGGCCCTGGGGATACAGAGTACACATGTTCCATGGGGCCTCTTTTAAAAGACTCACCCTGTATGAGGGCAATAGGTCTCTTCTGCTATTTTGCCCCGGCAACTAATAATGCAGATGCATACCAGAACCTGGAGGAAGGCCATCAGTAACGACTCATAACCACTGAATGGCTTCTCCTCCATGAATTTATGAAGGGTGTATGCATATTACAAGGGGAAATTACTCCACTGGGGAAAGCCTGAGCTTTGCAGATATACAGCCACATTCCTCCACACTGTGTGAAAAAGAGAAAAGACAATGGGACACATCCAAACCACTTAAGGAAATAAGAAAAGCCCTGTTGGACCAGGTCAAAACTGCATCTAGTCCATCATTTCATTATGACAGTGTACAGCCAGAAGCCTGAATGCAATTGGTATAGAGAACCAGCAGTGAGGGGTTGCTTTTCACCATTGCCAGTGCTGCCCACCCAGAGCAGGACAGAAGGGGCCAAGACTTTTTGCAAGAGGGCAAGCACAGGGCAATACAGGCTAGAGATAGACCTTTGAAACTAGGGGCTCATGCACACTTCCCTTTGTCCCATGATTTCTTCCATTTCTTCTATTTACCCCATGATTTCTAGGCATGAGTCCAACTGCTTTTGTCCCACTGCTTTCCCCAATAACACTTTACTGGTGAATTGGAAGAAACGTCAACACCCGCAGAAAACCTGATTGGCGTTTTCCTGGAAAAAGCGAGGGGACAAAAGAAGGACCTATCAGAAGGACCTTGTGCCTAGAAATCATGGGGCAAACAGAAGTGTGGATGAATCCTAGGTTAAATGTGAGGGACAGCTGATATATCCAGGGTTGCTGGAGAATGCTGATTCCATGCACATGTCTGAGCAGAGAAAGAAAAAGGAGGTATGCATGAGAAGTTGAAAAGATGGTGTTTCTTCCTGACCACACATGAGAGTTCTAAATAAAACCTGAGAAACCTCAAACTTTGAGATAACATATTCCAAATTGATGGCCAGTTAACACTATGGAGCAACCTAGATGTTATATGAATTCCATGCTACCTGTCTCCTAGCTTTCATTGTTTGTAGGCTTGGTGTGTGATATGAGTGAAGAAACATATCCTCATAAGCATAAGCAATGTTCTGTTCACTCCTTATGCAGTGAAATCCATCATACACACTCAAAAGCTTGCAATGCACCCAACCCTAAGTATCTTTGCTCAACTTCAAATCCCACTGCATTCAATCGGGCTCACACTCAGTAAATGTGCATAGGATTCAGTCTCAGAGTTCTGGTTGTATTGTGACAGGTGGGTGAAACATGCTCATAGAAGCCAATAATGGTTTGTTTAGAAAGTAAATCTAGAAATCTTACCAGATTATACAGCTGTCCCACTGAATTATTCTTCTGAATATCACAGTTAGCAAAGATTCAGCAAGCATGACCAAAATTATTCACTGTAAGGGGACTCCTCTGTGTGAAGCAATAATACAAGACTTTACTTTGTGTATTTATTATTCAACATGCATAAACCAAAGAAACTGAAATCTGTTGACTGAAAACTATACACTGTCCTCTAACTCTTAAAAACTTTTATTTGCAGTCTCCTTTTATTTGACTTCATGTAGTTTGCAGGCTAAAATATGTTGGAGCCTCTCAGAGTTATTATAATTTTTCAGTTGTATTAGAAACCTTGTTTTCTAATTTTCAAATATAAATGCTACCTATAAACTATACATCTATTTAAAAAAAAAAAAAACATTCATTGTTGCAGTTCACATGTTATGGTAAGCCAAACCAAGGATTAGTGTGAGTAAGCAAATGTGTCAACTCACAAGGAGAAGTTTGTAGTCACTTCACTAGTCCTGCTGCTGTAAAGTAAGACATCTGAACCTAGGTTTGTGGTTTATCTCATACTACACAAGTCACACACTGTTGCCAAGGTTTGTTTTGTGGCTTACTGCTTGTGGTATGTCTGGGAGAGATAGGCAATCAGCCTGGGTTCAAAGGTATGGCTGAAAGCATCTCAGCAGAAGCTCACAGCTTTGCTTGTTTGCTCCAAGCCATGTTTTGGCTCAGTGTTACATACAAACGGGGCCACTGAAAGGCTACGCTATCATAATGCAGGAAAATGATATAATTCTCCATAATTTATCAGTTGAAAAGCTCTATATTAAAACATGGAAATTTCCTAGAAAGCACTATGCTAGGTCACAATCCTGTCAGCACTGTATGCAAACAATTATCTCTTATGTTCCTTTTACTGAGCAAATACATGAAGGATTACAGTCCTTGTGCATAGCAAGAAGTACACACCATGTTCTATGTTCAGCCCTTTCCACCTCTGGTAAAAGGATCTTTGTAAGCAGTGCTAAGGACACACACACAGCCAACTTGTAGGGATTTTGCTACTCAGAAAATACTAGATTGTGTGTACTAGTAGCTGCAATCTTAGACCCATTAACCTCTGAAAGATTTCTGTTGCATTAAATGCAACTTCTGAAGGGACATGCACTGAGTAGTACTGCATTTGTTCATAAGTTCAGTATCTTTCTGCAATAGAAAGATATCAGTATAATAGAAACCTGCATAATTAATATGTGCACATTTGTGTGTTAAGTATGGTAAAATATCAACAAAAATATAATGTATTCAGAGTACTGTTAGTAGGGATGATACTACAACAAGAAGCATTGTTATCTCCAATAAATATGAAATAGGGGATAAAGTAGGATACAATGCTTTGACGGTGCTATCAATGAAGTTTTTCACCTTATTAAGTTAGCTTGCTACATTTATTTGCCATCTTTGATAATAACGCGGATGGCGCTGTGGTCTAAACCACAGAGCCTAGGGCTTGCCGATCAGAAGGTCGGCAGTTCGAATCCCCATGACGGGGTGAGCTCCCATTGCTCGGTCCCAGTTCCTGCCAACCTAGCAGTATGAAAGCATGTCAAAATTCAAGTAGATAAATAGGTACCACTCTGGCAGGAAGGTAAACGGCATTTCCGTGTGCTGCTCTGGTTCGCCAGAAGCGGCTTAGTCATGCTGGCAACATGACACAGAAAAACTGTCTGAGGACAAACATCAGCTCCCTTGGCCAGTAAAGCGAGATAAGCGCCGCAATCCCAGAGTCGTTCGCGACTGGACTTAACTGTCAGGGGTCCTTTACCTTTTTTATACTAAAGGCTCTATGCCAATATGTGTCATATTACGCTGTTTTGCTCTGCACAACTGTTACTGATATAAAGATGCAATATTGCCTTGGTTGCCTTTGAGTATACTCTACATCCACTATAGGAATGAATAGTTTATCATTCCTAATTGGCATAAAATATCAGGCAAAGTGCAATTCCAGAGATATACAGTGAAACATACAGCACTGCTATGAATACTAATGTGATTTATATAACGGCTGGGTAGTTCTATGTAAGTGTGATGTGATAACCCCCAAAGCTCAAAACCTGAAGCAGATAGTATTGTTCTACTGGTGTAGAAGTAGTCCAGAACTAATTCATGTCCAGTGTCATCCAATTTAATATTGGTCAGTGAAATGTCTTTGTCCATGGAGTTTTCTTGGCAGGGATACTGGAGTGGGTTGCCAGTTCCTCCTCCAGGTGTTCTCGAAGCTACTAACATGAGTTTGGCCAAACTGCGGGAGGCAGTGAAGGATAGGCATGCCTGGCGTGCTCTGGTCCATGGGGTCACGAAGAGTTGGACACGACTGAACAACAACAACAGTGAAATGTATTCTGTGTGAATGAATATGCAAATTCTTTTCCATGCTGTTCAAAACATGAGATGTGTTTTGAAATGCAGCACCTTTAAAAATTCAGCAGTTTGTGTGCAAACAAGATTACAGAGAATAACAACAAAACTGGCAAGCTTACCCCTCACCCTGTGGGAGACCTCCCTGCTTTCTTGAAGTGAACTTGACAAGGAGTTCAAAACTCTTGATAATTTCACTGCTACATTGAAGGTGCTCCCCCTCACACAAGTTTGTCAGTTTAACTGCTGTTCTTTGCATCCTCTAGCATGGAGGACAGGATGCCTCTAGGATGGAGGGCAGGACAATATGCTATACTATCCTTTAACTGGAGATAGACTCATTGCAGAAGTGAATAGAAAGTGTGGGACTCCTACTCTGTCCTCTTCTGCTTGATGACTACATAAAATGCAATTATCTGTGAGATTGCCAAGGCTGAGCTAGATGTGCAGACCATTTTCAGGACATGCAAGTAGAGTGTCAAGGAGGCACTGAAAGGTGTTAATAAACTCTATATCCACCATGATATTTATTGGTATATCTGCCAACAAGGTCTGAAACAGTGGAAAATCATGTGCAAATAAAACAAGGCTTTCCAAACTACTTACTTCCACACAGATCTAACATTATGGTGTTATCCTTACCTGATTGTTGGTACCAACAGCACCCTTCATTTAGCTAGGAATTTGACTGGGAGAATTTGGGTACAAATCTCTGCTAAATCATGAAGTTCAATATTGGTCTTGACTTGATCACACTCTCTCTGTGTAAATTACTTCCTAGGTTGATGAGGATAAAAATGCTGCCCTAAGCTGCTAGAAGGAAGAAAGATATAAATGTGAGCATATATACTGCTTGTATTATAGACATTCTGTTTATACAACAGGCTATTGGGATATGATTAATACCATCACATTTAGGTGTGTCCCCCAATTCTAATGAACTTGAAAAAGCCTCATACTCTCTTTCAAAATTTAATAGAAACCTGCCATAATCTCATTCATGATTATGAAAGGGTGAAAAATTCAGCTTTCCATAATATACTTCATGCATGATATAGCCATATATTTTTAATGGAATTGATTTTCAATGAGTTACTACCAGTAACGGCTAATGAGGCAGCTGGGAGGGGACACCATTGCTGTCCCAGGTTTCCAACATAATGTGCTGCTGGCACTTACAGAGAAGGAGAGGGAGATTCAAGGCAAGGGGAGCTGGGTGTGTGGTGGCAGAGCCCATCTGGTGCTCCTCTGGCACTGTGCCAAGCTACATGCACCCCAGCCCTTCCACTTTGGTAAGCACTAGCAAACCACAGAGTCTAGGGCTTGCCGATCAGAAGGTTGGCGGTTCAAATCCCCATGACAGGGTGAGCTCCCGTTGCTCAGTCCCAGCTCCTGCCCACCTAGCAGTTCGAAAGCACGTCAAAGTGCAAGTAGATAAATAGGGACCGCTCCAGCAGGAAGGTAAGTGGCGTTTCCGTGCACTGCTCTAGTTCACCAGAAGTAGCTTAGTCATGCTGGCCACATTACCCAGAATCTGTATGCCGGCTGCCTCGGCCAGTAAAGCGAGATGAGCACCACAACCCCAGAGTCGTCTGCGACTGGACCTAACAGTCCAGGGTCCCTTTACCTTTACCTTTACCTTTAGCCACCCACTGTGTTGGGAAGCTGAGAGTGCAATGCTGTCATCCACAACTCCTCTCCAGAAAACTGGGAACATGTGATTGGACATGTGGGCCAGTTTGCTACAATTTCCCTCCAATAAACCTTGCCTAGAAGCAGCTGCTTTAGAAATATGAATGGCACATCTGTAAGGATCCTAACTTAAGTTCAATTAAATATGACTAAAGCATGACTAACTTAGACTGGATACAATTCCTTGGCTTGACTGTGTCTGCTAAGGTGTTGCCGTAGAGAAGCACAAAATGGTCATTTATTTATGTTGTCTATTTGTGAAAGTAATTTAGATTATTTGTAGAATAAAACATTTCGGGGAACAGATACATAATGGAGCAGATTTGTGGTGTACTCTGTCAAATTTGGGTTCTCTCCAGATGCCTATATTGTGTATTATGGTACTCTGTGGACATGTAACAAAACTATCACAGCTGCTCAAACATTGCCTTGAAGCATCAAAATGATCTGGGCAATTAAGTTATAAGGAAAAATAGCTTATTACACTCATTAAAGATCTGTATCTTTTAATACTTCAAATTCTCACAGCAAGTTAAGTGTGACAGGAATGCAAGGCTGACATTTGAAAATTTAAAATGATACGTTCAAAATGTTGCATTTTTAAAGCCATCCACCAGCCCTGACTTATTGGAATAAATAAATGAAGATTTCTCTCCCCTCCCCGCAAAAAGCCACAAAATTTATGCACAAAAAAATCAGTGACCCAAATAGATTTGGTGTTCATTTTAATGCTATCTGGGACATTATTTCTAGGTCACAGTACACAGAAGCAAGTGCAAATTGATTAAGTTCTAAAACATGGTAGATGTATAAGATCACAGTTTGATATTGAAATATGATGAAAGAAATAATTATATTGACTGCTTCTTTTAAATGCTGGCACAGTAGTGGTAATAATAGTGGCAGTGACAATTAATTTACACCTATTAATTAATAAACAATTTGTTGAATAACAATTCAAGAGATCTCAGTGCTTAAAAAAAACTTCCTGCACACTAATACTAGTGCTGTGCCGAAAATTTCTCCTACATTTCACTCCCCAATCATTTCCCATCAATGATTGGGGAAATGACTTGCATATAAAAATTAGCAAAAGGGAGAAAAATGTCAATATCATTCTTCCCTTTCTAGTTAGCCAAGGAGTGTTTGGAAGTGTATTTTCTTACCTTCTACAGATCAACTCACCAGTAATCTGCAGTAGACCTACGTATTTTGCCACTGGGGGCAAAAGTCTGAACTGCGCCTCACTTTTCTGCAGATTTTCTCCCTTTCGTCCCCAACCCTGCTTCACCACCATCAAGAGAAGGGAGACTTCTGATTTTGCTATCACCACCACGCCACTGATCAAAAGAACTATGCACAGGATTCTTTTCTTGGTGGTGGAGGGCACAAAGGAGAAATGACTTTTCTTGGTGGCAATATGTGTGTGGGGGGGGGGTGTCATGGGAGAATAAGGCTGTTTGCTGCCCCCTGTAACCTGCTGTCTGGGGCAGGTACACCCTTGTTGGCTCTCTCCCCCACTCAATTCATGCCTGGTGGGCTTCACTGTGCAGCTTTCTCAGATGCCCACACTTCTAATAAATTCAAAAGAAAGACATTGTAAGGCTACTCCTCCCATGGGGCTTTCTGAGATCAGGAAGTGTGGGCAGCCAGGGAGGCTGCAGAGTGTTGTAGAAATGGAAAGAAAACACCCACCCACCACTAAAGATGGCTGAATTTGTCAACTTTGTTTTATTCCAATCTGTCATTTTCAGCTCTCCACATTTCTACATGAGTTCGGGGATTCCCCTCCCCCAGAAATTTCATGAAACTTCACCAGAATTTTAGGGCAGATTTTTCCTAATGTACATATTTTTGCAAAACATTTTTTCCTGATATAATCCATTTTTTGTATGTTATTTTCACTAATATATGTATTTTTAATGTATGCCTTACCCCAATACATGCACTTTTATATGCATTTCTTGGCAGGAGAACTGCACTGCTAGATTTGGAGAAGTGCAGATTTTAACAGATGGCTTGCTGTTTGTTTCGGTTGTCATATTGTTTCAGGAAGCATGAATTAGGTAGATTCACTGTTAAATGTGAACAGAGTTGAATTTCTATGCCATCCCTATACACCACCCACAATCACCTATGGGAAGCTGAAAGCGCCACACCCTCTGAAATTCTAAAGAAATTTTCAGGTGCCCAAAAACGAGGTAGAAAAATTAGGCTTCTTTTACAGAGGAGAAAAACTTTTTGAGGACTTGGAGGGCAGATTTCGGCCTGGCACTAATTGATACAAAGCAAAGTCAGCAGATTAGAAGGAGTTGCAAAATTTATTGATTTGTTTAGAAAACACATAGCCTGCCTTTCGATGCAATGATTTGCAAGACGAGGGACAACAATTAAAACCACAAAATACAATGCAGAAACAACATCAATAAAACCAGCAGTGAAAACAAAATGTGGCCAATAAAAATTCATTGGAGACAAAGCAACATTCTTTACATGACGCCTGTCTAAAAGACCAGTCTTTACAGACTGTATAAAAGGGCCAACCTCTCAAAGCAGGTATGCATTTACTGACAGAGGATTCAAAAGAGACTTCCTTCTTTGAAGATGCTATGAGAGACATCCTGGTGGGATAACATTTCTTTTTGTAATATTGTTATCATTTAAGATGTTCAAAGCAGCTTCCATCCATGTCCCAGTCAGAATGAGATACACTTGGCTTTCAGCACATAACCACATCATATACTGGTTGTTGTAAGCCACTTTAAAGCATGTTGGAGAGAAGCACATACATTTTGAACATAAATACATAATTGCACACTCAGAGCACTTCATAAACGTATTTCTAAAGACTAGATAATTCCAAACACTTCACATGCTTATTGAGAAAAGGTTTTCTACGAGAATCTGAAGGAAATGCTATTTGTATGCATTGCCTCTTCCTGGGAATAGGACAGTGTTGTTAATATAGCTTTGCTATTAATTTCTGATGAAGACACCATGAATGATTATTTTTGTCACAAAGATTGTTGATTGCTTTCTTGTGTGATATGTTTTATAGCATCCTCTTCATCTACATATGAAATGAAATCACTTCCCTGGTAAGGGTGGAAATAAATAGGCCATTATCTGCCTAGATCTTATTTTTTGCTGCTGGTGTATTCTATTACACTCCATAATTTATAAAACAAATGCTGTTAAATTACCTGTCCTAATGATTTATATATCTGAAAACCTTTATACAATGTCTTCAGTCTCAGTGCATGAAAATACTCTTTTTTTACTGGTTGATATCTTCTAAGCAACAATACAAAGAACATTAGGATCAGTTTAGACAGGACTTTAAACACATCACCTTCCCTCCCATTCTCCCCTCCACATTTAATTTTTAAACAGCATTCATGGGGGAGGAGATAGTACAATAAGGACCACCGTGCTGGAGTAAATTAAGCCTTTCCCTGGGTCCATTTCTGATGAAAAATCACATCCAGAAAGTGTTATATCTCCCTGAAGATGTAATTTTCTGCAATGGAAAACTTGAAGAGCAAGTAATAGACTTGGAGGAATTTTCAGTAGGAAAAATACATGGGTTGGAAAGAGTTAAACCACCAGAATCCTTATAAAACAGAGCAATGTTTTAAATATCTTAGTCAAGAGCAACTCTTTGTGGTCAGGAGTAACTTGCTAGGTGAGGCAGAGCCACTACACTAGCTTCCTGGTGACTGCAGCAGGGCGGGGGGGGGGGGTGTCTCACTTTTGCTTGCCAGCAGGAAGAAGGAGAGAGCAACAGGGAGATTGGTGCAGTGCAAACACACTGGCAGAAATACCTGATCGGTTCCACTAATGCATTGCACAGCAATCTTCCTGCCACCTTGTTCTTCCCCGTCTTTTTCCAGGCAAGCAGCAGCAACCCACCTGCTGAGAAACTAGCACAATGAAACAATGAACAGGTTGGTGATACAATGACTACTGCAATTGACACAAGATAATATCACCAAGGCAACTTTCTGTAAACAAACAATAAACATCCATAAAATGGCAAAAAGTACCAGTAGTTTCTTTCTCAAATAGGTTTTATCTTAAACAATAGAAAACGCAGTAAATAAAGAGTTTACTTGTAATATATCAGTGGTTCAGTGCTCATTTCTTCTCTTTCCAAAGTAGATTTTATCTTGAACAATTGCAAACGCAGTAATAAAGAGTCCACTTGTGATATACCAGTGGTTCAGTGCTCGGACATTGTTCCAGTAATCAGGCATTTCGTCGCTAAAGAGCTTAGTCATTGAGCTGTCAAAATCAATTGTAACAGAATTGCATTACCGAGGAGGCAGGTTTAGTCGTTGTCTGAAGACTATCCCTGCCTCCAGGTCTGGTCCTGACCGGATGGATACTGGAATCAGCAGGGGATACCCACATGACCTGAAAGTGTTGCTGTGTAATGCCAGGTCAATGATTAACAAAACCACTGCCATCCACGACTTGATTGTGGATGGAGGATTTGACCTGGCATGTGTAACAGAGACTTGGTTGGATGAAGCAGATGGGCCTGTCCTTGCCGCTGCTTGTCCACCAGGTTTCTCTTACGCACAGCAACCCAGGCCATCTGGGCGGGGAGGGGGGGTTGCAGTGATTTTTAGGAAGTCATTAGTTTGCACCAGGCGTCCTATTGGGAAGACCCAGTTTTCTGAGTGCATGTTCTGGAAGTTGGGCAATAGGGGCAGTACAGGATTCCTTTTGGTGTACCGACCTCCCCGCTGCACCAAGGATTCCCTGCCCGAGCTGCTTCAGGTCGTGGCGGATATGCTCCTGGAGACACCTAGTTTGGTTGTCTTAGGGGATTTTAACATCCATGCCGACACGACCTTACAAGGGGCCGCTCGGGACTTCGTGGAAAGCATGGCCTCCATGGGGCTGTCCCTGAATAAGTCTGGTCCAACTCATAGCCGCGGACATGCCTTAGACTTGGTGTTTACCTCTATGGATGTTGGTGATCTGACACTAAGTAAAAGTGAAACAAAAGAAGTGCCATGGTCAGATCACTTCCTGGTGCAACTGGACTTCTCTGCGACCCTTCCCCTCTGCAGGGAGGTGGGACCGATTCAGATGGTCCGCCCCCGCTACTTAATGGATCCAATTGGCTTCCAGAGAGTGGTAGGGGATGCATTATCCCATGTTGATGGCCTTTCAGTTGATTCCCTGGTGGCCCGCTGGAATGCGGAGTTAACCAGGGCTATTGACTGTCTGGCTCCGAAGCGTCCTCTCCGATTGCATGGAGCCCGGACAGCTCCGTGGTTTTCCCCGGAGCTGAGGGCGATGAAACAGTCGCTGAGACGGCTAGAGCGCCGGTGGCGGAAAACTCATTCTGAATCAGACCGGACACGGGCTAGAGCTCAACTTCGAGCCTACCAAGTGGCAATGGCGACAGCGAAGAGGACCTTCTTCGCTGTTTCTATTGCATCTGCAGAAAACAGCAGCAGGAGACTCTTCCAGGTGGTTCGCAACCTAGCAGAACCACCTTTGTCACCGGGGTCTGGTAGGGACCCCAAGATCTCCTGCAATGCCTTTGCAAAGTTTTTTGCAGATAAAGTCGCTCAGATTCAGAAGGAGGTAGACTCCACCGTGGGAGCAGGGCCGGGGCGGGAGAGTGCTAGAGCCCTGTCTAGTCATGTTTCATGGGATCAATTCCAATCTGTTACCTCCGAGGATGTGGACAGGCTGCTTGGACGAGTGAAACCGACCACCTGTCTCCTAGATCCTTGCCCATCCTGGCTTATAAAAGCTAGCCGGGAAGGGCTGGGCGATGGGCTCTGCGCGGTGGTGAATGCTTCCCTCTGCGAGGGAATCTTTCCAGACCCGCTGAAAGAGGCGGTCATTAAACCGCTTCTTAAAAAAACATCTCTAGACCCGGCCAATATGGCCAACTATCGCCCAGTCTCAAATTTACCATTCTTGGGCAAGGTGATTGAGCGGGTGGTTGCTGAACAACTCCAAGCACGCCTGGAAGATGCGAACCATTTGGATCCCTTCCAATCAGGATTCAGGCCTCATCATGGGACTGAAACTGCCTTGGTCGCGCTGGTTGATGATCTCCGGCGGGCTAGGGACAAAGGTGAGAGCTGTTTCCTGGTTCTGCTGGATCTCTCAGCGGCCTTTGACACCATCGACCATAACATCCTTCTGGACCGGCTAGAGGGGTTGGGAGCTGGGGGCACTGTTATACAGTGGTTCCGCTCTTTCCTCCTGGGCCGTGTTCAGAAAGTGGTGGTGGGGGATGAGTGTTCAGACCCCTGGGCTCTCACTTGTGGGGTGCCTCAGGGTTCTGTCCTCTCCCCCATGCTTTTTAATATCTATATGAAGCCGCTGGGAGAGATCATCAGGGGGTTTGGGTTGGGTGTTCATCAATATGCAGATGACACCCAGCTCTACCTCTCTTTTAAATCAGAACCAGTGAAGGCGGTGAAGGTCCTGTGTGAGTGCCTGGAGGCTGTTGGAGGATGGATGGCGGCTAACAGATTGAGGTTGAATCCTGACAAGACAGAAGTACTGTTTTTGGGGGACAGGAGGCGGGCGGGTGTGGGGGACTCCCTGGTCCTGAATGGGGTAACTGTGCCCCTGAAGGACCAGGTGCGCAGCCTGGGAGTCATTTTGGACTCACAGCTGTCCATGGAAGCGCAGGTTAATTCTGTGTCCAGGGCGGCTGTCTACCAGCTCCATCTGGTACGCAGGCTGAGACCCTACCTGCCCGCAGACTGTCTTGTCAGAGTGGTGCATGCTCTGGTTATCTCCCGCTTGGACTACTGCAATGCGCTCTACGTGGGGCTACCTTTGAAGGTGACCCGGAAACTGCAATTAATCCAGAATGCGGCAGCTAGACTGGTGACTGGGAGTGGCCGCCGGGACCACATAACACCGGTCCTGAGAGATCTGCATTGGCTCCCAGTACGTTTCCGAGCACAATTCAAAGTGTTGGTGTTGACCTTTAAAGCCCTAAACGGCCTCGGTCCTGTATACCTGAAGGAGCGTCTCCACCCCCATCATTCAGCCCGGACACTGAGATCCAGCGCCGAGGGCCTTCTGGCGGTTCCCTCACTGCGAGAAGCAAAACTACAGGGAACCAGGCAGAGGGCCTTCTCGGTAGTGGCGCCCACCCTGTGGAACGCCCTCCTGTCAGAAGTCAAGGGAATAAACAACTACCTGACATTCAGAAAACACCTAAAGGCAGCCCTGTTTAGGGAAGTTTTTAATTTGTGACTCTGTACTGTATTTTGATATTTGTTGGAGGCCGCCCAGAGTGGCTGGGGAGACCCGGCCAGATGGGCGGGGTATAAATAATAAATTATTATTATTATTATTATTGCACTGAATTAACAAGTAGAATAAGGAAAATTAAAATTAAGAATAAAAATTAAAAATACGTTGAGAATGCATAATAAAGACATACCTTTGTAGTAAATAATATACTAGAGAAGACAGTATGTAAATGACTTAAAGCAGGGGTATATCTACAATAATAAATGTGAGACAATAACTACTGGTAGTCTATTCATACATACATAGTTAATACTCCCAGTCCCACTAATACAAAAAATATCTACAGAAACTTACCAGTCCCATCTGCATGTTTCCATTGGGAGGAGCATAGAAAGAACAAACGATGTCCTTCTGTTTGTTAAACATCCTTTTAATTTTCCTTATTCTACTATTGTGCTTTGAACATAATTAAACATAAGTCTGTTTAAAGTGGTATCATAGTGCTCTAAATGTATTGTGTGAATGTCAACGTTCTGTGTATTTTAAATTTCCTGTACAGTGGTGCCTCTGTTAATTCGTTCTGTAGGTCTGTTCTTAAGCTGAAACCGTTCTTATCCTGAGGTGCACTCAGGGGCGTAGGAAGGCTCCTCAGTACCTGGGGTGGCGACAGGAGGCACCCCTGGGGGCAGGGCATCATCACACCGCAACGTCACTGCGGTTCCAGCCCCAGCAGCGGCGAAAAAGCCCTTTAAAAAAAGCAAAGCAAAGGCAAGCAGCCCACAGGGGTGAGAGGGGACAGCAAGGATGGGGTGTCACCCTTGTGACAAGCATGACACCCCTCCTCCTCGTTGGTCGCCCCAGCAGCTCCGGCCCGGCAGCGGGGAGAAAAAAAAGGAAAGCAGGTGCCAGCGGCTGGCTAAGCCAGCAAGCGTGGCGCCGGCGATCGCGGGAGGCGGTGCCCCCCACCCCAAGTATCACCCCCACCCCAGGGCGCTGCCCGGGGCGGCACGTCCCCCCACCCCCCTCGCTATGCCCCTGGGTGCACTTTCACTAATGGGGCGTCCCACTGCATGCACACTTCTGGCGCACAATTTCCATTTGCATCCTGAGACAAAGTTTGCAACCAGGAGCAGCTACTTCTGTGTTAGCAGAGTTCTTAACCTGAAGCATTCATAGCCAGAGATACCACTGTAGTTGCTGGTTCTCCAGCTCACCAAGGTCCAGATTAACAAAACATTCTCTCTGTGTGTGTATGTGTACACAGATATCAAGAAAGAGAGGGAGGAGTGCTACACAGCAAAGCTATCTGAGTATTGTTCCAGCATGTATTGCCCATTGGGGAGTCATTACAATCACAGTAATAAAGAGCTCATTAATTTCAGTGTGACTCTTTGTACTATCAGCATAATTTCTCTATATTGCACAGTGCTAGTGTTTCTGAGTAAATATGAAAATTAGATGCTATAAAAATATTTGTCACATCTCAAACAACTGTTGAGACAGATCATAAGGAGTTTCATTTTTTATTGTTGTTCTTTCTAGCCCCCTCTTTTTATGAAAGAAACCAATCCTGTGTGTTCATAAACTATAATTAGCAAATGATAACAATCATGCAGATCACTTCAGTGTTCAGTATTAAAGAAAAGATAAGTCTATCATTGAAAAGACCAGTTAAGTTTGTTTTTAAGTAAGAAAGATAAAGCCAGCTATCAAAAATAGTAAATAAACATGCTGAAAATATGAATTAATTTATGATGGCTACATCTGAAACTATGTTAAGCTTATGTTAAGCAAGGTCAACAAAAGTTATATTAAATTACTAGGCAGTTTCTCCATATCCTATTCCTTTCCCTACTATGGTTTTGTATTATATGCAGAGAACAAACAAAATCATGGGAAGAAATATTCATTAGTAGCCAGACTGGTAAAAGGCTGTCATGCTCTATGCTTTACTGTGACTTGTGCTAACTTTCTGGCTGTAACTGCATCAGATGAATAAGCTTATTTGCATAATACTCAGATATGCATGCCACTCTTCATTACCAATAAAACCATATCACAAATAAGGAATACGGCATTAAGCGGATTACTTTATTCATAAATCACATTCAGAAGGCATGCAGCTTAATTTGTCAACATGACAGTCTCAACTGGCTCCTGGCATTGAATCTTTTATATCTCAGTTGTGTGAGCCACTGCAAGGACTGTTGGGCTGCCACAACACCACCACATGTGGATGTCTGCTGGCATCCCAAGCTGATGCAGAACTTTATTCTGGACAGGTTCTACTGCCACCAAATGCAACAGCCATCCAAATGAGGACCAAGGTAAATGGCATAGGATGCTTGCTGTTCATGTGGCTGCAATCCAATAAGGGAAGCTGAACCTGGGTAAGCAGAAGAAATTTGCTTTAGTTCCCAATTTAATGCAGACCTACACAGTTCACACTTCCTGGAGCAAGGAAGTGAAACACTGCTAAACTTTGAAATTCACATTTTTCTCCATTTTGTGGTGCAGCTCTCTGACCCAAAAATATGGGCAAAATTGAATATATTAGGAGAATGTGCACATAAAATGTGCATATATTAGGAGAATGTGCACATAAAAAGCATATCTATTAGTGAAAAGGCATTATATTAGGGAAAAATTTGGGGAAATGTGTCTATTAGGCGAAATTGCATACAGAAACATGTATAGTCAGATAAATGCCCTCTAAACTGCTGCTGATTCCTGCCCCAGCCCCCTGAACTTAAAACAAATAACGAACTCTTATGAAAATGTGGTTAACTGAACTTGATTGGGGGGAAATGAGCAACAGAAACTGAAAATGATGGATTTATCCATCCCCATCATCACCTGTATCTGTTGGATAAAAAACGACTGGGTCAATAGATCACATAGGTAAGGAAAGGAGGCAGTGGGAGGGAGGGGGAAGCTGAATTATGTTAAAATTAGTTGTTCCTATTTCCCAAATTCCTCACTGTCAAAAATACAGCATGAACATTGATCAAAACACCTGCAATTGATGTTGCTGATCTGTATGAAAATCAAAGCATTTTCCGAGACAATTCAGTACAACACATTTTAACATCTCAAAGAATGTATATAAATGCACTCCCCAAGCCAAGTGTAACTTGGAACCAGTGAAAAAACTCTTATTCTTCGGGCAGAGAGAGGGGGGGCAGGGAGGGAACTCTCCCCCATTTTTTGACCTCTACAGAAGTAAAACTAAACTCTGCTGTGTTGGCCATGCTGAAAAAAATAGATAATAGTAAGTTCATGTGTATTGCACAGCATATCGGAAGCCACAAAGATAAAGATAATGCACATCTTCCAAGGTGACTCTCTCTACCTTGAGTAGATGGCAAGCTGTTATTTCCTCTGCATCAAATCAAGGCTGACTGCTGATGCAGTACAACTCACAGAAGAATGCAAGCATTATGTTGAAGGGCGGGCTATTTCTTTGGCAGGAATTTGATGCTCCATGCAGCAGAAAACTTTAGTTTTGAGGAGAAAAGAGGTGAAGGTTGTCAATGTGCCATTTATTTATGGATTGTGGCATTTTAAGCCGAGCACTGATGTGTTTTTCAGAACGTATGTGAAAACGCAATCTCAAGGAAAAGCAAGGCGCATCAGAGTCCTTGTATGGTCGGTAATGTGGTTTACAGATGATGAATCTAATCTAAGGTATATCCATGAAGGATCAGCAAAAGGGATACTGCCCTTGGTCCTAATTTACAGCTGTCAACCTTCCCATATAATACAATTTCAAGTGCTTTTTAAACTTATGTGGGGATGCAAACTTTGCCCAGTAACTGAAACTAATGTAAGGTTCATTTCATATAAAACTTAATAGGGATATTTTGCTTTTTTATGAGAAATTTGGGCTGCAGCCCTGTATAGACTTGTCTGGAAGTAGGCCCCATTGAACTCAAATGGTCTTTAGGGGGGCATGTGTAGAATTACCCTGTCAGAATGGGAATATTATTGTTTGACAGCCTATCAGGAAACAGAGATATGGTTAAAGAATATTTGAAACAGATTTGTTCTCTCTGCTTCCAGCACCCCACTCAGTGGTGGACCTTGGAGTCTCAAATTTCAGCCGCACCCTGTGCAACCCCAAAATTCAGCACACGTCTCCTTGCATTTTACCTCATAGTTGCAGAGCCTTCTGCAGCTCCCTCGAAGCTCCACACCCAATGTAACCAAACTGGTTGTGCTCCCCTAAATTCACCTTCGACCAGCTAAACAACCCACTCCCTTTCCCTTAAGGTCTCTCACTCACATTTACATTGCTAAAGAGACCTTCGTCTTTTGTCTCTGGGGTCCCTGAAACAACTCAATACTGGCTCTGTGTTCACAGTTCTGGAAAGAAAGATTACAGACTCTTTTAACTTGATATGGTCAGGAAATGTTCATCAGGATATTTTACATAAATAAGAATTTACTGTAACTGTGTGATCCTATGCATGTCTACTCAGAGGTAAATCTCCTTTATTTCAGTGGGGCTTATTCCCAAGAAAGTGAGCATATTATGGTAGCCTAAATGTATAATATGCCACTGCAATCGCTAGATGGGTTCAATTAGCAGTAGATGGAACTATATAAGAAAGAGTATTTAAAGTTGTAGATATAGTTGTAGATACTTAAGATGGGGGGGTGAGGAACAGAGAGAAACTGAAAAGAACCTTCTGCTAAGATAGCTGGGTTTTATTTTTAGAAAGTTAGTAAATATTTTTGTTCTAACAATCCATTGAGAACTGAATTAGCTAGCATATGTTTTCTTAAAAGCTACTGCACAGATTCATCCTTTGCTGCTGTTGATTGATCTGTTGTTTACATGTGAAATTTTAAATTTATATGTTTTTCAAGTTTTTATTCGGTGATTGAGCCATGTTTTTGTAGGGGACAAATCTTGAAATGAATGCATGTAATGTATATGATAGTGAATAATCAAATGTCAAAATAAATAGGCAGAGGCCCTAAGAATGGAGCTAAGTTTTAAACTGGAAATTATCCCTATTTATGAGGATAAATAAATATCAAGCAGAGCAATAGGATATGATGCTTTGTCTCAAAGAGAGTTTACCATTAACATCATCATCACAATTTATTTATATGCCACTTGTCCACAATATGTTCAAAGAGGCTGCAAGAACCATAAACAATCATACCGTAATATCAAACACTCATAATAGTTTGTTTTTGTGTCGGAATACGTTTCACGGATCCGCCATGGATTCATAATTATTTGGTTATTTTATAAGTTTTTCGAGGTCTACTTTTGGTATAATTGCGCGTAAAAGCGAAAGTGAAAGCATGAATGAATAGTGTGGTTCACTTATGAGATTAATCCGCCTTTATTTTGTAGATCCGGTCATGTTCAAAGTTGTTAATGAGCGTTAAACTTGCTTCCCGCCCTTTTGGAGGGCAGCAACAGTGATTTTATTGGTTAAAGTACTAATGATGATGTCACGTTTGTTCCCTAATAAAAGGCAGAGGCACCCCGCTTAGGCAGGAGGAGTAGCACGAGACCGCACGTTCTTCTTATGTTCTTTTAGTTGGGTTTTAGTTGAAGTCAAGTTTAGTTTAAGGGGCTAGGAGCGGGCTGGACGGGTTGGATGGGTTTTTCTTTAGTTAGAGTTAGATCGCGGAAGATCATTCGGTTTAGCCTTAGTTAGGTTTTCTTTAGGTTAGCCTAGGGTTAGGCCCGCGGAAGATATTTCGGTTTTAGTTTATTTAGTTAGCCTCGCGGAAGATTGGGCGCGCAGGGTCTTTAAGCTTAGGGGAACTTAGTTTAGGGGACGAGCCTATGCGGGTTCTGCCGAAGCCACTAAAGATACAACCGGTGTCTGTCTTCCTTTGGGGTTAAAGGGGGGAGTAAAGTAAAAATTTTAATTTCTTTAATTTGGTCCGCATATTCAGAGTCAGGGTATATATTTATTTTCACGAGGCAACTGTTCATTAAAGAAGGCAATTAGGAACTCACACTCCACCAGAGTCTTCAATTGGCTTACTCATCATCCTTCAGACTGTGAGGCTTGGCCGGCGACCGTGCTCAAAAGCACGCGGAACGCTGGCCGCTTTCCCCGCAACTGGTACCTCGTGCATAACCAGTCTAAGGCCGTGCACGAGGAGCTCCAGCAACCAAACCCCGACAAGTGGTGCCCTCTCTGAGGCAAAGCGTAGTCAAAAATCGCTTCCACGAAGACTCCGGTAAAAGGCAACATATCGGAAGTGGCTCGGAAACAGACATTGAGAGGTGAGGTATAACGGCCCGGTTTATCCAGGATTTCGCTGCAGTAGCGCGAATCCACCGCTTGCCCAAAGTAGTGTAAATAGAAGTCGCGCGCGTATATTTTGCCCCAAGGGGTCCCCGGGTAGAGCGGCAAGGAGTTTAGTGTAAGCCTACGGGCAGAGTAAGGTCTTCCCTAAAGCCTACGGGTGGGAAGGGTTCTGGCAAAAGCCTACGGGTGCCAGGGTCTGGCAAAAGCCTACGGGTGCCAGGGTTTTCGGTCAAAGCCTACGGGTAGGGCCGGTGTCTCCCGAAAAAGCCTACGGGTGGGAGGGAAAGGTTTTCTGGCTAAAGCCTACGGGTGCCAGGTTTTTCGGTCAAAGCCTACGGGTAGGGCCGGTAGCCCCTAGTAGAAGCCCACGGGTGGGGGCGGAGGTTTTCTGGCTAAAGCCTACGGGTGCCAGGTTTTTCGGTCAAAGCCTACGGGTAGGGCCGGTAGCCCCTAGTAGAAGCCCACGGGTGGGGGCGGAGGTTTTCTGGCTAAAGCCTACGGGTGCCAGGTTTTTCGGTTAAAGCCTACGGGTAGAACCGGTGTCCCCTAGTAGAAGCCTACGGGTGGGGGAGGAAAAGTTTTGGAAAAGTGTTTAAAAAATGGGCTCCTCACTCTCAACTGCTCAAGTAAAATTTTGTGAAGATTTATTGTACCTTTTGAAAAGAAATGGTCACCCTGTCTCTGAATCAGAAGTAGAGCTTTTAGTTAAAACCATTGGGGAAATTTGTCCCTGGGTCCCTAAGGAGGGAACGAAAGATTTAGCCTCATGGGAAAGGATCGGGTTAGAATTTATGGCCAACCCGAAAATCGGAATTCCTGTACAATTAGTATGGAGCAAAGTAAGAAACTGCTTTCAACAAATCGCTCCAAGAAATGTTTTGCTTAATGGAACAGTGAATTTAGGAAATACTGCTTTTAATAGTGCCCCTGTGCTGCCGCTTGCGGTTGTGCCATTTTCGGCCCCCTCGCAGCAGCCAGTTCAGGCCCCGTTGTCGTACACGCACTCGCCCTTGTCCAATTTGTCGTTGCCAGATTCATTGCCGCCTGTGCCGGTGCAGCAGACGCCGTCGGCCTTTCAAGCCCCGCCGCGGACTGCCCCACCGCCAGTCGCTCAGCAGTCATCGCAGGCCTTTTACCAGCCAGCGATTTCAAGTCAGCAGCAGCCGCGGACCTCGCTCCAAGCAACGGTCCCGCTTCCTCCATCGCAAGCCGCGCTTTTGCCAGCGATCCAGCAGCAGCAGCAGCAAGCAGCCTTTTTGCCAGCAAACCCTGCTGCCCTGCAGGCCGCGCTCAAGCCAGCAGCTCCAGTTTTGCAGCAAGCTGATTTCCAATCAACAGCAATCCAAGCTTCAATGCAAGCAGCACAACAGCAATTTACCAACCCTTCAGCACCTCCAATGCCAATGCAGATTCCAAGACAAGAGCAAAGCCAAACAATGATGATCCAGATGCCAGGACTTGCAGTACAGAGCCAACAACCTTATGCTCCAACTTCAAGTCAGCCATCTTGTCTTCATCCAACTTCAAGTCAGCCATCTTGTCTTCATCCAACTTCAAGTCAGCCATCTTGTCTTCGTAGTCAGCCATCTTCAAGGCATCCAGATGTCAAAGACTCTTTAGCACCATCTAGTGGCTCATCATTTGGAAAGCATCAAGAAGATTTAAACTCACTGATGCCACCTACAGACCCTACAGCAATGCAGCCCATCTGCAGAACCCAAGCTTTGGAAGCAGCTTTGGGACAAATAGACTTTAGTGCTGATCCAATGCACATCTTTCCAGTGATTCGTGCTAATGGAGGACAACCTGCAAGATATCAAGCCATTCCTTTTGAAACACTACGTGAACTGCGAAAAGCCATACGCGAAAATGGACTTCAAGCTCCTTATACTAGAAGTTTACTTGAAGGACTGTCCACTAGTAGACTTCTGCCATCTGATTGGAAGTTGATTCTTCGCACCTTCCTGTCGCCTACAGATGCTCTTCTGTGCCTGCAAGAGTGGAAAGAAGTAGCAGCCAGACGTGCAACGCCACTTGCCACAGAAGATATGCTCACAGGATCAGGACATTACTCCAATCTCAATCAACAGCTAGCCATACCTGATGCTGCACTTGTCACCATAGCAGACATTGTAGTCAAAGCTTGGCGCAGACTACCCAATCGCACAGATGCTAGCTCAGTATCAGGATTCGCTGCAGTTAGGCAAGGTCCAAAAGAACCTTATGGGGACTTCGTGGATCGCCTGATTGTTGCAGTGGAACGCCAGATAGAAGATCGTCATGCCAGAAACATGCTGACAAAACAACTTGCCTTTGAAAATGCCAATGATGACTGCAAGAATGCCCTAACAGCAGTTGCAGCTCGTCCAGATGCCACATTGACTGAGATGCTACGCGTCTGCCAGAATGTCGGTACCCACTCCTACAAAGCACAGCTCTTGGCAGCTGCGGTACAGATGCCACGTCAAGACAGCTCTACGCCAGTCAAGAAGTGCTATGGGTGTGGAGGCGATGGGCATTTCCGGTCGCAGTGCACAACAACGCCAAGGCCTTCTGCCAAGCCGCCAGAGAGATGTCCCATCTGTCAGAAAGGATTTCATTGGGCGAATGATTGTCGCTTGAATCCACAAAACACATCACCTACCTCATCTCCAGTTCAGGGAAACGGTTCTGCGGGCCGCGCCCCGGCCCCGGTAAAACAATAGGGTGCAAGTTCAAGAACATCATGAAGGTCAACCATCCCAGAAAGGTGAACAACGCTACTCCTTATCCAGGTCATCAGGAAAAAAGAGTGATCCAGAGAGATATCCGCTCTTCAGATGTCCAGAGAAAAGATGTGACCTCATCAAGCATTCAGGTTCCAGAGGTTTCATCATCTGCCTTACCTATTCAAAGGGTTCCAGTAGAGAACACAGCATTCAGTTCACCTTCTGCTGACCGCCCTTCAGTTCCTGCTGATGTTGATCCTGCTTCACAGCAAGCAATCACAGTCAAGCCTCTGATCGCAGAATTGCCTTCAACGTTGAGAAGACATCCTACTGAGATCAATCTCGCAACTCCTGAGCTTTATTCATCTTCAAATCAAGGTCAATCTGTCATTGAAGGACATTTGCCCTTGATGAAACAGCAGTGTTCAAGTTGCAACCCAGCTGATGATCACTTTCCATGTGGCCAAAGAATGCAAGTGAGTGAGACAGCTCCCTCTGGTGGAAGCTTAAGCATCACTCCAGTTAACAATGTCCACACCTTTGTGTCACCTCCAGCTTTTAAGCTCAGCCCGCCACAACCAAACAACTATCAGGAACAACAACTTCTACTGCCTCGTGTCAAAGAAGAAGTTCCATCCTGCCAGTTTGATGCACAACTGACTGAATGCCAGCAGATTCAACAGCATCAGCAACTTTTACCAACAGAGGAACCTCAAGTTTGCCAACTCAACGCCAAGCAGCTTCAGAGTTGCCAACTTCAGCAGTGCAAGAAACCCGAAGCCAAAAAGATATCTTCAAACACTGCCAACGAAGAACAAGAAGAATCTTCTGTCCCAGGTATACCACTCTTCTTAACAGAGGACTGTTACTTTTCAAATCCATGGTTTGCTCAGCAATTGCCAACATCCATTCGTGGTCCATTCCCAGACACCTCAATTTGCCTTATCCTGCCTAGGATGGATCGCCTCCCTGCCACAGTCACACTGACTGCGGGCCTAGTTCGAATCACAGATTCATCGCAGTTGCTGATTCCAGGATTTTCAACTGTTCCTTGTGTCCTAACAAAAGGTTTGGAAATTGCCAGACTCTATTTGCTTACTTCTACGCCTACAGCTCCTGTAGACTCTTTGCCTCCTCAGACAGCAATGGCGCTAATCAAGATTACAGAAGAACGCCCTCATCTCGTCTTAGAAATGGGTGGACGAAAGATCAAGGGTCTTCTTGATACAGGCGCAGATGTCACAGTGATCGCCAGAAAGGATTGGCCTGACCAGTGGGCAACGACTGTCACCCAGGAAGTCTTCGGAGTCGGAGGTTTCGAACCCGCCCACCAGAGCGTGCATCCGATTACCTTCCAGTCAGACTCAGGCTCCATGGTGCAGCTCCGTCCACTTGTTATGGATGTGCCTATCACCCTTTGGGGTAGAGACTTATTGTCTAAAGCAAGAACTGTTGTCCATACACATTTTTGATGTGGGCCTTTGCATCAGCGCCAGTACATGCTCTTCCACTCACATGGAAGGAAGGACCCCCTGTATGGGTCGACCAATGGGCGCTGACGTCAGAAAAGCTCGCTGCAGCAGAGGCCCTAATCAAAGAGCTGCTACACCAGGATCGTGTGCAACCCTCTAATAGCCCTTGGAACACTCCAATCTTCGTCATCAAGAAGAAAAGTGGAAAATGGCGTTTGCTTCAAGACCTGAGAAAGATCAACGAAAGAATTGTTCCAATGGGTCCCCTTCAATGTGGACTTCCTAACCCTAACCTCATTCCTAGAAACCATCAGCTTGCAATCATCGATCTTAAAGATTGTTTCTTTACCATTCCACTGGCACCTGCAGATCAAGAAAAGTTCGCTTTCACTCTACCTGTGTTCAATAACACCAGACCAGCTTCCAGATACTCTTGGAAGGTACTCCCTCAAGGAATGGTGAATTCGCCGACTCTCTGCCAGAACTTTGTAGATAAAGCATTACAGCCTTTCAGAGCACAATATCCAGCCTTAGAAGTTTGTCATTACATGGATGACATCTTGATCCATGGAGAAAAGGTCTCAGAGCATCATATTGAGCATCTTACGCGCATCCTGAACTCTTTTGGGCTTTGTATTGCCCCAGAAAAGGTACAGCGCACTGCTCCATTTCATTACTTGGGTCATAGACTGCTTCAAGATACAGCCCTGCCAGAGATGCCAAGCATAGTCATTCCAGAATCCTTTACTTTAACACAATTGCAGCATCTCTTGGGACAGATAAACTGGGCTCGAAAGTCTCTAGCAGTTCCAACATCTGAACTCTCGCCATTGTTTTCTGCTCTTAAGGGACATACATCTCCTTCAGATGTTATTCCATGCACTTCTGAGATGCGTCTTGCTTTACAAGGGGTAAACACAAAACTGCACCAAATAGCTGTAGATCGTGTGCCAACAGCCAACTGCGCTCTTTCATGTGCTATCTTCACTACACCAAGATTGCCGACAGCAGCCTTATACGTTCCGGATACTTCCTCAAAGGTGGCGATCGTGGAGTGGATTCATCTTTCGCACACGCCTCAAAGGAATGTGTACCCCAGTATGGACGCTGTTGCTGATCTCCTTGTTAAGTGCAGAGGCCGTGCAATTCGCCTGAGTGGAAATGATCTGCTTTCCATCTACCTTCCTTTCTCTCAAGAACAAGTACTAACTTTGATTCAGTTTTCAGATAGTTTCCAAATTGCTATTGCAGATTTTGTCGGTTCTTTCTTGTATAATCCTCCTAAGGACAAAAGATTCACTTTGTTGCAACAAGTAAACTATCACCTTTCATCCATGTTGGTGCTTCAACCTATTCCCACTGCAAAAACTCTGTTCACAGATGGCTCCTCTTCCTATGGTGTCCTTGCATGGAAGGAGGATGGACAATGGAAAACTGTGTTTACAGAGAAACAACTTTCAGCACAAAGATCGGAACTGGCAGCAGTGATTCTCGCTTTTAAAACTTTCACTACAGAAGCATTCAACCTCGTTGTAGATTCTCAGTATGTATATAGACTGTTATCATCGCTTCCAGTTGCTTATCTGTCTCCGTCCATGGACGAAAATCTCTTTAATCTGTTCGCGCAGCTTCAAGAACTACTACAGAGACGTTCATTTCCCTTTTTTGCTGCACACTTGCGCTCTCATTCTAACCTTCCAGGATTCCTGGTGGAAGGAAATGCAGTAGCAGACGCTGCCCTCAGGACTCTAGCTTTCTCCTTGTTCGACAATCCTGTAACTAGCCATGAAACTTTCCACCAATCAGCAAAGGTTCTACACAAGACCTTCAACATTCCAATGTCACAAGCAAGGGACATTATTTCATGCTGCCCTTCGTGCTCCAAGTCTCCTATCTGCTTGCCATTTGATGCTGTAAATCCTCGAGGCACGGAGGCGAATCAGCTGTGGCAGATGGATGTGACACATGTCCCAGCCCTTGCTCCCATGTCTAAGCTCCATGTCACAGTGGACACCTTTTCAGGTTTCATTTGGGCTACAGCACTGAAGGGAGAAACTGCGAGGCACGTCATACAGCACTGCATGAGAACCTTTTCAGTTATGGGAAAGCCTCAAGCCATTAAAACAGATAATGGCCCGGCCTATGCTTCTCAGGCCTTTAGTGACTTTTGTGTGCAATGGAACATTTCCCTATCTCATGGGATTCCGTTTAATTCGACAGGCCAAGCTCTCATTGAAAGGACACACCTCACTTTCAAAACTCTGCTCCATAAACAGACTGCAGGACGTCACCTTCCAGCCTCGGAGATCCCTTTGGCAGTTGCAAAGGTGCTGTTCACCTTAAATTTTCTTCTCTTTCCACATAATAAGCCTCATTCCCCAGTGGATCTCCACTTCAAGAAAGAAGAACAGCTACCTCGACCTTTGGTCTCTTATCGCCTCTTGCCTGACATCGAATGGCGAGGACCAGTACCACTCATCACTTGGGGTCGTGGATATGCTGCAGTCGCCCTTGAAGAAAAGGCTGTTTGGGTGCCTGCCAGATGTGTGCGCCCTTGGAGAGCTAAGGAACCAAGTTGAGAATATCCACCTCGTTGTTTGACTGCACTAGTTTCCAGTGTCAAATGCAGCAACTCTTCAACTATCCTCAACCTATGCCTTTTGTTTGCCTCTGGGCAGCCCCTTGGTTCCTGGCTGCCTAGATTTGTTCCAGTTACTCTCATACCTGCATTCACTAGCAGATCACCTTGATTTGCTTGCTTAACTTCCTTTCTTCTACAGGTATCGTTGTTTCTTCAGAGCTCGATGTTTCAGTACTTTCCTGAGCTCCATGAACTTTTCCTGAGTTCCAGGACTATTTCTTCTACATGGTCGTGTGTAGTCGGAGAAGAAGACGACCGGCAACTCATTCATCGTCTTCATCCTCCTCTCCAACACCATTTTGCAGTTCTAAACCTGTCTTGTACTTTATATTGTATTTGTAAAAATTGCATATTTACCTTTGTATGCTTCTTGAAATATCCGCCTCGCATGTTACATGTGTTTTCCTTATAGCTTGGTAATTAATGATATGGATGTTTATATATGCAAAGCTTTTCTGAAATGGTTTCCATTTAGAGCGTCGCAATTTTGATGATATGGAAATGTTTATGTAAGGTCAAAGCATCATCTTTGTGCAGTTCTAGTCATAGACATATTTATACATATATGTTTTATTTCAATAATCCTAAATCTCCACGTTGTGCTTACAAAAGTTGTAGTTTAAAATGTGGTAACACTTATATGCTTTATTTGAAATATTTCCTTTGGTCAAAGAATTGGTCATTCTCGAATTTGTTCAAGATATATATGTCAAGTCTGGTGGCGACCTACCCTTTTGGTACCCCTATTTACTTTAAAGATTCCCCCTCTATATGCCACCTTTTGGCAGTAAACCAGGTTCCCAGCTTTTCCCTTCACCTTGTTTCCTGCTGTTAATGGGAGACCCTTATGTAGCTGGTTTAAATCCAATATCGTTTCGCTGGAAACCCTTGCGTAGATGGTTTAAATCCTCATCCTGGCTGGGACACCTTTATATAGGTAGCTTAAATCCCCTCTAGTGGCGCAAACCACTTGTACATAGGTGCCTTAAATCCCCTCTCTGGAATCGGACCCTAGTTCCCCGTTACCTGTGGTCGCTGTGGTAAGTCCAGAATCTGTCTTCCTGAAAGTTCCCTCGATTCTGTAGCCTCAGTGCCACACACTTTTTATGTTTCCTTATCCATTTTCCTCAGTTTTCCAAATAAAAAATTAAAAAAAATGGGGGAGGGGTCTGGGTAGGCCATGTAGCCCCAGCTCTAGTTATACTTTAATTTTGGGTCCCGGATCGGGACCTCTCTTATGTTTGGGCAGTCGTTATCCGTTATTTTTAATTTTGGACCTGTATCAGGTCCTCTCTTGTGTTTGGGGAGTAATTTGTTGTTTTACGCTGCACGCGAAAGTATATATGCTTATGAGGTGATTTGTTGTGTTACATTACGTATTGAAGTATTTATATATGCCTAAAAGGTTTACAGTGTATCGGATCGATCACTTTTTATGTTTGGCTAGTGGTTTGTTATTTTCATGACTTTATTGCTACATTATTGTACAAGTATTTCCTCCTATGAAAGGGATGGATGTTGATGGTGTTGCTAGTGTTTATATCACAGTCTTGATGTGGACGCTGTCAGCACTGTTGACGCTTTGCCTTTTCATGTCAAGGTTTATATCGAAGCAAATGGTAATGTTTATGTCAGATAAATGCTTATGATATCTCTAACCTTCTTTTTTTATATAACTAAATCAAAAATAATTTAATTTAAAACAAAAAAAGAAAGATGATATGTCGGAATACGTTTCACGGATCCGCCATGGATTCATAATTATTTGGTTATTTTATAAGTTTTTCGAGGTCTACTTTTGGTATAATTGCGCGTAAAAGCGAAAGTGAAAGCATGAATGAATAGTGTGGTTCACTTATGAGATTAATCCGCCTTTATTTTGTAGATCCGGTCATGTTCAAAGTTGTTAATGAGCGTTAAACTTGCTTCCCGCCCTTTTGGAGGGCAGCAACAGTGATTTTATTGGTTAAAGTACTAATGATGATGTCACGTTTGTTCCCTAATAAAAGGCAGAGGCACCCCGCTTAGGCAGGAGGAGTAGCACGAGACCGCACGTTCTTCTTATGTTCTTTTAGTTGGGTTTTAGTTGAAGTCAAGTTTAGTTTAAGGGGCTAGGAGCGGGCTGGACGGGTTGGATGGGTTTTTCTTTAGTTAGAGTTAGATCGCGGAAGATCATTCGGTTTAGCCTTAGTTAGGTTTTCTTTAGGTTAGCCTAGGGTTAGGCCCGCGGAAGATATTTCGGTTTTAGTTTATTTAGTTAGCCTCGCGGAAGATTGGGCGCGCAGGGTCTTTAAGCTTAGGGGAACTTAGTTTAGGGGACGAGCCTATGCGGGTTCTGCCGAAGCCACTAAAGATACAACCGGTGTCTGTCTTCCTTTGGGGTTAAAGGGGGGAGTAAAGTAAAAATTTTAATTTCTTTAATTTGGTCCGCATATTCAGAGTCAGGGTATATATTTATTTTCACGAGGCAACTGTTCATTAAAGAAGGCAATTAGGAACTCACACTCCACCAGAGTCTTCAATTGGCTTACTCATCATCCTTCAGACTGTGAGGCTTGGCCGGCGACCGTGCTCAAAAGCACGCGGAACGCTGGCCGCTTTCCCCGCAACTGGTACCTCGTGCATAACCAGTCTAAGGCCGTGCACGAGGAGCTCCAGCAACCAAACCCCGACATTTTTGGAAAGCTTTTGTTTGACGGACTGTTTTATTTTAATATCCTGTTGGAAGCCACCCAGAGTGGCTGGGGAAACCCAGCCAGATGGGCGGGGTATAAATTATTATTATTATTATTATTATTATTATTATTATTAGTCAAGTACATGTCCACAATGACAAAAAACATTAAGATTTAAAACTTTCCATATTGCTTGGAAGTAACATGCACATTATTTTGTAAATTTATTAAGTCTTTTACTGCCAATAATTTTATTGTCACCAATTTCCTTTTAAATTTAATTGAGTGTAATTCTTGTTCCTGCATTTTTTGTCTTGTCTTGCTATGAGCTTAAAGCTGAAATAAACTGATTGAAACTTTCCATAAACATATGATTAATATTTTTGTCATAAATTAGAGCAATAATAAATATCCACCTTTAAATAAACAAAAGCTTTTCACAACTCACTAAGGCATTGGTAAAGAATATATCTCAAGAAGTCATGCTCTCTAATGTTACATGGCTAAGGAACCCTTAGATCAACGTGTGGTCCTTGGATGTTGCTAAATTCCAGCTTGTAACACCATCTCTAGAATAGTCTCATATTTCTCTGTCTTTCTCAGAACACCAAAAGGGCAAAAGAAAGCACAGAACACCCTGCAAAAACTTAATAATGACAACATGCAGACACCAAATGTTTGTCAATCTGGAAGGTTTGGTATTTAATTATTATATTTCTATATAACAAAAGTTTTCTAGGTAGCTCACAAGGCAAACAACTGCAACAACATTAAAATACAATATAGAACACTAAAAATTATAACATATTAATTTTAAAAACGAACTAGAAGCGAAACACAATTTGAAATCAATTTAAACCTGAGACGCCCAGGTTCCTTAAAAGGCCTAGGTGAACAGCAACAACCAGTGCTGATTTATCCTATTTGAAGCTCTGTTCCTTTTTCTTAATTTACAGAAAGGAACTATCACTGCTTAGTCTCCTTCCAATATGTTGTTTTCAAATCCCTGCTGCTCACATGTACCTTGTGCCCTGCAGTAAACTAGGCAGATATATTGCAGTGACTTTGCATACATTTTTCACTGGATAGCCAATTCAACATAGCATCATTAAAGCACCAGATCTTGGCATTTCCCAGATTGTCAAATGACTAAAGATCTTTTCAAGCCAGATTTATATTACACTTTCTGAGCCATGATGCCCTCATCCCATCTGCAGTGCATGTCTTTTCACTATCTTTGCCATTGGTTTTTTTCCAAAGGCATCTGTTACTGTCAGGTAGAGCTGTGGCTCTGTTTGTGTGAGGCACAGAACAGACCATTCTTATTAAACACCACACTGTTTTCTGCCTATAAATTGGCGCACGTTCCATAGCTATAAATCAGGATTCCACATTGGAAGAAATCAGGAGTGGAAAGGCGACAGTTCATTCGCACATGATAACTGGGGTGGAAGGATGGGACATGTCACAATTTGTGATTGCAGCCATCGGTGAAATGCAAGTAACTCAGAGGATTGGAAGATAATGTGTGAAAGAAAGTAAAGGTAAAGGTAACCCTGACCATTAGGTCCAGTCACGGATGACTCTGGGGTTGTGGCGCTCATCTTGCTTTACTGGCCGAGGGAGCTGGTGTACAGCTTCCGGGTTGTGTGGCCAGCATGACTAAGCTGCTTCTAGCAAACCAGACAAACACACAGAAATGTCATTTACCTTCCCACCGGAGTGGTACCTATTTATCTACTTGCACTTTGACGTGCTTTTGAACTGCTAGGTTGGCAGGAGCAGGGACCGAGCAATGGGAGCTCACCCCGTAGCGGGGATTCGAAATGCCAGCCTTCTGATCAGCAAGCCCCACAGTGTTTTGTTTTCTCTTTTCCTTGTTGTGTGTTCCCTAATTAAATGTATTATGTGTTATAAAGCAATACTGTATGTACAAGTTGGAGCACCTCTTATGCCAAGGGTAGCCAATGGGTCAGATATTACTGGACCATGACACCTATTATCTCTGATCATTAGCCAAGATGGCTTGGGTTGGTGGAATTCGAACAACATATGGTGGGCCACAGGTTAACCACCCCTAATCTACACAATTTCTTGCATTGTAAAGAATTCATGTTGCAGCAATTAAAATAATAGATTTGGCTGGCGCATTAGCTGACTACAACATCTTTAAAAATACAAATGGTGGCTTTTCCCATGGTTGTCACTCATTTTATTAACAAAATATCTCCTGAGGCTTTAACCATAATACCAAACATGCATGGACCAAATGTGATATTAAGCCTAGCTAACCTGTCACCATCATTGTTGTACCTGTGGTTTAATAAATATAATTACAGTTCAGTTGTATGCATGAAAGTATGTGCACTCATATCTCTAAATCTTAAACCCAGGAGGATAAATGTAAAATTGAAAGAATTAATTTCATGCAAATATATTTTACTTCATCCAGATGTCTTAGATGCTCCAGGTTAGGGAAAAATAGCTAAGATGAAAGATCCTTCAGAAGCAGCACAATGTCAATGATAGTTTAATTAGGGGGGGAGGAAATAATTTGTAAACCCACAGACAGGAGAGATGAACTAAATGCCAATAAAGGGAATCTGAGAATAAAATTAATAGACCTACTGAAGAGGCAACAGTAGCATAGACCTTGAAAGCATCAGTTTATAGCCGATAATAATCAGTTATCTGCTTGTCTAACTGTTATCCTTTATGCATCTGATTAACAAAGGTGAAGGAAGGTATCTCCAGGGGCTTCTCTCAGTGAAGGACATACTGTATATGCTTTAAGACAGGTTATTTGTTTGCCCTTCTTAAGGAGCTGAAAATTCTACTTCTGTCTGTAGGTTTATGTTGTCCCCACTGGGCATTCTGTCAGATCCAATCATCCTTATTTCATTACTTAAGCTTCTAGAGAGTTCTGCCCAGAGACGTACACTTCTAAATGCCGTTGCTTCTAAGGCATTTGCTTTATGAAACAAACAAACAAGAAGGATTCCCCCCAAAAAAATATCTAGTTGTTGAGGAATGTATTAGACTTTAAATACTTTGAAATAAACAAACTGCTTTAAAAAAGTAAAAATCTTGCCTGCAGTGGCTATGCTCCTAGAAGCCTAAAGCTGAAGCAAAGGTTCAATTTCATGAGGATTTGTATTTTGAAGTATCCGAAGGCCACCATGGTCACTTCACATCTTATATTTTGAGAACTTTTTCTTCAAATGAAAAACAGCATGGGAACAGTGGGGAGGCCAGTGTGTGGCAATGAAAAGACTGTTGGTTTTGAAGGATGTGGGAGATCCTGGTTCAACCCCCCCCCCCACACACACACGAAATCCAGCATATAGGCTCTTGGGTCACTCATTTCCCCTTAGCCTCACCTTCCTCAGAGGGTCAGTGTGATGATCACTGAACAAGATAAGAACTGTGAAGTTCTTTGAACACTGAACTGTCTTAGAGGAATGAGAAGTAATCAGGAAGACTGTAGAAAAAGGATGAAAATTGGAAAGTGATAGCTGAGCTCATGTTGAAAAGAAAACCTACTCCTACATTACTTTTCCACGAGTATCATCTAACACAGAAATTGGTTGGGAAGCAGGAATAGTTCTGTGTGCTAGTTTATTCCAACAAATGCTTACAGAAGTGGGTATCGTGCATGGCAAAGGGCAGGCTTCCTATCATAGAAAGAAAGAAAGAAAGAAAGAAAGAAAGAAAGAAAGAAAGAAAGAAGCAGTGGGGAACCTGTGGCACACCAGCAGTTGCTGGGCTGCAACTCCTATAACCTCTGATAATTAGCCATGCTTGCTGAAGTCGATGTGAGATGGAATCCAACAACATCAGGAGGGCTACAGGTTCCCCATCCCCATCAAATGGCTAGTCTGCACAGTACAAGATATGTGGACAATATCCAGTGATGTTCAAGGATTTCTGACTGTCCAACAGAAGTTCCCCTCCCTTTCCTCTCCCTGCATGCTCCTCCCCCTGTTCCATGCCAAAATATAGTTCACCAAAATAGTTTTGCAATGTCAATATAGAAAGTGTTTCATTTTAATAGCTAGGTGCAGCCAGGGGTGTGACAAGCTAGTATACCGTTTAATGGCATATCCACAAAATGCAAAGACTATCCTCACTGTCTCTGTGATGTCTCTGCTATGTACTGATAGCTAAAGGAGGACAAACATCCGAGTGCGGATGATGTTTGATTTAACTTGCACATGGACACCCACAAACTAGTGCCTGACACTCAAGGATGGCAGTAAAAGGGAAATAGCCTTTCAATGAAAAGGTGCAACAAAGAATTTGAGATTCATATCATCTCCAAATTGTGAGATTCAGATCATAAAGGGGGTAGATGTACTACTTTTAAAGCGTCTGAATATGCATGCTCTACCTCCAGCAAAACATGACTATATTTTTTTATTAAGCAATTTCTATCCCTAAGTTGGTTATTGTAAGCATCTGTAAAATACAGAGCACTTCAGAGATTTTTTGGTTCAATAAAAATTGTTTTCCCTAACAAGCAGAGATTATAACTAGCTCCCTGTGTTTACTTTTATATGGCTACATAAAATTTGCTTACCTTAGAAAAATCTTAATTGCTTCAAACTGTGTAAAATGTGGCATGCGATATATGGGAAATCTCAGCATTATTTGTTGAGTGGGCATATTGTATTAACATCCGGATGTCTGTGGGAATTTTTTTTTCTGTTTGCCCAACCTCAATTTATACATTTATGTCTTGTGATGTGTAATATGAGCTTCTGTTTAGAAAGAAAGAGAGAAAACCCCCAGCCCCACACATGTTATGTGCAACTTCTTTCACATCCCTGGATCAAACAGCCTTCTGGATCATGAGAGGCTCAAGATACCTTTCGATTTCATTTCCCTTGTATCAGCATCAGCTGATATGACAGCTGTGACCTACCTGGATGGAGATAGCAGATAACAACAACAATGATGCAAGTGGGTAATATTGTACAGCATAACACTTTTGGGGTAGGTTTTTTATTATTAAAAAAGAAACTTAACATATCTGCAGTGGCGGAAGGGTGAAGACATCAATTTTGCTCATCCTTACCGAACATTTAGGGGAAACTTGTACTCTATCCATCAACCGAGTGGGTCACTCAGCTGGCAAGCACCAAAGGTGCTGATCTCAGCAAGATAACCTTTTCAATCCATCATCATTTGCCGTAAATAGGATTCTGTTCAAAGTACAGCAGAATGATGAAGACAGAAGAACTACACTGCTGTGCTTTTGTAGGGCTTCACTTTCAGAAAAAGAAACCATTGATCACTCGGCATGCCCAGGTTTAGTGCTTAGTGTTTGTACCCATGCAGGGATCTCAGATTCACAGGTATTAAAAGATGGCTTTCTTGTCTCCATAGGAGCTTAGGTTTAAGAACAGAGGTATAGTCATGCTTTTATCCACCTGTGTAAAGGGTATTGATTTCGACAGGATGAAGGCATGTTGGGTTTATTGTGTGGCTGGAAGTAGGGGGAGAATTTTTTTCAGAAAGACGTGCTTGTTGATTGTTGAGTGGGGAGGAAATATTGAGGTGTGCCATTTAGACGCCAGAGACAACCACTGAAAACAACCTTGCCCTTTGGAGGAGTTTGATTTAATTCCCCTGAGGAAGGGAATCAACTGCTTTTCTATCATGCTGTTCCTATAAAAAGATGTAATGGGGCAATCTGAGAATGGTAGTCCTGGAAGGAGCCTATGAACTCAACCAACAAGGCAGTTCTTATTGAATTTGGCTTTGGGTATCATTTTAAAAACAAGGGGAGGGAATTCCAGTGGTATGATGAAGTATGGAAAATGGCACAATGAACAAATGGGACATACTGGCCAGGGATGGGGAACTTCAGGCAAGGGGGCCAAATGTAGCACATTGTCTGTCAGACCCACACCCTCCCAAGGCACACACCCCCTCACTAACCTTGCTTTCCATTTTCATCAACTGTTTGCCCTGCTGAAATGTGACTTTGCACTCTGCAAAGGCCACTTGCTTGTCTGGGTGGAGGATAAAGAAAATACAGTTCTCTTCATCCCACCACCCTCACAGGACACAAGAGAGGATCTTCTTGGTGCTGCCCCCAGACTTGGAACTCCCTCCCTAGAGGAGCTAGAGGGGCTCCCTCCTTATTGTGCTTCTGTCAGCAGGTGAAGACTTTCTTGTTCCAACAGGCTTTGGGTGAATGTGAAGAATCTTGCTTACTGTACAAAGGTTCATCTTCACTGCTCTGAACACTTTTGCCTTTGCTTCCCTCCTCCTCACTACTGGTATATGTTTCCTGGGAGGTTGTCCAGAAGGGAATGTGGCCTCAGGTGGAAAAAAGGATTCCGCACTCCTGCTGTATAAGTGGTGCAAAGAGAATCATGCTGCAGAAAAATTTATTGTAAGATGGAGTCTGTGAATTTCTGGAATCTATAATTCCTAGGTAAGATACAATCATATGTCTTGTTTATGCTAACACCTTCCTAGACTTTAGGATGAAATAGTCAAGAATACATTTTTATTATAACTCTTATTTGTAGAAGTATGACATTGTTTGATGAAAGTATGTTCAATTAGCTTTCTCCCCCCCTGCCCCCCCAGCTGCCACTTCCCTCTCTTTGTATGTATATTTATGTATATATATAGGCGTGCCTGGCGTGCTCTGGTCCATGGGGTAACGAAGAGTCGGACACAACTGAACAACAACGACATATTTATGTAACTTAGGTTATTTAATAGTAGTATTTTTCTTTTTTATTTAAAAAAATGAGTGGGGCAAGATGCCATTTTGACTTTTCCCCTCAGGTATGTAGGAAAACATTGTCCACTGATCCAAGCAAGAATGCGCTCTCCATAAGTCATTGTAAAAAAGGAAGCTCATTGATTTATTTACATTTGCAATCATGCCTATCCCTCTGGCTCGGACAATAATCAATGAGAACAGATGAGCTCTCATCTCTTAGCAGCTAAACATCTGTTTCAGAGGGCATAATGGAATTAAAAGGGGGCGAGAAAAGGGCAAATATGACCACTAGACTCCATATAGCAGATATGTCACTAACCATCATAATTATAAGATGAATCTTGGTGACTCATAATGCTTGTCTGAAACAAGAAGCAGGGAATTACAATCCCTCAAATTCTCTCGGCTTGGGATATTAACAGAGCAATCCTAATTTCTTTGCAATGGTCCTGGGGGGTTGGAGTGGGCAGGAGTGTCCCTCCACCAACCGAACCAACTTTTGTCAGCCTCCCACCAGTGAGACCGTCAGTGAAGGAATTCTGGTGTCCTTCCACTGATGAAGAGCTTCCCCTTCCACCTACCAAATCTACATTGCTGACTCCAATGGGATCCCTGCCAGGGCCAGTCAGCAGAAAACATCAAAATGGAGTTTTCATGGAGCAAGGATAAGCCCACCAGATGGCCCGGCCACACACACACACACACACACACACACAGTATATATTAACATTTACATTTTGATTGTTTTATATTCTTTGTAATTGAAGGGCAGTATTAAAAATACTTCCAAGAGACCACTCTAGGAGCTCAGTCTGCCCACTAGCTTATAGTCTGTGCATATCCTTATACTAATAGGACTACAACCAGTTAAAGTAAGTTTAATTGGTTAATTTTTAGTAGTTGTTTTTTTTTTGTCAGTTAAATGATTCACATACTGAATGAATTCCATACGGATTAAATGAAATGTATTCTGACATAGGCATGCCTGGCGTGCTCTGGTCCATGGAGTCATGAAGAGTCGGACATGACTGAATGACTGAACAACAACAACAACATTCTGACATTGAGAAGCAACAGTAAAGGCTAAAATATACAAAACAAAATTTATTTATTTTTTAAAAAAATCCTCCCAGTAGCACCTTAGAGACCAACTAAGTTTGTTCTTGGTATGAGCTTTTGTGTGCATGCACACTTCTTCAGATACACTGAAGAAGTGTGCATGCACACGAAAGCTCATACCAAGAACAAACTTAGTTGGTCTCTAAGGTGCTACTGGAAGGATTTTTTTTAAATTATTTTTTATTTTGTTTTGACTATGGCAGACCAACACGGCTACCTACCTGTAACTAAAATATACAAGCTCAGCATGTGAGGAGCCATTTAGGGACCGAAAGGGGTACGAATTAAATGTTTTGATAAATAAATATCAAAATTCATACCATCACATGTTTGGGGATCAATCTGGGTACTGGTGGCTTTGTATGGAAATGAGGTTGGGAGGTTGCTGGATTTCCTTGCTTGAAGTCAATTGTTACCTAGCAGGGCTAGGTAAGTGAGCCTAGCTGAGGGAATACAACTGTCCATGAAGATGCAGTTCAGTTCTGTGTCCAGGGCAGCTGTCTACCAGCTACATCTGGCTGAAACACTACCTGCCCACAGACTGTCTCGTCAGAGTGGTGCATGCTCTAGTTATCTCCCGCTTGGACAACTGCAATGCGCTCTACGTGGGGCTACTTTTGAAGGTGACCCAGAAACTGCAACTAATCCATAATGCAGCAGCTAAACTGGTGACTAGGAGTGGCCGCCGAGACCACATAACACCAGTCCTGAAAGACCTCCATTGGCTCCCAGTATGTTTCCAAGCACAATTCAAAGTGTTGGTGCCGACCTTTAAAGCCCTAAACAGCCTCGGTCCAGCATACCTGAAGGAGCGTCTCCACCCCCATCATTCTGCCTGGACACTGAGGTCCAGTGCCAAGGGCCTTCTAGTGGCTCCCTCGCTGCAAGAAGCCAAGTTACAGGGAACCAGACAGAGGGCCTTCTCGGTAGTGGCGCCTGCCCTGTGGAACACCCTCCCACCAGATGTCAAATAGAAAAACAACTACCAAACTTTTAGAAGACATCTGAAGGTAGCCCTGTTTAGGGAAGCTTTTAATGTTTGACGGACTATTGTATTTTAATATTTTGTTGGAAGCCGCCCAGAGTGGCTTGGGAAACCCAGCCAGATGGGCAGGGTATGTATGTATGTATGTATGTATGTATGTATGTATGTATGTATAAATTATTATTATTATTATTATTATTATTATTATTATTATTATTATTATTATTGAATACTTGCAGTGGTGAATCTACGAGTGCAGAAGGAGTGCATTCCTCTTGCCTGCCCCCTGTTCTTATGCTACAGATCCACCCCCAACATTTGCTGAGGCAAAATATTGTTCAACAGTAATTCACATTAAAGAGCAGTCAAAGCTTTAAAACTTTATTAGAATACTAAAGGAATTTTATTGTATCAGATTGCTAATTACTTTGGAATTAAATGAGTTCAGCTTTCTGGGTTGCTGTTTGTGTATTTCCGTTAGACATACTGTTGCAATCCCCTGTATAAGTTGATAAAGACAAGTCAAGCTTTCTTCTCTCTCTTTCTTTTTGTAATTGCAACGGAAAAAGTTAAGGTACTCCCAGGTAAATTTTATTTAAAAGGAGACTCTACTGGCACTGACATGATTGCATTCCAATATGTTTGCTTTTAGAATTTTGCACATTAGTACTTTCTGGAATGCTAAAGATGTCAGGGATCAATGTAGTCTAAACTGCTGCAATTTTTAAATGGGAAGTTATAGCTGAGGTTCTTGATTATGAGCAGCTTCCCCCAAAAATTAAAAGGTTCGGGTTTGCAAATGGGAAGCAGATAGGACAACTTTGTTCTCCGTTTCTCCATAACTAAAACTAAAGCTTCTTTATAATGCATTAAGATCTCATCTTTCTAAATGTGCTTCTTCTAAAGGGAGGGGGGTGGACCATAAATTTTTAGTCCCTATCAGGAATGTAAATTTATTAAAAGAGAGCCAAGTGCTTTTTCAATGATCTAAATGCCATTATCTTTTTTCAAATGGATAAAACGGTATTTGGGCATAGCAATTAAAGCCTTCACAACAGCAGATGAGAGAGACTTCATTTAAAATATACTCATAGTTCAAAATTACACTAATGGGTAAAAGCATGCAATTGGGGCAATGTAGACACCAAATAGCAAGGAAATGCAAAATTGAGCCATTTCTGTTTAGACAGCCCAGTTTTCACTCCATGTTGTGACAGGAGGAAAGGCGTGTTATCAAGAGCTCTGCTGAATTAAGAAGGGGATAATAGCCAAGTAAACATTTTTTTTTTAAAAAATGTTGCTTTAGCTTTGGATCATCCAGAGTAAAACTGAGATATGTGAGCATCTGAATTGTGGTAGTGGTGGAAATGATAAGACTTGCTGCTGGTTGCTAAGGCTTAACCCTTAATGAAATACACAGTAAACAAGTGTGTAAATTAGGGATAGATAACTGTCACGGTCAGTTTCTCTCAGTTTCTTTTCTCAATCTTAAATTCATTTATCCACATTTATGCAGCAATTTGCCATTTTTTAAAAAAAAAAAAAATCTCAAGAGAATTTGCCAGCATTTTAGTGTCAATTTCTCCCAATAAATACATTTTTATGCATTTTTGACTAATACACACATTTCGGCAAGCAATTGTCCCTAAAGTAATGTATTTTTGCTATTTCCACTTCATATAATTTTTAAGCTGTGACTAATTGGAGATGTCTGGGTACACTACAAAATATAGGGTATAACCCTCAAATGCTCTTATTCACGTTTGAATATCTGTATCAGGAAAATTGCTTTAAAATGATGGGTAGGTGCTGCATACTCAAGTGATGATAAACATGAAGCATAATTCTAGTTACTGGAAATGTTAAAGGAAACAGAGTGATTTCTATAATACCTGGTGGACATGTCCACTTCCATAAAAATTGGAGAAAGATAAGAAGCTTAAAGGAAAAGATAAGTTATTTTATCAGATTGGGCTCATTACTTTTTTTTGTATGCTCACAGAAGCTATTATAAGAGAATTTTGAATTTGCTCACGATTTCCTACGACTGCAAGAGTTCTATTCAGTGCCAGATTTAGGTATAAGCTAAACAAGCTATAGCTTAGGGCCCCACTCTCTTGGGGGCCCCCAAAAATTTCACTATTAATATACTTCTTAATTGTATTTCAGTTCAACAATTACTTTGATAAAATACATAGTTTGTTATGTGCAAATGGCTTTAGACACCTATTAGGTCCATAAATTACCATATACCAGTAGCATATATTCAACATGAAAAACAGCGACAATTTGTTGTTAACAAAGGACAGCTGGACATATAAAGGGCCCCATTATCTTCAGTAGCTTAGGGCCTCATCAAACCTAAATCTGGCCCTAGTTCTATTAGGTATTATGGGAAAGGGTGGTGCACTCATTGCTCTTCTCCATCTTCCTCCATGCTGGGCAACAAATTGGGCCTCAGGTGAGTCTGGGACTTTTGTCTCATAGCAGCAGCACAGTTCATTAATCACCCATCACAACCACACCTACCCACTGCACCTTCTAAAATGAAAACACTGGACTACACTTCAGAGATATAATGCCAGTAAATTGGTGCAACAACAGTCACTTTGCAGAGCTGATGTAACTGATACTCTCTCAACCACAGCTACTGTAATATTGGCAGGGTAATTTTCTAAACTCATGGGTAGAATCACTCGGCCAGGGGGAGGGAAGCGTCCTATGAAAAAGGATCAGTCTTAGAAATACCACGAATCTCCATTTCTGTTGCTACCTTTGCTCCTGGGGTACCTTTTGCCTAAACACAGCTGCACTATAATAAAATCCAGGATACTTGCATTGTTTTCTGCTGAGCAGCAATTACTTCTCCACTTGGGAAGACCAGCAGAAAAGGCTTTAAAATGAGGCAAGATGTTCCTTATATGGGTAATGGGTGTGTTGCTACAGCCTCCCTTCCATCCAATTGGCTCGATCCGCTTTCCTCAATGTCAGCCACTGCTATGACTTCACTGGTCAGCTAAAAGCACTGAAAGGTGGGTTCATGCCTCACAAAACAAACGAGCAGAATAGTGCCTGCATGTTTTGATTTGATCTTTGGTTCTATAAGACCTAAAAACTTACTGAAAGAAAGTAGGGATGTAAGGAGGCAGCAATTTTTGTCCCATTGGTAGCCTTGTCATTCATGAATTTGTCTAATCCTCTTTGAAAGCCATCACTGGTTGGTTGCTATCACTGATTCCTGTGGGAGTCAGCTCCATTGTTTAACTATGCACTGTATGAAGAAATATGTTCTTTTATCTGTCCTGAATCTCCCAACAAGTAATTAATTGTATAATTAACTTCAGTACATTTCAGTGGAACGCAAATGTCAAAAGAGAACTGTCAAAAGCCACGAGGAAAAGAATGTAATTTTTAAATGTAACATTCATGGACTGAAACCCCCCCCCACCCAATTTGATGAGTATTGATTTGCCACATAGTGGCTGCTCTCCCCCAATATCTTGGCTCTTGCCTTTTTGGTTTTGGGTAATGGGCAATATTGGGTCTCTTGTGCAATGTTTGTTTCAAACCTGTTTGAAAGATGCCTGATCTGTGTGACTTCCTCACCTTGTTTTTTTAAAAAATAAATGTGTGGATTATAATTGCTTGTCACATTGGCAATTCATCATTTTGCCTACCTGGAAAGTAATCATGGGTTTAATGACATTGATTGATACCTTGACAGAGAATGCTGGAAGGATATTAATATTAGTTGCTCAAAACAAAACAAAACCCATCACCCAACTCCAAACAGCACACCTTTAAAAAGTAATACTTTGTACTTACTACAGTACACCTCAATAACTTTTTTTTGAGAGATGAGAAATAAAAACATAACGGAAATAAACTAGACCCTTGATCAAATAGAAACCCCACCCCCCACACCTGCATGCATATGTGAAATTTAGATATACAGATTATTCACACTGAGGTGAATGAAAAGGATTGGTGGCATAACGTATACATAGAAAAAATAGATGGATGATAACACATGCCTAGAAAAATAAATCAGAGGGCCACTCTTCTCTTCTCCTTCATGCCGCTGCTTGAATGACACTCTGAATGACTGGCCAATTGGGACTGTCATTGGCTTGTGTCCAATGCAGTGCTAAGTGTCCCATCAATGAAACTGCGTGATGGGACTTTCCCTTACACATGCCACACACGGTCACCTTCCCCAAATCTACTCTGAGTGAACTCCCACAGGTGGCACGTGAAGGAGGAGAAGGGGGAACGTCCCATTGCACAAACACAAATCCTTGTGCTTTAACCAGAGGCACTGAGGAGAATGGTGGTCCACGGAACTACTAATTGTAGCTTCTCCGGTACAGGTGATGGCAGAGCTGCTATAGTTAAAGAATTCAGAAAGAAAGCTGCTGTTGGTTACTGCCAATAACTACCACACTTGGGCCAAAATCCAAACCTCTCCACCTGGCCCAAGGGATGTTACGAAGTGGCAGGGATACTGTTGCTTTACCATTCATGCCTTCCCCCAGGGAATCCTGGGTACTGTAGTTCAAGGACGCTGTGCTTCTGCACATGTGGATCTGGACTCAGCAATGGCAGATCAGGAGATAAAGTGCACACTTCTCTACTTCCCCCTACAATTTTCTATAGCAGGTTTTATTTTTTAAAAGGAAGGTCACTCTGTTGCTTTGGTAACTCACTGGAAGTGCTGCGGTTCACATCAGTGGGATGTATAAAGCACCCATTATCTCTTGATGAGTGGGGAAGGAGTTATAATGAATTCTGATTTTAATGACACTGTGGTAAAGTTTAACTCACTTGCAATAGCTTTGTTTTGGATATACATCAGTGAAACTTTGATAAGAATCTCCAGCTAGACGACAGAGTTTGGCTGCTTTAATAAGACCAAGGCAATTTTCTGCGGGTAAAGGTGCTATAAACACACATCCCAAGCATTATTAGCAGCATTCCTGCAAGCGTACTATCCTGCAGGTAGGGTAAAGAAAATGAGAAATCAGGAACCCAGCCAGAATTAATTGGAAACAAATTAATACTGCAGTTTTCTAGACCTTTTATATAACAGCTTTGTGGGCCAATTGCTGTGCTGACAAGTCTTTGCATCTTCATTAGCTGTGTACTATTTCCATGTAAAAGAACTTCTTAATTAATCAAATGTTGATATAATGAACAGTGATACATATCTTTCCACCACTCAGGAAAAAAAAATAACACAACACAACACAAAATATTTCATTTTTACATTTGTAGTTTGGGGCTCTGAAATATGTTACACAGGACTAAAGAACCGGAATATCATTTTTAAAAAATAACTTAATTTCTCATGATCTCACCTTTATCTGATATGACCACCTTTAGTTTTCATAGGATAATGGCAATAATGATGAAAATTAGAAATGACAACACTTAAAAAATTTCACTATACATTACATTAATTGAATGACTTTTAGCCACGTGCAAAAAGAAGGTAACACTTTCCTTCCCAGCCACAATTCTGATGAAAAGTGCTCCCGTGCTGCAGAAAGCAATTTGGGGAAAAGGTCCCATTGGCATCAATGGGAGTTACTGGTATTTTAATTGCCAACTCAGTGTGGGAAGTACAGTTTCCATCAGGATCATCACTGGGGAGGGGAGGGTTAAACATCTATTCCTGACCTGTCACATTTGCAATGCAAATTGCCCCTCTCCCACCTAGGATAAAAACAAAGCAAAACATGTGTAGCTCAATGCATAGTTAGGCTTTAAAATAATTTACAAGGAACATTCCCTGTGTCTGAAGAAAGACCTGGGGCTGGTTGGAGGCTGGAATATCTTCTGCTAAAAAGTTGAGAATTACTCCATCACCTCTGTGCATTGCCAAATTTGATAAGTGTGAACTAGCAAGGAATATGTTGGTGGTTTCTCAGCCAATGCTGCTCCCACATTTACTGCACCCCAACTCCCCTTTGGAGAAGACTCAGTTGGTTTGCCCCGGAGTTGAGTTGAAGAATGGCCTGCTGATGAGTTAGACCAATAGGAAGAGAGAGGGGGGAGCAAGCCTTTATAAGCCATGCTCCTCCCCAAATATTCCAGTCCTTTCTTAAGTGTGCTGGCTCTCCTTCCCTATGCTGTATGGGCTTTGCTAGTTTGGGAGTTGAATAGGAATTCTTTTGGGGGGGGTTGGCCCTGGGGCTCCCCTTTTTTACCTACTTCATTCTGTTTGGAGTTTGGAGTGGCATTTGTATAGGCTGGCTGTTAGTCCAGACAGGAAACACAAGATATGGTGGGATAAATAAATTGAGGCAGAATTGTGTTAAGGGCACTCTTTGGTCACATTATGCTGCCTTGTGTGGGGTCACTGAGGGTGCCCTTTATGCATGGCATGTAAATTGGGGTTATCCCTGAGGTGGTGGGGCCACTGTGTGCTTGTCAAGTCCACATACCCGGGGTTCTTGGAGCAAAGAGGAAGTATTCCGTCCAGTCCTTTTCTCCGAGACCACAGGCATCATCGGTAAAAATTGTGCATGAGTTGGGAGGGCCTATTCCTCCTGTTTTAGGGAACTTACTTGCTCAGACTGTATTTTGATTCAACTATTCAACTATTTATGTGTGTTGCTTTGCAGATCCTTTAAGATGTTACATTGAATAAATGTAACCTCTTTCACCACAGCATAGTCCCATGAGTCTTCTGTTGGGTGCACTGGCAAAGTTGCATCTGGCTGGTGCATCTCGCTGGTGCAGAACAACTTCTGTTGTCACTGAGAAACACTATTAAGGAAATGGCTCACTTTAGTGGATGAATTTTAAACCAACACTTTATTGGCTAAATGTGGTAGGAAAAGCTAAAATACTACCTGAGCCTTTAAGGCTGTGAAGAAACCATGCGGTTTTCTTGCAAGGGCACCAGAGATTTCACATGAAGTAGGAGAATAAACAATTTAATGAATAAATAATTATTGCATAATTAAAATGTTATTAAATCAGACTTTGATTTGCTGCCTGTGCACTGCCTATCTCTGAGGTCTGCTGTCTGATGATTTGGACTAAATCTTCTGCTAGATACTTATGTCTAGATATGTCTGTAATGATACTGTGTAGTCAGAGGTGAAGGTTCGGACAGGAAAGATGGTCATATGTGGCAGGACTGTCTGCAAACAGTAGACACTTCCATATAGGAGAAGAAGTGGAGTTTAAAACTGTGCTCTTTTAATCTAGTTCAAAGGTGAGGAACTTATGGCTCCAAAAAGTTGCTAGACAACCACTCCCATCACTCCCTTGATCATTGGCCATGTTGGCAAGGCCTGATGGGAGTTGGAATGCAACATCTGGACACCGGTGGATACAACACAGATTCCCCACCTGAATCTAGATGCATATACTACTACTACTACTAGGTTGATTGTTTCAGTGCCACTCTACAGAAACAATAAGAAGAGAAGAAGAAGAGTTTGGATTTGATATCCCGCTTTATCACTACCTGAAGGAGTCTCAAAGCGGCTAACATTCTCCTTTCCCTCCCCCCCCCAACAAACACTCTGTGAGGTAAGTGAGGCTGAGAGACTTCAAAGAAGTGTGACTAGCCCAAGGTCACCCAGCAGCTGCATGTGGAGGAGCGGAGACGTGAACCCAGTTCCCCAGATTACAAGTCTCCCGCTCTTAACCACTACACCACACTGGCTCTCAGAGACGCCCATACACAGTTTCTCATACAGAGACCATCATTCAGTGTGGAATGGAGTCTGGCCACTTCTCCACATATTATGTGCCCCCCAAACTTGCACATGAGTCCCAAATCATCCCAGGCTTTTAAGCCTTGTATCTCTGTCTCTTCTGCTCACTCAAAACATAGCTGGCAGCAGCCCTCAAAGCTCTCCTATTGAGGCCACTGCTTATCCCACAATCACTGCAAAGGTGAAATGGCAGTGCTCTGGATGCCAGGGGCCCCAGATGAGTAGAACAGAATCATAGAATTGTAGAGTTCGTAAGCAAAGGAAGTGTGGATTTGCATGGAGATGTAAGATGTAGGGTGCTTGACTTTTGTCAGAGCTTAAACATATGCAGTTAGGAACAGGGTTGTGCTTTTATCCCCACAACTTAATTCTTTTCAGGAACTACATGCCGTGAGCAGCTGTGAGAGCAGAAAGCCCAATGTTTGAGCTCCTGCTCAAAGGCTGTGGTTCTATGCAGTTTGAACACCAGAATAATCTGGTGACCCAATTGCATAGAGCCCCTACTCATGTGCAAGAGTTCACCTTGCACAACTGAACACAGCACATGATTATTGGCGGAGAGGGGATGTGACATCAGAAGGAGGGCTAAAACTGCAGACACATGCAAGGAATATGTGACTATGGCTCATGTAAATGTATAATCTGGTTAGCAAGGTATTTTCCCCAACCTTCACAGATACAAAGACAGCGTGAGCTTTCATATTGCATCACCTTAAACACAGTATATTTCTTTAATTAAGGACATGCTTACTGTTAGCAGCAATGTGCTGGGCACTAGACAGGCATCTTAAATGCATATTTGGTTCTCTTTCAGTTTGTGTATGGATATTGGTGTGCTTTTTGTTGCTGTACCATATTTTGATTTTTAACTTAGTCTTTCTAGCTTCAAGTAGGTAGCTGTGTTGGTCTGCCATAGTCAAAACAAAATTAAAAAATTAAAAAAAAATCCTTCCAGTAGCACCTTAGAGACCAACTAAGTTTGTTCTTGGTATGAGCTTTCGTGTGCATGCACACTTCTTCAGATACACACGAAAGCTCATACCAAGAACAAACTTAGTTGGTCTCTAAGGTGCTACTGGAAGGATTTTTATTATTATTATTTTGTTCTTTCTAGCTTGAGAGACCCAGCTGTAAGTTGTATCAGGTTTCAGAAAAGATTAACATAAAATATAACTGGGGCCAGAATGTTGCCATTTCTCACTGTATAGAAGATCACCAAAGTCAAGTACAAGACCCCCAACATACACTTTGATTCTGCTGTTCTCATACCCTGGAGACCGGAAGGGTGAATTAAAGATGGTTATTTTTAAATCCTCACTGCAAGATACTTTCTGGGGTTGTTTAACTCGTATCTGAAAGAGGTCTACAGTGTAGCAGGAAATCAACAGACATTCTGCTGCATGCTGGCTAATAGACAATGGTTTGCTGACATCTCAGACGAGACCGGCCCAAGCATTAGACAGAATAAAATGACTCTGTATAACCAAATTTTTTAGACAGTTCAGCCATGGTATACCATGGCAAGAATAAAATGACTGTCAGGGAGTTGATCATTACTTTTCACTTTATGGGACCTTCTACTCCCAAGGATAGGTGCTTGTGGGAGCTTCTACTTCAGGCTTCAAAATAACTTAGTAAGCTTTGACTACTAAGCACCATAGGTTTCTGGGGGAGGGGGCGCTGGTGCTGCGGAGAGTGTGGTTTAGGTATTGGGATAAATGTGTTTGGCCTGGTAGCATCACCCAGAGTCAGAACTTTCTGTGCAATATGTCTTGCAGCACATAGAGATGGGCTATCATAGTTTTGCAACTGAATCAAAGCATTGGAAAATTCCAGGGGCAACAGAAATTCCAAATTAACTCAGTTGCTGAGATTCACAAGTGTGGGGAATGTAGTTATGTTCATGTCTTGCTTGTAGGCTTCCCACAGGCATCTGGTTAACCACTGTGAGAACAGGATGCTAGACTAGATGGGCCATTGGTCTGATCCCACAGGGCTCTTATGTTCTTACAAATCGTGATGCTCATAGTCCCATATTAGCAGTGGTGTATCTCTGAATACCAGTTGCTGAGGACCACAAACAGAGTGTCCCTATACTCATTTCCTGCATTAGACTTCCTGTAAGCATTTAGCTGGCCACTATGGGAAAACAAGATGCTGGACTAGGTTGGTCTTTGGTGTGATCCAGCAGGGATATTTTTATGATCAATCATGGGTTTTTGCATTATAGTTCAGGAATGCCCACATGGACACTGATATATTTCTGGAATAACTTGGAGGAGTTTTCCGTTCACTTTAATTTCAAATTATATCTTTGATTGTTAAGAATTTAAAGAACGACTTTATTCTATTTTTTTAAAAAAATATTTTCTCACAGCTGTAAGGTGATTCTTCAAAGTCCTCCACATATAAAACCTTTAGTTTGTGCAGTCCTTGGAAGCTACCCATAACCTTCTCTTTATACTCACAGGCCAAGCATCTATTGTAAACAGTAGATAAAAACCTATATCTTTCCTCCAATAAAAATACAATTTCTTTCAGTAGCTTTCTCTGAAAACCAGTCCTTTGAACACATACCTCCGTGAATTTTATAAAGGGAGATAAAGGTACGAGCTGTGGAAGATAGAAGGGATTTAAAAGACATAGAACAGCTCTTGAAATGATTTTTCCCTTTTATTTGACACTATATAATTAAAATGGTGCCTTCCCCCCTTTTTTATTCTCCCTCCCCACTCCACCAGCCCCAAGCATCTGCAGTTTAATGGCTCCATGTAAGAGAGGCACTAAAACCATACTGCAATTTTTTAATCTGCAAAAACAAACCAGGCAAATCAATGGAGTGTAGTTACCTCCCAGCGGGAGGCTCTTTTGTAATGACGGCTGCTTTCTCTGTCTGTGTGTTTAAGTAGAGTAGCTTGCAAGTTAGTTCATGCTGAAGATCAGCGATTTGGGGGTGTTAAGTCAAAACATACAGGTGGATGGCTAAGAGAGGATTATTGTCAACTTGTCTAAAGATAAACCCACATATAGTCCCCATATCTGATGTTCTTTTATATATAGAGAGATGTTGAAGCTGAAAGAGTACAGAGTGCTAGGATATGTCTAAGACCTTCCTAGCTCATATTAAGTCCTGTAGCTAAAAACCCTGCAGAATTATATGTTAAAGGGTGAAGCTGAAAGCCTACCAGAGCAATATAATGGCCATCAATGGAACGGCTGCACCACAAAGGAGCTGAGCCAGGAAACACCATTGGTGTATTAAACTATTTATCCCATTGGTGTCATCCTAACTATATTCTTTTACGTTACAATACTTAATTTTTGTATAAACAGCTGCAAAAGGGCAACTTTTAAAAAGAATATATGTGATGCCTTATTTCTGCTGCAGTTCTGATAATCCACATAACAATGCAAAGACAGGAAAACACTTTTAGCATGCCTTCTGATTGTGATTTGCAGTTTCTCTTATTTGCCATTTCAAGAGAAACAGAGAACTGAAGGTGGCCTCAAACAAGAATAGAAGGTCAGGGAATCACCACACATAGTAGTAGAGTTGCCATATTTCACCCACAAAGTTGCTGACCTTTTCTCTAAAGATCCATAAATTGTTGAGCATTTTTTTAAAGAAACCCACCAAAATTGGGAACAAACCCAAATTGTTCAGCTACCCCGAAAATAGTGATTTTAAGCTTTTTGAGCTGTTTCAACTGCTTTTTCCATCGTGTTGCCATACATCTGGGTTTTCCCAGAAAAAATCCCCCCCCCCGACACCATTTTTACACCCGAAAACCAGGACATGTCAGGAATTTTCCTGACGTATAGCAAACTTACATGGTAGGAGTGGGGAGAGACTAATCAACTTCATGCTCACAAGACTCCAAACCATGGCTTGTATTATGTCTTAAGCACCATAATATAAAATGCCATTTTGGGGTATCAAGACAAAGGAGTGGAATGATAGATTTAAAAAATATGCTGTGTGTACAAGCCACAGAAAGAATAATTCCAAATTTATTTGAAGAACACGAATCTGTTCTAATTCTTTAATATAATTTTTCTATTCATTTCCATACAATGAGAAAATGATATGAGGTGAGCACATTTTAAAGGTCAGAGCTTGTCACAATTTTGGAAGTGTTGAATATGCTTAAAATTATAGGAACAGAAATAAGTAATGAAGAGAGGGTGATTATACTAAATAAATGTGGCAATATTATGGCTGTCAAGGAAAAAGAAACTTGCTAAATAATAATTCAGTAGAAAATTAATGAAGGCCTAAATCTTAATATTCATTGAATCATGCTGAATTGTGTTCTTTTGCTCCTCTGTATCGTGTATAAAACAAGGATCCAAACCATAATATTAATATAATGTCACAACACTGGCAGGCAAGGAATGTCAAGAGAGAGAAATTAGCTATTGTCAAAGGTACACTTGCAAGTTAGGAAAAGGTGTATCTGTATCAGTCCTACATCTCAACTACTCCTAGGTGTGCACCCAATGAGGCAGTTACAGCAACAGAGAGGCACCACCCCTGACCTCAGTTAATATTAGGGTTGCCATAAGTTGTGAATTTCCTAGACGTAGCTGGAATATGGCACTCGGAAGCAGTGTCTGGTCGGAAATCGCTGGAATGTCTGGGAAAATCTGGATGTATGGCAAGCCATGTCGGAAGTCTAGTTTTTGCCATGGCGGAAGTCAACAACTTTGCCAACAACTTTTGTGTCCACTTTTTTAAATATGGCAACTCTAGTTTATGTGTATCTCCCACCTGAGCTGCACACAAGCAGGCAAAGACTGTGTCTGTAAACTGCTTCTGCTCCTCCTTCTTCAATTCTCACCTGGTCCTGGGAGACAGTGGAGCAGGAGTTATTTCTCCCTCCTCCTGTACCTGTTCCTCAATCTCAATCCTGCCTCTGCCTCTTGTCTCCTGGCTATTACAACCCCCCCCCAGGTCACTCATCCCTTCTTCCAAATCAGTCTCCAGCCCCATTTCTCCCAGTGCCCACTCCTCAGTCTCCAGCCGCCACTCATCATTGTCCAGCCAATCCCTGCCATATACCTCTGGTGTCTTTCCCCACTATGATGAGATGTATTGTCTTTCTATGTAAGTTATAGTAATTATTTCTTAATGTGGGTGTAAACATATAAATTACCATATACAGTTGGGAATTGTTGCTCTGTTTTGACCTATTTTTGGTTATGTATATGGCACCCCTTATGACTGGTACCCTACACCCCTAGCCAACACAGATGCATTTTTATTTTTATTTTATTTTATTTGAAAGCACAGCTTATTGCCCAAAACATTAGGTCAAAGCTCAGAAAGAAGAGGTTTCTGTTCATGTGAGCAACAGCTCAATGCAAAGCATTTTAATTTATGGAGAGCTGCTGCTGGTCTGTATAGACAGTAGACATGGGCTAATGGCCTGGCTCAATCTAAAGCAACTTCCTGTACTCCTTTGTTCCAGGTGTTAGTTTCATTTTACATGCACATTTCAGCCCATTCTTGTTCTGGTGGAGCTAGTAGTCCTATGAAGGTGTCAAAGGTGGAGAAATGTGGGGAGGAGCATGATGCACACACAAACCCCATACCCAACATCTCCCCTTCAGACCTTCCTGCATTTGACATGTTCTGCTCTAATGGAGCCCAAAGAACCACCAGCATCCCTTTTACTGGACAGTCACTTTTGAGAAGGCAGGGAAGGGGCATTCTCTGTAGACTGGGAGTGGTGGAAAACTTGTGAGAGACCAAGTGGTTATGGCCTTTCAGAGAAATCTCCAAAATGGCCTGAGTTCTTTTTAAGAGTTTTCTGAAAGGGTTTTCATCTGAAGTGAGATGGAGGTAAACTCTTCACTTTTCTCCAGTATGAAATTCTTCAACTGTTTGCTTGTATATTCATTCTCTGACCTCACAGAACCCTGGAAACTTGAGGCGGCATGGCAGCATGTTCATTACAAAGAGCAGATGGGATGAATGCTTTTTTTTTTTAAGCCTCTATTTATCATACTTCCCGAAACCAACTTTATCATAGCCTTTCCAAAATGAAATTCTGTCAAAAGTATTTTCTGGTTGCTGCTGGGAGACCCTCTGTTGGAAAAACCAATCCCACAAATGCAGAGCTGCAATCAAGAGTGCCTTTTCATGGCTACGCTTTGCCTGTGTTTCATGCACTGCTTGCATTTAAATGCTTCTTAAAACTCATCTCTCTTGTGCTACTTTGGGCCTCCCCCTTCTGTTGATCTTTAATTTCTTAGACGCAACCCCTGGTTCAGAAATCATATTGCTCTGTTTGTTTTCCACTGTTTCTCAACACTTTGTCCCCCTTTGTTCCTTTTGTGTATCTGTAATTTTTAAATCAAGAGCCTGAGGGCAGTACCTTGTGTTTTTAAATTACTTCTGCACACTGCTTAGTAACTTTAAATGGTTTCCGAATAAAATATGATTGTGTACGTATTATGTTTTCTGTAGAACAAAGGGAACAACAGACTGTATCCTTTTCCTTGAGTCCCAGTTAGTCAGAGGCCCCACAATAGCTTTGGGGTTGACTGTAGGCCAAATAAGTTTAGCTAAATTGTGCCACTGAAGCAACTATATGGGCAAACGTTTTCTGGGGTGGTTGGGTTTCCACACTCTGGAAGATCACTTCAGGAACCAAGGCCAGCTGCCTGTGGTTACCCAACTTTTGGCCATTGAATCAGTAATCTCAGGTTTTGTGTTAGCCTGAGGAGAAAGAGGCGATTGAAGAATGCTAGAACTGATTCATTGCATATGAACTGTGATGCACCTCTGTACCTTGATCTTTGACACCTGGGATGTGTGTTTTCAGAACACGCCCTATACCTGTGACTAAAATTTGTTTTAACTGTCCTTAATTTTAATTTTTAAATTGTTGTAACTTTCCCTGAGCCCTGCTGGTGAATGGTAGGTAATAAATATGAAGGAGGAGGTTGAAGGATACAGTGAGTAGAAGAAAATATTGCTGTTTCCTCCAAATATTCAAGTAACAAGAGGAAAGCAAATGAAGAACGAAGGCACCAAAGGTCCATGGCAGAACATGAATTCTGAATGCAGAAGTTTCCAGGTTCAATTCCTGCCATCACCAGATTTAAAATATCAGGCAGAAAGTGATGTAAAAACCTTCTATTTGAAACCCTGGAGAGCTGCTTTCATTCAGAGTATAAAATATTGTGCTAGATAGGCAAACAATCTGACCTGGTATAAAATGCTTACTGTGCTCCTAAGAACAGTCTCATTTTTACATCCTTAAATCTTCATTAGTGTGTGGTATTTTTAAAAAAGTCCACATGAAATTTTATATCCATTTTTTGTGTACATCCTCCCTATTCATATTTTATATGTAATTTGCCTTATATGTGTATTTTCCAGTAGTTTCCAGTAATATGCATTTTTCTACAGTGTTTTCACTAATATAAGCATTTTTATGCATACTTTATCCTGGTATATGCATTCTGTTACACATTATTTGGTTGGAGAAATGCATCACAAAATTTGGACAAATGCAGACTTTGAAGGAATTAGCTGTATTCACATATTGTATCTGGAATTGTAATTTCCCATCTCTAGAGCAGCCACATAAGGAGGGAGTGTGAAAGGTTTGTTCAGTATTGGGCAGGAATGGATGACTCTAACTAGAAAGAAAGTGCAGCTTTAACTATTGCAAGCTAGGACACATTATATACTACTAAGCAGGTGAAACAGAGTTTTGTATATTTTGAAGGGTTATACCTTCAAAGACAACTTCAGTGGAATAATTGGTGCATACTACTTTTGTCTTGCTTAAGAGGTACATAGAATCATAGAATCATAGAGTTGGAAGAGACCACAAGGGCCATCCAGTCCAACCCCCTGCCAAGCAGGAAACACCATCAAAGCATGGTATTGTCCAGATCTCAATTTGTGGTTTCTACTTTTAATTCAGTTTCTAGAGGGATAGCTGTTTTAGTGTGTGTTGCAGCAAAAACAGCAAAGTTGAATGACTAGTAAGTTTATTATTGTAAAAACGTTCCCATCTCATTATTGTGTCATAATGCCATATGCCACTGTAGCATTATGATGACATAAACAAATGTATTATGACATAAGCAATCATGGACAAGACTCTACTTCTTCCAGTCATGTTAAAATGGAAAAGGAGGTGGTGTTTACAGCTGAAGTGCCATGCACACAAACAGAACTCTAAGTTTAGTAGAGTATCTCTATCCTCCTATTTAATTATCCATTTGGGGCCAAATTCCACATCATGATCAATAACGACAATTCACTGAAGTACTCCCTGCACAACCAGTAAGACTACTCCTATTAGTAGGAGCTACTTCAGCATACAAATGCTTATAGAAAAGAGGCTGAGGGACCCTGTACTTAATAATACCAATAGGCTATAGGGCATGTCAGATCAGTTCTCACCTTATATATAGGAAAGAACCAGAGGCAGTGAAATATACTGTTGCTTATGTGTTTGTCTGTGTCTGCAGGTGGAAACCTCACTATACAATCTCTCTGTGGGGCACCGTGACTCTTCCACTATACCTGCCTCTTAGTTGTTAGAACAACTAAAATACAGCTTAGCGAGAAATAATTGATTGACTGCAAGCTTTTCACCTGGGTATGTGATTTTTCTTTACATGTGTACTGAGCAGCATCTAAACTGAGCTACTTTTCTCTCCTGAAGTGGCAAATGGTTTGGATAGATCTCTCTCTCTCTCTTTTAAAGTTGGTATATCATGGACTGTCATATTCACAAAGCAATATTATTTAATAAAAAGTGACAGCCCAGAGGGGCACATTGAAATGCAGAACACCATGGGAATTAGAAAGGTCTGTGGTTGTTTTGTTCAACTGTCAGCTATTGCCTTCAGTGCGATATAAATAATGTGTTATGTAGCTAAGAGACACTCAGGGGGGAAATAGAAACTATGTATGGATTGATGGCCTGCATTGTCCGTACACTGGTATCACAAATTGCTCTGACCTAGGTTTCAGGCCGTACTGGAAGAGGCTATATGGAGCCAAGCAGACATGCGGGTGGGAGACACATTTGTTTGATTGTCAGAGTCAGAGCTAGCACTTGGCATTCTTAGAAAGCTAGCAGGGTCCCAGTGCCTTGGTGGGCTTGCCTGATTTTCCCACCCTGGAATCCTCTTTTTTCTGGTCAAGAATTCCAAACAAGAGTCAGGTGACTGGATCTAGCCATTCTTTTAATTTCTGGCAGGAGTCTCGTTCTAATATCAAAAGAGGGTTGTGAGTAAGGGAAGCTGGACTCTCATCCCACCACCATTTCCCACTCTCTCCTGTGAACAACTGTTCCAGGAACTTTTCTGCAACCTGATTCACTTCTAGTATTGGGCAATGAACTGCAAAGACGTAAAGCAAGGAAGGGTAAGGGTTCTCGTCCCCTTACCTTTATGCCACCTTGGATTTTAAAGCCAGGTCTCCCACTCTCCTGCTTTGTATGTTGGCAGAGCTGACATGATTAAACAAATGTTTGCTCCTCATATTTGCATAATATGCAGTGGTTAAATATTTGAACAAGGACCCGGGAGGCCAGAGTTCAAATCCCCAATGGGTGACCTGTTGTGAGGATAAAATGGGAACTGTATGCCACCTTGAACATAGAATCATAGGATTGCAGAGTTGGAAGGCATGCCAAGGGTCATCTAGTCCATCCCCCTGCAATGCAGGAATCTCAGCTAAAGAATCCCTGACAGATGGCCTTCTAACACTTCCAATGAAAGAGAGCTCGCCACCTTCCATGGTAGTCTGTTCCACTGTTGAACAGCTCTTATTGTCAGAAAGTTCTTCTTAATGTTTAGTTTAAGTCTCCTTTCTTGTATTTGAATCCCTTGGTTCAGGCCCTACCCTCTGCAACAGCAGAAAACAAGCTTGCTCCATCCTCCATGTGACAGCTCTTCAAGATATTTGGATATGACTCTCATTTTACCTCCGTCTTCCCTTCTCTAGGCTAAACATACCCAACTCACTCAACTGCTCCTCATAAAGCATGGTTTCCAGACCCCTTATCATCTTGGTCTCCTTCCAACTTGCCAATATCCTTCTTAAGCTGTGGTGCCCATAAGCCTCTTAAAGGTAAAGTGAGCTGTGAAAGAATGAATAATATATAAATAGAAAACAAATCAATAATACAGTAATAAGAACCTCTGCCTTATTTAACAGTCTGACTTTCTGATTTGATGGCTTGCAGAGCCACCACATAAGTGTTTATAGTGGAATCTAACAGCTACATCAAGGACAGCACAAAGCATTATATTATTCTGGTATTAAGACATTACAGCAATCAGATATGACAGGATATAATGTTAAGCTCAGAATGCCAATGTCACATGTATACGAAACAAACTGTCTGTGTTCATTGTTGTTGTTGTTGTTTAGTCGTTTAGTTGTGTCCGACTCTTTGTGACCCCATGGACCAGAGCACACCAGGCCTCCTGCAGTTTGGTCAGACTCATGTTGGTAGCTTCGAGAACACTGTCAAACCATCTTGTCCTCTGCCGTCCCCTTCTCCTTGTGCCCTCCATCTTTCCCAACATCAGGGTCTTTTCCAGGGAGGCTTCTGTTCTCATGAGGTGGCCAAAGTATTGGAGCCTCAGCTTCAGGATCTGTCCAGTCCAATGAGCACTCACATGATGAATTCTGCATATAAGTTAAATAAGCAGGGAGACAATATACAGCCTTGTCGTACTCCTTTACCAATTTTGAACCAATCAGTTATTCCATATCCAGTTCTGACTGTAGCTTCTTGTCCCACATAGAGATTTCTCAGGAGACAGATGAGGTGATCAGGCACTCCCATTTCTTTAAGAACTTGCCATAGTTTGCTGTGGTCGCACAGAAGCAGAAGTAGATGTTTTTCTGGAACTCTCTAGCTTTCTCCATAATCCAGCGCATGTTTGCAATTTGGTCTCTGGTTCCTCTGCCCCTTCGAAATCCAGCTTGCACTTCTGGGAGTTCTCGGTCCACGTACTGCTTAAGCCTGCCTTGTAGAATTTTAAGCATAACCTTGCTAGCGTGTGAAATGAGTGCAATTGTGTGGTAGTTAGAGCATTCTTTGGCACTGCCCTTCTTTGGGATTGGGATGTAAACTGATCTTCTCCAATCCTCTGGCCACTGCTGAGTTTTCCAAACTTGTTGGCATATTGAGTGTAGCACCTTAACAGCATCATCTTTTGGGATTTTAAATAGTTCAGCTGGAATATCATCACTTCCACTGGCCTTGTTGTTAGCAAGGCTTTCTAAGGCCCATTTGACTTCACTCTCCAGGATGTCTGGCTCAAGGTCAGCAACCACACTACCTGGGGTGTATGAGACCTCCATATCTTTCTGGTATAATTCCTCTGTATTCTTGCCACCTCTTCTTGATGTCTTCTGCTTCTGTTACGTCCTTTCCTCTTTGTTCCTCTGTGTTCATTAAAAGGATTCAAAAGCACTCAACTGATTTGCACCTGCAAGGTGCCACTGAAAATGAAATACCTACAACATTTAACAAATGTTGCTCAATGACCTTAACACCCCAGTCATTTCTAGGTGCTGTCCATACCTGACACCTTAACCTTAGAATTTAAGTGAATGATTTGGGAAAGATTGCTTTTTATCATCAATATGCCTGCTAAAAGGAGCTTAATTGCCTCTTGTATATGCTCTGCACTGTATAACCAGAAAGGCATATGTAACCAAATACAGGAAATTATAATTGATAGAACTACTTAACAATTCTTTACCTAACACCTTTAGATCACCTGATCTATGACTAAGCAATGAAAACTTCTGAAGGTTTCTGCCACTGAATTCTTATGATGCTAAGAAGGAGGGAACAAAAGAAAATATTCCATTGTGATTTCAGAGAGGTAATCTACTGTTATCTTCACTCCAGTTTCAGTAATTTGTCTGCCATTAGACTTAATGCTAGACTTGGCATTCTTCTCTGGATGAGAGACTAGGCATCAGTAGGCTTGTCTGCAGATTTACTTCTCTCCATACTGATGTGTTTATATGTGTGCGTGTGTGTATTGGATAAAATCGTCCTTCACAGGCAAGACTTATTCCAGCTTCTGTAGTGGTGTCTCATCAATTCAGACTTCTATATGTTGATCTAGCCAAATTAAACAGATGAATGTAGGGTGAGCAAAAAAGTGACATCAGTAAATCAAGCCTTGGAATTTAATTGCCCTGGCACAAATCACTCGTAAAAAAATCTACAAACAGTTTAGTTTCCTTGCCTTTGGAGAGCAGGGGCAACAATCAGAATGAAATATGGGGCGGTTGGGGTAATGAAATGCTTGTTTTACATATATATCTTAAACTGAAAAGGAGATTTAAAATGGGACTGGGATGTCCCTTGAACCACAAGAAAATGGAGAGATGCGTCTTGGGGGCCTTGTGGATACCCTGCAATTAAGAAAGGTGATTGAAGACACCACAGAGGAAGCAAGTAACACAGTAATATACTGGAGACATGCTGGCAGTTTAATGCAGGGTGGGGGGGGAATGATCAACTGACAATATTTGTCTGACATTGATTCTTCAGAGCTGCTTAGAATGGTGGTGACCTAACTACCTGGTGGAAGTTTTATGAACTCAGACAGCGAAAGCTCCAACTATACAGGTGGAACCATCGAATAGGAACGCTTTTAATTTGCTGCAATTCATTGAGGTATTGATTTTCGAGTTTGATGATTTATTAACGTAACATGCAGCACAGTTGGATGGTTGAGTAATGATGACACTGTTACTGACTTGGAGAATAAATCATTGTGAATCTTTTAAGAAAATGGGAGTGCTATAAATCTCTGAAGAAAACCAGGGGTACTGAGGTTTGAGAGACCTGGGAATACTACCGAATTGTGGTAGGAAAAGAATAATCTGTGGCTATGACCCCAAGCTACATGTGACATCAGTATGCAGAAGTGCTCAGAAGTGCTTTTCCTGTGTTGTAAAATGCTTTGCACATCTTCAGTAGATACATGGAGTAGTCTGGCACTAAAAAGAATAGGGCCAGCCCTGATGCTCAGTCACTTGTGCATGTGGTTTTGTGGCCCTGCCCTCCCCACTCCATGAATGCCCCCAAGCTACTAGACCAGGGGTGAAGAACTGGGACCACCCACCTGTCAGTCACCTGACATCACAGTAACATCAGGTGACCCACTCTCTCTTGTCCACATAGTTTGAAATCAAAGTGCAGGAGGAAATACACAGGGCTTCACAAACCTCACTTTTGGCAGGGAGCTGTGTCTTTACCTGCCCCACACCTGATGCCATATATAATATCTGGTGTCAGACAGGTGGGTGTGACTTGGCTCAAAGGGCTTTGTATGCCAATTGGGGAAGATAAAGTCAGGTGGGCTGGAGGTTGCCCACTGCTGTACTAGGCTGAGGATGTAACCCTTATAGCCACTTACTTTGGAATAAGCCCTATCAAACTCAGTGGAACTTTTGAGTAGATGTGTATAGGATTGTGCTGTACCTAATCATTTTTTAAAATAAAAAAACAAAGACTTCCATATTCCTTTCTTTTTGCTTCTATGGACTTATGGGAACTAACTTTTCTTGTGCTTAGGTTTCTGAGTGGGAGATACAATGGCAGTTTTACAACTAATCTGTCACTTGTATTTACATTTGTCATGGCTGGATTCTAATTTGAATCTGTTGTCATGTTCACATTTGTTTTATGGTTGTTTTCTGTTTTTATATGTTTAATAATAATAATAATAATAATAATAGCTTTTTGCTTATACTGTTATACGGTTTGTTAGGAGGTATTGTTGTTATACTGATAGTTTACTCAGATTGGCATATATTGTTAATGGCTTAGTGCTTTCCTTAGTAAAGAAGACCGAGTTACACATTCTAGCTAATAATAATGAGTCTTCTACCTCCTTAATAGATAGCAGTCTCTGGAATGTCAGCACCCTGTGCACACATGGTTTTTGCATGACAGATTTCAGCTAATGCATCTGTCGTCTTTGACAAGAAGCAAATCAATAAATAAACACACACACCCTAATTTCCCCCCGCCCCTGGTTGCCATTTGTGCACTCATTAGCCTGATGGGTATGAAGAGTCATAAAAATGCTGCATGCAAATGAGACTTGACATTTTCACACATTTCTATGATTACTCTTCTGAATGCAGTGTTTACAAAGCCTAATCAAGTAGTAAGGCTTTTCCTAGAGTGTTCTACTTCAGGCTAAAGATTCAAATACCCTGCCATAGATAAAATCCCCTGCACACAGAAAACAAGCTTGTCAATGCGCTATTAGGAACATAAGAAACTACTCTATGAGGTTAACTTATTTGTTCACCTAGCTCAATATTGTCTACTTAAGCATTATACCATCTCAGCAACACAGTGAGTACCACCTGCACAGCAGCAGTGCAAGGATGTTGGCTTTTTCTCCATCTTATGTTTATATGCGCTATGATTTTCCTTTGTGGTTTTGACTTTCTGCCATGGTTCACATGGCAGGATGTGGCAGGCCATTGTGGAGAGCCAGTGTGGTGTAGTGGTTAAGAGTGGTAGACTCGTAATCTGGGGAACTGGGTTCATGTCCCCAGTCCTCCACATGCAGCTGCTGGGTGACCTTGGGCTAGTCACACTTCTCTGAAGTCTCTCAGCCCCACTCACCTCACAGAGTGTTTGTTGTGGGGGAGGAAGGGAAAGGAGAATGTTAGCCGCTTTGAGACTCCTTCGGGTAGTGATAAAGTGGGATATCAAATCCAAACTCTTCTTCTTCTTCTCTTCTTTCAAACTAGGTGGTGGGGTAGGAGTGAATAAACAGAAGAAGGAGCATCCTCTTCTCCTCACACAACATACAGTAGGGACCCATTGTTGTAAGACAACAAACCCACTATTACAACCACTGGCAGGGGGTGGGTGGGATGCTTGACTGTTATTTTCTGTAAACTCTGATGCAAAGGTTAACTTTTGGAAACATATAATACTAATTTAGCTCTCACTTTGAAGCACATACCATTAAAGTAATGCTATTTTGGACATCATCAGCCCAGTGCCTTCCCAGTACATAATCAATTTTCTATTAACTCATCGGCAGGCAAGCAGAATGTGTGCCATCCTCGAGAGATAAACTAGATGCCCTAAATACAATGCAACAGCAACACATTATGAAAATGTGTTTCTAAGTTATAAATTAAGGGATGCTAATCATTTCTCAAGGGATCACATAATTACATTAGTCAAAGGCAAAATGGATTTTCCCCTGCGTGATATTATTTCCTTCCCAACACTTAATGTTCCTGCTAGTATGTTAGGGGGAAGAGTGTGGCGCTGCTTCCTCTCACCCATGTTTTTCCATGGTTGAGGAGGTCCATCTCTAAAACGGTTCAGCAGCCTTTTCATTTTTCACTCACAAGATCATGTGTTTTTCCTGTAATGAGAGCATCAATCAGGACTGATTGATGCTTGTAGGCCAATGAGGTGTTAGAAAGATCTGCACCACTTCAGACTGCAGGTGGGGGGGGACGGGACGGGACTCCAGCTTTAAATGCTCTTTTGCATAAACAACAACCTCTTTGCAAACAGAAAGCTGGCAGAGTTGGCATAGTGTTCAGATGTTTCATATTAACTAAAACAGAATGGCTGTTTTATAGATAGAATTTCATTTTGCTTCTTCCTTCTGCAAATCAGAAGCCCTAATTTTGCTCTTACTACTTCAGCTGAAACCGTGGAAAAGGTTTCTACACTTTATTCTGCACACAAGCAAAAGCCACTGCAGACAGTGGAAGCCCTCCATTAGCTGTCATGTGAGAGATTGCATTCCTGCGTATGCAGTTCTTGTATTTTAAAGCACTGGGTGAGATCAAATGTAGACAGTTTGAGCATATTACTGTACACTAATCCTGGTCCAACTGCACTGGCTACCAATTAGTTTCTGGGCCCAATTCAAAGTGCTGGTTTTGACCTATAAAGCCTTAAATGGCTTAGGACCACAATACCTCTTCCTATATGAACTGACCCAGTCCCTGATATCATCTTCTGAGGCCCTCCTTTGTGTGCCTCCTCCTCAAGAGGTCCGGAGGGTGGCAACACGAGAACAGGCCTTCTCTGCAGTGGTTTCCCGTCTATGGAATGCTCTCCCCAGGGAAGTTCACCTGGCGCCTTCATTATACACGTTTAGGTGCCAGGCAAAAACATTCCTTTTTAACCAGGCCTTTTGTTGATCTTATTGACATCCTTTTAGAATGTGGCTTTTGGGCAGGGGAGTTTATTGAGTTATTGCTTTTGGTTTGATTTTATATGCTGTGGTCTTGTTGTGAACATCCCTCAGACCTCCGGGTATAGGGCGGTGTATAAGTTGAAATAGTAATAATAATAATAATAATAATAATAATAATAATAATAATAATGCAAGAGGCATCTGCCCATGTACTGAGGCTTCCCCCCATTTTTTCCTTACCTGTAGCCCTTGTGGGCCCTATTTTGGGGGCACACAGGTAGAGCTGTAGAGGGGAGAAGAGAGACCAGAAGCCTTACTGTACAAGCAGATTTCCATTGTGCAACCTGGCTATCACAATTGGTTCTCATTCATTGCTGCTACTATTCCAGTGACAGCCTGATAACCTATGACATGACAATCACTCCTGTAGATTAAAATTAATGCAACAGAAAGATAAGGTTGACTTTTTAATTGCTGATTACTATAAAATCTTCATGAAATGTGTCATGAAACCTAGTGCAGGGAGTATTTTCTAATGCTGTCAGACTGTGATGCTGCTTTGCCAGGTCCTGGGATGGAAGTGATCTTAAAATCAAGTATGACCCATGATTACAAGGAAATTCTCCCATAAGCCTCATCAATGCCACCTTAAAGAAAACCTTCCTGCATTCACTGGGAATTACAACAGAGAAACAAGAGTTGACTGCAAAGGATTAAAAAGCAGCAGTTATTATTTTAGCAATTAAACATTTCTTAATCAAAATTACATGGAACGGAGAAGCAGCATGAAAAGGTCAGGAGAAAAAGTGCTCCGGAAAAAAGGAGGAAAGCATGGCAATTAAAGACATGGATAGACACTTGTGATTTGTATAAGATTATATAGCAACCTGAGTTTCTTTGAATGTTTAATTAATAGAATGGATAGGTTTTATTCTCTTTCTCTTCCTTACAATAGCCTCTGGAGAATTTTATATTTGAGAAAATTATACGTATCCACTTACTGTTTGTTTTCAGGAAATACAATAGGTTAAATGTTAATGGTATCATTAGTGGACTTGCTTTCCTTTGAAGTGAATACAATTAATGACTTGGAGCAGTGGGTGCCATTTATGTTAGAAACAGGATGTGTAGATGCTGTATGTCCAAAAAACAGTAGGTATTTGGGCTTTCCTACCTTTTAATTGAATAAAGTGAATTATATATTGTATTTGTATCCTGCCACCCTTATGAAGAGTTAACATAGAAATATGGGCATCCAGACAAACAGGAGAAGAACTCTGCTGGATCACATCAGAAGTCTATCTACTCCAACATCCTGTTTTTTTGTGGTAGCCTCGCTCAATAATAATTATAATCTGCCTCTCCCAGATGTCTCTGGGATGTCTATGAGCATAACATCAATTCATCAGTACTCCTTTGCCCTCTAGCAACTGGTATCCAAAGGATTGCTACATTTAAACACAGAAGTTTGGCATCATAGCTGAATTATCCCCCATACATATATCTAATAGTTATTGAAGTGAGTTGCACAAATTAGTGATGTGTTATGTGAAGTACTTTTTCCCCCTGCCCTGTTATCTGATAAGCTCCAACATTGTGAGATTTTTTAAAAATGTATATCTCATTTTTTTCTACAAAGGTTTCCCTTTAAAATGCCAAGTCCAACTGAACACAACAGACATATTTCAAACCCACATGAAATAAATAACAATGAGAGTTTGTGGGAGTCTTTTTGATCAAGTCACAGTTAATTGATTAAAATGTCCATTTCATTGTTTCTTTGTTTCCCAAAACAATACAAATCGTTAAAAAGAAAATTCAGCATGTAGCAAATGAAAGGAGTCCATGATTCACAGACAGGCCAAGTAAACAACAATTAAAAGAAGAAAAGCAAAAGCTCCATTTATGAACTATTAAAATGAAACACTGCTACATTTAACATCTTAATAGCATTTTCCATCTAAGAAAAGAGGCAGAAGACTTTAACATGTTTTGCAGAGAGTATCAATATATTTTAATCTTGCCCCTTTCACAGTAACAGCTGATGTGTGGTAATTTTAGACTCTGGACTTAATGGTCTTATGGAACTTTCCCCCTTTAGATGGTCACATGTACGACTATTGGTTAAACACATGATTAACAATTCTCTTTTCCCCACCGCCTCCACAAATGCCATTCCATCTTTGGCAACTGCTTCCATGCTGCTGATGGAAGCAGCCAAAAAACACACACCACAATTTGCCAACCCAGATGAAAAAAGAAGCACCATGGGTATGTGCAGTTTCTTAATTTAAACTCACTGAAACCATTGCACCATCATGATTACAAGAATAAGATGGATTCTGTTGGCCTTGTGCTCAACACATCTATTTGGGAATAAACAACCTTTTATTATAAAATAGCAGTAAAGAGAATAAAATGACCGTCTGCAACCATGTGCATTCCATGCCACCATTCCAGCTATAAAATACTTTTTTTAAAAAATAAAAAATATAGTGTCTAGCATCGGCCTTGGTGGTCTTGGCATTCCCATGTTGACTTGGTGCCAATGTGTGGCCTGTCCGCCATGGTCCCCATCATTTGCCTCGGTGAATGTTCCTGGGCTTCAGCCCCACAGTTGGGGCCCAGTTGGCTGCACCATTGAATAATGGTTCCATTCTTCTCACAATGCCTGCATTTTCATTAATCATTTTTCTATAGCATCTTTCAGTGTACCTAGTGGACTGTTTCAGATGTAACACCAAACTTGATTCTAGAAGAATGGTTTTTCAAAGATCTTTGGGCTCACATCCTTCCTATTCTCCACCTTGTGTGTAGCAATTCTTTTTCCTGTTTTGGGACAAACCATAGCTTGGTTTGTGCTCACCTGCAAGCCAGGACTGGAAACCTGCTTTCTAATTTTGGTTTGCAAGGTGACTGCAAACAATAACCTCAAAGTAATAGGACTGGGCAGTAATCATCTGATCCACTCACCTGTTCTGAGAACAGGTGAGCAGCAATATATTTTTCATATATTTATTTCATTGTATTTGTTGTTTATATAAAATTACAGCAAAAGCTCCAAAATATGTACTCTTACTCTGGAATATATGCACAGAACCAGGGGTGCCAACTTGAATAAAATATGGGAGGTGGCGGTGGAGGAAAGCCCCACATAATCAATCACATGATGCGGTGCACAAAAACCATTTAAATGGCAATACCCAGGGAGGGGGCAGCCCTCTCAAATACTCCTCGGCCCCTAGGAGTTGGCACCTATGCACAGGTTTCCTCAGCTGGGAAGCTTCCCTTGTTCATTTCAATGGGGAGAGGCAAAGTTCACAAAACAACAGAGGGAGAAACAGACAAGGAGAGGTGTACAATGACAATGTAGTTAAATTGGAACTGAAAAACCCTAGCTTCCCTGCTACTCCTTCTCTGCTATACAAGTATTTATGGCATTTCTGCTTAATGCTAAGCTTCAACACATGCTAATTATTTCAGATAGACTTTGAATTTATATTTACTGCTGTTAAGTGATCCAGTAAACAACAGATGCAGTGTGTCCAGACATTTGAAAATGCTATCAAAACTATACACGAGGATCTTATTGGAACAGAACTTATGGTCTGTCTCTAATTTTGAAACAAGGCAAAACAAAAACATTTCAGATAATTAAATGTTCTTAATTGTCTAGGACTGTTTCTGAGATTGAGATGGGAGAAAGGCTGTGAAATATAACACAGGCAAATGATAGGGGTGGGCACCAACCACTAGATTCAGCTTGTACTGGTAGCTTTTCACATCTACTTGTGTGAAAAAAGGGGGAAGGGTTTGTGACAATTTGAAGGTACAGGGGTGCATTCACAGTGGATGAAGCTTGTCAAATTGTAAGCAGTTGCATCTATGATATTTTGTACAGGGTGTCTTTTTTATTTTCTGCCGGAATTGGATGCAATTTACAGGCAATACCACACCTTCTAAAAGAACAGAACCTGGGAAACTGCAGAATGATAGTTAAGTGGTTTTTTTGCTCAAGGGCAGACTTAACTGCTTTTTTGGTGGGGGGAGGGGTGCAATGGGTATCATACAGGTTCCAGGTATGGTGGTGAAAAAAGAGCACAGATCCCAGGAATGAACAAGGTGAGTAATATGTCGCACTCATCACGAGCAAGAAGCCAAGTGTCATTGGCTTGGGGTGAAATTCTGCCTACTGCCACAAATCTTGGGGGTACAGATTACTTGGGGGGGGGGAAGAGAGATCATAATGGACTTTTATAGCATAAGACGTTGTGGCGGGGGAAAAAACCCATGGGTCACCAGGAAAGACTAAGGTGGGGGAAATGTCACATACATGCACATACCAGTGAGGACCCTGCTACTACAAGGGTGTGGTTGTTCTGCTCCCCACAATGGATTTTGGAGGATACAGCCCATTCTCTCTCTCCACTGATGTGCAATGGAGTGATGGTGTGAGGAAACCACCCTAGACCCACATGAAAAGCAAAGATCCCTCCCCTGACTCATTGGTTTTGGAGTGCCATGGAAAACAATTCACTATGATTAGAATCTAAACATGTCTGCCAAAATGGAAGATCCTCCCTCTTCACTATCTCTTTCCTACCCCAGCAGTGGGACACGGGTGGTGCTGTGGTCTAAACCACTGAGCCTCTTGGGCTTGCCGATCAAAAGGTCAGCGGTTCTAATCCCTGTGACGGGGTGAGCTCCCGTTGCTCTGTGCCAGCTCCTGCCAACCTAACAGTTCGAAAGCATACCAGTGCAAGTAGATAAATGGGTACTGCTGTGGCAGGAAAGTAAATGCTGTTTCCGTGCACTCTGGTTTCCGTCACAGTGTTCCGTTGTGCCAGAAGCGGTTTAGTCATGTTGGCCACATGACCCGGAAAGCTGTCTGTGGACAAACGTCAGCTCCTTCAGCCTGAAAGCGAGATGTGCATTGCAACCCCATAGTCGCCTTTGACTGGACTTAACCTTCCAGGGATCCTTTACCCATTTTTTACCCTACCCAAGCTCAGAGTGTTTCACTGGTTTTGTTTTAATTATTATTTGTTATAAAAATATGCCTGCTTCACACACTAATATAAAATGCCAAGGTGGTGTACAACCATATATACAAAACCAATAAAAAAGGATCCATAAAGACAAAACAAACAAATGATAAAAAAGACAAGCAGGCAAAGCAGTGGTTGTTTTTTTAAATGCTGTGTTTTGGGACACCCAAGTGCACAGAGTGACCCAGGACTTTAGAGAGACTCAGATCTGACTCAAGTCACCTTGTTAATGGTGCCTCATGGGTGAGCTAGCTCCGATCAGGACCACTTTTGCTAGGATACAATAAGCTATGTTTAAACTGGTGTGCCAATGACATTAGACCTCACTGAGAGTACATCAAATCAACAACATATTGCTAGAGGGGATGCAAAGAAAAATGGATACTAATACATATGGAAGGCATTCATTTATACAAGAATGCTGGCATGGGAGTTTTGCACAGATCCCAGTCCAGCACTCACCTTTATGTCAATTGATTCTAGGTTACACTGCTGTCTCTTTCACAAAGAATCAGTGATGTTTTTATAAGCATTGGTCTGCATGGAGGTTGCTGGGTTTTACAGCCCAAGTCTGGCTAGGTTTTATTGCAATACGTGTGTGTATTTTGTCTCAATATCAGCTAACTCTAGTATAGCAGTTATGCCTAGTTTCCGAAACGGTGTGATCAGAGTCCCCATTTTATAGGCAGTTTGGAAAGGCACACATCCTATAATCGTATTGCTTTCAGTAAGGTACTCAGATGTAATTCTCCAGCTTGTAATTCCTATGTTTTACATTCTGTGGGCATGAAATTCAGACCTGCCAATTTGCAGATCAATAGGACTAAGGTTACTCATTTTATAGGTAATTAACAGAAGGTACACTGACACAGGGTAACTGCTATGTCAACTAAATGCTTTCCCAATCTTTCAGTTTTGTGGAGTTCTCTCTTCCCCCTCTTTCAGACCGTTGCAATTGCTTTGCATTGGAAGCACTGTCTGGAATACAGTGTACACAGAACACTTTAAAGCAGAGTGTTTTGTGAACTGTACACTCTGCTCCAGAGTATGTCTCTATTGCAGAAACAGAGACTCCAATGGACAGCAACTGAAACAAACAAATGAATGGGATTTCACTTGTGTGTGTTTTCCATTCATTTTCACTTTCCATTTGTTTTCATTGCAAAAAGAAAAACGGAATAAATGGAGCTCATTCATTTCTTTTTAAATGCACATTTAAAATGACTGTGCATCCCAACTGTATTGTACTGCATTTGTGCCGAAATGAAGGCTCTGTCTGTAGTGTTGGTCTATGATGGCCCATTCACACATGTAAGTGTTTAAAAAGCTTTAAAAATGTTTTTTTTAACTGTTGAACCCTTTATACACCACTCATTTTGTTTAACTACAGTTGTCAAGAAGCATTTCTATATCACAATGTGTCCACATCAAAACTGATGATACGTACACATCTGCAGTGAACAATTAGAGTTGTAGGATTTAAGAATCACCTATTGGTTGCAGGAACTGGAATAAGTCCTACTATTTTACCCTCCATATCTACACCCTAGTTAGAAATTGCTCATCATTTCTTCAGTTCTCAAAAGGGAAAATGCAAGAACAGAGCAGAACATATTCAGAGTGCTCTGCACGTGGATTAACATGTTGAGTCATGTGCGTGCAACTTAATGAAATATACGTAAAGATATGCTAGATCGGCCCAGTATACCTGAAGGAGCATCTCCACCAGCGTCACTCAGCCCGGACACTGAGGTGGTCCTCTGGGGGTCTTCTGCTGGTTCCCTCACTGCGAGAAGTGAGGTTACAGGGAATCTGGCAGAGGGCCTTCTTGGTAGTGGCACCCTTCCTGTGGAACTGCTTCCCATCAGATGTCAAGGAAATAAACAACTATCTGACTTTTAGAAGATATCTGAAGGCAGCCCTGTTTAGAGAAGTTTTTAATGTTTGATGTTTTCTTGTATTTTTAATATTATGTTGGGAGCCGAACCCAGCCAGATAGGTTGGGTATAAATAATAAAACAACAACAACAACAACAACAACAACAACAACAACAACGTGTTATTTAAGAATAGCCTGCTGAATCAGCCCAATAGTCCACCTACATAGTTCAGCATCCTGTTCTCACTGTGGCCAACCAGATGCCTGCGGGAAGCCTATATGCTAGATATGGGTGCAACAACATTCTGCCACCGGCGATTCTCAGTAACTCGTGCATTCATTATGCAATAAATTTGCAGTTTCAAAGATGCTGCCCAAAAGATGGGGGGGGGGCTTTCCTGGCAATGAGATTGTTAGCAGAAGACTATGTGCAAGCAGTACACCTCCAGTGTCCTCATGACTTCAGAGCTGATGGAACATTTCTCAGTGTGCAAGAAAAGTATATCACTAGTCCCATTGTTGTTGTTTTTTCATGGGGGGATGCAGGGGTACACATACCCCTTAACATTTTGTGAATCTTTGCACTTTTGTCCATTTACTATATTTATTTCCCCCGATTTGAACTACTGTATAAAATAGTGACTTTCTTGAAAAAAGCTTTCTTGAAAAAAAGCACTAACTAGTCCCATAAAACCAATATAATCTAGATGGTGGTCATAGTCTTCCTGAGTTAAGATTTTCCAACTATTGTGGGCTTGAGAGTACTGGCATGAGCTGTATTAGAGAACGTGGATGACATGGCTGTTATAAAGATCCCACTTGCACCAAGGTACTGTATAAGTTTAAACTTGCATTGTAAATGATGTGTCAGTTAGATATCCTTATTACTTCTGCAGTGACTGATGTTTTGTAGCATGAAGAAAATGCCTCTTGTTCCTTGCTATGCATTTTGACATCCCAAATGTATCCCAATTCACCACTTGCAGTTTCTTTTATCATGCTGTGTGCCACAGTGCTTGAAGTGAGAATTGCTTGGCATGCCCATATAGAAGGCAATTATTTGATGAGAACTTTGGGATCATGTATGTCACTTGCAGGGCTCTTTGTCCTTGTCTCTATGGACAAAAGGGGGGCTTGTCATTCAGGAACTTTCCTCGTTTTTGTAGTATCAATTGTATGGGGCATTCTGAGTTGCCACTGAGTTTTTGAAGGTAGTGCTGCACTGAAAAATTCTCCTTCTTCATTGACTGTTCTCCGTCAACTGCTGAGAAAAGAAAATGCATTTGGAAATTATTGATAGGGAGAGGGGGAAATGGTAAAATTCTTATGGGGGGGCATACAGGGTTTTGATCCCCTTCCCCCATTTTTACCTTACTTTTGAGATGGCTGAACTGCTTGATGTGTGTCCTTTCTCTCCTCTTACAAATCATCTCAAAAGTGACTTGCAACATTCCTGGATGCCCCGCTCTTCAGTGAAAGCCCAGGTGAAGACATCATGAGATAACTCCTTGCATGGGGCTTTTACAAAGGCTGCAGAGAGGTGGGGAAATGCTGACTCAGAAAGAAACACCCACACCTTTGGTGACTTTGGAACAATACAGAAAGTATTGATTTGATGTGTAGAGATCTTTCCTATTCTGATTAGTTCAAGAGAGTTCTGGAAGCTTGTCTGTGTGACAGAAGGTTTCTCTTGTTTGGGGTATTCCTTCTGGGAAGCTGAGTACAGCTGGTTTAAACTGGTTTTGTTATCCTTTCTGTCAAGGTCATGCTGACTATAATAGTCAGGCCAGGAGGAGCCTGGGTTTCACTCACTTTCTCATTCCATCTCTTTGTTCTGGCCATGGTGTTCTGTTCTGTATATAATGTCAAGGTTTAGTCTTATTATAGGTTTTTGTAAGTTAGTTTATGATAAGTCTGCTGGAACTGGATTTCTCATGGACTGTGCCAATCGTGAATATATTGGATTTGTGACTGTTATGCTCATTTGCCTTGATTAACACTAAAACTCTGCTGGATGAAGTACAATTGTCTCTGGTCTGTTTTTCAGAACTCTGCAACTTGTTTAAGTCTTCCTTAGCCTTGCACGGCACAGATTTCAACACAGTGCAAGTTGGGGACAGCCAAACTGCCCCTTAAAGCAGTGGCAAACCCAGTGCTGTTTCTCTAGAAAACCAAGTGCCAGAACTCACCATGAACACCTCTCTTGTTCTCATAGAATGGCAATGGGACCCACCTGAGAGGTGTCGGAACTAAGTTCTGGCTGAAAAAAAAGACCTGGGCAAACCCTTGACTGCTTCATCTTTAACATAAGATACATCCCACTCAGCAGTACTCTGTTTCTGCTGCTGCTGCTGCTGAGGTTAGATAGTTTAATGGGACTTGATACGATTTTAGCTAGGAGCACTGGCATTCTTGTCTTATTTTTATGTCATTAGGGATGCCCCGTACTTCTATTAGAGGAAGTGCACGGTATGAAAATGATGCCTACATAATAGCTCTAAGAGTTTACCCTCCCACTAAGATGAAATCAATCTTGGAGAATACAGGAACACAAGAAGCTGCCTTGTTCTGAATCAGAGCATTGACCTATCTGGCTCAGTATTGTCTACAGTGACTGGAAGTCACTCTCCAGGACTTCAGAGGACGAACTCGCAGCTCTACCAGGAGATGTTGGGAATCGAAACTGAGACCTTCCACATGCAAAGCAGATGCTCTACCACTGAGCTAGACCTCTTCCCCAATGGGATTTTTTTGGGAGGTGGGGGTGGGAGGATATTTCCCTACCACCACAAAAGTAACAACAAAAAAGTTTACTTGCCTTTTTATCTTTGAAATCCTATTTCGAAGCAGGTTTCTTTTTTCACTTTTGGTAAGATTTATCTGCCCTCCTTACACAAGTAGCATGGTTACAGTGCAATAATGAATCAGTTGTTTCGTTGGTATTCCTTAAAGGACATCATAAACTGAGATTTGTGTTTAAATTAATATGAAAGATGGGTAAGACAGACGGAAAATCAGTGACCATAAATAAAATTCTGAGGAGGTTCTGCTGTGCACATGTACATGCAGAGACTGTCTTGTTCCCTTTTATGCTCCAAATGTGCATTTTTTCCAAAAGGATTATCTTCTTTACTTTTTTAGTTAAAAAACATATACCTTAATTTTCCTGATGTGAAGATACATTAAACTATGCTACAGTTTTTTTATGTTAACGCTGTCAACTAAAATCCCTCCAACAAACAGAAACAGAGAAATGTTCATCAAGGTGTTTATTTGTGATGTTGATGTGCTTTATAGGCACTGCTCTGGCTGCCACCCAAACAGAGATTGCTACATACCAATGCTTTCAGAAAACTGGCACATCTTTCTAAGCTAGAATGTTATTTAATTGTCAGTGCAATATAGATAAAAGAAGTGCTCTGCAGATGAATTCATAATATTGGCTTGGCAATCTAACCAATAGGACATGCACAAGTGGGACACAACCGCAGTGAGAAATACTTTGCAATTCCCAAAGCTTTAGCCCTTCAATACATCCTTGTCTTTTTTGACATCATGTTAGAATTGTTACAATTTTCCTCCCAGCTGCTTAACTATGTCTCTCTAGTCTTTAAACTTTTAATGGATTTTTTTTGGGGGGGAATAAAACCTGTGATCAGGCTTTGCGTTTTAAATAGCATCCATTTTTTCTTTCTTTCTTTTGAGTTTTGTAGCCATGTACAACCTGCAAAATCTAGTTAGTTCTTCTTAAGAGAGGATTGCATGATCCACTTTGGGGGGGGGGACTGTGAAAGAGGTCATGTGAGTTAGTCACATCCCTTCTACCAGTCCCCTCATTGGCCATGACCACCACTGCTCTATGGCCCAATAATGGTCCATTTCACATGGAGAAGGCCTATGTGCAGCACTGTATCAGGACATTTTGTATGTTTGATGTTTTATTATGTTTTTATATGTGTTGGAAGTTGCCCAGAGTGGCTGGGGCAACCTAGCCAGTTAGGTGGAGTATTATTATTAATATTATTATTATTATTAGCCAATAATACATGGGTGCTTGTACTATGGGCATTGGAGGCAGAAGGCATGCCAATGCCCTGCATCAGCAATGGGGATGGAATTTGGGGGTAAGGCCAAGACTGGGGAAACAGCTGTTATTGTGAAACCAAACATTTGGGGGTTCTGAGCATCTTTCAAAACAATAAGGACTTCAGCCAGCTTCAGCAGTAGCACTTGGCCCTGCTTTGTGGGAGACAGAGCATTCATGAGCTCAGCCTTTCATCCAGAACAAAGCACAACCACTCACACTGCTGGAGAAAACAAACAGGAAATCAAGTTCTCCCCCCCCCCAAGCCTTGCAGCAGTTTTCTCTCTTATTGAACCCTCTTGGAACCGAGAGACCATTTTCCTGCTAGCAGACATTTAGCCTTTTGTTCAGCAAACTCTTTTTGTTGGAGGGGGAAAGAAGTTAATTTCTAAGTGGGGCGGGGAGGTAAAAGTCCAAAAATATTTCTCTCCAGCTGTCTGCAAAATTAAGTTCCTCGATTTGACTAGTGGCTTCAGAATGCCGATTTAGAGAGATAAGTGCCCCCCATGCAAGCTTGGTATTAGAAGTACAAAGTATCTCCCTGGGCTGAATTTATGAATAGTTTGCTCAGGCACGAAGGATAATCAATATGCCTTCTCCTGCACTTCTCTCAAAGCAAAACTGGCTAGTTTAGCAGAACTCATACTGTGCATCCTAAAGGGCTAGGCTATTCATGCTTTGTTCCCCAACTGACTGTATTCAAGCTACTACATTTCAAGAGAAATTCTCATACACAGACACTACTTCCTCTGGGTCACTGTCATTAAAACCAATGAGATTATTTGAGCAGGGTGTATAGACACTACCACTCTCAGAAAAGACACAGGAGATTTGCCAACATAACATATAAGTATAAGAAGAGCCTGGTGGACCAAGCCAATGGCCCATCTGGTCCACCATCCTGTTCTCGCAGTGGTCACATAAATGCCTGTGAGAAACTCACAATCAAGACCCAAGCACAGGAATGCTCTCCGCTCCGGTGGTTTCCAGCACGTGGTAGCTATACAGTTGCTGTGCAGTTATTTGCTCAATGGATTAAATGTTTGGTCAGAACACTTGTATACTGGATGTTCAGAGATCATTTATTTGCTTGAATTCCACTCTCTGTTTCCCCAGAAATAGGTTTCAGGTGGCCTTCTCCAAAAACCTGAAGGGTTTTATATTAGGAAATCATTTTGCAATAAAAATAAACATAAAGTGCATATTAGGATAAATGTGTTCTAAAATACTGATAAATTTTCCTGACAAGTTATATCTACAGCACATCTATATCTGTGCCACAAACTGATGTTGATTTTGCTCTTTCTCTTTATGACACAGAATGAGGAAAATTTCATTTCCTTTCAGAACCTTTGCCCCATGAAGTGTCTTCCTCTCATTCCTGAACACTGCATTTACATGCTCTTTGCATTTACACTGCCAATCTTTTAATTAATTTTTTTGTAGTAGGAATTCCGGTAATCATAATAATCTGAAATACAGTTTGTCTCACAAGGATTTTGTTGAGTAAAAAAGAGAGAAGTGCAAACACCATGAATTCTGAACCATTTCATAGTTCAGTTTCGGACCCTTTCTCCTTCCTGTATCTCGGACAGAGGCAAAGCAACCTGCTCTGGTTCCCAAGGCGGCACTTGTCCCAGGGGCGTGGCACGCATCCCAGGGGGCATGGAATGGCACCTGGAGTGACCCGCGCCCCCCCTCAGAACGCCCCTGTTCTCAGAAGCTAAAATAATGCTCCTTGATTATTATTTGTTAGTGCACAATCCAATTTTTTGTTTGTTTGTGTTGTTCTGCCAATCTTGCAGGTGCTTTCTGTGATCCATAGTAAAATACTGATACAGGATATATGCCATTCCCATTGTCATGAGCATAATTCAAATACTTGATGTTTACAAGCAAATGTTCAAGGCATCAGGCTGATTTGATGTGTCACAAGTAGCAAATTTTTGCATGTGCTCACCTCTCAGAGCTGCATGTGGCATGTGTGCACTAGTTTTTGGTCAAGAACAAAAAGGAGCAAGGAAACAAAAGCCATTCAACATTAGCAAAAGCATGGCTACGGTGTTGAAAGGCCTGCTTCTTGGTAATGAGCAGCACAGGGCTTTTGACTGAGGTCACTTTCTGTCACTTTTAATTACTAATGTTCTTAGTTAGCACACAGCGACCGCAGGACAGCGTCTGGCCTGTGTTTTTCACTGGTGCCATAGTAACGACACATATTCTGGGGAAAGTGCTTTGAGAGAAAACTTCTTTGGATCTGACTTCCTGCCTCCTGAAATCCTGCCTTTGTGTGACTAGAATGATCTTAGCCCTGGGCTTACAATGCACAGGCCTCTTTCAGTCTTTTTTGTTCCTACTTCTGAAATTCAGGAATCAAGTTCCTCCTCCCCACCTCCCCTTTTCTTATTCTCCTGTGGCAGCAGATAATTATTTGAAAAGATTCCTCAGCATCTTTGCAAGAGCCTGGGCAGTTTTCTTTCTACAGAGCTTGTGAGGGGGCAAGAGGGATATAAGTCTATATGATCAGAGTGACGGAATGTATTGCTTTAGGCTCTTTTTGGTATTCTGTAATCATATCCTGCAAAGTATGTATTAAACATGAGCAGAAGAGGACTGGAGGGTGGGGAAATGACCTGAACTGTAGTTAGGGACATTCAAAGAAGGCAATAAGTCTAAAATCTAAAAGAAAACAAATGCTGCAGCATGTTTTATAACTGGCAAGAGAATTTGAGGTCAGCTATAGCCATTACTTTGGCCACCTCATGAGAAGAGAAGACTCCCTAGAAAAGACCCTGATGTTGGGAAAGATGGAGGGCACAAGGAGAAGGGGACGACAGAGGATGAGATGGTTGGACAGTGTTCTCGAAGCTACTAACATGAGTTTGGCCAAACTGCGAGAGGCAGTGAGGGATAGGCGTGCCTGGCGTGCTCTGGTCCATGGGGTCACGAAGAGTCGGACACGACTGAACGACTGAACAACAACAACATAGCCATTAACTGTGGCAGGGGATGCAACAACAAAACAATCAGCCCATAATTGTTGCATGTACCAAGTAGGGATGGGAGAGGAATTCAATTATTTTGGCATTTAAAAGTGAATCTATCTAATTCACACTTTCTGAAACCATATGCAAACTGAAAAACAGCCATCATTTGAAATTCACAGTCCTGTGAATTTTGCAACACAGTTCTCAAGCCAAGAAATGTGTACAAAAATATACTAAGGTAAAATGTGCATTTAAATCTAGTGGAAAAAAACACACACATTATATTAGGGGAAATAAAAATATTAGGAAATACACGCTTTGTAAAAATCAATATAGCAGTAAACTATAAGGGAGATGCAGAGATCTGAATAGAGGCCATTATTTGTGGTGCAACACCCCTTTTGCTTGCATTTATTTTTGATTCAGATTTGTCATGACCAATGGCTAGCACAATAAATTTATTTGGATCAGCTTGGCTTTGTAAAAATGTGTATAAGGCAAAATTGCAGGTAAAGTTGTGTGTTTCAGCTGCAATTCCCACTAAAATGCAGGTGAAGTTTCATGAGGACATAAAAAATGCAAACTGATGTGGAAATGTGAAGAACTGGATTAAGATTTGGAGAAGGAGAAAATGAGACAAAATGAAATGGACAGTTTCACCCATCCCTAGTACCAAGTCCATATAGCTTTCCATTCACCCTGTTTAATTTGGATATACGTATAGAGGAGACGGCCACAGGTGGCTTTTTCAAAACAGCAGCTTCGGAAGTTGTTTCCTCATCTCATTTTGGTTCCCTGACTTTCTATCAATGAACAAAGCTCTGACGCATATTTGGAAAAGAAATTGATCAAAGTATCCAAATCCAGAATCTAGAATCCAGTAAAAAATAAATAAAATAAAATATTTCCCATGGCTCCACCTGCTACATAGCATGATTTTTTTTTTCCTTTGCAGTGTGTCAGAATATTTCATATGGAAGCTGGGAAGGAAATGATGGAGGATATATCAAATTCCACTCACCATGTTCCAGAACATCCCATTTCAAATGAATTGATTTTAAGTGGGTCAGGAGTAGTGTCTGGTTGATGAGGCCCATCATGCCCAGTTCTTACCTACACACAGAGAGCCAGTGTGGTGTAGTGGTTAAGAGTAGTAGACTCGTAATCTGGTGAACCACTCCCCCACATGCAGCTGCTGGGTGACCTTGGGCTAGTCACACTTCTTTGAAGTCTCTGAGCCCCACTCACCTCACAGAGTGTTTGTTGTGGAGGAGGAAGGGAAAGGAGAATGTTAGCTGCTTTGAGTCTCCTTCGGGTAGTGATAAAGCGGGATATCAAATCCAAACTCTTCTTCTTCCTCTACTTGAGTTCCCTGCCCCCCTGTCTATGTGAAGAGGGATAATAAAATTATATAATAGAATATGAATGTTCTTTGGATTTTGCCAGCTGAAACCTGTACATATGGGGCAACATTGGGAGCAATCTAATAATTCATATAAAGCCTTTCCTTAACCTTTGTGAGCAGTGCTTGAAACTTGATCTTTGTAGCAAATGAGTTGCTGCAACAGACTAGTGTGGGAAATGTTTACAATATTACTGCTATGCATGTGCAAACAGATGACCTTAACATTTTGCTCAGAGGATTGAAACAAGCTTCTTTCTGTGGATCAATACATTACATATATATGGAAATGAAAATCTACCAGTACCGTTAGACATCCATTGGTCTATGGGATGAAGAGATAACAACATGGGAAAGGTTATTTCTTTGACGACAACTTCTGCCAGCCTTGGGTTTTCTAAGATAACATGGTATCTTTATTCTGCCAACTTCTGATGTTGGAGCATTTCATTCCTTTACAATTTTCAGTAACTTGAAAAAATTCTGTTACAAGATTAGGAAAGGAAAAGGTTAATGAGCAGATACTTCCTTAACAGTAGTCTCCAGTAGTAAAGCTGCCAAATATATGCATATATTGTATAACATTATATGTTAATAATCTAGCAGGTCTTGGGGAAATCAATAACTTGAATATGGCATTTTGAGTCATCACTTAAATTTTCATCATCATTTCAGTATTTTCTGAGTCATCACTTGTCTGGAATTAAATAACTTTTGGATGAAATTATTATATCTTGGGAGAAATTATATCTTGACCGTTGCAAAAGGTAGTCACATGAATTTCAACAACAACAAAAAAATGAACAGCATTTATCCCCAAAACAGACTCATTTGGAATGTGGTGAACCAGATCACAAAAAACCAATACAGTTGTACCTTGGATCTCAAATGCCTTGGCTCCCAAACAAATCGGCTCCTGAACGATCGAAACCTAGAAGTGAGTGTTCCAGTTTTCAAATGATTTCCAGAAGCCAAATGTCTGGCATGGCTTCTGATTGGCTTCAGGAGCTTCATGCAGCCAATCAGAAGTTGAGCTTTGGTTTCTGAATGTTTTGGAAGTTGAACGGACTTCTGGATTCTGTTCAACTTCCAAGGTACAACTGTAGTAGATTCGAGTGAATCGAGACCTAGAATGAGTGGTTGGAAGCATGGTCATAGTCACTGGTGGAGGAAGAGGAGTGGGGGGGGGGAGTGCACCACCCCTGGCAGCATGATCCCGGCATGGTGGCATTGCAGCTGCCCCCCACCTGCGCTGGGCACCCCACCCCTGCAGATGGCACACCACGCCCCCAGGACACGCACCATGCCCCCAGGATACATGCCACGCCCCTGAGGGCAGTGTACCCCACCCCCAGGATGCGCACCAGCCCCACCTCTGTCTGCTCTCTGCCCCCTGGTGCTGGAGCATGAAGCTCCACCACTGGTCATAAGGATTTTATGGAGACCAAGCACAGGCTGAGAGCCCACTACCAACCACAGCTATAAACTTCATTGCTGGACACAATGAACAGCAGCAGCTATTTGCCATTTGTGCACCACAGTTGTGGCTCCAGCACAATGATTGCTGCTGCTCATCCTTATCCTCTACGCCATTGTCATCTCCATGTCTCCCACCACCACTGTCATTCTGTGGTGGCAGGGTGGACCAGAGGGCAGGTCAACAGTGGCAGTGAAGTGGAAAAGGGCCAGCAACTGCCTCTGCCCACTTATCCCTTGTCCCACAGCAGGAGTGACAGCAGGTGAGGGCACATCAGGTGGTTCAGTGGGTCACTGCTTCTCAAAGCACGGATGGGATCATGAGGAAGTGGACAAGGTCATCCTTGGTGCATTAAAATTTCCACTAAGTGCTTGAAGTATTACTTATGGCACTATCCTATGAATATTTACTCAGAAGTCCCATTAAGTTCAGTAGTATTGACTTCATAATTGGTGTGTTTAGCATGGCATTTTTAGTGATGTAATGGTGATGCCTTCAGGTTTTCCTTTCATGTGAATTAATTCCTTCCTTAACATGGATTTCATCTGAACTATTTAATACCTTTCTTTCAAGCTATGTAAGCATAGCTCATTTTTCTACTTTTGCTTTCTATTCACTCTATAAATTTTACACACTGGAACTTAAACTCTGCTGAATGGTTCATTGTTCCATGCAGTTAGAAGATAGAACATATCACAAACTACTGCCCTACCACAATTGTCTGTTTTGCTCCAATTGAACCATTTATGTCAGTTGCCAGCCAACCTTAACTTGGAACCATCTGGGCTAAATCAGCAACCATGCTTGCTATCATACAATATGTCCACTATTCTGAAAGGCCTGGCAAGACAAGCTGTGTATAGGCAGGCTGGGAGATGATAACTTGTCCAGGGTCCCCTTGGATGTGTAGGGGTTTGTGCCCTGGTGTCCCAGGCACAAGCCCAAGACACTAATCATTACACCACACAGGGTCTGTACTAAACTCTAGATACTGGATTTAGGCATTAGGAACCCCTTCCTGATGGTACAAGGTGTTCAACACTGGGACAAACTGCACTGGAAGCTAGTAGAGCCTCTTTCACTAGAGCTTTATAAGCAGAGGCTGGATCAGCAATGCTGTGGTAGTCCATTTCCTGCATCTGCAAGGCATAGGACTAGATTAAATTCCTCTATGATTCAATGGAAACTGAATGCAACCTTAGTTTGGCTCCATGCTAACGTCTCCTCTAAAAAGCTAGGTTTCCCTCAAATTGGAACAACAGGCATGTACCTCACAAGTTGCTTCCAAGGATAAATGTCATCAAGAGTGTCTAGATCCATTTTCAAGTTTCAGGCTGAGTTGTGAGGGAAAAGAGCAAGGGTGGGCATACTAATTCTTCCTCTCCATCACCAACTCTCCACCCTCCACAAGGTAGAGAGCAATCATAGAATTGTAGAGTTGGAAGGAACCCTGAGGGTTATCTAGTCCAACCCTCTGCAATGCAGGAATCTCAGCTATATCACATATAACATATGGCCATCCAACCTCTGCTTACAAACCTTCAAGGAAGGAGATCCACCACCTCTCATGGGAGTCTGTTCCACTGTCTTACTGCTCTTACTGTCAGAAAGTTCTTTCTGATGTTTAGTTGGAATCTTCTTTCTTGTAACTTGAATCTATTGGTTTGGGTCCTAGCCTCCAGAGCAGAGAGGAAAACAAGCAATAGTAAGTATATTAAAAGTGAGCTATATCCTAACAAACCACATGTTACAAATCATACATAGAAAAGCCTTTAAAAAAATTAATTGAATTTTTGTTACATACAAAAACATATGGACCCTGAAAAAACATGGAAAATCTGAGCTCACAATGTGTAGCAGGAATAGCATTGTCATTTCACGAATGGCATTCCAAATCTTTCATAAATGATTTATTTTATTCAATACCATTTATTTACCGTGGACTGCCTGACGGTTTCAAGGGGAAAGGGGAAAATCCATTTATTTTAATATACGTAACTACAGGACTGAAGGCTGTGCCTTGCCTGAAGCTTGAATTTGGGGAAATAATCCTCCAAGACCATCTGAGGTCATTTGTAGAACATATACTATGTCACTTGGCTAAAATACATTCACTGTACAAAGAGTTCCTTCAAGGTCAGTTCTTGCAAACTGCGGGCCATTACGGAGCTCTGATGCTGTATAAAATAATGCTACAGATTTGCTTAAATGCTATATCAAATTATTGCTCGAGTGTTTCTAATGAAGCATGCATAAGCATAGCTTTCATACAGATTCCTCTCCCCTGTTCCCAAATACCAGATCGTGGAACATTTCAAGTGCTTACAAAGCTAGATAGTGACTATTGAGCTTCACATTAGGCAAAAGATCCCTGCATTGCAGGGAGCTACAGTACATGACTATCATGGTCCCTACCAACTCTACAATTCTATTGTCCAGTTCTGCTGAAGCTAAGTAGGTCTGGCCCTAAAAGTTACATGGAAGGAAACCCAGATTCAAACTTGGAGTTTGAATGACAAGGGATCAGAGATTGCCCGACCCTCTTTCCTTTTGTGTCTGCCTCTCAGTATTTTTAGAAGGCTGCATGGGGACATCTTCTGACTAAAAGTGAGGGTGAAGAGGCACATAGGAAATGTCCTTGTACCCAGTGCTTTTGCCCCCTAGAAAAATAGGTGCCTGTACTCACCATGAAGTTGTTCCAGTAAGTGTCACACTTTTTAACAACAAAAAGAGGTGTACGGTAAGTACTGCATACCTTTGAGTACCTCCTGAAAAAAAACACTGCCATAGCTCAGTGATAAAGTATATGCTTTGCATTTATACCGTCCGAGGTTCAAGCTCTGCCATCCGTGTGTATCAGGTGATGGGAAGGGTCTTCCTATACCTACAGAGATTCTGGAGAGCTGCTTATGTTGTGCAATGAAGACTGGGCAAGATGGACCAAATTTTTGAGTCAGTATGTGGCAGCTTCCTAGGTCTCTGGTCTATCTTGATCAGTATTGCCTATCTACACTGATTGGCAAAGGAATTTGGTCAACTGATCAGGGATTATATGCAAACTCTTGAGTGTTATTTTGCCAAAGAGAGTGCTTCAAAGTATATAAATAAAATGATACATCAACCAGAAATAGCTCCAAAAGTAATTCCAGTTCAAACAAAGATCTCCAGCTAGTACTGAGGCTTAGCATTTCTCATTTTAGAAATCAAACAGCTCATCCATTAGACTATTGCAGACAGTGGATGACAGAATTGGAGAGCGGGAACAATTAGTAAATATTTTGTGAGTTTGTAACGCTTAACATAAGAAGTCTTTCAATTCCGTGTTGATAAGTTTTTGTTTTTATTTAATATGCATGATTCTTCTTTGTTCAATATAGTTCAAGATATAGAAATAAAAAATGAGAAGGATCACAATTGCTTATTAGAAAACCTAATACTGAAACAAGTGAAATGGATATCAGAGACACTTAAAGAAGACCTCCATTGTTTTCCATTCTGGGCTGCTGTGGTAGATGACCTTTCGATATCTGATCAGGATGCTGCTCTCCTTTACGAAATCCATACTTGCTTTTACAGAAGGTTTATAGCCAATTTGTTACCAGTCAGAAGATAACATACAGGATTCAGTTCTCATGATACTTTAGTGATTGATGCTGTTATCGACATCTTATAACATCAAGATAGTTTAAGATGGAAAAGGGACAAGATATTATCTCAGACCTCTATCAAAAGTAAAGTTTAGGGCCACTTTCAACCTGTACCAATTTTGTCATGACAGTCTAGCAAAAACCATCAAAATGCCTGGGATATTAGGCTACCCACCGTCAGGGGCAGAAGTCATTAATGGCTATACATATTTAAAGTGTCTGTTTCTTTTTATCGTCTATGTGAACAAATCAATGTCTGCCCCCTCCCACCAGCCAGTCAGGCTTTCCAGTGGTGTGGGTGTCTGCAACAATCTTAGCACGTCACATTTTAGTTTTTGTATATTATGCTATATATGTATTGAGAATGCTCTGTGCACACCCCTTTGTTGTGGGTTATTCTTTAAATCAAACGTTGTTTGGTAGTTGTATTTGCAAATAAGCTAATACAAACATTTTTAAAAAAAATTTGCCAGAGGAGGTTTAGGTTTAAGGAGCAGATTCATTGGAGTACAGACTAGCATCAGATGCAAAAAAGGTGCCATACTAAAATTAGCTTCCTAAGTATAATATCCCACCAAACTGCTAGAACCGACCAACAGATATTCTACCTGCTAAAGAGAACTGGGCTTTTAATTGTTTACAGAAGAGCAGATTTTGGCAGGATTGACAAAAGCTGCACCAGCTGAGGTATGTGTAGAAACGGAAAGGGCAAGAAAGGAGTCCAGCTGGTGCAGAACCGAAGTTCTAGTTACCATCCTTGTGTATTCACTACCATTGCCTAAAGGATATCTCTGACAGGTGAGAAAGAGTTCTGAGAAATGCTGACAACATCCCTGGGCCAGGTAGACCATGTAGTTCTGACCTCTAAGCAAGCTGCTTATATCTTAATACTTGGCAGGAAACATATACATTACTTGATGCAAAGTATAGTGTGCAAACTAGAAGCAACATTCAGGGTGTACCCTGTCTTGCACATGCAGAGATGCAGGTAGGAAGGCCTATGGGCAAAGGCAAGCTGTGGCAAATTATACAGAGTAAGACTGAGCAAGGAGAGAAGCTATAGATTCTGCTTGGACTAAGGAAATATGTATAAACTCCTGATGGTTCAGGTGTTTGGCTTCAGGCTACTAGATGATCTAACATGTTCTTGTTAATTGGGATTGAGAACAGTTATTGTTGTATAATGTATTGCTTTAGGAATCTAAGGATAAGTTCCTCAAAGAATCCCACAACTCGCCATGTAAGAAGATGCGGTAATCCTGAATTCACTGTTTCCCCTAGGAGCACTTCAAATTATGCACAGGATACCAGTACAGTATTACTTGAATACATGCAACACCTAATCTTGTTATATTTTGCAATAACCCTTCTCCCATCTTCCTGAAGAAACCATGAAGTCCAAAAAGTTGCACAATCTCTTATCCAGCAAAAGACACACAATAATGTCCCCTAGCAAACTTGGTATCTGTCTAACATGATAGCATTCAGCTAGCAATGCAAATGGAGCAGAACTGAAACCCGTACAGCTGTAAATGCTGCACACACAGATGGTACATTTGGTATTTACTAACCAGCCTGCAGCTATATTGTTTAATTACAATTAATTATAATCTAAAGAGCTGATTTAGTCATTATCTTTGAGAAATGGACATTATCAACTCCCACCTGCCACTTGCAGTGGAGCAAATTCAACAAAGGCTCACTAAGGTACAGAGGGAAGAAAAAGGCCATTTAACAATTTAGTTTAGATGGAGAGAGCACGCTGGTGGTTTGGACAGGCCCAGCAGTCATTCCAAATAAAGAGAATGGTCTGTACCTCTTCTAGGTAACACTGGAAGTGCTTGGATTTGTCAGGATATTGGTCTGGTTTTGAGTTTTCCAGAGCACCAGAGACACCAGACCTTAAAATATGAAGGACATTCTGAAGTATTCTGACGTTACTGTGTGACTGATTCAGCATGTGTTCAATCTGCTGCTCAATCTAGATTTGCTGTACCACTGCGAATAAATGTGCCAAAGTTTGCTTCAGTTGAATTGACAAGTTTTATTGTATTGCTTCTCATGTATGAAATTTCAGCTGTTTATTCTATGGTTAAAAACAAAACGGAGTCCTACAACTCAGACTAAGAGTTTCAGCACCCTTGACAAACTACAGTTCCCAGGATTCTTTGGGAGAAGCCATGACTGTTTAAAGTGGTGTGATACTACTTTAAATATATAGTGCAGATGGGTTCTAGGTGGCAACAGCACCAAGAAGAGTCATTCTTTCCAGAAGGACCCAGTGAAGCAGATACGCCCTCCCTCACATTTTTTTATATACTGTATGCACTTTGCCCAAGTAGGGAAGTACAAAAATGTGAAAAAAATACTCAATTGCCAAGGAAGTCAAACTTTTTTAAATGAAAAAAATCCACAAAATTGATACAAAGATAAATCACATGCAAAATTTCCAAATATAAATACAATAAAATAAGGACAATCACTGGTAAATAATGGTGGCAGGTGTGTACATGTTCTAGGAACTGTGTATGACTATGTAGCTTCTAGAAATCATACCTAAATCAGCATCAAATAACAATTTAAAATAAATACATGAATCCACCAGAGTTCCACTAATACACAAGTTTGAAAATCATCAACTCATTTTCAAAATGAAAAAATAAAAATAAAACTCTACTAAACATTTATGGGGTCAGTCATCCACTTATCTCCCACACCTTCCTTTCTCCACCCTTTCCTAATCTGTTAAAATAACACTGTCGACAATTACAGGGTCATTTGTTATGCGCGATATAATAGACTGCAAATATAAAAAGCATTATCATTACTTTTGTCCTTTGTTCTTTCAGGACAGAATATTGCATAGTTCTTTACTTTGACATTTATTGCTTTTAGATTGGTAATAGAATGGTTTGTGTTGCTCATTATCTTGAATGATGATAATATTAGTGATTGGGGAGACTGTGTTCCCTTGTTAAGTAAAGCAAAGGCTTCAAATAATTTAGGGAGGGATATTACTGGGCAATTACCCACAATACAGTTCAAGTCTAATAAACTTCAGCCATATTCTTAAATGTCACATTTATAGCATGGTTTCTAGGTAACTGTACAAAGCCATTTGTATCACTTTCATTCAACAGCACTGGCTGTCAAGGTAAGACCTTTCCCAAGGTACTTCCATTGACTCCTACAAGAGTTTTCCTGTGACAATGTCCTAAGAGAGGTTCCAGAGCTCAAATCATTTGAGAGCAACCCCCCCCCCCAAAAAAAAATTGAGGGTAATTTGTAATTGTGAAAAGAAGCACCTTGTACATGTTCAGGGACATGCTTCATTATAATTCCTTCTCATTTTCCACGGCTGAGCATTGACATTCAATTTAACCCTGTTGAAAACTAAAACTGTGAAAGGAAATAAAGAGCCTCCATTTTTGACAACACTGAACAACAAACCTTTGAAGATTACATGTACAGTGGTACCTCAAGTTAAGAACTTAATTCGTTCTGCAGGTCCATTCTTAACCTGAAACTGTTCTTAACCTGAAGCACCACTTTAGCTAATGGGGTCTCTCGCTGCCGCTGCACTGTTGCACTGCCACTCCCCGATTTCTGTTCTCATCCTGAAGCAAAGTTCTTAACCCGAGGTACTATTTCTGGGTTAGCGGAGTCTGTAACCTGAAGCGTCTGTAACCCGAGGTACCACTGTATGCATTGTTGGTTTACGCTTTTAAATTATATAGGTCTCCTCTTCTTGTAAAACCAGGGTTGTAAAAGCAATTCTGTTATCCAAATTCCCACGTTGCTCAAGTTCCCATGTGTGCTGTGAGGACGAGCTTTGTTCAGTGCCCTTTCTCCCAGTGTCTAATCACCAAAGATCCCTACTGTTTATAATTGTGTAGAGCACAGAACATAGGAAGCTGCCTTGTGGTAATAAGGTGATCTTTTAAGTACATTGGTCCCAGGACCTTTATATACTAATACAGTGGTACCTCAGGTTACATACGCTTCAGGTTAAGAACTCCGCTAACCCAGAAATAACGCTTCAGGTTAAGAACTTTGCTTCAGGATAAGAACAGAAATTGTGTTCTGGCGGTGCAGCAGCAGCAGGAGGTCCCATTAGCTAAAGTGGTGCTTCAGGTTAAGAACAGTTTCAGGTTAAGAATGGACCTCTGGAACTAATGAAGTACTTAACCAGAGGTACCACTGTAGTAAGGCCTTAAAGATGGCTTGGTAGCAGCCTGGGCAGCTCCCTCAACACAGCTGTTATATGTGGCTGGTAGCCAATGCACCATAGTAACCACGCTGTAGCTTTCTGAACCAGCCTCAAGAGTAGCACCACATAGAGCGCACTACAGTAGTCTATCCAAAAGGTTACCAGTGCTTGAACAGATATAGCCAAGCCACTGTAAATATAAAATGAGGGTTTGTTTGTTTGCTTGTTTGTTTGCTTGCTTGCTTGTTTTAAACCTACTAGTTTTAAGATGAGAATAAGGGTTCCCTCATGTTGGTTCAAGTTCTTCATGTCTGGAAAACTGAAACCTAAAATAGATGCCTTAAGAGGTGTGATCCATGGTGAGCAATTATGTCGTACAATGTCACAAACTGTGCTTGCTTACAACTGAGCCTCAATTTCCCCCAATTTGTCTTTTGTTTTTAACCACTTTGCCCAATCCGGTGGTCCTAATCAGTATAAGTGCCTTTCTCCCAGTTATTTGTATTGGAAATAAAGTCCTATTGGACCAAATGCTGTCCTTGGTACCAATAACAGTACGTGCTCTGCCATGGAGCTAGAGAAATACTGCCACATGCCATGCCCCCTATTGTGCCATGAACCGTTTGTTGTAACTCCATTAAAATTGCAGAAAAGTGAAGAGATCCACATGCATCTATTCACAAATCATAGTGTAATAATATGAATGGCAAGATGTACATTTTGAGGTTTAATTTAATTATAATGCTTCCCTCCCTTTAAAAAATTAACTTCCCTAGTCATTCATGCACTTGCAGGTATTTTGAGAACCCAGGTTATTTATACACATAAATATAATAATTTCTGTGTTTTTTTCCTCCTATTTACTTGAGAACCTAAGAGTGCAATTCTACACCAAATAATAATAATAATAATAATAATAATAATAATAATTTATACCCTGCAGCTAACACCAAATATAAATTACACTAAAACATAATAGAAGAAGAAACAAAAACAAAAACCCCCAGTTAATTAAAATACGGCTTTAAATACAGCTTAAAATGCAGCCTCATTTTAGTAGTAGCCCATAAATCAAGACCATAAAGGGAGAAAACATCAGATATCCACCCAAGCCACCTATCCATGGGCCAGCAAAAAAACCAAGGGAAAATCTATATATACCATATCGCATATAAGGGGTCAGAGTAAGTCTAAGCCAAAGGCCAGGTGGAACAGCTCTGTCTTGCAGGCCCTGTGGAAAGATGTCAAATCCTGCAGGGCCCTGGTCTCTTGTGACAGAGTGTTCAACCAAGTCGGGGCCAGTGCTGAAAAGGCCCTGGCCCTAGTTGAGACCAATCTAACCTCCTTGAGGCTCGGGACCTCCAAAGTGTTGTTATTTATGGACCTTAAGGTCCTCCGCGGGGCATACCAGGAGAGGCGGTTCTGTAGGTACGTGGGTTCTAGGCCGCATAGAGTAAATCCCATTGAACTCAGTGTGGTTTACAGTTGACCAGAAATATATAGGATTGCAGAAAAACATAGAATGTGAATACTTTTAAGGTCTGATTCCATTTTAGTAAAATAGGGAAATCCTCCTGGGAGCGCAACTTCTGGCAATCTCTGTTAGGCAAGATTTTCACATTGACAGCATTTGCAATTCACTTTAGAGGCTAATCTGAATTTTGCAGCTCTGACCATTTCCAGCATTGGCGTGACCATGTACACATGGTATATATGTGCAACATAAAAAAATTAAATTGATGTTACCCTTTCTGTTTGGTGCTCTGATTTGCCTGCAAGCCATTTATGTTCAATTTATGTTCATCACTTCAGTTATTTTGCAGCCGCGTGTTTTCAGCACAATGTGTCTCTTTGGTACCATGTAATAGTGACTGAAATCATTTCCCCCCCATGAATCTTAGTAGATTAGTTTTTGCAATTTGCACACATATCCACATATCCAATTTCCAACAATTTTCTCTTTAGACTTTGTCATTTGTGTTCTTTAGTCGGAGGAATGCTCAGGTTCAAAGCTATTTGTAAAGTTCATGATGTAATAGGCATTATTGTACTTTCCCTGTAATGCAATCTTTTTTGATAATGGTGGGGGGGACGGGACTTAAATTTTGGATATACTATAATACCGCCAGACTCTCACAGGAAATGTAAAGATCCGAATGGGATTTATTTTTTAATTTTTTTATTGTAGCTATATCAGGCATTCCAGCAGAAAAACTGACTCCTCATTTTAGAGTAAGGTTACCAGATTTTTTTCAATGAATCCAGGGACACTTTTCAACTTCAATTGATTTTGTATGGGGACTGATTTGTAAATTTGGGGACTGTCCTTGGGAAACAGGGACATCCGGTAACCTCATATTAGAGGCTTTTTAAAAAAATCAAAAATGAAACTAGGTTTAGAAGTTTATATGAAGTTTTTGATTGAATTACTGTGCTTCAAAATCCTAAGTATTAGGGAAAAAATGTTTCTGGGCGTCAGCATCTTTTGAAGTTCTGGGGTTTGTGGGAGACTAATATGTTGCGCAAGCCACTTTGATCACAATTTCATAGGAAAGTGGCCTACAAATAGATAGATGGTGATGGGATAGAAACAACATTATGAGAAATCGTTAAGGCACAGAAGATAGGGCTATCAGCTGCTGTGGTCTAATACAGTGTCAGGCCCCCATCCTAAAACACAACAACAGATTTTACTTGAAAGTAAAGAAAAAATTGTTATTCAGGCTAATAGCAGGACAGGCTCAGCAGCAATCACAGGGTCCAGAAGTTAAGGTTCCAAGATATATGAGCAAGGCCAGAAAAGCATAACTGAATGTTAGCTATGGCAGTGTACCAACAGTTGGCATGCCCCTCCCACCAAGTTTTCAAATAAGAGGCAGCGTGAGCTCACTCACAACTCTCTTGCTCTATGAGTCTGCTTTCTGCACATAAACACAGGCTATGTCCAGGTTGTGTGCATCTGATCCCAGCTACGAAGGTGGCAGTCTTCCTCTTTTGACCCTCCCTCAGGCAGGTTGAAGTCCTCCCCACATCCCTTTGCTCTCTGCTGTGCAGAGGACAGGCCAGGACAGGGGAAAGGGCCAGTGGCGTAGCAAGGGCGGGGCGTTGGGGGCAGTTCGCCCGAGTGCCACCCTGGAGTGGGGGGTGACACTCGGGGCGCCCCCGCGACACCCAAGCCGAGCCCCGCTGCCCGGTAAAAAGCGCGGGCCGCCGGCTTGCTCACAAACCTGCTCGGCGCGCGCTTTCCTTTTTCCGGCTGGAGCAGAGGCGAGGGAGGGGCATCAGCGGCTGACCCCCCTCCCTGGCCCGCCCCTCGCCTCTGTCTGCCCCATAGCGCGCATGCGCAGCGTCGCTCCGTAACACATGCGCCATGCGTCGTGACGCTTGTGTCGTGCGTCGCGACGCTGTGCATGCACACTACGAAGCGGTACCACGGCAAACCCCACAAGCAAGCCACAGCACCAAACAAGTTTGCGAGCAAGCTGTGGAGTGAGGCTGCCTTGCTCTGCGGCTTGCTCGCAGGGTTTGCCGCGCCACCGCTTCATAGAGTGCATTTGCAGCGTCACGGCACATGTGCGCTACAGAGCAACACCCCACCCCCAGGGGGTGCCCCTGGGTTTGCCACTCCAGGTGGCCAAGCGGATCCATTCACCTCTGGAAAGGGCTGGCAGATCTACTCCTTCCTTTCAAACATCTAGAGACAGAAGGAGAGGCTCTCTCTCCTCCATCCCTAGGTGCCCACCTCTGGCCCTGATTTGCACCTCTTCTTCTTGTTTCATCTCTGGCATCTGTGAAATAACTACAGGTCCACCCAGGTCAAAATAATGTTATCATTTGGAAATCCTGCCTTCCCTTGGCCTCAGTGGATGGAAGCCACCTAACATTTTAATTTTCCCACAACAACCCAGGGCATCTGATAAAGTGGATGTAGAGGTTAAGTTAAAATAATTGGTGCTTTTTCTGTCACTGCTACTAGGTCAGCTTGGGGAGTGAGTAACTGAAAAGGGTGGCAATCATGTGCAGGAGGAGGAGCCATCAGCATAGGTAGAGGAATCTAATCCAGAACACTGTGGTTGGAGTTCCCTCTAAATTGGAATTATATCTGACAGCATCTTATAGAAATCACTTGCAGAATTCTACTTTTAGGACATGTCATCTTGTATGTGTTCTGAAACAACTGTGGCTAATAAGCTTATTCTTACTCTTGTTTTAGTGAGACAAAAATAGGAGAAAGTGGTGTAGAAATTATAAGGATAGTCTTGAGTGTCATTAGAGTGGTCTATCAATTGCTCTTCTATTTCAAGGTGTCTTTATGAGACCACTTCGCCACATGAAAATTAAGGGGCAGAATTCACGTTGTGGAGACTTTTTCCATCTCACTGTGATGTTCAGAAAAATCTAATTTTATAAACGAATAAGATCAAGTCAAAGAATCTCTGGAACATTTCATATCAACACAGTTACTTTGGCAATTTCAATAGTTTGGATGCAGACTTAGGGGGAAATCCAAACTTTGGGCACTGGCTGGCATGACTTTTATGGAATGATGGGAGGTGGAGGAGGCAGGATTTAGCTCAATGATCAGGACCAGAGTGGGTTTCATATCATGCAATGTCCGTCTCCATAATACCCTGTTTCATGGCCTTCCACTGGATACCATCAACAAAGATCCCACCAGAGGATGGAAGAGGAATATCTGTAGCAGCAGAGTGATAACTTGCATCACTCTGTTCAGGGCTGACAGCTGGCTTAGCCAGTGGAGCTGGGTGGAAGGACACTTCTCAGTTATGTCCCACCAGAGCAGCACAAGAGGAGTTGGGTTAGCTCTGCCTATCATGCTTATATTAGACCCACTGAAATCAATGGGACTTCTGTGAGCCATGCCTATCTTAGGTCCTATTGATTTTATTGTTCCTGCTATAAGCATGACTCCTGCCTGGATCCAACCCAGCGGGATTATTTATGCTTTTAATTGTATTTGTGAAGTATTATGCAATTGCATTTGACTGTAATTTGTATTGTGAACTACCCTGGGATAAATGTGTGTGATGGGCAGCATAATGGCATAAATATATATACATAGTGATTGATTCCCAAAACTCAAAGAGCTTTTTACAGACTAGTTGACAATCGGGGCAATTATACTCTACATGCGCAGCAGTGTGACCATTTGTATTAACATTTTATTTCACTTATAGATGTGGTATTTTTCATATAAACTTCTAATTTCTAACAAATTGTGTTGTTTTCTACACTTGATAAAGCAGTGATCATTATGCAGTGGCGGATTTATAGTTATACACAGAGTTAGGGCCTGCAGCAGCTGAGGCCCTCAAGTTATTAGTATACAACATTAACTTAGAGGATACCTTTTAAACATGGATACAAAGAATGAATTACTGGGGTTGAATTCTAGTGGTTTAGGTTGCTTCATTGTGGGGTTTTTAAATGTAAGTCTGTAGCCTTTCTGGAAAGGAAGTTATGAAGCAAAATTGGCAGGTACCCTTATAAGCAATTTCTGTTAAGTGAGCCAAGCTGGCTGCTCCACCTGTCAGTGTTTTTAGCCAATGAGCTGTGATGGGTAAGTGAGTTGTTTCAACACCAGCCAATAGGAATCCCTGGAGTCCTGACAGCACTGGATGCATAATGGTGGAATTGTGGAGAAACACGGTGACCAACTGGTCCACCGATTGTAGCACTATTGCCACATGTGGCAGCAGCAGTTATATTTGTAGAAAGAAGATAACACCCACCCGCAAACAATTAAAAGCCACTGCCCCCCATCTGTCACAGTAACATTTTTAGATTTTCTTTCTTCCCCCTTCCCCACAAAAAGTATGTCTACACAGCACCGCCAATTCCAAAGGAAGGAAAACCATTGCCAAAACGGTTCTGTTCAGTTCTAGTTCTAATGAGCAAGTGATTGACTGGACATATCCAAGCACTGTGTTCTCAGGCTACACATACTTTCAGTTTTGTGATAGTTTCATCATTCCTTTCTTTAAATTTAAATGATTTTTTTATACTGCTCTTAAAGATAAAAGTAATGCTACTTCCAACTCTTCTTTTTTCTATTTTGTAGTGTTCTGTCAAAAACACATATTAATTTATCTGAAAAGCTATTCCATAGAATAATCCCAAGGCACCTCATTATCTACTCATATAAGAAAGGTTTGAAAAGCTGACCCTGAGTTTCTGCATATTTATAGTTGATAAAGAGAATTATTATTATTATTATTATTATTATTATTATTATTATTATTTGTATGCTGTCCTTCATCTGAAGATCACAGGGCAGTTAACACCACAAAATAATGAAAAGGAGCAACAGAAATAAGCATTTGCAAGTTATGATGAAACTGTGGAAGGAACAGGGAGTTGGGGTTTATCCTGCTGTGTCAAGAGCAGCATGAAACCTGTGTCCTCCCTTATTCCCTTTCTGGAACACTTCTGTTCTGGTGTTTATGTTGATGTTTAAAGTCCTAGATGGCTTGGGACCTAAATATAAGCAAAAACACATTATTCCCTAAAGACCGGCTCGTGCTCTAAGATGAGCCTAAGATGTACACCTGGTATGGTGTACATGGTCCACGAAAGAGCCTTTTCATTAGCATCTATGCTTATATATGGAACTTCCTTACTTTCTACTGAGATACGTCGGGCCCCATCTCCCTATATTTTATGGTCCCTAATTTTATTGTGTGTGGTATGTTATCTCTTAGATAAAACTCTTTTTTTCTTGATATTCCATGTATTAAATAAATAAACTGCTGTGGTTTCATTCTTTTCATAGAAAAGGTCTATATGACCATTTATGTGTGAGAGAGTGTGTGCACACGTACCCACCCTTGTTAAATAAATGTTTTCTATGTTAACACATAAAAAGCCAAATGTGTCACATACATTATGAACGAGCCCACCCAATCTGAATTTTGCAAAGATATTATGTGATCATAATTTTTGCAGCAATTTCCCTGCCCCATGCACCATATATTTGAATATCTGTACACAGACACACACACTTTTCAGTAATCGTATACCAAGTCATATTGTGCGGCGCCAAAGAAAGCCCAGAAGCGAGAGTGCAGTTATTATTGCTTCCTGTGCTCTCTTGTTTGCTGTCTCTGCTGTTGTTTAAAATGGAGCTGGCTTTGCATCCTCATTTGCTGGATGTGATCCCGCAAGCTAGATAACAGCTCAAAGGTCACTTTCTACTTTCTGAATGTCAAGAAAACAAAGGGAAAGTTTAATCCTTCAAAAGCGTAAGAGGGAGTGCCAAAGGTCACCAAAGATTATTTCAGTTCCATATTTTGTGAATAGCTTTTCAAGAAAGAATAATTGCAAAAATGAAAGGTCTCGGAGCCCCGCATTATGCAAATTTCCAGTAGTGCTGCTTATGGTGAAATCAACGAACGGCTTCCACAGCCATTAGCATCTGCTCCAATAGTTCACTGGAAAAGACAATACCAGATTATCAGCATACTCTTCCTATGTTTTACAGTAATGATGCACTATGAGTACTTTACAATATGAGTACTTTCTCACAGGTCAATTATATTAATAGCACTTATGAGGGCCCTTGTTTCTAGCTGCCTTAATGACAGTGGTGGATCCGTGGCCTGTGGAGTCCCATTTGCGGACCCTTATTAATTTGCCTAAATTCTGTGTCAAAATTATGGGTTTGTGATGAGATGATAATATTTCTGCCTTTGCACTGTTCTCCCCCCTCCTCAAACAACTTGGGGACAATCCCTGCTGTGGACCAGGCAGGATGAAAAAAGGATAATAAAAATGGCTCTGAAATAGGTGCCCCCACACAAAAAAAATCACAACAACATTGGAAACAATGTGGTAATAATTGTGATGATGATGTTGCCTCTTCACTTCCCCACCTTCAAACAACTTGGAATCAATCTAGAAAAAGGTGATAATAATGATGATGGCTCTGTACTTGCATCACCCACACCCCATAAAACTGGGGAACAATCAGGGAAAAGATCATGATGAGGATGCCTGTGCATTGGGCTCCTAACCCTATCCCAACAGCTTTGGAGTAATAACTGCTTCATGGCATGCAGCAGAAATGAGAAAGTGCTGCCATTTCTTTTCTTCCCCTTGTATTCAACTGAATACCTTCTCAGATAGGCACCTGCTCCATCTACTAACAGGCAGCAACAAAGGGGGCAATTCTGATGTTTCTTCCTCCAGCCTCCACTCCATTTTCAAAATATTCCTTGAGCAGCTGCCTGCTACCTAGCTGGCAGGCAGCAAAATGAGAAACAGGTGATTCCCACGCTGCCCCCCTCCCTCCCTCAATATACACAGGTGGCAGCAGCTCGGCTGGTTCATGTAACAGAAATTTACTAAAGGGGTACCTGAATATTATGCTTCATAACTTTCTTTCTAGAAGGGTTAGAAAAAAAGGAAAGGAAAGCCCAGAGTTAGAAATCTCCACCCTAATAGACAAGGCTCCACTGATTGTAATCAAGGAGTTCGATAAATGAAGAGTAGAAACAATGTGATGAACTAAAATGCTAGCATTCAACAATGGCAAATCATAGTTCATTGTGCATCGAGCCCCCAAACCCACCCCCAATGGAAATAATGACGCAGTGGGCACAGAATTTAGTTTAAAGGTTAATGGGCAAATTTTAGCCACAACTTTATTGAAAATACACAAGTGTGACTGGTATTGGCTTAGGCATTGGTATCAAACTATAACTGGCTCCTACCCACCCTGTAGGAAGCCTGGAAGGGTAAACAACCAGCAGGGGTATCTCCATCAATGAATATTGACTGGTGCTCACCCCTGGGGTTCCCGGGGGTCCTGGCATGGCCCTAGCCCCTCTCCGGGATTTGGACGAGATCCAGACCCCCAGGTTCCTTTAACGGAATACCCTATTAATTGGAGGGGCAGGTGATGGCCAGACCTCCCCTCCCCACATTCCCCTAAACCAATGCCTAACCGCCAAACCTTACAAAGTTGTGACTATTGCTAAGGAGTAGGCAAAAACCAAGTGGCACAGCCAATCTGCCACATTGGAAAAAAATCCTACTTGGCCCCTGTTCCAAAACAGGTGACCAACTGAAGTCCAAAGCAAGGGCAGACACGACCTAATTAATGGGTGGGTGGATGGGTGTTCGGCAGCACGAAGCAAGAGGCAGCCCCCATGTCGTGCTGCCAAATAAAATACCCCCAAACTCCCAACCTTGCAACTTTGCCTATTGGCTAAAGGCCATTGGCATAATAGTGGCACCACTGGCTGAAGCAGGGCAAGCCCCTCCCCAAGCCGTTTGGGGAAGAGTTCCAGGGCCATACACTACATGGATCATCTGTTAGGAGGATCCAACTTGTCACATTTCCTCTCAGTTAATGTATCCTCTCAGTTAATGTACACAAAAAACCTGGGGAACCCTTAGCTGCAGGGAGCCCAAATTCTGTGCATACTACACATACCTATAATTCCACCACTGATGATTCTCCACTTTTTAATTACAAAACCAAGATTCATGTATAACTGAAGGGCTACAGTATTCCAAGAAATACAAAATAATACATCAAATAAAATCCCTCAGCAATAGATAAATTTTCATCCTCAACAGGTCTGAAAACCTCCCAAAGAGGTTTTTCTCCAGTGAATGGAAATATTTCCATCTCAAACCATCCTTGAAAATTGGTCCCCCAGGAATATAAACCCGATGGAATTGCAGGATACTCATTAGGTCCTATTAGAGCAGGGGCAGATTAACACTTATCATTCACTCATCTGTGAATTACAATTCTCTAGCTATGTGTTTCTCTCCTTGAGAAGTGATACCCAGACACAGATGCTTTAGTTCAGTAATAATTCAAGACCACCATCCCAGCAGAACAAGCATTAGCAGGTAACAAATAACATAAAATGCATTGTGATTTGTAATTTAAGGCCAATGCTATTGAATTTAGATATTCCACTGCCCAAAGAGTAGATACTTTAGCAGCACAGATTTGCTGAACTCACTATAGGGTATGTGTAGAATAGGAATGCAATTTCCTGAAAATCTGGATGTCAAGCTTATTTGCAAATATTTTTTCTTAATTCTTTGGTCTCAGCTGGAAGAGGGGTATCCTTTACTGGTTCCACTAAAAATGCAAGCAATTCTCCCATGTTAATCTGCATTATCATATGTATAATATTTTGCTGATATTATTTATATGCTGCAGGAGTCCTAAAAAACCAGGACATAAACAAATACAGCAATACATATAACCATATAAAATACTTAGATAATAATACTTATAAAATCATACTGCAGAAATATAATATATGTACAGGGTGAGTCCTTTAAAAGAGGCCCTGTGGATACAGAGTACACATGTTCCACAGGGCCTCTTTTAAAAGACTCACCCTGTGTATATATATGCATAAAGGTAAAGGTAAAGGGACCCCTGACCATTAGGTCCAGTTGTGTCCAACTGGGGTTGCGGCGCTCATCTCACGTTACTGACCAAGGGAGCCGGCGTACAGCTTCCGGGTCATGTGGGCAGCATGACAAAGCCGCTTCTGGTGAACCAGAGCAGCGCACGGAAACGCCGTTTACCTTCCCGCCAGAGCAGTACCTATTTATCTACTTGCACTTTGACGTGCTTTCGAACTGCTAGGTGGGCAGGAGTAGGGACCGAGCAACGGGAGCTCATATGCATATATATGTGCATAGTAGTATAGAAATATGTATAGTATACATATTTTGTGCTGGCTTTGTTGGGTATATTTTTGCACATAATTTTGAAAATATATAGTCAGTCTTTTTTAAAAGCAAAACAAAAACAAGTCATAACAGCTCGGACATTTTCTTGAATAGGATGGCAGCAAAAGTGGATTCACAACTCAAAACTTCACTTAGCCTTGAAGCTCGCTGGGTGACCATGGGCTGAGTGAGGTTTGAAGCTCACTGGGGGACTGTCTCTCAGCCTTACCTACCTCACTGGGTTGTTGTGAGGATAAAAAAGAGAGTGAAAGCAAAATGTACAACACCTTGTATTCTTCAAAGTAGCAATGATGATGATTTTTAGTAATGTGTAGAAGACTAAACGCTTCCCAAAAATATTATTGTGGGAATTTAAATGAAAGTCACAAAATGGACTGTTGCATGGATTACAGTGGTACCTCGGTTTAAGAACAGTCCAGTTTAAGAATGATTTGGTTTACAAACTCCTTAAAACTGGAAATAGTGTCTTGGTTTGAGAACTTTACCTCGGTCTAAGAACGGAATCCGAATGGTGGAAGGGCACCGGAGGCGGGAGGCCTCATTAGGGAAAGCACGCCTCAGTTTAAGAACGGCTTTGGTTTAAGAACGGACTTCCGGAACGGATTAAATTCGTAAACCAAGGTACCACTGTAATTCTCTTTCATTTGCCTTTTCATGTAAACAAATGCAAGTCAAGATGATTAACTGATTTTATGTCAGCAATTATATTACATATCCTCCTAGACCCCATATCACACTGTAATAGCCTAAGTATATTCTCACCCTCTTTACCCCACCTTCTGTTTCCATTTGCTTTCTCTGTTGTTTCCCTCTGTTGCATTTTAGAGTGTGATCCCCTTGAGGCATGAACTTGTCCTTTGGTAGTTTGTAGCATACCCTGATGGCATAAGAAGAAGCAGCTCTCTAATGGAGGACCTTTAAACAGCAACAAATATGACAAATGAGAAACCAGTGTATCTAAATGTCACAAACTGAAAAGGTCGCAGACACCAGAATCAAAGACAGTTTTTGGTTGTTTTATATACCCATATATTCTTTTTAAAAAAATACTAGAATCTAGAACACTATAGTGTAAAATTGTAATCCAATGCATTTCAGCTCCAGGGAGCCAGCTATAGACACTTTGGGGCTGTCTTTGTGAAGGCCTAAACATGTAATTGCTGTTAAAATAAAGCCACCATACACCACTGTGGAGTTTTTGAGAACCTCTGTATCAGGACTGAGCAGACTTCATGCCTGTGGATCGACACCTCTTTCTTTCTAGAATCAAAGATCCACAAACTGGAGCCAGGTGCAAGAGACAAATAATAATAATAATAATAATATACTTAGAATTAAATAATTCTGAAACCATGAATTTATTTTGAGTACAAAAACTGAATTGAGCTTACATTTTTTTAAAAAAAAACCACTCAGTCCCCCACAGACTCCTTATTCATGTTTAACAGTGAAATGGACTCCCAGAAGAGGTGGTAGGCTCTTCTTCCTTGGAGGTTTCTATGATTTCAGCAGAATAATTTAAGGTGCAGGAGACATTTTGTTGTTGCCATTGTTAAACAATTTGATGTAATAAATCCTTCCCGTCTACTTCCTATCACCTACAGATCTACTAGCAAATGCCGATCAACCTTCTGCTCACCACTGACTACTCCACATGGCCATTTGGTCTACCTGCCCTAAATAGGACCTCACCAGCAGCAGCTGGCAGGGGAGGGCAGAGCTGCAGAGGTACCTTCTCAACAATAGGATCACTGCGGTGGTGCTGTGGTCTAAACCACTGAGCCTCTTGAGCTTGCTGATTGTAAGGACAGCAGTACGAATCCCCATGACGGGGTGAGCTCCCGTTGCTCTGTCCCAGATCCTTTCATCCAAGCAGTTCGAAAACATACCTGTGCAAGTAGATAAATAGGTATCGTTGTGGCGGGAAGGTAAACAGCGTTTCTGTGTGCTCTGGCTTCCATCGCAGTGTTCCATTGTGCCAGAAGTGGTTTAGTCATGCTGGCCACATGACCCAGAAAGCTGTCTGTGGACAAATGCCGGTTCCCTTGACCTGAAAGCGGAGATAAGCGCCACACCCCATAGTCGAATTCGACTGGACTTAACTGTCCAGGAGTCCTTTACCTTTTGCCTTACCTGGGCAGGGGTAGGGGGACTAAGCAGCAATGAGGTAGTACTGTGTAGATGCCCTGATGGAGTGCCAAATCGGCTCTGCCGCTATGTCCACACAGCCCTGACCTCACCACTGCCCTGCCCCACCCCATCCAGGTAAGCAGCAGTAGCTTCCCGACTCTCTTCCACCACACTGACCACCTTTGACTCCCAATGGAGGTTTGTTGATTAGGGTGAATGGGGCACTGCCCCACTGACCCCAATCTGCCTTCAGTCCTCACCACCTTCTTACCTCCCTACTTATAAACACTCCAATGGGTAGCACTGCCTATCGGGTTCCTTTTCATTTAAGAACTCAGCATGGGAATAGGATGGGAACAAAACTGGCATTTGTCGGTTCTTCACCTCTTGATTGAGGAATTCTTTCTGAATCAACTATTCAGACCCTTGGCATACAAATCATGTTTCACACATAACTGTTAACTCCTTTGTAGGAAGCTAGAGAAATCTTTGCCCAGGTTGTATGGCACTTCTTAA